>NC_080754.1:28239190-28864190 GCF_020826845.1 Diceros bicornis minor
CTGAAGTCAGAATAACTCCCGCCCGACGCCCTGGAACACTGAGAGAGGGGCCTGCCCTCCGCTGTGCAGCACCGACTCTGCAAGGGACTGGAGGCTTCAGAGCACCACGGTGTAGAGGGATTAGGAGGGCAGAAGGCCGAGGGGAGGGCATTGCAGCTGAGGGGCACAGCTTGCAAAAAGGCCGGGAAGATGGCAAGTCTGTGGAATATTGGTAAGATGCTGAGGAGAAAGTTGTAATTGGAGCAGAAAGTGGATGGGAAATCAAGTGGACTGCTAGGGATTGGCCCTAGGGAAACAGCCCAGAAGTTCCGGTGCCGTGGAAACCTGGGAGCCAAAACAAGATTTTTTTTTTTTTAACATGGAGTAAAATTCACGGTTTTTTAGTGCCCAGTTATAGGAGTTTTGACAGATGCATGCAGTCCTGTAACCACCACCATAATTAAGATTTCGAACAGTTCCTTCACCCCCCCAAATTCTCCTGAGGCCTTTTGTAGTCAGTTTCTCCCGGTACCTACTGCCCCTGGAAACCGCTGATTTGTCTTCTATCCCTCTAGTCTTTCCTTTTCCAGAGTCTCATGTGAATGGACTCATAGCCTTTTGAGTGCGGTGTCTTGCACTTAGCATAATGCGTTTGAGATTCCTCCATGTTGCCACTATGTGAGCTATTCCCACCTCCAGGACTTTCCAGGTGGCTTCTGCCTGCTCAGCTTTTCTCCCTGAGCTGCGTGTGGCTGGCTCCTTCTCATCTCTGAGCTCTCTGCTTCAATGCCCCTGCTCAGCTAGCCTCCCCCCGGCCCTGTGTGACGTTGCCCCCACCATCCGTCCTCCCACCATTGTGTAAGCTCCACGAAGGCAGGGACTCTTTGGGGCTTGTTCTCCGTTCCACCATCCAACTGCCTGGAGCAGTAACTGCCTGTGACTATTTCTTGAATGAAAGAAATGACCCCGTGACAATTGCTATTGTCATTTCCATTGCATAGGCTTTTCCAGGCAACTAGGCTGAGAGAGTTAAGCACCTTGCCCAGGGTCACACAGCCTGGAAAAGAAGGAGCTTGATTGAAACCCAGGGGTCCTGAGGCTAAGCCCGTATTCTTCACCATTATACACACTCACTCTTGGTGTGTGTTCACGTGGATACGGGAGAGAGCGTGGAGTGATACAGACAATCAAGTGCAGCCCTAAAGGGTTGTTTCGGTTGATCGAGGTGGGGATGGGCATTTCCTGACTGTTCAGTACAGAAGTGCTTGTGCAGTGTCTTGTGAGTGCTGGCTTGGGCACTCGACTCTTTCTCGCACCCGCAGTATCTACAGACTCCTGTGTGCACCTCCACAGTGCAGAAGCTGAGAGAGAGCAGGGCCTGAGCACCCATAGCCTGCCACCCCTCGCTCCATCACACTCATTTTTCTTCTTAGAAGATTGTCCCCCACCGTATTTGACTGCATCATCTTAATAGATATGATGGGACAAAAGTGTTCTATCGCCTAAAGATCTGCCTTAGACAAAAGAAATGCCTTAAACAAAGTTAAACGTGTTTCTTTCCTGCAGAGCATACTGGACCTTTTAATCTGATTTACATTAATAATTTCCAAAAGGATGTCATAGACCACAGCTTGTACAAAACTTGTGTTTCTGCCGACTCTGTTTTCACGATGCGCTCCTCGGGATTCTTATTCCAGGAAGACACTTTGGGAAATGCTTGCCTAGCTGACCGTTTTGAAAACAACTATACCTTTAGCAACTAGCACATTTCCCACTGTCTCTGAAATAGCGAAGATTCCTTATTTAAATAATGCAAACAATATCACAACATTAAAATTTTGAAAAAAAGTGGATGAGTCATAATCCTAGCTAGTCCCCAACCCAAAATTATTTTCCTTTTTGCGTATTTGTTTCCAGGGAGGTGAAGATCGTAAGCTCTGGAGTCATAGATAGTTGAGTTCAAAGCGAAATTCTCCTTCCTGCTCTAGGACCTTGGACAGCTTATTTATCCTCTCATTAAACCTCTTAGCACAGCACCTGGCATGTAGTATTTGCTCAATAAAAAGTAGTTTTAAAAAATATGCTGATTAGGGGCTGACCCGGTGGCCCAGTGGTTAGGTTCACGCCCTGTTCTTCAGTGGCCCGGGGCTTACGGGTTTGAATCCTGGGCCAGACGCACACAGCACTCATCCAGCCGTGCTGTGGCGGCATCCCACATATAAAATTGAGGAAGATTAGCACGGATGTTAGCTCAGGGACAGTCTTGCTCATCAGAAAGAGAAAAGAAGGTGTAAAAAACCGTAGTTTTAAAAAATATGGTGCTTAGAGTGCATAGATAGTATCTTGCTGCAATCATATTGTAAAGATTATATTCTGGTTTTTCATCTCTGCCTTTCAAAAACTATTTTCATAATTATTTTGAAAATTATAAAATATTCCCAAAACAAAGACAATAATAGAGCAAACATAAAATATACCCGGAGCCCATTTTAAAGAGTTTTACGAAATTGCTAATTTTGCTTCAAAAGTTATTTTTAGCAAAACAAAACATTACAGACGTATCTGAAGCCCCCTGTATGTACCTCCCGGATCCTCTTCCCTTCCTGACCTCACTCCCCAGGGGTAACTGCTATTCTGAAGTTGGTGTATATCTTTCCCAATCGTGTTTTAAGTTTTACAACATATGTTCACACTCAACATATGATATCGCTTTGCATCTTCCAAAACCTAGGCAAATGGCACCATCCTACACAATGCTTTTCCCACCCAACATTGTTTTCACGATTTTTATTTTTATCATGATAAACAAAGGCTGCGGTAAGCATTCATGGATGTGTCTCTCTGGCGTGTATAGGGGAGTTCCTGTGTTCGGACCCGCCGGACTGGAATTGCTGGGTGTAGGAGATGAGAATCTTCAGTGTTACAGATATCTAATTACCCTCCAAAGTGGTTACACCAATTTTTACTCCCACCAGCAGTCTATGAGAGCTCACAGTTCACCTCCAATTCACCATCACTGGGGAATCTCAGACTCTTTATTTTTGCCTATAAGACAGGAGTGAAATGATATTTCATTGTTTAATTCACAGTTCCCTAATTCCTAACAAAACAGATAATCTTTTTGTATATTTATTGGCCATCTGGGTATCTTCTTCTGTGAATCATCTGTTCATATCTTTTATCCAGTTTCTATGGGGTAATTTTTCTTATGTTGCCTACTCATCCTTCATTGTTTAGAGGCTTGAAAATATCTTCTCCTGGTCTATGGTTTGGCTTTTAATGTTGTTTTTACTGTTTTTAGTTGTGCAGAAGTTTGTTTACCTTATGTGGTCAATCTTCTCCATGATTATTTGTGCTTTTTTCTGTTTTAAGAAATTATTGTCTACTCCTGATCATAAAAATATCTCTCTATATTTTCTTTTGTAAAGGTATTTACATTTTACGTTTAGGTACTTAATCCAGATTAAAGCTACTTTGGAGCTATTTTCATGGTTATTTATTTGCCATAGGGACAGGCAATTGTCCAGCATCTCTTCTTGGAGAATCCATCCTGCCCCCTGATATGTGTAGCATCGTTTCATAAAGCCAGCCCCCGAGTGGGCAGCGGTCTGTTCCGGGCCCTCTATTCTGTTCCATTCGTCTACTTGTCAGGCCCCTTACAGTTAGTACCTCATAGCTTTAATTACTATCGTTTTAGCATCTAAAGCTAAACTAATCTCTGGTAGGGCACGTACCCTGCTTTCACTTTTTGAGAACTCTCTTGCCTTTTCTTGGCCTTGCACTCCTCCATATAAATGTTTGGATCAGTCCGTTAAAAAAAAAATCCTGTAGGGATTATAATTGCAATCATATCACAGGCATTTCACGAATGAATTAGTGAAAGGTTCAATAGCTCTTCGAGAATAGCTCTTTCTTAAGTGGCATTTAACTCAAGGAAGACAAGAATTTACAAATGAAGGAGGAAGGGGTTTCGCCACATCCTCCAATGGGCGCCTCTTCCTGACGCCCTGTTTCCGGCACTGTCATCACTTTGCCCAGATCCCGAGTCATCTTTAGAGTCTCCTTTAGTTTCTTTCCTTGTATAGATATTTAGCAGATTGCCGGCTCTTTCTTTGATTTGCCTGTTCCCTAGCCTTCCCTTCCTTTCCCTGACTTTGCCCTGGTTCAGGCTCTTGTCTGTCTTGCTGGGCTGGGGCAATAACCTCCCGTTTATGCCCCTGCTTCTCAGGACTTTTCTTCCCTGAAGGCACCCTGATTACTGATCAGTGGTCGTAAAGCACCATCCAGGCCCTCCCAATCTCAGAGTCCTCTGTCTGCTGGATCAAGTACAGCTCCTCTGCCTGACGCTCAGCAGGCCCCAGCTTTCCTGCCAAGCCCTCTCAACTGTCACCTGCTTTCCATCGGTAACCTTGACTCCTGCCGGATCCAGCTCCTCAGTGTCTGGGGAACCTGCCTGCTCATTCAGTCTCTATGCCCACCCCAGCCGTGCCCACTGCCTGCTCTCCACTCTCCACTTGCTACCCAACTCCAACAGTTCCACCTGGAACAAGGCAGCTCACCCGACGACCAGAGCCAGAATGGTCTCCCTACTGTGAACATCCTTGGTGCTTCTATTTGCAGACTTTGTAGCAAAGCAACGTGGTAAGGCAGGGTTTCTCAATCTGAGCACTGTTGACACCTGGCCCGGATAATTCTTTGTTGTGGGGGCTTTCCTTTGTTTCCAGGCTGCATCCCTGGCCTCTGCCCACTACATGCCAGGAGCACCCTCTACTTGTGGCACCTGAACCTGTCTCCAGACCTTGTCAGAAGTCCCCTGGGGGACAACATGGCCTCTGGTTGACAACCACTGATGCAAGGGAAGACTTGTACCCCCAGCTGCACCGTCTGAACAAGGGGTCCCTGGAGCTGGAGGTGGCAGCTGCCTCCTGGCACGAACCACAGAGCAGCTACAAGGTGTCTCTGGACACTCTCTGGCAGTTGGCATCTGCTCTGGTTCAGAGCATTTGAAACGGGGCTGAATACTGCCCAAGGCCATGTCCACGTCTGCCTCCTGGTGCACGCTGAGCACATCCTGTTGTTCAGAGAGCGTCTGCTCCTTGAGGTGACGAGATCAGAAGGAGGTTGGGAAAGCATTTAGGATACCATAGAGACACCTGTTTATCCACATCTTCGAGGAAGTGAATCATGCAGTGGGAAAACAAAATACAACGTGGATATGAACCACATTTGCTATAAAGGTGCTAGATTCATTTGACTGTTGATGATTTAGGTGTCCAGAGAATAAACTGAGTCCCATCCTCTGCCTCTCATTTTCAAAAGCGTTCAGTGATAGGATCTAGTGGGCCAGCAGGGTCAGAATACTTTCACAGGTTCATCTACATTTTAAGAATTTTATTACTAGTGGCTACTCCTCTGGAATGACACAGGCCCTTTCCCAAGGAGGCTGTTGTGCAGGCGTCAAGGGGATTCTGTGGGGCTTGGATCATTCGGGCACCGTCCTGAGTCCCTGGATGGCCCTGGGGTCTGAAAACTGCTCCAGGCCAGTGTCCCCTGTTTGAGAGCTTTGAGCCCGGGATCTGTGGGAGGCCCCACATGCAAGTTTGTCTCCCGGGCTATGTTGTCACGTCCCTTCTTTGACCTACTGGCTCCGTGAGGAGTTGCTCTTCTCCAAGGCCTTAACCACGACGGACACCGGGCCAGCCGTCCTCCCAGGCTCTCCAGGCTGGCCAGCTCAGGACCACCTCTCCTCAGCTCCTCTCAGCTGTCCTGACTTCCCGCTGGGATGCTCATTTCCTCCCTTCAGTTCCCTCTGGGGAGGGTCCCTGACTCACCTCTCAGAAGCTGGGCTGCGGTGGGCGGGAGAGAGAAGCAGGCAGAGGGGATGCTGTAGCTGGTTTTCAGTATGTCCAGAAGACCTGCCGTGTACCTGGAGAGACGTCAGCCTGCCTTCAGAATATGGGGACTTGGGGAAGGGGGAGGGTACCAGAAGGGACACCAGTTACTTGACACTCCCTCAAACACTCCTGGGTTCAGGAAGTCTGGCCATTTCCCCTCAAGAGCTGTAGGGAAGGGAGAATTGGCCCAGGCTAGGGTGTCAGGCAGGCTGCCACGCAGGCCACAGGCAGGTCTGGCTGTGGTGTCCAAAAAGCCCACAGTGCATTCTCTCCACTTCCATTCGCTTCCATTGAGGCAGCAGCCCAGAGGCTGGCTTTGGAGAAAGAGCAGGATCTCAGAGAAAGAGCTTAGCACCCTTAGGAGCCTTAGCACCAGGGATGGGTCCCCAACTGTTCAGGGTCCTGTGCAAGTCCCCCAGAGTCCCCACCTCTGGGATCTTTCTTTCTCCAGTTGGCGTGCAAAGCCAAGGCTCCGAGGGCTCATGCTCTGGCCAAAACCCACAGTGTCCCTGAGGACCTCATGGACAGCCAGACCATTATCAGTCCTGTCTCACTCTGTGTGCTGGGAGCCAAAGGGCCCTGGGAGGGAGAGAGGGACAGGCCAGAGCCATAGGGGCCACCGCTCCTTATCAACTGGCTACTGGCTCAGGGCCTGGTGCTCTCACTCGCCTGGGGTCCAGTTTTTTTTTTTTTTTTTAATTTTTTGTTTATTGCAGTAACATTGGTTTATAACATTATAAAGGTTTCAGGTGTACATCATTGTACTTCTATTTCTGCATAGATTACATCACGTTCACCACCAAAATACTAATTACAACCCATCACCACACACATGTACCGAATTATCCCTTTCACCCTCCTCCCTCCCCCCTTCCCCTCTGGTAACCACCAATCCAATCTCTGTCCCTATGTGTTTGTTTATTGACACCACATCTGACCGGGCAAGAGAAACAATAGAAAAAATAAACAAATGGGACTGCATCAAACTAAAAAGCTTCTGCACAGCAAAGGAAACCATCAACAAAACGAAAAGACAACCTAACAATTGGGAGAAGATATTTGCAAACCATACATCTGATAAGGGCTTAATCTCCAAAATATATAAAGAGCTGGGGTCCAGTTTTATCTGAGTCCTGCCTGACTGCGTGATCTTCTCTCCCTCTCCAGCTCTGCAGGCAGGCACTGAAGGGCAAGGAGGGGTGGGCAGGAGGGGGCCCTGAGGGAGGCGGCTCCCACTGGCCCTGTTGCCTGCTGGCCTTTCCCAGAGGACTCAGGCCACAGGTAGGTGGAGTGGCCGGTCTTCCCCTCTGGCTCTTTCCCTCTTGGAGCCTTTTGTGCCCACAAGTTCCCAGAATCTCTCTCAGAGTTCACCCCGGAGGAATTGGATCCTGTCTGCTGGCTGAGTTCCCTGGCTCCTGACTCCTCCCTGTCCCTAGGTGTGGTCCCTCCTGCCTCCCTCCCACAAATGCCTTTGGCCACCCCTTGCCCCTGGCCCACCCCCATCCTACTTCCCCCACTAAGGCGTCTTCTAGGGCAGTGGTAGGGACAGAGTTCTCAATCCTCCCTGCAAGACCTCCTGGACAGCAACCCTCCCTCCCCCAGAACCTGTCCGGAGCTCAGTCTCTGGTGCCCTGGCGATGGGAGAGTCAGGGCTGAGGCCTAGGCTGTGTTGGTGCTGTTGGCCCGGCGTGTGGAAGGGAGGACCAGCTGGAAAAGCCAGATGAGGCCTTTGTGGGTTTCCCAAAGCCCGGCCCACCACATGTAGATGACGGGCTTATCCAGCCACACAGCAGCGAAGGTTGCAGCAAATGCGAGGGAGGCTGTATTTCAGAGGCAGAGGTACTGAGTGAGATTTCTGAGCATTTTGACACATTTTGAAAAACTGACAATTTTGATAAGCCGATTATATGCTTATGAACTATTTTATTGACTGGTGATTTCTCTTCTCTCTCAGAATAGATTTAAACCTATCTGAGGCCAAAGAGTGTGACCCTAGGTTCCTGGCACAGGGCCTCACACATACTCAGTGCTCCTTAGAATTGGTTGCATGACTTCTAAAGTAATAAAATCATGGCAACAGCAACCGCTAATGTGTATTAAGCTTTTATGGACCACCAGGTGCTGTGTGAAATACAATATGTTCCTGATCTCATTTCAATCTTATAAACACTCTTATCAGGTAAATACTATCTTTATTCCCAATTTCCAGTTAAGGAAACTGAGTTTCAGAGAGGTTATGACATCAGATTGGATAGAAAGCTGTGGAGGTATGGAGAGAGCTGAAGGGAGCTGCTATAGGGGCTCTGTTGAGGTTCGGGTGAAGATTTTTGATGGTAAGGAAAGGACTCCTAGAGGATCAAGAGAGTGAATTCTGGGAAAGCAGAGGCGGCTCTTGCCCTGGCTGGGGAGTAGATGCGATCAGAGGAGCAGTGGTACCAAGAGGACTCCCTCCTCCTGTCCGCGAACACCTCCAAGTATCTCCCCAGGGTCAACAGAATCCTCTCCCTCTCTCAGCCTCCTCCTAAAGTACATGCTGGGGACAGGACAATGCAGGGAACCAGGAGTCTCAGGGGCCCCATTACCTCCTGCGGTGGGGATAAAGGCACAACAAAGAATCAAGGGCACTGAGCCCCAGAGGGTCCATCACCTTGGCAGCCCTGACAAAGACACAGGCTGACTCAGCTTCCTCAAGCTATGTGCACAGAGCGCTCCCTGGGTCGTTCATCTCTAGCCAGCGAGAGGCCTTGAGCTTAATGGGCCAAAGCCCTGAACCTTAGCCTTCTCCAGAGCCGATAACAGGGTGCTGAGGGTGTTCTCCATAACTTCTTCAGGACAGCGTTGGGGGTGGGGGAGGCAAGAGAGGGGAGTTGAAGAGCAGGAGGGAGTCGGGAAGGGAGGCGGCTGGGCTGACACTCAGTGCTCCCACAGCTGGGTTGTAGGGGCTGTGAGGTCCAGGGGAGACTGGTGAATTCTCAAGATGGCTGAGGATGGCGGGAGGAATGGCAGGGTGTGCGTGAGGGGGAGGACTTTAGCTGTGACGGGGTACTTCTGCCCCACCCAAAGTCCCTCAGCGGCTATCTTCTGTGCAGGGTGACCCGTGACTAGTCCAGGGCGAAGCCCTGACTCAAGGCCAGCCGATTCATAGCTCCGCTGTGGCAAGAGAGGACGAGCTGGACCAGCCAATCAATTCTTCTCTTGACAGTTTTGGACTGCTACCTCTCAAACACCGATTTTTAGAGCCAAGAAGAACACAGCTTCCTTCGTTTCATGTTTTTGCCTTAATTTCCCTCACAAAATTGTATGATAATGTGATACGACACCTATCCCTTCAGTTTGGCTTTCTCAGTGTAAGGGTCATTTTTGACAGATAAAAATACGCGAAAGAAACCTGAGATTCACCGTGTTTTCCCCAGGACCCCTCAATCATTTGATGTTTAAAAGCCGTGCTCTCTCTTTTCAACAAATTCTTATTGAGATAAAATTCACATAACATAAAATTCAGCATTTTCTTCTTTAAAGTGCATAAATCAGAGGTTTTTAACGTATTTGTAATGTTGTACAACTATCTCCATTAATCTAATTGCAGAATATTTCCATCATCCCAAAAAGAAGCCTCATACTTCCCAATTCCTCCTTCCTCCCATCCCCTGGCAACCACTAATCTACTTTCTGTCTCAACGGTTTTGTCTCTTGTGGATGGTACATCTAAAGAGAATCATACAATATGTGGCCTTTTGCATCTGACTTCTTTCATTTAGCATGTTTTCAAGGTTTATTCATGTCATAGTATGTATCAGTACTTCACTCCTTCTCATGGCTGAATAATAGTCTGTCATACGGATATGTCATATTTTGTTTTATCTACTCATCATCTAATGGACATGTGAGTTGTTTCCCTGTTTTTGGCTACTATGAATAATGTTGCTACTTCGCTGAGCTCATTTGTTAGCTCTGTGTGTGTGTGTGTATGCGTGTGTGGGTGGGTGGGTGTGGGTGTGTGTGTATTGTTTAGGGTTTTCTATATACAAGATCATGTCATCTGCAAATGGATATAGTTTTACTTCTTCCTTTCCAGTGTGGATGCTTTTGTTTGTTTTTCTTGCCTAACTGCTCTGGCTAGAACTTGCAGCACGTTAAATGTTAAATGGAAATGGCAAAAGCAAGCACACTTGTCTTGTTCCTGATCTTACGGGGAAAGCTTTCAGTCCTTCTGACATCAAGTACAATTTAACTGTGGGGTGTTCATCAATGCCCTTTATCGGGTTGAAGAAGTTCCCTTCCATCCCTGGTGTGTGAGCGTCTTAATCACAGAGGGGTGTTGGATTTTGCCAAATGCTTATTCGCCATTGAAATGATCATGCTGTGTTTTCGCTGCACTCTATTAATATGGTGTAGTACGTTGATTGACTTTTGTGTGTTGAACCACTCTTGCGTTCTTGGGCTAAATCTTACTTGATCCTGGTGTGTAATCCTTTAATATGCCCCGGTTTCAGTTCTCCAGTATTTTGTTGAGGGTTTTTGCATCTATATCCATGAAGGATACTGGTCTGTAGTTTCTATGTGTGTCATGTCTTCATCTGGCTTTGGTGTTATGGGGATACTGACTTGCTAGAATGAATTGGATAAAGTCTTCCTTCTTCTGTTTTTCGGAAGAATTTGAGAAGGATGAGTGTTCATTCTGTAATGTGTTGAGAATTTACCAGGGAAGCCATAGGCCATTCTTTTCTGAAGAGCCTGCCATGTTGTCCCTTCTTCAATGTTTAGCTGTTTTAGACTAGCTCCTTATCGGTTCATGGCCGTTTGGGTGACTTCAATGGTATTCTAATATCACTTCTATAAACATCATTAAATTCTGCTTCTTTTGCAAGATTTTAAGTGTCACTTTGCAGTAAGTTTTCATTATACCTGCACTTGGCATTGTTTTACATTGCAGTTGAGATGGGAAATGAAGATGCTACTTTTGAGTGAAAGGTGACGTTTGGGTGGGGCCTCATTTCTTGTTCATGAGTGAATATTTTTGCGTTCTGGTGTTTTTGTTTACTACGTAACATGCTAACTTTAGGGATTCAGAGGTTGACAACTAAGAACGCAAAAAGGCCCCTGAATTCTAAAACTACAAACACCGAAGTACATGGTGCTAATTTCAGTAAATTAATGAAAGAGAAGTCCACAAACAGATTCTAAAGAGTAGCCTGCAGAATGTTTATTAGGCAATGATTTTGGGATCAACACCTGTGGAAGGGAAGGGAAGGGAAGGGAAGGAAGCGGGCCTGAGCAGAGGGAGCAGTCCATCTGTGGTAAGGGCCCCACAAAAGCCTCAGGCAACCCAGAGGTCACATGGGGGCTGGAATGGCCCTTCAGGATTGTCCTGCACTGGGGCAAAGTGGCTGGGCCTTGAAACTCTCCTGTTGACCAGTCCCTGGATGCAAACAAACTGCCCCTGAAGGAGGCGGGACCTTGGGTGAGGCAATTTTCTTTCGAGGAGGCTACCCTCAAAGCAGAGGCTGTCTTCCAGCAGCTGGGGGATAGATTCTGCCTTCCAGGACTGGGGTCTGGGAGGCACCTCACAGGGCCACCCACAGATCTTAGCATATATGAAGAACTTAGTAACTGTTGTAAGAGGAAAAGGAAAGCTTACTTGATAAATGATGCTGGAACAATTTACTGTGATGACATGAGTGACATACACGATTAGACCTTTACCTTATGTCTTACCACTACCTGAATGTCAGATAGATTAAAGATTTAAATGACAAAGAAAATAAGAAGTATAGGTAAATATTTATCAGACAGAAGGAGAGGGAAAGACTTAGAAGAAAGGTAAGACGATGCTAAGGAAATATCAATAGATTTGATTACAGAAAAACAACAAAACCTGATATTCAAAATTGCACACAAAATTAAAAGGCAAAGAACAAACCAGGAATATATTTGCAATAAACAGTGCCAAAAGTTTTAAAGAAAGGAGCTCCTGTAAATCAGAAATAAAAACCCAACACTTCCATCAAAAGCACAATGAGATACCACTTGATACCCATTAGGATAGATGTTATAAAACAGCAACAGAAGAAAACAGAAAGTGTTAGCAAGGATGTGGAGAAATTGGAACCCTTGCACATTGCTGACAAGAATGTGAAATGGTGCAGCTGCTGTGGAAAATCATATGGCCGTTCCTCAAAAAATTAAACATAGAATTACCATACGATCCAGATCTTCTGCTTCTGGCTTGTACCCCAAAGAATTGAAAGCAGGGACTTGAATAGATATTTCTACCCTCTTGTTCATAGCAGCTTTACTCACGATCGCCAGAAGGTGGAAAGGACCTAAATGTCCAACAACAGATGAATGGATAAAGAAAATATGGCATATGCATACAACGAAATATTATTGGGCCTTGAAAAGGAAGGAAGTTCTGATACACGCTACAACATACCAACTTTCAGGACTGCTAAATGTCAGAGACGAATCTTGAGGACATTATGCTAAGTGGAATAAACCATACGCAAAAAGACAGATATCCTATGATTGCACTTGTATGAGGTACCTAGAGTAGTCAAATTCATAGAGTCAGAAAGCAGAACAGTGCTTATCAGGGGCTGGAGGTAGTGGAGAATGAGGAGTCATTATTTAATGGGTACAGAGTTTCTGTTTGGAATGATGAAAAAGTTCTGGAATGAATAGCAGTGATTGTCACATAGCAATGTGAATGAACGTAATGCCACAGAACTGCTCATTTAAAAATGGTTAAAATGGTAAATTTTATGTTATGTTTATTTACCACATAAAGAAAAGAAAAATACCCCAAGATATAAACTTGAAATGTGAGTGCTAAAAGATATAAAAGGGCAATTAACAAAACAACTAGAATAAAATGACCTACAGGTGTATAAAAATATTTAATTTCATAAGTAATTTAAGAAGATATAAATGAAAAGATCAGCATATCATTTGTCATCTATAAAACTGGTGAAATTATTTTATGTTAATATTTAATTATAATCTTAGTCTTATGGCATGGGGATGCTCACAATGGTAGTATAAACGTGTGCAAACTTTCAGGAAAGCATCTTGCAAACTATGCAAAAGAAGTTTCAAATGTTCACATTCATTGACCCAAATCCAACAGTTAGGAATCTATTCTAAGGGTGTCATAGGAGATGCAGGCATGTGGATAATGGCAGACGGCACCCCTTGAACAAAGAACTCCGTGCAGTGAGGGAGCCAGCTCTGTGAATATTTGTAGCGGGGAATGCTGTGTGCCTGTTGGCATGGAGTGAGCATTCCTAACACTCAGTTAGGGATGAGGTCAGGAAGTGAGTGGGGCCAGATGAGGGAGGGCCTGAAGGCCACAGTAAGGAGTGCGGACTTTACCGGGAGTGAGCCGGGAAGCAATTGGAGGCTTCTGAGCAGAGGCCGTGATCTAAGCTTTATAAGGAGCACTGGCTACTATTTGCAGCAGAATCTATTAAGGGTCAAGGGAGGAAGAGGCACGGGTCACTTAGGAAGGGATTGCAATATCCAAGCAAGAGAAGGTGATGGCTTGGACTCGTGAGATTTTGTTTTGAATGTCGAGCTGATGGACTGGAGGTGGGATGTGAGATAGAGACAGGAGTCAGGTGACTCTAAGGGTTTGATCTGAACAGGAGGGTGAATGATGGTCCTAATTCCTGGGACGTACAGCACTGAGGGAGGAGTAGGTTTCTGGAGTAAGGAATCCAGGGATTCCCTCTGGAAAGGTGAAATGTGAGATGCCTGTTAGACACCAAGTGCAGATGTCGTCTGAGCAGGTGGAAGGATGAGTCTGGAGTTCAGGGGAGAGGACAGGGCTGGAGATACTAATTTGGGAACTGAAAGCAGATGGAGAGTAGTTAAGCTATGGACCACATGAGATGGTCTAGGAAGTGAAGCAGAGATGGAGAAGAGCACCGGGTGCTCTAATATTTAGAGGTCAGAGAGGAGGGAGCATCAGCAAAGGAGACTCAGGTAGAGCAGCAAATAAAGGAGGAGGAAAACCAGGAGGTTGTGGTGTCTAATTATTGTAGACAGTACAACAGTACAACTTTTTCTACAAATTGGCTACAAGCATGCGTGCAGGTTTCGTTTCAAACTTGCTGCGAGGACAGAGGAGTCTAAGCAGTCCAATTCGAAGAGTTCTCTCAAAGACATTAATAGGAAGAAAGGAAGAGAGAATGAGAGAGAGAAAGAGAGAGAGAGGGAGGAAGGAAATGAAAGAAAGAAAAGAACGAAAGAAAAAGAAGGAAAGGGGTCAAATAAATGTCTTGTTCAAGACAATGTGACCTCTGATGGACGGTTGGCTGGGTCCTCTTGGTAACTGCGTAGAAGAAATCTTAATCTGATTAAAATCTACCAGATTTGATCAAGCACACTAGTTGTTCCCCAGGAGCAGCTAGCGATTTATCACAGGCAAAATGTCCCAGACCGGGTTTTCACACAACTTTCTCCAATACCTCTTTTTCACTGAGCGAATGTTTCAAGTTCCATCTCAGCTGTGGTATTTTGTTTTGTATTGTTTTGACAATATCGTTAATTGAACATGTTACCTCGTTACAGTTTTTATAGGAAGTGGAAATTAGGAATAATTAGGAAATTATCATGAATGTAAATTAATCTTTAGAAGACATACACACTCACAATTAGCAGCTATATTTTTACACACATTGATACTGTTTGTTTATGCCTGTTTCCTCCCTTAGGCAAGGATATCGAAACGAAACCTCACGGCGACCAGGGCAGCGGTGGCAGCACATGTGCTGGGAGGACCTGGGCTTTCAACTTGTGCATGTCGTGTTCTGTTTGGGCTCTTTTGTTTATGTCAAATAGGAAGAGGTGTAAGTAAAAGACACCCAAAGACCTCCTTGATTTCTGGCCAGAGATCTAGAGCTGTAAGACCCTAAGACTAGAGAATTAAACTCTGCCTGGAGAGTCACTTAGATGCTTCCCAAATTCCAGATATAGTTTTTTGCTGAACCTATCTTCTTGTGTATTCCAAGGTCGAGATCAAGTGTGCTTTCTCCTCCAGGTTTTGCTGCCGGTCGCTACAGGCATGTAGTGAGAAACCTCCAGGTGTTCTCTGAGAGCCCCACGCTGTCCAATGTTCCTGACGTGCCGTCTATAAAGCCAGTGGACAGGTACCATTTTTCTGGGAGGTATTTTTAGCATGTTGCTACTTATAAGGTATACTTCTCGTTCCCTCATTGTGGGCTAGTCATCGCTAATTAAATGAAATTTATTTTTAGAAGTGACATTTCAGTCATGGGCATGATAACAGATTTGATGTATTCAATTAGGTAAGAGAACTAGTTCTTATGGAAACTTTGACAATAATGACATTGCCGTGATCAGTACAGGGACTCAGTAAAGGCACTGTGTGTATCTAAGCAGCCTCCTGAGTGTCTGTGTGTAAATGTATGTTCAAGTTCCTGTAGAGTTATCATGACACTAACAAGTGGAGCTCTCTACACATCACAGTTTAAATGTTTCCCAGAAGGTTCACAGGGCAGCTGGAATAGTCCCAAGCTTCAATTTGTGCAAAAGCACTCCCCTGGATTCCACTTATTAGGGCATGATTGTAAAGTTTTCCTGAGAATTCATTAGCTTGTAATTCCAGCTGTAACTCACAGCTTTCCATATTCAGCCTCACCGTGATAGTGTGGAGGAACTCTTATGATCTGTGCCCGGATTCTGATAGGTGGGCCCAGGTGAAGAAGTATTTTTGCTCTTTCAAAAAGGATCGTTCTTTCCATATATTTTGGATGAATATGTCAATCAAGGAAAGATGTAAATTAAACAGCAATAGTCAGCTAAGTTTGACCATTGTCATAGTCATGGTCATAGCTTGTGAAATTCAGGGTTTGGAGACGGAACACAAAGTATAAAAAGGGACCTTATTGTATGCTGATCAGAAAAGAAAACAGTAAAACTGGTCCACAGAATTCTGAAACAAGAAGCCACAAATTGTGAAACAAATAGGCACCGTCAGATTTCCCTCATGGGCGTTACTCAGTCATATGTTGTGAATTCTCATTCTGTCAACCCAGGCTCAACAATCTGTGTTCCTCAAGTCATCTGTTGCTGGACCCTGGAGTCCTGGAGTCCCGAGTGTCAGATCCCTCCGGTGTGTGCTCTGGTGGGCACATCAGCTTCTTCTAGGAAGGCTGTAAGCATGGATCTGTTCTCTGTATCCCTCTCTCAGGCTGCACTTCTCTGATTTTCTTCCAGAAGACCTAATCTCTGGCCAGTAGCTTCTGGCAGGGACCTTCAGGCAAAAATGAAGGGAGCAGAGAAAGCATGTGTTGATGACAATGCAGGGCAACTTCTTACACAGGCCAACATTATCAGATGGAGAAGAGTGGAATCTCTATGGAGCTGAGGTACATAAGTGCATGGGTCCCTGTAATTGTTCCATGAAGACTTAACTGGTAATTAATCTGAGGAGAAAATGGATTAATGGGCAGTGAAAACACTGAGGACTCTGTTATGTAAAGCGTGTGCCACAATGGCTGCCAATTGACATAAGTGTTGTAAACCAAGGAATAAAATATTCTTATGGGGCCGGCCCGGTGGCACAAGCGGTCGAGTGCGTGCGCTCTGCTGCGGCGGCCCAGGGTTCGCCGGTTCGGATCCCGGGCACGCACCGACGCACCGCTTGGCAAGCCGTGCTGTGGCGGCGTCCCATATAAAGTGGAGGGAGTCGGGCACGGATGTGGGCCCAGGACCAGTCTTCCTCAGCAAAAAAATAAATAAAAATAAAAAAAGGAGGATTCGCAAATGTTAGCACAGGGCTGATCTTCCTCTCCAAAAAATATATATATATATATTCTTAGAGGCCAGTTTGTTGACAGTCTCTGTGTTGGGCCGTGCACTTGACTTCGAATGTGCTCTTCCTGACTCTGCAAGCGGATCCAAATTAGTGAAAACTTATTCACATTGATAAGACTTTACCAATAGAAAACCGACATGAAATCATCTTTCTAATTTATCAGTTTACCCCACAATGTGGGCCCAATAAGTAAGGCAGTGCTTAGAATGTCATTGAGCACACGAAGAAAATATGGAGCACGCTCGTTCTATCTCTATGTTTTTCACATTCTTTGATGCTTGAGAGTGCCGTGTCATGGGTTCTGAGATGGCGGAGCCAGCCTGTGGTGTACCTAGCAGCCAAAAAGACACAAGGTCAATTTTGTTCTTCTGAATTTGGAGCTCAGCGTCAGAAAACAGCAACATCAGAGAGCTGTTGCTCTATATGAGTCCAGGTGCCTGAGGATAAGAAAGGGTCGTAGTGTTGGCCGTGTTATTCATCAGACTAGCAGCCCTTTACATGGCATAGCAGAAGGTACCATGACAAACATTCAGCATTTTCCGTTTTTGTTAGAAGTGAGGACTCTCCTATCATTCTACTAATTTGTTTAGAATTGTCTATGGTGATAACATGTCTCAAAACAGCAAAAAAGCATGTACGTGAATAGACCCCGTTCAGATGACTCACTTAGGTTTTCGCTGAGATAATGACTGTCTACCACTGGGTGGAATAGGCAGAAAGCAAATAAGGACGTTTTACTGTATCGTGTTGACAACAGACTGTTATTCAAAGGTCATTTCTCTTGCAGGCTACCAATTCTTTCTCTCTGTTATACATATACCTTTAAAAGTTTTTAATATCTCTCTGTATGTACGTATTTTAAATGTGCATAGAAATATAGAGTTATACAAAATTCTGACAAATGAAAATTCTAAAGCTTTAAACTTTAGTTTTTAAAATATAATTTTATCAAGCAAATTATAAGACAATATTCTTCTACATGGATTTCAACCTCTTAATTTGAACATCAGGAAGAAACATAACATTTCTATAGACAAGAAAATAAAAGTAACAATCATTGTGAGTTGATGAGGGTCTTGTGCTGTCTTCTTTTTATTCTGAGGAAGATTCACACTGAGCTGACATCTGTTGCCAATCTGCCTCTTTTTTTTTGATTGAGGAAGATTAGCCCTGGGCGAAGAACTGTGTCATTCTTCCTCTCTTTTGCATGTGGGTCGACACCACAGTCAGGCTGACAGGCGGTGTAGGTCTGTGCACGGCATCCGAACCCGCAAAGCCTGGGCCGACGAAGCAGAGCACGTCGAACTTAACCACTACGCCACAGGTCCGTCCCCTGCTCTCTGTTTTCAATCAAATTAACTTTCTCAGAATGTTCTAGTTCAATTACTCCCATTCACTATCAGCCTAAGCTTTTAAAGCAAAGCAGGAACCTTGGAAATACATATTTGGCCCATGTCCACGAGTAATACAATCACTGTTGAAATTGAAGTGACCTCCAAAATGGCCACTACTCTTCAACACGCAGGAGCTCTGAAAATGAGTGCGGTGGCTGCCTGTCGGCCAAGACTCCCCAGTCGGTCGGTGGTAGATGCTCTGAGGCTCATTGGTGGCCCCTGGGTCCCAGTTGGGGGAATCTTCCAAACACAGAGGGGTTCAGACACTCAGTGGCTAAAACGAATGACAACTGTCAGCTGCACGTAAGAGAGAAGCCAGTTATTTTCTCAAATAATACGCAGCTCAGGGGGAAGGAGTCAAGGCTGGGGCAGTGACTCAACAAGGTCCTCACATGTTGTCTGTGTAGCTTGTTGAGGGGCTGGCTAACGGGTCAAAGGGGCCCCCCGGGCCAGCACATCTAGGTTCAAGACAGGAAGAAGGAACAGAGCTGTGCCACCTGTGTCCTTTCTCCCTTTATCAGGAAGGCAAAAGCTGTTCTAGAAACCCTGAACACACATCCACTTATATCTCATCGACCAGAATTGTGTCATGAAAAGCCTGGAAAGAGGAAGCCTGCGAAATTATTTTGCTGCCCCCTCCCCCAAAGTATAATTTTAGAAGAGTCCAAAGGAAAAACTGCAGACAGATGAGCAATGAGCACGTTGGCTTCTATTGGCACTTTGCCTGAGAGGGAGATTGGAATCACCTCCTTCTCCCCATGTGTTTGTGTAATCTCATGTGGTGTGCAAGCCAAGCTCACAGGGGCAGGACCTCTCAGTACCCAGCACGGGTGGGGGTGGGGTGGTTGCTGTGGGAAGTGACAGTCACAGGCTGCAGAGCCCCTAGTCCACATTCTCCTCATCCTCTGTGATGTCACACTGGGACTTCTTGCCTTCCACCCTGGGCTGAGGCTTCTGAGCTCACTATGGCCTCAGCGTTCGCTGGGAACATAGGGCTCTCGGAGCCAGTATCAGGGAGGGAGCCTGTGGGCACCAGAGGTCCGGCCATGCGGCTCTGGGAGGATGGCATGCCCCTCACGAAGGGGCGCCATCCCCTGCCTCAGATCCCAATTCCCTGGCTCGTCCCGAGCCTGCTCGCTGCCTTCAGTGGAGTCCTGCTGGGTGCTGTCAGTGGACTCTTCTTTGGTTTCCCGTGAGTCTCCCACACAAGCCGGCAGGTTTCTTACAGAGTCAGAAAGGAAGACAGATCATGAGAGTCCGGACAGGGGAAGTGCAGAAGAGGCGTCAGGGAAGGGAGGATATTCTAGGCAGTGGGAACCAATGTGCAAAGGCACAGAGGCATAGAGTGCTTGGTGCCTTTGGGAGCTGTTGGTGGCTAGGAGTATTGGGTGACATTTGGTGGAGCCTCTCTGGGTCTGTCACCGCCCTGGCTATTTAGAGCAGGCTTTGAGGTCTGTGAGTCCGGACCAGGTGGAGTGAGTCCCGCGTGGAGCTTTGGGACTCCAGGATCAGCGCTGAGTCCTGCTCTGGTCTCAGTTGCAGATGGCTGGCCCAGAATGGGGAGTGGGCCTTTCCTGTTGTCACAGGACCCCTCTTCGTCCTCACCTTCGTTATTCTCATGTTTCTAAACATCTCCGACCCTGGTATCTTGCACCAAGGTGAGCTCTCGGGCCCGTGGGAGAAGGAGGTAGCACCCTAAAGGGTCCTGCGTGCAGGGAAGATTCCTAAAGTGCTCCTCCCTTGTCCCCTCCTCGGGCCTCAAGACCCCGTCACCCCACATGCCCTTCACTTGGGCCCTGCTTCTGTTGCTTCATTTCCCAAGCCACCGAGATGCGGTACAACAGGATTCTGGAGGCTTTCCAGTTGCCTTGGAGGCAGGGCCAGGGCAGGCTGGGAAGAGAAGCCAGCTCTTGGCAACCACTCAGTTGTGTCTTCTTCCTTCCCACTGCACACACTCCTTACATCACTGACAATTCCAAAGGCCTGCGTTCTCACAGAAGTCCTCTGGCTGGACGTCTACCTTCCCTTGGACTGCCAGCCTCTCTGAGTTTGGTCAGCTTCCTCAGTGCGGACTAGGATTCCCCTGCACACCTCCTTGCCTAGGCCAGTGATGCTGCGGGGCGGCCCTCACCCCGGCAGCAGCAGTGTGACGAAGGGCTCCTGCCGCTGCCCAATCCTCTTCCTATGCCAGGCTCCAACGAACAGGGCCCCAGGACGGTGCGTGTGGTTTGGGTGAAGCACATAGCCTTCCGCCTGCAGTGGTGCCCACAGTGCTGCTTCCACCGCCCGCCGCGGACCTACCACTGCCCCTGGTGCAACATCTGTGTGGAGGTGAGCGCCCCTCTCATCTGCCCCCTTCTGGCCCACACCCCACCCGCTCTGCACCTGCCTGGGACCAGGAGGCCCACTTGCACAGGGGACCAGTAGCAGACCTCAAACCACGTCCGGGACTGCTAAGGCCAAGGGTGGCAGTAACTCCCAGCCACTCTTGGTCACTCATGCAGCTCACTGCCTCCCTGCCTGCACCTGTCCTGGGAGGCTGGCCCCTGCCGACCCAGGTGCTGACAGGCCCAGGAGCATCGACATCTATGCTGAGCCTGGTCAGGCCAGGGGGAGGAAAGGCACCCCTGTCCTACCCCAGGGCTGGCTGACACTAGATGCCCAAGGGCCCCACGGCTGGCTGTAGGCCTGGCCCGGGGAGCTTGACCTGTCCTCTTCTGGTGTCCAGAACGCTGTCCCCTCTCCCTCTCGCTCAGGACTTCGACCACCACTGCAGGTGGGTGAACAATTGCATAGGTCACCGGAACTTGGGCTTGTTCATCCTGCTCCTCCTGTGCCTATGCTTGTACTTGGGCTCCATGCTTGTCACCTGCATGGTCTTCCTCCTGCGCACCACCCACCTGCCCTTCTCCATTGACAAGGTCATCGCGTATCCACCAGGCTGCAGGGTCCACTTGGCGAGCTGTGGGCAGGGCGAGGACAGCCGAAGGGCGGGGTCCCGGGGGCGGGCGAGTGGTGGGCGGGGTTAGAGAGAAACCCCCTGGGGAGGACCAGTCTGGACCAGGGGAGGGTGGTAGGGTCCAGGCGATGGGTGGGGCTAGGAGGCACTGCGGTGCGTGGGCAATCTAGCGGGGTCTTGGATAGAGGACGCTGAGGGCGGCACGGAGACCAGGTCGGCCGGGTGGGGTGAGGTTTACCAGGGGTTGGTGGGTGGGGAGAGGATGGACTGGCTGGTCGTGCGCGGGTCTGTCAGGGCTGGAGTCGGGGTGAGGGTCCCGGCCCGGGAGGTCCATTGCGGGCGCAGCTCCTTAGCTCGTGGGCAGCATCGTCGTAGTGGTCCCCGCCGCCGGCTTCCTGGTGCCTCTCTTGGTGCTTCTGCTGATGAAGGCCAGGTTGGTGAGCACCGCCCAGCGCTCCTACGAGGACAAGGTACGCGGGTCTCTGGGGTGCCACGAAAGCGGTCTCTGGGCGGTCACCTTGGGCCTTCAGGACCTCCACACTTTCCGCCCTTTCTCCCCCGCCCTGGTCCTCATGGCCTGACCTCCCTTGAAGGTGCCTCGTGAGGCCTTGAGGCCCAGATTCAGCTCAGATCTCACCTCCTCTAGGGGCTCGGGGCTCCCTCTCCCTCCCAGGTGCACTGCGTCGAGGGCCTAGTGAGTGCTAGGCTGCGCATCCATTATTTTGAAGGCTGGGCATGGAGGTGAGGCAGGCCCCATCCTGCGCTCCTGTTGATAAGGCCCCTGAAGTCAGAGAATCTCCCGCCCTTCGCCCGTGCACATTGAGAGAGGGGCCTGCCCTGTGCTGTGCAGCGCAGCGCAGACTCAGAGGGAATGGAGAGTTCAGAGAGGACCGCGGTGTAGAGGGTTTGGGGGCAGAAGGCAGAGCGAAGGGCGTTGCCGGTGAGGGGCAGAGCTTGCAAAAAGGCAGGGAAGCCGGAAAGTTTGTGGAATGTTGAGGATGCTGAGGGGACAGTTGTAATTGGAGCAGAAAGTGGATGGGAAATCAAGTGGACTGCTGGGCTCGGGCCAGATGGAAAAGGCACGAAAGTCAGCTGGAGCCTTCTCTTGGTGCGGTGGAAACCTGGAAGCCAGGACAGGTTTTGTTTTTTTTTTTTAACATGGAGTAAAATTCACCCATTTTTAGTGCCCAGTTATAGGAGTTTGACAAATGCATACAGTCCTGCAACCACCTCCATAATTAAGATTTAGAACAGTTCCATCACCCCCCACAATTCTCTGAAGCCCCTTTTGTAGTGGGTTTCTCCCCATAGTTGTTACCCCTGGCAACCACTGATTTGTCTTCTATCCCTCTTGTCTTTCCTTGTCCAGAGTCTCGTGTGGATGAAATCATAGCCTTTTGAGTCTGGTGTCTTGCACTTAGCATAATGCGTTTGAGATTCCTCCACGTTGCTGCCCGTAGGAGTTCTTTCCTCCTTTCTCTTGCTGTGTACTATTCCGTCATATGGATGTACCACAACTTACTTATCCATTTGCCAACGGAAGGATATTTGGGTTGTTTCTGGGTTTTGGTGATCATAAAGAAAGTGGCTATAAACATTCGTGTACAGGCATGGGAAGATAAGTTTTCATTTCTTTGAGTCAATTCTTAAGAGTGGCATTGCTGGGTTAGACAGTAACTGAATGTTTAACTTGATAAGAAAGTGCCAAATTGTCTTCCAAAATGGCTGTACCCTTTTGCATTCCCACAAGCAGTGCATGGGAAATCCAGTTGCTTCTGCATCCTCATTAACATTTGGCATTGTCACCTTTTTTTGTTTTCTGATTTTCCGTTGTAGCTAGTCTAAGAAACGTGTAGTGGTATCTCATTGTGGTTTGAATTTGCATCTTCCAAGTGACTAATGCTGTTAGCATCCTTTCATGTTCTTATTTGCCATCTGTATATCTTTGATTAAATGTCTGTTCCAATCGTTTGCCCATTCAAAAAATTATGTTGTCTTCTTAGTATTAGATTTAAAGAGTTCTTTCTATCTGCTAGATTCAGCTACGTGTTTTGCAGTCTTTTCCGAGCCTTTGGCCTTATTTTCTTGCCAGTGTTTGTCCAAGATCAGAAGTGTTCAATTTGGATCAAGAGCGTTTTCAGTTTTGTCTTCAATGGCTTGTGTTTTGGTGTTGTAATTAAGAAATCTTTGCCTAAACCGAGGTCACCAAGATTTTCCCCTATGTTTTCTTCTAGAAGCTTTATAGTTTTAGGTTTTCTCTTTAGGCCTCCTATTCATTTTGGGTTGAATTTTGGATATGAAGCAGGGTATGAGTCAAGACTTATAGTTTTGCGTGTGGGTTGTTCCAAGAGCATTTGTTGAAAAGACAGTCCTTTTTCTGTTGAGCTGTCTTTGCACATTCCTCAAAAATCAATTGACTATATAGATGTGGGTGTATTTCTGAACTGTCTCTCTTTTTGCCACGACCACACTGTCTTCACTGGTAGCTTTCTATGAAGTCTTGAAATGACACAATGTGACATCTCCAACTTTGTTCTTTTTTTCAGAGTTCTTGTGGCTATCCTAGTTCCTTTGATTTTCCATATAAATTAAGAATCAGCTTGTCAATTGCTAGAACTGAGTTTGCTGAGATTTTCCCTTGGATTGCATTGAACCTACAGACCGCTTTGGAAAATGGACCTTTTAACAGTATTGATCTTTTAATCCACGAAAATGGGATACCTCTCCATATTCAGGTCTTCTTTGATGTCTTTCCTTAGTGTTGTGTAGTTTTCAGCATATACAGCTTGCATACCTTGTGTTAGATGTTTTCTAAGTATCTCCTTGTTTTTTGTGCTCTTATAAATTTTTTGCAAAATTGAATTTACATTTGCTTATTATTGTTAGAAAATACAGTGGACTTTTGTATGTTTGTCTCGGATCTTGGAATTTTTCTGGATTGACTTATAAGTTCTAGTAGCCTTTTTGTTGATTCTACCTCAAAATTCATGTCATCTGTGAATAAGGACAGTTTCATTTCCCCCTTTCCAGCGTGTCTGGCTTTATTTCTTTTTCTTGTCTTCCTGCACTGTCTCGGCCCTCCGCTACAGTGGCAGGTGGAGTGGTAAAAGTGATCCTTGCCGTGGGTTTCCTTCAGCAGGACAGGGACTTGAGTAAAGGCTTTTTTAGGAAGACTGTAGTGGGCCACAGTGATGAGGGAGGGGCTGGAGACACCGAGGCAGCTGAAAGGACAGAGGAGCCCTCTGTGCCCACCTCCTCCCATCCTTCCCATCACCACTCCATCGCTCCCCCCGTATTTGGTTCACAGCTCCCGTGTGACGCCTCTGCTCATCCCTTCCTCATCAGCCCCCTGTTGTCTGCATGCCTTCTCTCTCCATCCTCAGTCCATCATTTCAGCCTCTCTTGGGCAGCACTGTCCCTTCCCACATCCTATGGTTCTTCAGCCTCAGGTCGGGACCTAAGCCCTGCGCCCCCTGCACTGCTCCGCATGGGGTTCTTCCAGTCCGGGGTCTCCACCCTTAAGAAGCCCGACTGGGGTCTGCACTCTGTGATTCACCAGGCAGGGCTCTTTCCCATCACCTGCAGATCCCATTTCAGGCATCCTTCACACACCTCCACTTCGTTCCCTTCCCGCCTGCATCCCCTGACCGCAGCTTCTGCTGGGGCCACTTGCTTAGTGGTTCATAGTAAGGGCTCTGGAGCCAGACCATGTAAATTCACTTGCCAGCTCCACAACATGCCAGCATGGAGATCTTAGGAGTACTGCTTGGCCACCTGGTGCCTCAGTTTCCCCATCTGTAAAAGGAGGCCGCATGGGTTAATATGTGTAAGACACATAGCACAATGGCTGGTACAAGTAAGTGTCCTAGACTTTGTTGTTGTTATTATTACCGTTCCTTGGCATCATCATTGCCACGTCTTCATGTCTCTCTCATCTTACAAACAAAGCAAATCTCCGTTAACGTCACAGGCCTCCACTCCAACTGTCATACTCTCCCCTCGGCACAGCCGGAGTTTCTGACAGAGTTGGGTGTGCTCACTAGCATCGTTCTTCACCTTCCTCATCCCACTTCAGCCTCTGTCCTCACTGTCACGGTGATGCTGCGCTCTCCACGAGGCCACAGCCAGCAGGCAGTCCTCAGACTGATCTTTCCTGGCCGCACACAGCCCCATGTGGAACGGCACGCAGCTGCCATGACCCTGCCCCAGGCTCTCGGGGTCCCGCTCCCTCTGCTCACCTGGCTGATGCTCCTCGGCCTGCACCGTGGAGTCTTGCCCTAGGCTGCCTGCTCTTCTCGCTGATCCCCTCTCCCTGCTGCTCTGCCACCCCCAGCTGCCCTCTCCACCCTGAAAGTTACGACTGGCTTTGTTGTTCATGGTGTGTCCTCTGTCCCCAGCGCAGTGCCCGGAACATTGTTGAAACCTCAACATATTTATGAGCAAAGAGTGAACCTGCAGACAAAGGAATGCATGCGGCTTTGGGAGGAAGAGAAAGAAAGAGAGAGAGAGAGAGAGAGAGAGAGAGAGAAGCCTGATGCCATAAACCCTGGGGAAGAACCGAGAGAGCAGAGGCAGCAGGGAGTTGGGCAGGAGACGGGACAAGAAGACGCCCACTTTGCTCTGGGCCTGTGGAGAGTGAGGGCGTTGGAGACTCGCAATGGGAGCAGGAGACCCGGGTCTGGAGCCAGTGAGAGGGGACAGTGTGTGAAGCTGAGAGCTGCTGGCTTCCGTTCCCAGCTGAGAGGGGCCATGTGGGGGAGCACGGTGCTCTGCTGTATTAGTCAGTTCTTACAAATTCCTTCAACAGCTATCATTCCTTGAAGCACTGAATAATCAGCATTTTCCTATGCTCCATGTACATCTCATGAATGAAAATATATTTCTCTAAATTTGAAATTTTGAATGTAAATTTAATCAAAGTCTTTTAAGCTTTTAGTTTCCCTTAAATGCTTTAAACACCCTAAAGGACGCAGAACTCAAACTCTCACAATGGTTGGTGTTGGTTTTGGCCACAATGGGACATTCTGGAGCTGTCTTGACTTTTCCTCCCCCAGGGCTCAGCTCCCCTGCCTGGGGTCCTGGTTCATTTTGGTGTCGAATAGTGTTGAAGATCAACGTCTTTGTGACAGGGGCATGGGACACAGGAGAGCTGGTGGTGGGCAGATGTGCTCCTGGGCCCCTTTCGGTCGTGACCAGCACTTTGTAGCTAGGGCTCTCGAAGTCGGGGTGAGAGTCGGCCTGCGCTGGGGAGGAGGAGGGGATGAGGCTGGTGGGTGGAGGGCGGGGAGGACGAGAGCTGGGTCAAGTGTGTCCAGGAGAGGACTTGAACTTTCGTCTTGACCTTTACTGCACTAGGCGCTCAGGACTTTGAACCCCGATTTCCGGGGCCATGTGAGTTTGGGTAGGAAATATGTTTGGGCCCGAAAGCACTGCCCTTCCAGATAGTGAAATTCAGTGAAGGCACAAGTTTGGAAGTAATGAGTGGTGGGAAAGCAGACAAGTAGGGGGAGCGGGGTGTGGAGCCGTCTTTGGAGCAGCTTAATAGAACAAGGCAGATCTGAAAGCATATTTGGAAGGAGGCAGCAGGAGGATGTGTGTGGCCAAAGGAGACAGAGAGGGGGAGGATGCTGCCAAAGGGGGTACCAGGTGGTGCGGGATCCCTGAGGCGGCAGGAGTTGGGGGTGCGGGGCCAGGGGTCGCGTGGAGAGAGCTCCTCGGAAGTGGGTTGGGGGAGGCCTTGGCTGACCCTTGCGGCTTCCCCGCCCTTGGAGTCTTGCTGCAGCCCTGGGCTGAGCTGACCGGCTCAGGGAGGGCAGTGGGGGCGGCCTGCCCAGTCCTGCTGGATCTGAGCTCCTCTTCCCACCCTGGCCCCCTCCAGTACCAATACCTACATGGACACAACCCTTTCGACCTTGGCTGTGGCAAAAACTGGTATTGGACACTTTGTGCAGCGCTGGGACCCAAGTGAGTTGGCAAACCAGAGGCCTGAGTGGTGGCCCTGGGGCTGGTGGGGTGGGGTGAAGCTGGGTCATCTCGCCTGGCCCCTTAGCAGAGCTCCCAGGTCCTTCCGCTCATTCTTCCTATTGTTTTGGGATTTTCCCCAGGGCCTTGTGGGAGCATTTGGAGCCCCCACTTCCTTGCCTCTGTGGGTTCTTGCCCCAAGAAATGGGGTAGAGGGCATTGCAGCCTGGATGAGACAGGCCCCAGCTCCCCGTGGTGCCGAGCGCTGGGCCTTGTCCTGCCTAAGATGAGGGGCACCAGGCAAGGAGGGTCACGACCACCTCCATCTGGCTTGTTGCTCCCCAGGTACATGGCCGAAGCTGTCGGGCTGCAGAGAGTGGTGGGGCCTGACTGGGTGCCCACGCGGAACCTGCACTTCCCGACGTGCCCCTCCATGCCCATTCCCGAAGCCCTCCCTGGGCTGGGGTCTGGCCGCCAGGTCCAACCTCTGGATCTGTACCAAGCAGGGCAGGATCCCCCAGGGAGTGGTGAGGCTGCAGCCCTCCAGGAGGTAAGGGGTGTGTGTGTGTTTGTGCCCACAGATGCGCACGCGCCCGTCGTGTTGGGAAAGGGCATCTGAAGATTGTACAGGTTTAGGGAAAGCCCCCCTCCATGTTTCGCTGGTGCTGAAGCTGGAACACTCCGAGCTCGAGGGCGGCGGATCATAGGCCAGCGGAGCGTTGAAAGTAGAGTCACAGGCCTGCAGACTACATCAGGGGTCCCTGGAGAAACAAGGGGAAGAGACCACACCACTCACTTGCTCGTTGCCCTTGGGCCAGTCCCTTACCCTTTCTGGGCCTCAGTTTCCTTAGCCATGAATGAGGACTGAGACTAGGCCAGTGAGCAATAATTTGGGGAGGCGGATTCATTTATTTCGGGCAACTTTTAACCTGAAGCTCAATGTTTGAAACAGGTGGCAGTGGAGCTTTAGGACTGCTGCGGGGAAGGTAATTCACAAGCCCCGCCCACAGGGCCCCTGCAGTGATGTTCTGTGGGTCCTGCCCACTCCCTTGGCTCTGCCTAGGGGGGTGGCACCTTGGACAGTTTCTTGCTCCCGAGCTGGTGGGTCATGCGGTGTGAGGCCGGCACCTTTGGAGAGCTGACCTCCTCCACTCTGTGTTTAGATGCACGCCGGCCGGCCCAGTGTGGCCCCTGCTGCTCAGGCCCGAGAGGCGGCTCGATCTGCCTCTCACCCATTTGCACCCGGAGATGCCAGGAGACCCGGCACCTGAGCCTCACCTCCTGAGCCCCGCGTGGAGACTCTCTGAGCCCTATCCTTGCCCAGTCCCCTGGCGAGAGTGCCGAGACCCCTGAAAGCCCATTAAACACCCTTTGCCTGCCTCCTACAGCTGCCCTGCTGCACTGTGTGTTGGTATCAAGGGAGTGGGGCGGTGAGGGGGCCTCTGGGGGATGAGACAAAGACCCGGGGTGGGGGCAGCCAGGGTTCAATACTGGCTGGCTCTGCGATCTAGTGCAAGACACTGAACATTTCTCTCACCCTTCAAACGGGGAAACCATAACAACCAAAGCGAGGACTGGAGATGATGGAAGAGAAAACCCAGCAGTGCCTGGATGTCGGCCTAGCCAAGTCCTGGCCTCTGCCCTGCGGCCACCCTGTCTGACTGCAGGGGGCGCGCGCTGCTTGGGAATTCGCCCAGCCTGGCCAGCTCCAGCCTGGCAGCACAGGAGGCTCCTGTGTGGGTTGTGGCTGGCCCTCAGGCTAGGAGTGTGCCCTCCTGCGGCCTCAAGACAGGGAAGTGGAGGAGTGGGGTGTGCCCCCTCACGGTCCACCCTGCATCATTCCTCCAAGTGGGTCTCACCTAGGTCACTCCCTCCTGTTGGGGAGTCAGATGCCGGTTCTAGTCCTGTGTCTGGCGGTGGGGGGCGTGTCCACAGTGTATGCAGCCGGTATGATTCTGGTTATTTTCTCCTTCACACTGCTAACAGACCACCCTGTGTTCCTCCAAGGACCACCTTCTCATATTCCTGGGACCCAGGCTCCGACTCCAAAACTCGGGGTTGGGGTGGGCTGCAATCTGAATCTGAATATTTGTAAAGTGCCCGGTGTGATGCTGCCACCCTGAAGTTTCCGAACTGCTGCCTTAGGAGGTGAGGATGGGCACCACCACACTGATTCCTGTCCCCTGGTGTCCAGGGGAAACCAGGATATGGTGAGGGCGAGAGGGCAGGATGTGGCTGAAGGGCCAGATGAACAGCCCCGGGCCCGTGGACATTGTGTGCCTGTGTGTGCACGCCCGAGCTTGTGTGTTGGGGCAGGAGCTCATCGTTGGGGAGTGTCAGCCCAGACTGGGGAGGTAGGTGACCTCCGATGCAGGCCATGGCTCCGGTTCTCTACACGAAGACTCCCAGTGGAGGCTGCCCTTCCCTCTTCCTCCCACCCTGACTGTGGTGGTCTCAGGCCCCGCTGTGTCCAGGCCCAGCCTCACCCAGGGCTTGGCTCTGGCTCCTTGGGCTCCTGGCCAGCCTCGCTCAACCCTAGGAACTGCAGCTCTTTTGTGTTCCCTTTTCCGTGGTGCCAGGTCTCCCCAGTCCCAAGCTCCATTGGGGTGCAAGCTTGTTCTCAGCTCTCATCCTGCTCAACTCAGGGGTAACTGTGGGTTTCTGGGGAGGGCTGCAGGATATTCACTGACAGGCAGAAAGGCAGCCCAGTTTGGGCCTTGCTTTCACTGGCTTCAGTGGCCACCCTTACAATTCGTGGGGCCTACATTTATGAGTCAAGCTGAAGAAACCTCATCTGTCTGTGAAGCCCACAGTCCATGGTCGCATGGTCAGGGCAGGGGGGCACGAGGCCTTTTGAGCCCCGGAGCCCAGGTGTGCATCTGGCTCACAAATCTGTGTGGGTCTCCCGTCTGCGTGTGTTCAGAGGGCACAGCTCAGCCCAGGCTGCCCAACACTGAGGAGAGGCTCTCAGGCCCACTCCTAAATGGGAGTGCTAGGGGTGGTGTGGGCCTGGGCCTCATCGGAGGAGCATCCAGGAACATGGGCCAAGGCCTGGAGGGGCATATGCCTGGAATGGGGTGAGTGTAGGAGTGGCGCTTGCTGGAGCCCCAGCTCTGCAGGAGGCTGGGAAGGCCAGGCCCCAGAGTCTGGGGAGGCCTAGTCCCACCCTGCCCTGCTGCCCGTCCCACTGCCTCCCTGCCAGGATAAGAGCTGGGCGGCTGGTCATCAGGGTGGCACCTCTTGGGTCCCTGCCTCCGGCTATACTGGCCACTCACCCAGTCCCAGGCTGAGCCTGGTCATTGCTAATTAAATGAAAATTCATTTTTAAAGTAATGTTAAGTCATGGTCATTTTTGTCTGCCATTTATCTCCTCGCTCACAGCTTTCTAAACCCTTTCTTTTTTTATTATTCAGGTATGAGGGTCTTCTTGAGCATTTCTTTTAGGAGTGGGCGTCTTGTGGCGAGGAACTCCCTCAGCTTTTGTTTATCTGGGAAAGATTTTATTTCTCCATCATATCTGAGGGATATTTTCGCTCGGTAGATTATTGTTGGCTGAAAGTTTTTGCCTTTCAGATTTCTGAATGTATCGTTCTGCTCTTTCCTAGCCTGTAAGCCTTCTGCTGAGAAATCTGCTCAAAGCCTGCTAAGGGTTCCTTTGTAGATTCTTTTCTTCTGCCTTCCTGCCCTTAACATTATTTCTTTGTCATTGACTTTTGCCAATTTGCCTAATATATGCCTTGGAGAAGGTCTTTTTAGACTGGTGTCATTAGAAATTTTATTAGTTTCTTTTACTTGTAATTCCAGTTCCTTCCCCAGGTTTGGGAAATTCTCAGCTATTATTTCTTTGAACAAGCTCTGTGTTCCTTTCTCCCTCTCTTCTCCCTCTGGAATATCTATAATCCTTAGGTTGCATTTCCTAATTGAGTCGGATATTTCTCAGAGAATGTCTTCATTTCTTTTTACTCTTAGTTCTCTCTCCTCCCACATCTGAAGCATTTCTATATTTCTGTCCTCTGAATTGCTTATTCTGTCCTCCATTATTTCAGCTCTGTTATTTAAGGACTCCAGACTTTTCTCTATCTCAGTCATTGTGTTTTTCCTCTCTGACATTTCTCATTGATGTTTCTTGATAGTTTCGATCTCTTCTGTCAAGAATTCCCTTTGGTCGTTAATTTTATTCGTGATTTCCTTGAACAATTTTTCTGAGTTTTCTTGTAACTTCTTTAGTTTTCTCATAATAACTATTGAGAATTCTCTGTCATTTAGATTGTAAATAGCGGTGCCCTCAGGATTGATTTCTGGGTGTTTGTCATTTTACTTCTGGTCTCGTGTCTTAGTATACACTTCCATACTATTTGTTGTTGTGGATTTGATCCATCCCAGAGTGGTAGTATCAGGTTACAAATTCCACCTTCTGCCTCTGGGTGGTGGCAGGACCTGTGTATTACAAGCCTGCCCATTCCCTGGCGGCTGTGTCTGTCCTTTGGAAGTTATGCTGACGGAGCCTATCTGCATTTGACTGCTGGACGCCGCTGAATTACACATATGTGTGCCGGCACCTTGGCGGGGGTCTCTTGCTCTGGCTGACCAACAGTACTTGCGTGCCAGGTGGGGGAGGGGCGCTTTCATTCCTGTGCACGTGCCCGCAGGTGCTCCTGCTCTGTCCTCGCTCTCTGCCCTCCTGGGATGTTCGGCTTGGTGAATACGGCCCAGTGATTGCCTAGCCTCCTCAGAGTGGAGCTGTCCCACAGGCTGGGAGGCAACTCAGAGAGCGAAGGCATTCCCACGAATGACTGCCCCCTCCCCCTTCTCCTCTCAGAGCTGCAAGCGGTCCTGCGCCCTAAGTGTCTGCCAGTGGGGGAGGTAGAGGAGATTCCCCTTACCTCTTTCCACTGCCTCCCGGGCAGTTCTGCACCTCCACGTTCAGAGATATGGCTGCATGGGTCTCTCAGACATCTATTGTGTTGTTTGAATGTCTCTGTTGATTTATGAGTGTCCTTTCCATTGTATCTCAGCAGGGAGAGTCTAAGGGACGAGCTCACTCCGCCAGGATGCTGACGTCACTCTCTTTGTCATCGACTTTTGCCAGTTTTACTGTTATGTGCCTCGAAGAAGCTCATTTATTGTTGATGTAATTAGGAGTTCCATTGGCTTCATGTATTTGTCAGTCCAGTTCCTTCCCGCGTCCTGGGAAATTCTCAGCTATTATTACTTTGAAGAAACGCTCGGCTCCTTTCTCCCTCTCTTCTCCCTGTGAAATACCTATGGTCCTTAGGATGCTTTTTCTAGTTGAGTCGGATTTTTCTTGAACAATTCCTTCATTTTTTTTTAAATCTTAGTTCTCTCTCCTCCTCCACCTGAAGGATTTCTATTTGTCTACCCTCTAAATCACTAGTTCTTTCCTGCAAACATCAGCTCTTTTTTTTTTTTCATGAGGAAGATTGGCCCCTGAGCTAACATCCATTGCCAATCTTCATTTTTCACTGAGGAAGATTAGCCCTGAGCTATCAACTGTGCCCATCTCCCTCTATTTTGTTTGTGGGATGCTGCCACAGCATGGCTGGATGAGCAGTGCATAGGTCCACGCTCAGGATCCGAACCTGCGAACCCCAGGCCGCCGAAGTGGAGTGCACCAACTTTACCACTACGCCTTTGGGCCGGCCCCCGTCAGCTCTATTTTTTAAGAATTCTAGATTATTTCTTATTTGACTTATTGTGTTCTTCATATCCAGAATTTCTGCTTGGATTTTTGTTTATAGTTTCCATCTCTCAGGTGAAGTATTAACTCTTCTCATTAATTTTATTCCTGCTTTATTCCTGTGCTCATTGAACTTTCTGAGTCTTCTTGTAACTCATGGAGTTTCTTTATGACACCTGTGTTGAATCCTCTGCCATTGAGATTGTAAATTTCTGTGACTTCAGGGTCAGTTTCTGGAGAAGTGTCATGTTCCTTCTGCTCTGAATTGTTGCTCTAGTTTCTCGTGGTGTTTGATGAAGTAATGTTTTGCCAGCGCATTTGTGGTTGTATCCGTTGGCAGATTCCACCTGCTACCACTGGGGCTGAAGCAGGAACTGTGTTTCTGGTACTACCACATCAGCTGAAAGTTGTGGAAGTGCTATGGGCATTTATGCTGGCTGGGAATGCATTGGGCCAGATGCGTAGGTCTGCCAACCGCTCTTCTCATCTTCACTCCGGTTGCTGCTTCTTGGGCGGGGCTTCCAAGGGGGGTCTGAGCCCCCTTGGGACTGAAGCGGCCTTGTGGGCTCTTCAGCCGGCCACGAAAGTGATCACGCACGGGCTGAGTATCAATTTTTCAATATATGTCATCGTTCCTATCCAGTTATCATGGACACTACTACTAAGTGGAGCTATCTACAAATTATAGTTTAAATGTTTTGTGGAATGTTCATAGGGCCACTGGAATTTTCCCAAGCATAAATATGTGACCCAGAACTCCTCTAAATTCCAGTTATTAGGGGATCATTTTACAGTTTTCCTGAGAATTAATTACCTTGTAAAATATACTCACAGTTTTCCATATTCAGACTCACAGTTACTGTATGTAGGACCTCGTATATGTGCCCGGATCCTGATAGGCTGGGCCCAGGCGAAGAAATATTTTTTCTCTTTAAAACTGGATTGTTCTTTTCCTTTTCATGTATAGTGGATGACTATGTCAATCCAGCAAAGATTTACATTCAAAACCAATAATCAATTAAGGTTGGCCGTTGTTATAGTCGTGGTCATAGCCTGCAAAAATGAGGGTTTGGAGATGGAACAGAAAGCATAAAAGGGGACCTTATTGTATGCCCATCAGAAAATAAAACAGTAAAACTGATCAACAGAATTCTGAGAGAAACAGCCACAAATTCTGCAACAAATAGCAAGCAGCAGATTTCTCTCATCAGTGTTACTCAGTCTCGTGTTGTGAATTCTGTCGGTATTGGCTCAAAAGTCTGTGTTCCTGAAGTCATCTGTTCCCAGACCCTGTAGTCCTAGAGTCCTGAGTGTCGGGTCCTCCCGGTATCTGCTATGGTGGGTGTGTCAGCTTCTTCTAGGAAGGCTGTAATCATGCATCTGTTCCCTATATCCCTTTCTCAGGCTGTCTTTTTTGGGTGCTTCTTCCAGAAGACCCAATCTCTGGTTGTAGCTTCTAGCAGGGACCTTCAGGCAAGAATGAAGGGAGCAGAGAAACCACGTGTTGATGACAAGGCAGGTTAACTTCTTCCAGTAACTAACAATATCAGAATGGAGGAGAGTGGAATCTCTATGGGAGTGAGTTACATAGGCACGTGGGTCCCTGTAATTGTTCCATGAAGACTCAACTGATAATTAATCCAATGAGAAAATGGAATAATGGACAATGAAAACAGTGACGAATCTGTTATGTACAGTTTGTGCCACAATTGCTGCCAATTGACATAAGTGTTTTAAACCAAGGAATAAAGTATTCTTAGAAGCTAATTTGTTGACATTCTCTGTGTCGGGTGAGGCACTTGAATTCTAATGTGCTTTTCCCCACTCTGCAAGAGTATGTAAATTACTGAAAAACTTAATCATATTTGTTACCGATCCCAAACACAGGTTCATTTACCCAGCGCACAGGAGGGCCAAAAAAGTAAAGGAACTGAAACAGCAGGCTTGTGGCAAGGAAAGAGCCTTACTATCGAAGGGCAGCCAGATGAGTAGACGGGAGTTAGAACTCAGATCCACCTGGTCGAATGAAAAAAGGTTGAGGTTTGTATCTGAGGTTTTCGGTAGGGGAGGGAGAGCATGTGCCGTGGTTTTATGTAGGGGAACAAGAGCATGTTCCGGGTTTGAGGTAGGGCAGCAGGAGCATGTGGCTGTGCTGCTTGGCACCTTCCAGCAGCCTGTGTTTGGCCTTGAAGACTGAATTTCCTTTCTCTTGACTTTCTGGACTTTTCTGGTTAGTTTTCGGCATCAGCCTGCATTTGGCCTTGTGAGGCTGAATCCTGATGTCTGGGCCTTGACTTTCTGGGAAAGACAGCTCACTCATATAGTGAGGAGAGACAAGAAGACCTGGTTAGTTTTAGACAACAGCTGATTATGCTGAATATGCACAGGTGCAGTTAGCAAAGCTTATGTCAAAACTTTTGGCTCTAGGGCAGATTTTTGAACTTTTTCATGCTCGGTTTCAGTTCCCACCTCTTATGATCAGGCTTCAGTCTTCGGGAACGGCGGTGAAGGCCTCTCTAGCTACCTTCTGCTGTGAAAGGGCTAAGATCAGGATGGGAGGAATGAAACTGTTTTACCGTCACTTTAAAATAGTTTTGAGTACCGGGTGGGGAGAGAGAGCTACGCTTTGCATCACTAATATTTTAGTACTCTGATCAACGGCTTTGGAACAACACTTAAGTTCATCACTTATAATTACATGGATAACCACACAGATAGCAAAATAGACAGCCCAAATTTTAGTATCCCCTCCATAATGGACCTCAGTCCTTGAGGAATCCCGGAGAAGGTGACTGTAAACCAATCAAGGTTACTGCCTGGAAGCTCAGGTGAAATCTGATGTAGCCAAGTAGCCTGCTGTCTAATCGTCCAACAAGTAATGTAAGAACCTGGGAGTCATGTATTACTCATCTATAGGAGGCTGTCTTGTGCACAGCAACTTGCAGTCTGTCACGAGTCCATTTGAGCATTCGGAGAAGTCAGTGTCTAGAGGATGAAGCCAGCCAAAGTTTGGGAGATCTCAGTTGTGATGTACTCCTTGGCATGATTCTTGTTCCCTGTGGCGTTTTCAGTATGGTCCCCTGCAATCCAAGAATTCAATAGGACCCAGTCTCCATGACAACGATGCTGCAGAGAAACCTCTGACGGTGTCTAGTTCCTTGGTTTGAGTTCCCTTCAGGGCTTTTGGATCATCTCTGGAACATAGAAAGGGTCTCCCAAAGTTAGGCCTATGTTGTGTCAGCAAGTAACCAGGTATTTAATAGGAAGCATTTTTAGAAAAGAAAAGCAAAGTTAATGGGTTTGGAGCAAATGATAAACCAATTTCTGAGCCCAGGGTATGGTTATTCAAGAAGATCTCTGGATGTCAGCATTGAAGAATGCCCTGCAGTTTAAAATGTCTCCGATGATGTCATCAGGTGTTCAGGTAAACCTTTTGAGTGGCTTACACAGAAACAGGCGTGACGATCGTCCCAACATGGGTTGTCGTGGTGCGCTCTCTTAGGTTTATATCAAGTTCTCCAGCTTCAGGTTCCCGGGCTTCAGGAAAAAACGTGATTTTAGTTCTCAATGATTGGAAATGAAAAGGAAAGAAAAAATTGAAAACGTCCATTTGGAGATCTGTACCAGATATTTGAGCAAACTAGCAGAATTCAGGATCCAGTCCAATTTACAAATAAAAAACAAAAACCTTGAAGTTTTTAATGAACAGAACCAAAATCCAACATCCACAAATGTGTATTACAGTTTCTATTGAAACATAAGTTTGCTCGCTAAATTTACCTTCATTTGTACCAATGACAGTGAAATTAAGAGTCATTGGTTTGCAAACTAACTCTAGTTTTAATAAACTTTGCCCAATGATTTACATAAGTACAGCAAGAGTAGCAATTGATCATAATAGGTTCTTTTAAATCTGCTTTGCTGGAACTTTTTATAAGGAATCTCAGCTTGAACTTGAAAGGCACCTCCACGCCAGGAAAAGTCAAGCCAAGGACTTGTCATCAGACTTGACCTGGGATACCTACAGATTTGTGTGAATTCCTCTTTTCTCTTGAGGGTCCCCCAAATATCCTAAAGTTCTTGCACCTGCCAGGGAAGTGCCCTGCTTTACTGGCCTGGTGAGGTTTCTGGGAACCTTGTAAGCAAGGTGCCAGGGAAATATTTTTAAGTGGCTTTATTCCGGAAAGTCCAGTGTTTGCTTCTCAAATTTGTACGGTCATATCCAAGTTTGTGTATGTTTCTGTCAAATATGACATTCCAGTCAAAGCCTTGGCAATATAACCCGTTTCTAATTCTGCCCTGCTGTAAGGGAAACAGATTCTTATTGAACTTATACAAATAACTATATTGCCATGAAAATAAGAATACTTACTCTTGAAGAGTTTTTAAATGCTGGAGGCATAAGATAAGGGAGAAAAAGAGAAATGCTTCCCTTTTGCTTACAAATTGCTGTAAGTCATAGTTAGCTTAACGAGAAAAGAGAAAAAGGTTTACTAACTCTGGAAAAACAAAACGTTAAATATCAGCAATATTTCAAACAGGGAGTCATAAAAATTATAATCATCCTCATCAATTTATTCAGTCCTACGATGTCAACTTTTGATCTTCTGTTTGCAGTTTCATGAGGCCACTAATTTCTCAGTTACAGTTTTGTGATTTCCGACCCAGATCAGTTTTGTAATCTGAAAGTTTGTCAGAAACCTGTATTTTAGAGCAAGTGTCAGGGTCCTTTCCATGAATCTCTCTGAAGATGAAACATGAGAGTAAAACAAGTGCCTGCGTATGACCCAACATTCAAAAATGGCAAATTGGCAAAGACACTCGGCTGTTTCTGTAACATACAACACTTTGAGATAATGACTAGAATTATGACTGACAACCAGGACAGATCAGAATTTTTGGAATGTTAGATAATTTTTAGAAAAGAAAACCTACGTTAGTAACATTTACCCACACAATATTATCTCGGAAGGCTTGTTATGGTTTATTTGATAACGCTTCCCATGTAATATAACGTACCAAATAAGTTTCGTGAGTTTACATCTTCCTCTTTGTAGAAAGAGAGAACAAATTCTTGGAAACATCTCAGAGCTGATTGGAAATTCTCAAAGCTTTCTTTTTAAGTCAAAAGAAAGACTTGAATTTGGGGGGAAGTTCATCGAAAATATCAAAAAGGTTTAAAACACTTGGTCATGTAGGAAACAATGCTTAGTTATTCATTTAATCAAGGAGACAACAGAATCAGCAAAGGCAACAGAGAGTTCAAGCAGTCAGCAAACCTTAATAGAGAGACCTCAGTTCTTTGAACATAGGAAATTATTTTCAGAAAACATGGATTTTCTGTCTTTTAGGTAAACTTACTCAAAGGTAAAGAAAAACTTTTTATAACCTCTTTATCAAGAGCAGACCCAAAGTTCAAGAGAATTATCTTTGGAAGAAAGAAAGCCAAATTCTAATTCTGCACCAGCTTACTTTTCATATTGAAACGTATTGACTTAATTAAATTCATTTCAACCACAGCCAACTTGACCAAGAACACAGAACTCCTCAGGGTTTTCCTTTCGCAACCCTTCTGTCGCTTACTTTTTACATTCAGAATTTGTCCCATGCCTTCATTTTGTCTTTCCTTATGCTTTAGGACAGATATCTCTATGCATCATACCTTCTTTACTGCAAACATACATTTTATTTTCCTTGCAGACAGAGGTTCTAGAAATACGTGTTTTCAAAGGAAAGTTTTTGAGCATGCATAAAACCCGTTTATTAATCAACTTAAGCATCTTTAAGGTTCCCTGTGAACAGAAATCAAAGGCGGACAAATCTATGCTTAGTAATCAATTTCTAATTTTTTTTAATGCAGAAATGACCTAGGTACTCAGCAGATTTTATCGTTTAACTTAATTTAGCAAAACTCTTAAGTTTTAAGTAACCAAAAAAGATTTTCAAAGCAGTTTTTCAAGCATATAGGCCATAAAACATAATTATTGCACCCCAAACCTCTTACCCATTTGTATCTATCTAAATTATTTGTTCCCAATAATTATGTTTAGGTTACTCACAAAAATTTCATGTGACATTAAGCCGTTAGCCATCATCTTAAGTTGTTTGAAGTATATACACCATAATGTGATCATTGTTAAAAGTTCCCCAAAACACCTTTATCCTTTTCACATCTATTTCGTTTACTTGTTCCCAATAATTATGTTTAGATTGCCTACAAAGCCCTCCTGAGACATCAGACAAAATCAGCCATTATTGAAAGTTATTATTGTTGGCCGACAAATTTTGTCACAAGCATAACATGTCTACACCATATCTGATGTTGATAACTCTGAAAACGTATTTATTTTAATCAAACCAACAAACTTCCATAAGATTTTATTTACGAAAGATCATTTTATATCATGTTAACTTGAAAGACATTTGGGTTAGTTTCCATTACATTTAGAAAGAATTTATATAAGCACTTACGTTAAGCCAATTAAATGGAGATGCTTTAGAAATTATATCATCTGTAGGCAGACGAATAGAGAGAGAGAGACTTACATCCAGATAGATGCCAACAGAGATCTTTAAAACTTTAGCCTGGTCGCAGGGACGAAACTCAGAAGAACAGTTGGATCCAAATTACTCCCTAGCAAATGGACCTGCTCAGATGGCCAAAGATTTTTCCTCAAGATTCTTTTTTGTTGTAAGGATCCTTTTCATGGCTGTGTTTGACATCATTTTGTCTTTGAGAAGCCTCTGCATATTACTCAAAGACTGCATTCCATTATGAGAGCTTTTGAATCCTCACTTTTAAGGGTGACTCTTAAGGTGGTCTTGAAACAGAAGTTCCCCAGCCTGGCCGTTACAATTCCAAATGATCTCAAAAGTTTACCTATTTGCACTTGCTTAACTTGAGTTCGGGAATTTCGGGGGAGTTGAAGTGGGGAAGCTCAGCAAGAGAGGAGATTTGGTTTCTTTCGCTAGCAGGGCCGCTGGCATCCCCCAATCTGGCGTGTTTAATTACTTAATTATTTTCTTTGAAAGAGGCAGGAAGTCATTCCTGATTTCGTTTAGAAGCCTCAAAAGATTAAAATAGGCTTCCCATTGGTTGTTTAACTTTGTGGCTGGCTTTTTCCAATTGCGTATGTAAATACACCAGTTTGGGTAAACTGAAGTTGCCCCCTTTTGGCCATTTTAAAGTAAGGTCTCCTTTAGCATGTTTAAGTAACATTGGCTGAAGGGTGGATTTATATGGCCTTACAATATCAGGCAGGGGAAACGTTCCCCAGCGAGACACAATATTTTATCCCCGTAACATACTGCAATAGCATCAGGCCAAAGAGATGTAATCATTTTACATAAAGCCCATTTAACTGTACTAATTTTTCAACGACATTTAATTTCAATTTTATCAATTTTTATACCTCTCATCATAGCTTTCGTTAGGATTCCATCAATAAGTCTCTGTCTTATAATATTGTGTAGGGAAAGCATTCCCAGCCAGACATAACATCCGTTTCCGAAAAAACATCCAGGCGAAGTGGACATGACCTCTTCCTCTAATATTAGCTCAAACATTATAATCTTTATGATCTTATCAAGATTAGCATTCTAACTGTTGCCCCCAACAATTGTTGGTCAGATTTCTCATTGTGATTTCCTGCTTTCTGGCTTAAAAATATTTTTTTTTCCCCAAACTGGGACGACTAGAACAGGCCTGTCTGAGGTCTTTTAATCTTGCGGGGCCAGTAGGGGGTCCTTTCAGCCCACCTAACTTTAGGCGGTGTTTTATGAAAACCTTTATGTTAACCTCATCCATGTCTGTTTTATTTATCCCATTTTTCTTTTTAATAACTAGCTAAAGATTTCCATCCTGCTGAGATGAGTCCTGTGACTCTTTCCTTTTCTGAGTCCTCTTTGTTTTTCCCCCTTTTAATATTTGTCTTATTTACCCCACTGTCTTACTTACTTTAGTTTCCCTTAGAATACAAAAAATACCTTTAAAAATTTCCAACTTGCTGGGAAGAGTCCCTTTTTTTTCTCTCAGCTTGTTTTTATTCTTCTGTTAACTTGTTTTTGTTGGGGGAAGAGGGAGAATCTCCCTCTGCCCTTTTCCTTAAGGTTCTTCTGGCTGGCCAAATAATCAACAAGACAGGTTAGCAGGAGAAAATAATACCAAGTTTAATAACATGTATACATGGGAGAAACTCAGAAATGAGCAACTCGTCCCTCTGTCTAAGCTGCTTCCGTAAGTATTGCAGCTAAAGGCGAGGAGCGTGTTGGGGGTGGGGAGTGGCCTGGGACTTCAGAGGGCAGGAGGACAATTCTTTTCGGGATCATCTATAGATAATGTGGTCAGGTCTTACATTCAAGTCTTTAATCCATTTGGAGTTAATTTTTGTGTATGGTGTAAGGTAAGTCAGAGGGAGAAGGTCAAATACCGTATGATTTCCTTCATTAAGTAGTAGATAATAACAACAATAAACAAACACATAGGGACAGAGATTGGATTGGTGGTTACCAGAGGGGAAGGGGGGAGGGAGGAGGGTGAAAGGGATAATTCGGTACATGTGTGTGGTGATGGGTTGTAATTAGTATTTTGGTGGTGAACATGATGTAATCTATGCAGAAATAGAAGTACAATGATGTACACCTGAAATTTTTACAATGTTATAAACCAATGTTACTGCAATAAACAAAAAATTAAAAAAAAATAAAAAAATAAGATAATGTGGTCAGGGAGAGACAGAGTTTTTGATAAAAGGGGCTTGGTGCCCCTCCCATTGTAACATCTATTTTACATTATCTTTATAGCCATCATGATAGAAGATCTGTTCCAGGAAGGAGCCACCATGTCAAATTCTTTAGGCAGTTACTGGGGGAGGTCAAATGTCCTTCAGAGAAAACAATCAAGGTAAAGAGATACATTTCAGGGTGGCCAAATTTTGATCTCCCACAATTTCATTAGCCTCTGTAAGACCACGAGAGGAAGCTGAGTCCCCAAATTTGGTTAAGTTTCATCTTTATTTTTCATAGGTTTATAACTGGAAACACCCCAGTTTTGCAATACATGACCCAGAGGGCTGCCACTGGGAGTCAAATCCCAGTTTCCCATTATGGCACCACTCACACACACACATTACCTGCATTCACACATGTCCACACAAGTGTCAGAAAAGATGGTGCCAAGAGTTAGTCCTTTCTAGAAATTGGGGCTCCCTCCGGACAGACTCCCATAACCTAGAACAAAACCCCTGAAACAGGCAAACAAACTTCACATTCACATACACATGCACACACACAAGTGTCACAAGAGACGGAGAGCAGAGTTAGTCCTCTCTGTGTGAGAGCTCTAGTCCTTTCAACATGGTCAGAGCCCCCTGACCACACCCTTTACCCACGCAAAACCAATTTTCCCTCTTCTTTTGTATTTATCAGTTTACCCCACTAGGTGGTCCCAATCAATAGGGAAGCTCTTGCAAAATCGAGCCCATGAAGGAGATATGAAGCATGTCAATTCCATCTCTATGTCTTTCACATCATTTGATGCCTGAGAGAGCCATATTATGGGTTCCTGGGTTCGGGGTGGGTAGCGAGCCTCTGGTGTTACCTAGCAGCCAACAAGACACAAGGTCAATTTTATTCTTCTGAATTTGGGGCACAGTATCAGAAAATAGCAACCTCAAAGAGTCATTGCCCTGTGTGAGTAGAGGTGTCTGAGGACAAGAAATGGTCACTGTGTTTGCTGTGTCATTAATCAGACTAACAATCCTGTAGATGGCACAGCAGAAGGTAAAATAACAAGCACTCAGCCTTTTCAGTTTTTCTTAGAAGTGAGGAATCTCCTATCATTCTCTTAATTCTCTTTTATCATTCTATTAATTTGCTTATAATGAAGATTACTCATTGAGGTTAAGTGAGATAATAAGTCTCTACCATGACCAGAAAAGGCAGAAACTAAATAACAAGTTTTTAGTGGCTCGGGATGAAAAGAGACTGTTCTACAAAGATCATTTCTCTTCCAAGCTACCAGGTCTTCCTGTCTATTATAACTACACCATTAAAAAAGTAATTTTAGTATATTTCAATATGTAGGTAGTTTAAATGTGCATACATATATACAGTTGTATGATAACAAATGAAAATATCTAAAGGTTTCAACTTTAGTGTTTAAAATATATTCTCACCAGGTAGAAGACAGTATTCTTACTGCATGGATTTTGTGTGTGTGTGTATGTGAGGAAGATGAGCCCCGAGGTAACATCCATGCCAATCCTCCTCCTTTTGCTGAGGAGGACTGGCGCTGGGCTAACATTTGTGCCCATCCACCTCAATTGGATTTGGGAAGCCGCCACATATGGCCTGACAAGCAGTGCGTCGGTGCCCGCCCCGGATCCGAACCCGGGCCGCCAGCACCAGAGGGCGCGCACTTAAGCACTGCACCACGGGACCGTCCTTGAATTTTGACCTCTTAATTTGAATGTCATGAAGAAAAAATATGTTTCTGTAGACGAGAAAATAAGAGTAACAATAATTATGTGTCCATGAGGGACTTTTGCTCTCTGTTTTTAATCCAAGTAATTTCCTCAGAATGTTCCAATTCAATTACTCCCATTCAATATCAGCCTTTTTCCAAGCAAAGTAGGAACCTTGGAATTACATATTTTATCCAGGTTCGGGAAAAATACAATCGCTGTTGAAATTAAGGTGACTTTCAAAATGGACACTACACCTCAACACGTGGGAGCTCTGAAAATGTGTGCATTGGCTGCCTGTCGGCCAAGACTCCCCGTCGGTTGGTGGGAGCAGCTCTGAGGCTGACTAGTGGCACCTGACTCCCAGTTGGGGGAATCTTCCAAACACAGAGGGGTTCAGACGCTCAGTGGCTAAAACGAATGACAACTATCAGCTGCAGGTAAGAGAGAGGCCAGTTATTTTCTCACATAATAAGCAGCTCAGAGGGAGGGAGTCAAGGCTGGGGCAGTGACTCAACAAGGTCCTCACTGTTGTCTGTGTAGCTTGTGGAGGTGTTGGCTAACGGGTCAAAGGGGGCACCCCCGGCCAGCACATCTAGGTTCAAGACAGGAAGAAGGAACAGAGCTCTGCCAACTGTGTCCTTTCCCCCTTTTATCAGGAAGGCAAAAGCTTTTCTAGAAACCCTGAACAGACATCCACTCATATCTCATTGAGCAGAATTGTGTCATGAAACGCCTGGAAATGAGAAAGCCTGCAAAATTATTTTGCTGCCCCCTCCCCCAAAGTATAATTTCAGAATAGTACAAAAGAAGACCTGGAGACAGATGAGCAATGAGCACTGTTTGCTTCGATTAGCGCTTTGCCTGAAACGGAGATTGAAATCAACTTCTTCTCCCCAGGAGTTTCTCTAATCTCCTGTAGTGTGGAGGCCATCCTCAGAGGGCAGCACCTCTCCTTCCCTGGCACAGTTGAGGGTTGGGGGTGGCAGTTGGAAGTGGCAGTCACAGGCTACAGAGCCCCTAGCCCAGACCTCTTCATCGTCTGTGATGCCACGCTGGGGCTTCTTGCCTTCCACCCTGGGCTGTGGCTTCTGAGCTCACTATGGCTTCAGCGGTCACTGGTGACATAGGGCTCTCGGAGGCAGTATCGGGGTGGGGTCCTGTGGGCACCGGAGGTCCGGCCGCGCGGCTCTGGAAGGATGGCATGCCCCTCATGAAGGAGTCCCATTCCCCGCCTCAGGTCCCGCTTCCCTGGCTCGACCCGAGCCTGCTGGCTTCCTTCACTGGAGTCCTGCTGGTCTGTGTCAACGGACTCTTCTTCGGTTTCCCGTGAGTCTCCCACACAATCCGGCAGTTTTCTTACAGAGAGTCAGAAAGGAAAACAGATCATGAGAGTCCGGACAGGTGAGGTGCAGAAGAGGCATCAGGGAAGGGAGGATATTCTAGGCAGAGGGAACCCAATATGCAAAGGCACAGAGGCATAGAGTGCTTGGTGCCTTTGGGAGCTATTGGTGGCTGGTAATAGTGGGTGACATTTGGTGGAGCCGCTCTGGATCTGTGACTACTCTGGCTATTTAGAGCAGGCTTTGACGTCGGTGAGTCCTGACCAGGTGGACTGAGTCCCCCGAGAAGCTTGGGCCCCCCGGGATCAGGACTGAGTCCTACTCTGGTCTCAGTTGCAGATGGCTGGCCCAGAGTGGAGAGTGGTTCTTTCCCATTGTCACAGGCCTCCCATTGTTCGTCCTCACCTTCAGCAGTCTGGTTTTCCTGAACTTCTCAGACTCTGACATCTTGCATCAAGGTGTGCTCTCGGGCCCTAGGTTAAGGAGGTAGCACCCTAAAGGCTCCTGCATGCAGGGATGATTCCTAAAGTGCTCCTCCCCTCTCACCTCCGTGGGTCTCAAGACCCCATCAACCCCCATCCCCTTTGCTTGGGCCCTGCTTCTGGTGCTTCATTTCCCAAGCCACCAAGATGTGAAAAAACTGCAGTCTGGAGGCTTTCCAATTGCTCTGGAGGGGACGGCAGGGCAGGCCAGGGAGAGAAGCCAGCTCTTGGCAACCACTCAGTTCTGTCTTCTTCCTTCCCACTGCACACACTGCTTACAGCATCAATCACAGTTCCAAAGGCCTGAGTCATCACAGACTCCTCTGGCTGGAAGTCTACCTTCCCTTGGATTGCCAGCCTCTCCGAGTTTGGTCAGCTTTCTCAGTGGGGACTAGGATTCCCCTGCCCCCCTCCTCCCCACCCTTCGTGGAGCCCAGTGATGCTGCAGGGCTGTCCCCCACTCCCGGCAGCAGCAGACTGATGAAGGGCTCCTGCTGCTGCACAATAATCTTCCCATGCCAGGCTCCAACGAACAGGGCCCCAGGACGGTGCATGTGGAATGGGTGAACCACACAGCCTTCTGCCTGCAGTGGTGCCCACAGTGCTGCTTCCACCGCCCGCCGCGGACCTACCCGTGCCCCTGGTGCAACATTTGTGTGGAGATGAACGCCCCTCTCATCTGCCCCCTTCCGGCCCCCACCCCACCTGCCCAGTACCGGGCCGGTTCAGGAGGCCCACTTGCACAGGGGACCAGCAGCAGGCCTCAAACCACTTCCAGGACTGCCAAGGCCAAGGGTGGCAGTAACTCCCAGCCAGTCTTCGTCACTCATGCAGCTCACTGCCTCCCTGCCTGCACCTGTCCTGGGAGGCTGGCCCCTGCCGACCCAGGTGCTCACATGCCCAGGAGCATCCACATCTACGCTAAGCCTGGTCAGGCCAGGGGGAGGAAAGGCACCCCTGTCCTACCCCAGGGCTCGCTGACACTGGATGCCCAGGAGCCCCACGGCTGGCTGTAGGCCTGGCCCGGGGAGCTTTACCTGTCCTCTTCTGGTGTCCAGAACGCTGCCCCCTTCCCTCTGCCTAGGACTTAGAACACCACTGCAAGTGTGTCAACAACAGCATCGGTCAGTGCAACTTTGGCTTCTTCATGCTGCCCATCCTGTCCCTATGCCTCTCCTCGGGCGCCTTGCTGGTCACCTCCGTGGTCTTTCTGGTGCGCACGACTCACCTGCCCTTCTGCATGGACAGGGTCATCCCATCACCGCCAGTCTGCTGGGCCCACTTGGGGAGCAGTGGGGAGGGCGGGGACAGCCGAGTGGCGGGGTGCCAGGGGCGGAGCGATTGGTGGGCGAGGTTAGAGAGAGAGAAGGGTGAGGAGGACCAGTCTGGACCAGGTGAGGATGGTAGGGTCGGGGAGATGGGTGGGGCTAGGAGGCACTGCGGTGAGTGGGCAATCTAGCCGGGTCTTGGATGGAGGACGCTGAGGGTGGCACGGAGACCAAGGTCGGCAGGGTGGGCTGAGGTTTACCAGGAGTTGGAGGGTGGGGAGAGGATGGACTGGCTGGTCGTGGGCAGGTCCGTTAGGGCCGGAGTGGGGGTGAGGGGCGGGGCCGAGGAGACCGTTGGGGGCGCAGCTCCTTAGCTCGAGGGCAGCATCATGGTGGCGGTACCCGCCATTGGCTCCCTGTGCCTCTCTTGGTGCTTCTGCTGATGAAGGCCAGGTCGGTGAGCGCCGCCCAGCGCTCCTACGAGGACAAGGTACGCGGGCCCCCGGGGGCGCCACGACAGTGGGCTCTGGGCGGTCACCTTGCGCCTCCAGGGCCTCCGCACTTTCCGCCCTTTCTCCCCCGCCCCGGTCCTCATGGCCTGACCTCCCTCGAAGGTGCCTCGTTAGCCCTTCAGACACAGATTCAGCTCAGATCTCACCTCCTCTGGGGCTCCGGGGTCCCTCTCCCTCCCACGTGCACTGCGTCGAGGGCCTGCTGTGTGCTAGGCCGCGCGTGCATTATTTTGAGCGCTTGGCGTGGAGGTGAGGAAGGCCACATCCTGCGCTCCTGTTGGTAAGGAACCTGAAGTCAGAATAACTCCCGCCCGACGCCCTGGAACACTGAGAGAGGGGCCTGCCCTCCGCTGTGCAGCACCGACTCTGCAAGGGACTGGAGGCTTCAGAGCACCACAGTGTAGAGGGTTTAGGGGGGCAGAAGGCCGAGGGGAGGGCATTGCAGGTGAGGGGCACAGCTTGCAAAAAGGCCGGGAAGATGGCAAGTCTGTGGAATATTGGTAAGATGCTGAGGAGAAAGTTGTAATTGGAGCAGAAAGTGGATGGGAAATCAAGTGGACTGCTAGGGATTGGCCCTAGGGAAACAGCCCAGAAGTTCCGGTGCCGTGGAAACCTGGGAGCCAAAACAAGATTTTTTTTTTTTAACATGGAGTAAAATTCACGGTTTTTTAGTGCCCAGTTATAGGAGTTTTGACAGATGCATGCAGTCCTGTAACCACCACCATAATTAAGATTTCGAACAGTTCCTTCACCCCCCCAAATTCTCCTGAGGCCTTTTGTAGTCAGTTTCTCCCGGTACCTACTGCCCCTGGAAACCGCTGATTTGTCTTCTATCCCTCTAGTCTTTCCTTTTCCAGAGTCTCATGTGAATGGACTCATAGCCTTTTGAGTGCGGTGTCTTGCGCTTAGCATAATGCGTTTGAGATTCCTCCATGTTGCCACTATGTGAGCTATTCCCACCTCCAGGACTTTCCAGGTGGCTTCTGCCTGCTCAGCTTTTCTCCCTGAGCTGCGTGTGGCTGGCTCCTTCTCATCTCTGAGCTCTCTGCTTTAATGCCCCTGCTCAGCTAGCCTCCCCCCGGCCCTGTGTGACGTTACCCCCACCATCCGTCCTCCCACCATTGTGTAAGCTCCACGAAGGCAGGGACTCTTTGGGGCTTGTTCTCCGTTCCACCATCCAACTGCCTGGAGCAGTAACTGCCTGTGACTATTTCTTGAATGAAAGAAATGACCCCGTGACAATTGCTATTGTCATTTCCATTGCATAGGCTTTTCCAGGCAACTAGGCTGAGAGAGTTAAGCACCTTGCCCAGGGTCACACAGCCTGGAAAAGAAGGAGCTTGATTGAAACCCAGGGGTCCTGAGGCTAAGCCCGTATTCTTCACCATTATACACACTCACTCTTGGTGTGTGTTCACGTGGATACGGGAGAGAGTGTGGAGTGATACAGACAATCAAGTGCAGCCCTAAAGCGTTGTTTCGGTTGATCGAGGTGGGGATGGGCATTTCCTGACTGTTCAGTACAGAAGTGCTTGTGCAGTGTCTTGTGAGTGCTGGCTTGGGCACTCGACTCTTTCTCGCACCCGCAGTACCTACAGGCTCCTGTGTGCACCTCCACAGCGCAGAAGCTGAGAGAGATCAGGGCCTGAGCACCCATAGCCTGCCACTCCCTCGCTCCATCACACTCATTTTTCTTCTTAGAAGATTGTCCCCCACCGTATTTGACTGCATCATCTTAATAGATATGATGGGACAAAAGTGTTCTATCACCTAAAGATCTGCCTTAGACAAAAGAAATGCCTTAAACAAAGTTAAACGTGTTTCTTTCCTGCAGAGCATACTGGACCTTTTAATCTGATTTACATTAATAATTTCCAAAAGGATGTCATAGACCACAGCTTGTACAAAACTTGTGTTTCTGCCGACTCTGTTTTCACGATGCGCTCCTCGGGATTCTTATTCCAGGAAGACACTTTGGGAAATGCTTGCCTAGCTGACCGTTTTGAAAACAACTATACCTTTAGCAACTAGCACATTTCCCACTTGTCTCTGAAATAGCGAAGATTCCTTATTTAAATAATGCAAACAATATCACAACATTAAAATTTTGAAAAAAAGTGGATGAGTCATAATCCTAGCTAGTCCCCAACCCAAAATTATTTTCCTTTTTGCGTATTTGTTTCCAGGGAGGTGAAGATCGTAAGCTCTGGAGTCATAGATAGTTGAGTTCAAAGCGAAATTCTCCTTCCTGCTCTAGGACCTTGGACAGCTTATTTATCCTCTCATTAAACCTCTTAGCACAGCACCTGGCGTGTAGTATTTGCTCAATAAAAAGTAGTTTTAAAAAATATGCTGATTAGGGGCTGACCCGGTGGCCCAGTGGTTAGGTTCACGCCCTGTTCTTCAGTGGCCCGGGGCTTACGGGTTTGAATCCTGGGCCAGACGCACACAGCACTCATCCAGCCGTGCTGTGGCGGCATCCCACATATAAAATTGAGGAAGATTAGCACGGATGTTAGCTCAGGGACAGTCTTGCTCATCAGAAAGAGAAAAGAAGGTGTAAAAAACCGTAGTTTTAAAAAATATGGTGCTTAGAGTGCATAGATAGTATCTTGCTGCAATCATATTGTAAAGATTATATTCTGGTTTTTCATCTCTGCCTTTCAAAAACTATTTTCATAATTATTTTGAAAATTATAAAATATTCCCAAAACAAAGACAATAATAGAGCAAACATAAAATATACCCGGAGCCCATTTTAAAGAGTTTTACGAAATTGCTAATTTTGCTTCAAAAGTTATTTTTACCAAAACAAAACATTACAGACATATCTGAAGCCCCCTGTATGTACCTCCCGGATCCTCTTCCCTTCCTGACCTCACTCCCCAGGGGTAACTGCTATTCTGAAGTTGGTGTATATCTTTCCCAATCATGTTTTAAGTTTTACAACATATGTTCACACTCAACATATGATATCACTTTGCATCTTCCAAAACCTAGGCAAATGGCACCATCCTACACAATGCTTTTCCCACCCAACATTGTTTTCACGATTTTTATTTTTATCATGATAAACAAAGGCTGCGGTAAGCATTCATGGATGTGTCTCCCTGGCGGGTATAGGGGAGTTCCTGTGTTCGGACCCGCCGGACTGGAATTGCTGGGTGTAGGAGATGAGAATCTTCAGTGTTACAGATATCTAATTACCCTCCAAAGTGGTTACACCAATTTTTACTCCCACCAGCAGTCTATGAGAGCTCACAGTTCACCTCCAATTCACCATCACTGGGGAATCTCAGACTCTTTATTTTTGCCTATAAGACGGGAGTGAAATGATATTTCATTGTTTAATTCACAGTTCCCTAATTCCTAACAAAACAGATAATCTTTTTGTATATTTATTGGCCATCTGGGTATCTTCTTCTGTGAATCATCTGTTCATATCTTTTATCCAGTTTCTATGGGGTAATTTTTCTTATGTTGCCTACTCATCCTTCATTGTTTAGAGGCTTGAAAATATCTTCTCCTGGTCTATGGTTTGGCTTTTAATGTTGTTTTTACCGTTTTTAGTTGTGCAGAAGTTTGTTTACCTTATGTGGTCAATCTTCTCCATGATTATTTGTGCTTTTTTCTGTTTTAAGAAATTATTGTCTACTCCCGATCATAAAAATATCTCTCTATATTTTCTTTTGTAAAGGTATTTACATTTTACGTTTAGGTACTTAATCCAGATTAAAGCTACTTTGGAGCTATTTTCATGGTTATTTATTTGCCATAGGGACAGGCAATTGTCCAGCATCTCTTCTTGGAGAATCCATCCTGCCCCCTGATATGTGTAGCATCGTTTCATAAAGCCAGCCCCCGAGTGGGCAGCGGTCTGTTCCGGGCCCTCTATTCTGTTCCATTCGTCTACTTGTCAGGCCCCTTACAGTTAGTACCTCATAGCTTTAATTACTATCGTTTTAGCATCTAAAGCTAAACTAATCTCTGGTAGGGCACGTACCCTGCTTTCACTTTTTGAGAACTCTCTTGCCTTTTCTTGGCCTTGCACTCCTCCATATAAATGTTTGGATCAGTCCGTTAAAAAAAAAATCCTGTAGGGATTATAATTGCAATCATATCACAGGCATTTCACGAATGAATTAGTGAAAGGTTCAATAGCTCTTCGAGAATAGCTCTTTCTTAAGTGGCATTTAACTCAAGGAAGACAAGAATTTACAAATGAAGGAGGAAGGGGTTTCGCCACATCCTCCAATGGGCGCCTCTTCCGGACCCCCTGTTTCCCGGCACTGTCATCACTTTGCCCAGATCCCGAGTCATCATTAGAGTCTCCTTTACTTTCCTTCCTTGTATAGATATTTAGCAGATTGCCGGCTCTTTCTTTGATTTGCCTGTTCCCTAGCCTTCCCTTCCTTTCCCTGACTTTGCCCTGGTTCAGCCTCTTGTCTGTCTTGCTGGGCTGGGGCAATAACCTCCCGTTTATGCCCCTGCTTCTCAGGACTTTTCTTCCCTGAAGGCACCCTGATTACTGATCAGTGGTCGTAAAGCACCATCCAGGCCCTCCCAATCTCAGAGTCCTCTGTCTGCTGGATCAAGTACAGCTCCTCTGCCTGACGCTCAGCAGGCCCCAGCTTTCCTGCCAAGCCCTCTCAACTGTCACCTGCTTTCCATCGGTAACCTTGACTCCTGCCGGATCCAGCTCCTCAGTGTCTGGGGAACCTGCCTGCTCATTCAGTCTCTATGCCCACCCCAGCCGTGCCCACTGCCTGCTCTCCACTCTCCACTTGCTACCCAACTCCAACAGTTCCACCTGGAACAAGGCAGCTCACCCGACGACCAGAGCCAGAATGGTCTCCCTACTGTGAACATCCTTGGTGCTTCTATTTGCAGACTTTGTAGCAAAGCAACGTGGTAAGGCAGGGTTTCTCAATCTGAGCACTGTTGACACCTGGCCCGGATAATTCTTGTTGTGGGGGCTTTCCTTTGTTTCCAGGCTGCATCCCTGGCCTCTGCCCACTACATGCCAGGAGCACCCTCTAGTTGTGGCACCTGAACCTGTCTCCAGACCTTGTCAGAAGTCCCCTGGGGGACAACATGGCCTCTGGTTGACAACCACTGATGCAAGGGAAGACTTGTACCCCCAGCTGCACCGTCTGAACAAGGGGTCCCTGGAGCTGGAGGTGGCAGCTGCCTCCTGGCACGAACCACAGAGCATCTACAAGGTGTCTCTGGACACTCTCTGGCAGTTGGCATCTGCTCTGGTTCAGAGCATCTGAAACGGGGCTGAATACTGCCCAAGGCCATGTCCACGTCTGCCTCCTGGTGCACGCTGAGCACATCCTGTTGTTCAGAGAGCGTCTGCTCCTTGAGGTGACGAGATCAGAAGGAGGTTGGGAAAGCATTTAGGATACCATAGAGACACCTGTTTATCCACATCTTCGAGGAAGTGAATCATGCAGTGGGAAAACAAAATACAACGTGGATATGAACCACATTTGCTATAAAGGTGCTAGATTCATTTGACTGTTGATGATTTAGGTGTCCAGAGAATAAACTGAGTCCCATCCTCTGCCTCTCATTTTCAAAAGCGTTCAGTGATAGGATCTAGTGGGCCAGCAGGGTCAGAATTCTTTCACAGGTTCATCTACATTTTAAGAATTTTATTACTAGTGGCTACCCCTCTGGAATGACACAGGCCCTTTCCCAAGGAGGCTGTTGTGCAGGCGTCAAGGGGATTCTGTGGGGCTTGGATCATTCGGGCACCGTCCTGAGTCCCTGGATGGTCCTGGGGTCTGAAAACTGCTCCAGGCCAGTGTCCCCTGTTTGAGAGCTTTGAGCCTGGGATCTGTGGGAGGCCCCACATGCAAGTTTGTCTCCCGGGCTATGTTGTCACGTCCCTTCTTTGACCTACTGGCTCCGTGAGGAGTTGCTCTTCTCCAAGGCCTTAACCACGACGGACACCGGGCCAGCCGTCCTCCCAGGCTCTCCAGGCTGGCCAGCTCAGGACCACCTCTCCTCAGCTCCTCTCCGCTGTCCTGACTTCCCGCTGGGATGCTCATTTCCTCCCTTCAGTTCCCTCTGGGGAGGGTCCCTGACTCACCTCTCAGAAGCTGGGCTGCGGTGGGCGGGAGAGAGAAGCAGGCAGAGGGGATGCTGTAGCTGGTTTTCAGTATGTCCAGAAGACCTGCCGTGTACCTGGAGAGATGTCAGCCTGCCTTCAGAATATGGGGACTTGGGGAAGGGGGAGGGTACCAGAAGGGACACCAGTTACTTGACACTCCCTGAAACACTCCTGGGTTCAGGAAGCCTGGCCATTTCCCCTCAAGACCTGTAGGGAAGGGAGAATTGGCCCAGGCTAGGGTGTCAGGCAGGCTGCCACGCAGGCCACAGGAGTTCTGGCTGTGGCGTCCAAAAAGCCCACAGTGCATTCTCTCCACTTCCATTCACTTCCATTGAGGCAGCAGCCCAGAGGCTGGCTATGGAGAAAGAGCAGGATCTCAGAGAAAGAGCTTAGCACCCTTAGGAGCCTTAGCACCAGGGATGGGTCCCCAACTGTTCAGGGTCCTGTGCAAGTCCCCCAGAGTCCCCACCTCTGGGATCTTTCTTTCTCCAGTTGGCGTGCAAAGCCAAGGCTCCGAGGGGTCATGCACTGGCCCAAACCCACAGTGTCCCTGAGGACCTCATGGACAGCCAGACCATTATCAGTCCTGTCTCACTCTGTGTGCTGGGAGCCAAAGGGCCCTGGGAGGGAGGGAGGGACAGGCCAGAGCCATAGGGGCCACCGCTCCTTATCAACTGGCTACTGGCTCAGGGTCTGGTGCTCTCACTCGCCTGGGGTCCAGTTTTTTTTTTTTTTTTAATTTTTTGTTTATTGCAGTAACATTGGTTTATAACATTGTAAAGGTTTCAGGTGTACATCATTGTACTTCTATTTCTGCATAGATTACATCACGTTCACCACCAAAATACTAATTACAACCCATCACCACACACATGTACCGAATTATCCCTTTCACCCTCCTCCCTCCCCTCTGGTACCACCAATCCAATCTCTGTCCCTATGTGTTTGTTTATTGACACCACATCTGACCGGGCAAGAGAAACAATAGAAAAAATAAACAAATGGGACTGCATCAAACTAAAAAGCTTCTGCACAGCAAAGGAAACCATCAACAAAAGGAAAAGACAACCTAACAATTGGGAGAAGATATTTGCAAACCATACATCTGATAAGGGCTTAATCTCCAAAATATATAAAGAGCTGGGGTCCAGTTTTATCTGAGTCCTGCCTGACTGCGTGATCTTCTCTCCCTCTCCAGCTCTGCAGGCAGGCACTGAAGGGCAATGAGGGGTGGGCAGGAGGGGGCCCTGAGGGAGGCGGCTCCCACTGGCCCTGTTGCCGGCTGGCCTTTCCCAGAGAACTCAGGCCACAGGTAGGTGGAGTGGCCGGTCTTCCCCTCTGGCTCTTTCCCTCTTGGAGCCTTTTGTGCCCACAAGTTCCCAGAATCTCTCTCAGAGTTCACCCCGGAGGAATTGGATCCTGTCTGCTGGCTGAGTTCCCTGGCTCCTGACTCCTCCCTGTCCCTAGGTGTGGTCCCTCCTGCCTCCCTCCCACAAATGCCTTTGGCCACCCCTTGACCCTGGCCCACCCCCATCCTACTTCCCCCACTAAGGTGTCTTCTAGGGCAGTGGTAGGGACAGAGTTCTCAATCCTCCCTGCAAGACCTCCTGGACAGCAACCCTCCCTCCCCCAGAACCTGTCCGGAGCTCAGTCTCTGGTGCCCTGGCGATGGGAGAGTCAGGGCTGAGGCCTAGGCTGTGTTGGTGCTGTTGGTCCGGCGTGTGGAAGGGAGGACCAGCTGGAAAAGCCAGATGAGGCCTTTGTGGGTTTCCCAAAGCCCGGCCCACCACATGTAGATGACGGGCTTATCCAGCCACACAGCAGCGAAGGTTGCAGCAAATGCGAGGGAGGCTGTATTTCAGAGGCAGAGGTACTGAGTGAGATTTCTGAGCATCTTGACACATTTTGAAAAACTGACAATTTTGATAAGCCGATTATATGCTTATGAACTATTTTATTGACTGGTGATTTCTCTTCTCTCTCAGAATAGATTTAAACCTATCTGAGGCCAAAGAGTGTGACCCTAGGTTCCTGGCACAGGGCCTCACACATACTCAGTGCTCCTTAGAATTGGTTGCATGACTTCTAAAGTAATAAAATCATGGCAACAGCAACCGCTAATGTGTATTAAGCTTTTATGGACCACCAGGTGCTGTGTGAAATACAATATGTTCCTGATCTCATTTCAATCTTATAAACACTCTTATCAGGTAAATACTATCTTTATTCCCAATTTCCAGTTAAGGAAACTGAGTTTCAGAGAGGTTATGACATCAGATTGGATAGAAAGCTGTGGAGGTATGGAGAGAGCTGAAGGGACCTGCTATAGGGGCTCTGTTGAGGTTCGGGTGAAGATTTTTGATGGTAAGGAAAGGACTCCTAGAGGGTCAAGAGAGTGAATTCTGGGAAAGCAGAGGCGGCTCTTGCCCTGGCTGGGGAGTAGATGCGATCAGAGGAGCAGTTACTGCTGTGGTACCAAGAGGACTCCCTCCTCCTGTCCGCGAACACCTCCAAGTATCTCCCCAGGGTCAACAGAATCCTCTCCCTCTCTCAGCCTCCTCCTAAAGTACATGCTGGGACAGGACAATGCAGGGAACCAGGAGTCTCAGGGGCCCCATTACCTCCTGCGGTGGGGATAAAGGCACAGCAAAGAATCAAGGGCACTGAGCCCAAGAGGGTCCATCACCTTGGCAGCCCTGACAAAGACACAGGCTGACTCAGCTTCCTCAAACTATGTGCACAGAGCGCTCCCTGGGTCGTTCATCTCTAGCCAGCGAGAGGCCTTGAGCTTAATGGGCCAAAGCCCTGAACCTTAGCCTTCTCCAGAGCCGATAACAGGGTGCTGAGGGTGTTCTCCATAACTTCTTCAGGACAGCGTTGGGGGTGGGGGAGGCAAGAGAGGGGAGTTGAAGAGCAGGAGGGAGTCGGGAAGGGAGGCGGCTGGGCTGACACTCAGTGCTCCCACAGCTGGGTTGTAGGGGCTGTGAGGTCCAGGGGAGACTGGCGAATTCTCAAGATGGCTGAGGATGGCGGGAGGAATGGCAGGGTGTGGGTGAGGGGGTGGTCTTTAGCTGTGACGGGGTACTCCTGCCCCACCCAAAGTCCCTCAGCGGCTATCTTCTGTGCAGGGTGACCCGTGACTAGTCCAGGGCGAAGCCCTGACCAAGGCCAGCCGATTCATAGCTCAGCTGTGGCAAGAGAGGACGAGCTGGACCAGCCAATCAATTCTTCTCTTGACAGTTTTGGACTGCTACCTCTCAAACACTGATTTTTAGAGCCAAGAAGAACACAGCTTCCTTCGTTTCATGTTTTTGCCTTAATTTCCCTCACAAAATTGTATGATAATGTGATACGACACCTATCCCTTCAGTTTGGCTTTCTCAGTGTAAGGGTCATTTTTGACAGATAAAAATACGCAAAAGAAACCTGAGATTCACCGTGTTTTCCCCAGGACTCCTCAATCATTTGATGTTTAAAAGCCGTGCTCTCTCTTTTCAACAAATTCTTATTGAGATAAAATTCACATAACATAAAATTCAGCATTTTCTTCTTTAAAGTGCATAAATCAGAGGTTTTTAACGTATTTGTAATGTTGTACAACTATCTCCATTAATCTAATTGCAGAATATTTCCATCATCCCAAAAAGAAGCCTCATACTTCCCAATTCCTCCTTCCTCCCATCCCCTGGCAACCACTAATCTACTTTCTGTCTCAACGGTTTTGTCTCTTGTGGATGGTACATCTAAAGAGAATCATACAATATGTGGCCTTTTGCATCTGACTTCTTTCATTTAGCATGTTTTCAAGGTTTATTCATGTCATAGTATGTATCAGTACTTCATTCCTTCTCATGGCTGAATAATAGTCTGTCATACGGATATGTCATATTTTGTTTTATCTACTCATCATCTAATGGACATGTGAGTTGTTTCCCTGTTTTTGGCTACTATGAATAATGTTGCTACTTCGCTGAGCTCATTTGTTAGCTCTGTGTGTGTGTGTGTATGCGTGTGTGGGTGGGTGGGTGTGGGTGTGTGTGTATTGTTTAGGGTTTTCTATATACAAGATCATGTCATCTGCAAATGGATATAGTTTTACTTCTTCCTTTCCAGTGTGGATGCTTTTGTTTGTTTTTCTTGCCGAACTGCTCTGGCTAGAACTTGCAGCACAGTGTTAAATGGAAATGGCAAAAGCAAGCACACTTGTCTTGTTCCTGATCTTACGGGGAAAGCTTTCAGTCCTTCTGACATCAAGTACAATTTAACTGTGGGGTGTTCATCAATGCCCTTTATCGGGTTGAAGAAGTTCCCTTCCATCCCTGGTGTGTGAGCGTCTTAATCACAGAGGGGTGTTGGATTTTGCCAAATGCTTATTCGCCATTGAGATGATCATGCTGTGTTTTCCCTGCACTCTATTAATATGGTGTAGTACGTTGATTGACTTTTGTGTGTTGAACCACTCTTGCGTTCTTGGGCTAAATCTTACTTGATCCTGGTGTGTAATCCTTTAATATGCCCCGGTTTCAGTTCTCCAGTATTTTGTTGAGGGTTTTTGCATCTATATCCATGAAGGATACTGGTCTGTAGTTTCTATGTGTGTGATGTCTTCATCTGGCTTTGGTGTTATGGGGATACTGACTTGCTAGAATGAATTGGATAAAGTCTTCCTTCTTCTGTTTTTCGGAAGAATTTGAGAAGGATGAGTGTTCATTCTGTAATGTGTTGAGAATTTACCAGGGAAGCCATAGGCCATTCTTTTCTGAAGAGCCTGCCATGTTGTCCCTTCTTCAATGTTTAGCTGTTTTAGACTAGCTCCTTATCGGTTCATGGCCGTTTGGGTGACTTCAATGGTATTCTAATATCACTTCTATAAACATCATTAAATTCTGCTTCTTTTGCAAGATTTTAAATGTCACTTTGCAGTAAGTTTTCATTATACCTGCACTTGGCATTGTTTTACATTGCAGTTGAGATGGGAAATGAAGATGCTACTTTTGAGTGAAAGGTGACGTTTGGGTGGGGCCTCATTTCTTGTTCATGAGTGAATATTTTTGCATTCTGGTGTTTTTGTTTGCTACCTAACATGCTAACTTTAGGGATTCAGAGGTTGACAACTAAGAACGCAAAAAGGCCCCTGAATTCTAAAACTACAAACAACGAAGTACATGGTGCTAATTTCAGTAAATTAATGAAAGAGAAGTCCACAAACAGATTCTAAAGAGTAGCCTGCAGAATGTTTATTAGGCAATGATTTTGGGATCAACACCTGTGGAAGGGAAGGGAAGGGAAGGGAAGGAAGCGGGCCTGAGCAGAGGGAGCAGTCCATCTGTGGTAAGGGCCCCACAAAAGCCTCAGGCAACCCAGAGGTCACATGGGGGCTGGGATGGCCCTTCAGGATTGTCCTGCACTGGGGCAAAGTGGCTGGGCCTTGAAACTCTCCTGTTGACCAGTCCCTGGATGCAAACAAACTGCCCCTGAAGGAGGCGGGACCTTGGGTGAGGCAATTTTCTTTCGAGGAGGCTACCCTCAAAGCAGAGGCTGTCTTCCAGCAGCTGGGGGATAGATTCTGCCTTCCAGGACTGGGGTCTGGGAGGCACCTCACAGGGCCACCCACAGATCTTAGCATATATGAAGAACTTAGTAACTGTTGTAAGAGGAAAAGGAAAGCTTACTTGATAAATGATGCTGGAACAATTTACTGTGATGACATGAGTGACATACACGATTAGACCTTTACCTTATGTCTTACCACTACCTGAATGTCAGATAGATTAAAGATTTAAATGACAAAGAAAATAAGAAGTATAGGTAAATATTTATCAGACAGAAGGAGAGGGAAAGACTTAGAAGAAAGGTAAGACGATGCTAAGGAAATATCAATAGATTTGATTACAGAAAAACAACAAAACCTGATATTCAAAATTGCACACAAAATTAAAAGGCAAAGAACAAACCAGGAATATATTTGCAATAAACAGTGCCAAAAGTTTTAAAGAAAGGAGCTCCTGTAAATCAGAAATAAAAACCCAACACTTCCATCAAAAGCACAATGAGATACCACTTGATACCCATTAGGATAGATGTTATAAAACAGCAACAGAAGAAAACAGAAAGTGTTAGCAAGGATGTGGAGAAATTGGAACCCTTGCACATTGCTGACAAGAATGTAAAATGGTGCAGCTGCTGTGGAAAATCATATGGCCGTTCCTCAAAAAATTAAACATAGAATTACCATACGATCCAGATCTTCTGCTTCTGGCTTGTACCCCAAAGAATTGAAAGCAGGGACTTGAATAGATATTTCTACCCTCTTGTTCATAGCAGCTTTACTCACGATCGCCAGAAGGTGGAAAGGACCTAAATGTCCAACAACAGATGAATGGATAAAGAAAATATGGCATATGCATACAACGAAATATTATTGGGCCTTGAAAAGGAGGGAAGTTCTGATACACGCTACAACATACCAACTTTCAGGACTGCTAAATGTCAGAGACGAATCTTGAGGACATTATGCTAAGTGGAATAAACCATACGCAAAAAGACAGATATCCTATGATTGCACTTGTATGAGGTACCTAGAGTAGTCAAATTCATAGAGTCAGAAAGCAGAACAGTGCTTATCAGGGGCTGGAGGTAGTGGAGAATGAGGAGTCATTATTTAATGGGTACAGAGTTTCTGTTTGGAATGATGAAAAAGTTCTGGAATGAATAGCAGTGATTGTCACATAGCAATGTGAATGAACGTAATGCCACAGAACTGCTCATTTAAAAATGGTTAAAATGGTAAATTTTATGTTATGTTTATTTACCACATAAAGAAAAGAAAAATACCCCAAGATATAAACTTGAAATGTGAGTGCTAAAAGATATAAAAGGGCAATTAACAAAACAACTAGAATAAAATGACCTACAGGTGTATAAAAATATTTAATTTCATAAGTAATTTAAGAAGATATAAATGAAAAGATCAGCATATCATTTGTCATCTATAAAACTGGTGAAATTATTTTATGTTAATATTTAATTATAATCTTAGTCTTATGGCATGGGGATGCTCACAATGGTAGTATAAACGTGTGCAAACTTTCAGGAAAGCATCTTGCAAACTATGCAAAAGAAGTTTCAAATGTTCACATTCATTGACCCAAATCCAACAGTTAGGAATCTATTCTAAGGGTGTCATAGGAGATGCAGGCATGTGGATAATGGCAGACGGCACCCCTTGAACAAAGAACTCCGTGCAGTGAGGGAGCCAGCTCTGTGAATATTTGTAGCGGGGAATGCTGTGTGCCTGTTGGCATGGAGTGAGCATTCCTAACACTCAGTTAGGGATGAGGTCAGGAAGTGAGTGGGGCCAGATGAGGGAGGGCCTGAAGGCCACAGTAAGGAGTGCGGACTTTACCAGGAGTGAGCCGGGAAGCAATTGGAGGCTTCTGAGCAGAGGCCGTGATCTAAGCTTTATAAGGAGCACTGGCTACTATTTGCAGCAGAATCTATTAAGGGTCAAGGGAGGAAGAGGCACGGGTCACTTAGGAAGGGATTGCAATATCCAAGCAAGAGAAGGTGATGGCTTGGACTCGTGAGATTTTGTTTTGAATGTCGAGCTGATGGACTGGAGGTGGGATGTGAGATAGAGACAGGAGTCAGGTGACTCTAAGGGTTTGATCTGAACAGGAGGGTGAATGATGGTCCTAATTCCTGGGACGTACAGCACTGAGGGAGGAGTAGGTTTCTGGAGTAAGGAATCCAGGGATTCCGTCTGGAAAGGTGAAATGTGAGATGCCTGTTAGACACCAAGTGAAGATGTCGTCTGAGCAGGTGGAAGGATGAGTCTGGAGTTCAGGGGAGAGGACAGGGCTGGAGATACTAATTTGGGAACTGAAAGCAGATGGAGAGTAGTTAAGCTATGGACCACATGAGATGGTCTAGGAAGTGAAGCAGAGATGGAGAAGAGCACCGGGTGCTCTAATATTTAGAGGTCAGAGAGGAGGGAGCATCAGCAAAGGAGACTCAGGTAGAGCAGTAAATAAAGGAGGAGGAAAACCAGGAGGTTGTGGTGTCTAATTATTGTAGACAGTACAACAGTACAACTTTTTCTACAAATTGGCTACAAGCATGCGTGCAGGTTTCGTTTCAAACTTGCTGCGAGGACAGAGGAGTCTAAGCAGTCCAATTCGAAGAGTTCTCTCAAAGACATTAATAGGAAGAAAGGAAGAGAGAATGAGAGAGAGAAAGAGAGAGAGAGGGAGGAAGGAAATGAAAGAAAGAAAAGAACGAAAGAAAAAGAAGGAAAGGGGTCAAATAAATGTCTTGTTCAAGACAATGTGACCTCTGATGGACGGTTGGCTGGGTCCTCTTGGTAACTGCGTAGAAGAAATCTTAATCTGATTAAAATCTACCAGATTTGATCAAGCACACTAGTTGTTCCCCAGGAGCAGCTAGCGATTTATCACAGGCAAAATGTCCCAGACCGGGTTTTCACACAACTTTCTCCAATACCTCTTTTTCACTGAGCGAATGTTTCAAGTTCCATCTCAGCTGTGGTATTTTGTTTTGTATTGTTTTGACAATATCGTTAATTGAACATGTTACCTCGTTACAGTTTTTATAGGAAGTGGAAATTAGGAATAATTAGGAAATTATCATGAATGTAAATTAATCTTTAGAAGACATACACACTCACAATTAGCAGCTATATTTTTACACACATTGATACTGTTTGTTTATGCCTGTTTCCTCCCTTAGGCAAGGATATCGAAACGAAACCTCACGGCGACCAGGGCAGCGGTGGCAGCGCATGTGCTGGGAGGACCTGGGCTTTCAACTTGTGCATGTCGTGTTCTGTTTGGGCTCTTTTGTTTATGTAAAATAGGAAGAGGTGTAAGTAAAAGACACCCAAAGACCCCCTTGATTTCTGGCCAGAGATCTAGAGCTGTAAGACCCTAAGACTAGAGAATTAAACTCTGCCTGGAGAGTCACTTAGATGCTTCCCAAATTCCAGATATAGTTTTTTGCTGAACCTATCTTCTTGTGTATTCCAAGGTCGAGATCAAGTGTGCTTTCTCCTCCAGGTTTTGCTGCCGGTTGCTACAGGCATGTAGTGAGAAACCTCCAGGTGTTCTCTGAGAGCCCCACGCTGTCCAATGTTCCTGACGTGCCGTCTATAAAGCCAGTGGACAGGTACCATTTTTCTGGGAGGGATTTTTAGCATGTTTCTACTTATAAGGTATACTGCTCGTTCCCTCATTGTGGGCTGGTCATCGCTAATTAAATGAAATTTATTTTTAGAAGTGACATTTCAGTCATGGGCATGATAACAGATTTGATGTATTCAATTAGGTAAGAGAACTAGTTCTTATGGAAACTTTGACAATAATGACATTGCCGTGATCAGTACAGGGACTCAGTAAAGGCACTGTGTGTATCTAAGCAGCCTCCTGAGTGTCTGTGTGTAAATGTATGTTCAAGTTCCTGTAGAGTTATCATGACACTAACAAGTGGAGCTCTCTACACATCACAGTTTAAATGTTTCCCTATGTATCTCTATGGGGGTGAGCTACATAAGTGCATGGGTCCCTGTAATTGTTCCATGAAGACTTAACTGGTAATTAATCTGAGGAGAAAATGGATTAATGGGCAGTGAAAACACTGAGGACTCTGTTATGTAAAGCGTGTGCCACAATGGCTGCCAATTGACATAAGTGTTGTAAACCAAGGAATAAAATATTCTTATGGGGCCGGCCCGGTGGCACAAGCGGTCGAGTGCGTGCGCTCTGCTGCGGCGGCCCAGGGTTCGCCGGTTCGGATCCCGGGCACGCACCGACGCACCGCTTGGCAAGCCGTGCTGTGGCGGCGTCCCATATAAAGTGGAGGGAGTCGGGCACGGATGTGGGCCCAGGACCAGTCTTCCTCAGCAAAAAAATAAATAAAAATAAAAAAAGGAGGATTCGCAAATGTTAGCACAGGGCTGATCTTCCTCTCCAAAAAATATATATATATATATATTCTTAGAGGCCAGTTTGTTGACAGTCTCTGTGTTGGGCCGTGCACTTGACTTCGAATGTGCTCTTCCTGACTCTGCAAGCGGATCCAAATTAGTGAAAACTTATTCACATTGATAAGACTTTACCAATAGAAAACCGACATGAAATCATCTTTCTAATTTATCAGTTTACCCCACAATGTGGGCCCAATAAGTAAGGCAGTGCTTAGAATGTCATTGAGCACACGAAGAAAATATGGAGCACGCTCGTTCTATCTCTATGTTTTTCACATTCTTTGATGCTTGAGAGTGCCGTGTCATGGGTTCTGAGATGGCGGAGCCAGCCTGTGGTGTACCTAGCAGCCAAAAAGACACAAGGTCAATTTTGTTCTTCTGAATTTGGAGCTCAGCGTCAGAAAACAGCAACATCAGAGAGCTGTTGCTCTACATGAGTCCAGGTGCCTGAGGATAAGAAAGGGTCGTAGTCTTGGCCGTGTTATTCATCAGACTAGCAGCCCTTTACATGGCATAGCAGAAGGTACCATGACAAACATTCAGCATTTTCCGTTTTTGTTAGAAGTGAGGACTCTCCTATCATTCTACTAATTTGTTTAGAATTGTCTATGGTCATAACATGTCTCAAAACAGCAAAAAAGCATGTACGTGAATAGACCCCATTCAGATGACTCACTTAGGTTTTCGCTGAGATAATGACTGTCTACCACTGGGTGGAATAGGCAGAAAGCAAATAAGGACTTTTTACTGTATCGTGTTGACAACAGACTGTTATTCAAAGGTCATTTCTCTTGCAGGCTACCAATTCTTTCTCTCTGTTATACATATACCTTTAAAAGTTTTTAATATCTCTCTGTATGTAGGTATTTTAAATGTGCATAGAAATATAGAGTTATACAAAATTCTGACAAATGAAAATTCTAAAGCTGTAAACTTTAGTTTTTAAAATATAATTTTATCAAGCAAATATAAGACAGTATTCTTCTACATTGATTTCAACCTCTTAATTTGAACATCAGGAAGAAACATAACATTTCTATAGACAAGAAACTAAAAGTAACACTCATTGTGAGTTGATGAGGGACTTGTGCTGTCTTCTTTTTGTTCTGAGGAAGATTCACACTGGGCTGACATCCGTTGCCAATCTGCCTCTTTTTTTTGATTGAGGAAGATTAGCCCTGGGCGAAGAAGTGTGTCAATCTTCCTCTCTTTTGCATGTGGGTCGACACCACAGTCAGGCTGACAGGCGGTGTAGGTCTGTGCACGGCATCCGAACCCGCAAAGCCTGGGCCGACGAAGCAGAGCACGTCGAACTAACCACTACGCCACTGGACCGTCCCCTACTCTCTGTTTTTAATCAAATTAACTTTCTCATAATGTTCTAGTTCAATTACTCCCATTCACTATCAGCCTAAGCTTTTAAAGCAAAGCAGGAACCTTGGAAATACATATTTGGCCCATGTCCACGAGGAATACAATCACTGTTGAAATTGAAGTGACCTCCAAAATGGCCACTACACTTCAACACGCAGGAGCTCTGAAAATGAGTGCGGTGGCTGCCTGTCGGCCAAGACTCCCCAGTCGGTCGGTGGTAGATGCTCTGAGGCTCATTGGTGGCCCCTGGGTCCCAGTTGGGGGAATCTTCCAAACACAGAGGGATTCAGACGCTCAGTGGCTAAAACGAATGACAACTGTCAGCTGCACGTAAGAGAGAAGCCAGTTATTTTCTCAAATAATACGCAGCTCAGGGGGAAGGAGTCAAGGCTGGGGCAGTGACTCAACAAGGTCCTCACATGTTGTCTGTGTAGCATGTTGAGGGGCAGGCTAACGGGTCAAAGGGGCCCCCCCGGGCCAGCACATCTAGGTTCAAGACAGGAAGAAGGAACAGAGCTGTGCCAACTGTGTCCTTTCCCCCTTTATCAGGAAGGCAAAAGCTGTCCTAGAAACCCTGAACACACATCCACTTATATCTCATCGACCAGAATTGTGTCATGAAAAGCCTGGAAATGAGGAAGCCTGCGAAATTATTTTGCTGCCCCCTCCCCCAAAGTATAATTTTAGAAGAGTCCAAAGGAAAAACTGCAGACAGATGAGCAATGAGCACTTTTGGCTTCTATTGGCACTTTGCCTGAGAGGGTGATTGGAATCACCTCCTTCTCCCCATGTGTTTGTGTAATCTCATGTGGTGTGCAAGCCAAGCTCACAGGGGCAGGACCTCTCAGTCCCCAGCACGGGTGGGGGTGGGGTGGTTGCTGTGGGAAGTGACAGTCACAGGCTGCAGAGCCCCTAGTCCACATTCTCCTCATCCTCTGTGATGTCACACTGGACTTCTTGCCTTCCACCCTGGGCTGTGGCTTCTGAGCTCACTATGGCCTCAGCGTTCGCTGGGAACATAGGGCTCTCAGAGCCAGTATCAGGGAGGGAGCCTCTGGGCACCAGAGGTCCGGCCATGCTGCTCTGGGAGGATGGCATGCCCCTCACGAAGGGGCGCCATCCCCCGCCTCAGGTCCCAATTCCCTGGCTCGTCCCGAGCCTGCTCGCTGCCTTCAGTGGAGTCCTGCTGGTCGCTGTCAGCGGACTCTTCTTTGGTTTCCCGTGAGTCTCCCACACAAGCCGGCAGGTTTCTTACAGAGAGTCAGAAAGGAAGACAGATCATGAGAGTCCGGACAGGGGAAGTGCAGAAGAGGCATCAGGGAAGGGAGGATATTCTAGGCAGTGGGAACCAATGTGCAAAGGCACAGAGGCATAGAGTGCTTGGTGCCTTTGGGAGCTGTTGGTGGCTAGGAGTATTGGGTGACATTTGGTGGAGCCTCTCTGGGTCTGTCACCGCCCTGGCTATTTAGAGCAGGCTTTGAGGTCTGTGAGTCCGGACCAGGTGGAGTGAGTCCCGCGTGGAGCTTTGGGACTCCAGGATCAGCGCTGAGTCCTGCTCTGGTCTCAGTTGCAGATGGCTGGCCCAGAATGGGGAGTGGGCCTTTCCTGTTGTCACAGGACCCCTCTTCGTCCTCACCTTCGGCATTCTCATGTTTCTAAACATCTCCGACCCTGGTATCTTGCACCAAGGTGAGCTCTCGGGCCCGTGGGAGAAGGAGGTAGCACCCTAAAGGGCCCTGCATGCAGGGAAGATTCCTAAAGTGCTCCTCCCTTGTCCCCTCCTCGGGCCTCAAGATCCCGTCACCCCACATCCCCTTCACTTGGGCCCTGCTTCTGTTGCTTCATTTCCCAAGCCACCGAGATGCGGTACAACAGGATTCTGGAGGCTTTCCAGTTGCCTTGGAGGCAGGGCCAGGGCAGGCTGGGAAGAGAAGCCAGCTCTTGGCAACCACTCAGTTGTGTCTTCTTCCTTCCCACTGCACACACTCCTTACATCACTGACAGTTCCAAAGGCCTGCGTTCTCACAGAAGTCCTCTGGCTGGAAGTCTACCTGCCCTTGGACTGCCAGCCTCTCTGGGTTTGGTCAGCTTCCTCAGTGCGGACTAGGATTCCCCTGCACACCTCCTTGCCTAGGCCAGTGATGCTGCGGGGCGGCCCTCACCCCGGCAGCAGCAGTGTGACGAAGGGCTCCTGCCGCTGCTGCCCAATCCTCTTCCCATGTCAGGCTCCAATGAACAGGGCCCCAGGACGGTGCGTGTGGTTTGGGTGAAGCACATAGCCTTCCGCCTGCAGTGGTGCCCACAGTGCTGCTTCCACCGCCCGCCGCGGACCTACCACTGCCCCTGGTGCAACATCTGTGTGGAGGTGAGCGCCCCTCTCATCTGCCCCCTTCTGGCCCACACCCCCACCCACTCTGCACCTGCCTGGGACCAGGAGGCCCACTTGCACAGGGGACCAGTAGCAGACCTCAAACCACGTCCGGGACTGCTAAGGCCAAGGGTGGCAGTAACTCCCAGCCACTCTTGGTCACTCATGCAGCTCACTGCCTCCCTGCCTGCACCTGTCCTGGGAGGCTGGCCCCTGCCGACCCAGGTGCTGACACGCCCAGGAGCATCGACATCTATGCTAAGCCTGGTCAGGCCAGAGGGGAGGAAAGGCACCCCTGTCCCACCCCAGGGCTGGCTGACACTAGATGCCCAAGGGCCCCACGGCTGGCTGTAGGCCTGGCCCGGGGAGCTTGACCTGTCCTCTTCTGGTGTCCAGAACGCTGTCCCCTCTCCCTCTCGCTCAGGACTTCGACCACCACTGCAGGTGGGTGAACAATTGCATAGGTCACCGGAACTTGGGCTTGTTCATCCTGCTCCTCCTGTGCCTATGCTTGTACTTGGGCTCCATGCTTGTCACCTGCATGGTCTTCCTCCTGCGCACCACCCACCTGCCCTTCTCCATTGACAAGGTCATCGCGTATCCACCAGGCTGCAGGGTCCACTTGGCGAGCTGTGGGCAGGGCGAGGACAGCCGAAGGGCGGGGTCCCGGGGGCGGGCGAGTGGTGGGCGGGGTTAGAGAGAAACCCCCTGGGGAGGACCAGTCTGGACCAGGGGAGGGTGGTAGGGTCCAGGCGATGGGTGGGGCTAGGAGGCACTGCGGTGCGTGGGCAATCTAGCGGGGTCTTGGATGGAGGACGCTGAGGGCGGCACGGAGACCAGGTCGGCAGGGTGGGGTGAGGTTTACCAGGGGTTGGTGGGTGGGGACAGGATGGACTGGCTGGTCGTGCGCGGGTCTGTCAGGGCCGGAGTCGGGGTGAGGGTCCCGGCCCGGGAGGTCCATTGCGGGCGCAGCTCCTTAGCTCGTGGGCAGCATCGTCGTAGTGGTCCCCGCTGCCGGCTTCCTGGTGCCTCTCTTGGTGCTTCTGCTGATGAAGGCCAGGTCGGTGAGCACCGCCCAGCGCTCCTACGAGGACAAGGTACGCGGGTCTCCGGGGGCGCCATGAAAGCGGTCTCTGGGCGGTCACCTTGGGCCTTCAGGACCTCCACACTTTCCGCCCTTTCTCCCCCGCCCTGGTCCTCATGGCCTGACCTCCCTTGAAGGTGCCTCGTGAGGCCTTGAGGCCCAGATTCAGCTCAGATCTCACCTCCTCTAGGGGCTCGGGGCTCCCTCTCCCTCCCAGGTGCACTGCGTCGAGGGCCTAGTGAGTGCTAGGCTGCGCATCCATTATTTTGAAGGCTGGGCGTGGAGGTGAGGGAGGCCCCATCCTGAGCTCCTGTTGATAAGGCGCCTGAAGTCAGAGAATCTCCCGCCCTTCGCCCGTGCACTTTGAGAGAGGGGCCTGCCCTGTGCTGTGCAGCACAGCGCAGACTCAGAGGGAATGGAGAGTTCAGAGAGGACCGCGGTGTAGAGGGTTTGGGGGCAGAAGGCCGAGCGAAGGGCGTTGCAGGTGAGGGGCAGAGCTTGCAAAAAGTCAGGGAAACCGGAAAGTTTGTGGAATGTTGAGGATGCTGAGGGTACAGTTGTAATTGGAGCAGAAAGTGGATGGGAAATCAAGTGGACTGCTGGGCTCGGGCCAGATGGAAAAGGCACGAAAGTCAGCTGGAGCCTTCTCTTGGTGCGGTGGAAACCTGGAAGCCAGGACAGGTTTTGTTTTTTTTTTTTAACATGGAGTAAAATTCACCCATTTTTAGTGCCCAGTTATAGGAGTTTTGACAAATGCATACAGTCCTGCAACCACGTCCATAATTAAGATTTAGAACAGTTCCATCACCCCCCACAATTCTCTGAAGCCCCTTTTGTAGTGGGTTTCTCCCCATACTTGTTGCCCCTGGCAACCACTGATTTGTCTTCTATCCCTCTTGTCTTTCCTTGTCCAGAGTCTCGTGTGGATGAAATCATAGCCTTATGAGTCTGGAGTCTTGCACTTAGCATAATGCGTTTGAGATTCCTCCACGTTGCTGCCCGTAGGAGTTCTTTCCTCCTTTCTCTTGCTGTGTACTATTCCCTCATATGGATGTACCACAGCTTACTTATCCATTTGCCAACGGAAGGATATTTGGGTTGTTTCTGGGTTTTGGTGATCATAAAGAAAGTGGCTATAAACATTCGTGTACAGGCATGGGAAGATAAGTTTTCATTTCTTTGAGTCAATTCTTAAGAGTGGCATTGCTGGGTTATGCAGTAACTGAATGTTTAACTTGATAAGAAAGTGCCAAATTGTCTTCCAAAATGGCTGTACCCTTTTGCATTCCCACAAGCAGTGCATGGGAAATCCAGTTGCTTCTGCATCCTCATTAACATTTGGCATTGTCACCTTTTTTTGTTTTCTGATTTTCCGTTGTAGCTAGTCTAAGAAACGTGTAGTGGTATCTCATTGTGGTTTGAATTTGCATCTTCCAAGTGACTAATGCTGTTGAGCATCCTTTCATGTTCTTATTTGCCATCTGTATATCTTTGATTAAATGTCTGTTCCAATCGTTTGCCCATTCAAAAAATTATGTTGTTTTCTTAGTATTAGATTTAAAGAGTTCTTTCTATCTGCTAGATTCAGCTACGTGTTTGCAGTCTTTTCCGAGCCTTTGGCCTTATTTCTTGCCAGTGTTTGTCCAAGATCAGAAGTGTTCAATTTGGATCAAGAGCGTTTTCAGTTTTGTCTTCAATGGCTTGTGTTTTGGTGTTGTAATTAAGAAATCTTTGCCTAAACCGCGGTCACCAAGATTTTCTCCTATGTTTTCTTCTAGAAGCTTTATAGTTTTAGGTTTTCTCTTTAGGCCTCCTATTCATTTTGGGTTAAATTTTGGATATGAAGCAGGGTATGAGTCAAGACTTATAGTTTTGCGTGTGGGTTGTTCCAAGAGCATTTGTTGAAAAGACAGTCCTTTTTCTGTTGAGTTGTCTTTGCACATTCCTCAAAAATCAATTGACTATATAGATGTGGGTGTATTTCTGAACTGTCTCTTTTGTTGCCACTACCACACTGTCTTCACTGGTAGCTTTCTATGAAGTCTTGAAATGACACAATGTGACATCTCCAACTTTGTTCTTTTTTTCAGAGTTCTTGTGGCTATCCTAGTTCCTTTGATTTTCCATATAAATTAAGAATCAGCTTGTCAATTGCTAGAACTAAGTTTGCTGAGATTTTCACTTGGATTGCATTGAACCTATAGACCGCTTTGGAAAATGGACCTTTTAACAGTATTGATCTTTTAATCCACGAAAATGGGATACCTCTCCATATTCAGGTCTTCTTTGATGTCTTTCCTTAGTGTTGTGTAGTTTTCAGCATATACAGCTTGCATACCTTGTGTTAGATGTTTTCTAAGTATTTCCTTGTTTTTTGTGCTCTTATAAATTTTTTGCAAAATTGAATTTACATTTGCTTACTATTGTTAGAAAATACAGTGGACTTTTGTATGTTTGTCTCGGATCTTGGAATTTTTCTGGATTGACTTATAAGTTCTAGTAGCCTTTTTGTTGATTCTACCTCAAAATTCATGTCATCTGTGAATAAGGACAGTTTCATTTCCCCCTTTCCAGCGTGTCTGGCTTTATTTCTTTTTCTTGTCTTCCTGCACTGTCTCGGCCCTCCGCTACAGTGGCAGGTGGAGTGGTAAAAGTGGAGCTCCTTGCCGTGGGTTTCCTTCAGCAGGACAGGGACTTGAGTAAAGGCTTTTTTAGGAAGACTGTAGTGGGCCACAGTGATGAGGGAGGGGCTGGAGACACCGAGGCAGCTGAAAGGACAGAGGAGCCCTCTGTGCCCACCTCCTCCCATCCTTCCCATCACCACTCCATCGCTCCCCCCGTATTTGGTTCACAGCTCCCGTGTGACGCCTCTGCTCATCCCTTCCTCATCAGCCCCCTGTTGTCTGCATGCCTTCTCTCTCCATCCTCAGTCCATCATTTCAGCCTCTCTTGGGCAGCACTGTCCCTTCCCACATCCTATGGTTCTTCAGCCTCGGGTCGGGACCTAAGCCCTGCGCCCCCTGCACTGCTCCGCATGGGGTTCTTCCAGTCCGGGGTCTCCACCCTTAAGAAGCCCGACTGGGGTCTGCACTCTGTGATTCACCAGGCAGGGCTCTTTCCCATCACCTGCAGATCCCATTTCAGGCATCCTTCACACACCTCCACTTCGTTCCCTTCCCGCCTGCATCCCCTGACCGCAGCTTCTGCTGGGGCCACTTGCTTAGTGGTTCATAGTAAGGGCTCTGGAGCCAGACCATGTAAATTCACTTGCCAGCTCCACAACATGCCAGCATGGAGATCTTAGGAGTACTGCTTGGCCACCTGGTGCCTCAGTTTCCCCATCTGTAAAAGGAGGCCGCATGGGTTAATATGTGTAAGACACATAGCACAATGGCTGGTACAAGTAAGTGTCCTAGACTTTGTTGTTGTTATTATTACCGTTCCTTGGCATCATCATTGCCACGTCTTCATGTCTCTCTCATCTTACAAACAAAGCAAATCTCCGTTAACGTCACAGGCCTCCACTCCAACTGTCATACACTCCCCTCGGCACAGCCGGAGTTTCTGACAGAGTTGGCTGTGCTCACTAGCATCGTTCTTCACCTTCCTCATCCCACTTCAGCCTCTGTCCTCACTGTCACGGTGATGCTGCGCTCTCCACGAGGCCACAGCCAGCGGGCAGTCCTCAGACTGATCTTTCCTGGCCACACACAGCCCCATGTGGAACGGAACGCAGCTGCCATGGGCCCTGCCCCAGGCTCTCGGGGTCCCGCTCCCTCTGCTCACCTGGCTGATGCTCCTCGGCCTGCACCGTGGAGTCTTGCCCTAGGCTGCCTGCTCTTCTCGCTGATCCCCTCTCCCTGCTGCTCTGCCACCCCCAGCTGCCCTCTCCACCCTGAAAGTTACGACTGGCTTTGTTGTTCATGGTGTGTCCTCTGTCCCCAGCGCAGTGTCCGGAACATTGTTGAAGCCTCAAAATATTTATGAGCAAAGAGTGAACCTGCAGACAAAGGAATGCATGCGGCTTTGGGTGGAAGAGAAAGAAAGAGAGAGAGAGAGAGAGAGAGAAGCCTGATGCCATAAACCCTGGGGAAGAACCGAGAGAGCAGAGGCAGCAGGGAGTTGGGCAGGAGACGGGACAAGAAGACGCCCACTTTGCTCTGGGCCTGTGGAGGGTGAGGGCGTTGGAGACTCACAATGGGAGCAGGAGACCCGGGTCTGGAGCCAGTGAGAGGGGACAGTGTGGGAAGCTCAGAGCTGCTGGCTTCCGTTCCCAGCTGAGAGGGGCCATGTGGGGGAGCATGGTGCTCTGCTGTATTAGTCAGTTCTTACAAATTCCTTCAACAGCTATCATTCCTTGAAGCACTGAACAATCAGCATTTTCCTATGCTCCATATACATCTCATGAATGAAAATATATTTCTCTAAATTTGAAATTTTGAATGTAAATTTAATCAAAGTCTTTTAAGCTTTTAGTTTCCCTTAAATGCTTTAAACACCCTAAAGGACGCAGAACTCAAACTCTCACAATGGTTGGTGTTGGTTTTGGCCACAATGGGACATTCTGGAGCTGTCTTGACTTTTCCTCCCCCAGGGCTCAGCTGCCCTGCCTGGGGTCCTGGTTCATTTTGGTGGAGAATAGTGTTGAAGATCAACGTCTTTGTGACAGGGGCATGGGACACAGGAGAGCTGGTGGTGGGCGGATGTGCTCCTGGGCCCCTTTTGGTCGTGACCAGCACTTTGTAGCTAGGGCTCTCGAAGTCGGGGTGAGAGTCGGCCTGAGCTGGGGAGGAGGAGGGGATGAGGCTGGTGGGTGGAGGGCGGGGAGGACGAGAGCTGGGTCAAGTGTGTCCAGGAGAGGACTTGAACTTTCGTCTTGACCTTTACTGCACTAGGCGCTCAGGACTTTGAACCCCGATTTCCGGGGCCATGTGAGTTTGGGTAGGAAATATGATTGGGCCCGAAAGCACTGCCCTTCCAGATAGTGAAATTCAGTGAAGGCACAAGTTTGGAAGTAATGAGTGGTGGGAAAGCAGAGAAGTAGGGGGAGCGGGGTGTGGAGCCGTCTTTGGAGCAGCTTAATAGAACAAGGCAGATCTGAAAGCATATTTGGAAGGAGGCAGCAGGAGGATGTGTGTGGCCAAAGGAGACAGAGAGGGGGAGGATGCTGCCAAAGGGGGTACCAGGTGGTGGAGGGATCCCTGAGGCGGCAGGAGTTGGGGGTGCGGGGCCAGGGGTCGCATGGAGAGAGCTCCTCGGAAGTGGGTTGGGGGAGGCCTTGGCTGACCCTTGCGGCTTCCCCACCCTTGGAGTCTTGCTGCAGCCCTGGGCTGAGCTGACCGGCTCAGGGAGGGCAGTGGGGGCGGCCTGCCCAGTCCTGCTGGATCTGAGCTCCTCTTCCCACCCTCGCCCCCTCCAGTACCCATACCTACATGGACACAACCCTTTCGACCTTGGCTGTGGCAAAAACTGGTATTGGACACTTTGTGCAGCGCTGGGACCCAAGTGAGTTGGCAAACCAGAGGCCTGAGTGGTGGCCCTGGGGCTGGTGGGGTGGGGTGAAGCTGGGTCATCTCGCCTGGCCCCTTAGCAGAGCTCCCAGGTCCTTCCGCTCATTCTTCCTATTGTTTTGGGATTTTCCCCAGGGCCTTGTGGGAGCATTTGGAGCCCCCACTTCCTTGCCTCTGTGGGTTCTTGCCCCAAGAAATGGTGTAGAGGGCATTGCAGCCTGGATGAGACAGGCCCCAGCTCCCCGTGGTGCCGAGCGCTGGGCCTTGTCCTCCCTAAGATGAGGGGCACCAGGCAAGGAGGGTCACGACCACCACCATCTGGCTTGTTGCTCTCCAGGTACATGGCCGAAGCTGTCAGGCTGCAGAGAGTGGTGGGGCCTGACTGGGTGCCCACGCGGAACCTGCACTTCCCGACGTGCCCCTCCATGCCCATTCCCGAAGCCCTCCCTGGGCTGGGGTCTGGCCGCCAGGTCCAACCTCTGGATCTGTACCAAGCAGGGCGGGATCCCCCAGGGAGTGGTGAGGCTGCAGCCCTCCAGGAGGTAAGGGGCGTGTGTGTGGGTGTGTGTGTGTTTGTGCCCACACATGCGCATGCGCCCGTCGTGTTGGGAAAGGGCATCTGAAGATTGTACAGGTTTAGGGAAAGCCCCCCTCCATGTTTCGCTGGTGCTGAAGCTGGAACACTCCGAGCTCGAGGGCGGCGGATCATAGGCCAGCGGAGCGTTGAAAGTAGAGTCACAGGCCTGCAGACTACACCAGGGGTCCCTGGAGAAACAAAGGGAAGAGACCACACCACTCACTTGCTCGTTGCCCTTGGGCCGGTCCCTTACCCTTTCTGGGCCTCAGTTTCCTTAGCCATGAATGAGGATTGAGACTAGGCCAGTGGGCAATAATTTTGGGGGGCGGATTCATTTATTTACGGGCAACTTTTAACCTGAAGCTCAATGTTTGAAACAGGTGGCAGTGGAGCTTTAGGACTGCTGCGGGGAAGGTAATTCACAAGCCCCGCCCACAGGGCCCCTGCAGTGACGTTCTGTGGGTCCTGCCCACTCCCTTGGCTCTGCCTAGGGGGGTGGCACCTTGGACAGTTTCTTGCTCCCGAGCTGGTGGGTCATGCGGTGTGGGGCCGGCACCTTTGGAGAGCTGACCTCCTCCACTCTGTGTTTAGATGCACGCCGGCCGGCCCAGTGTGGCCCCTGCTGCTCAGGCCCCAGAGGCGGCTCGATCTGCCTCTCACCCATTTGCACCCGGAGATGCCAGGAGACCCGGCACCTGAGCCTCACCTCCTGAGCCCCGCGTGGAGGCTCTCTGAGTCCTATCCTTGCCCAGTCCCCTGGCGAGAGTGCCGAGACCCCTGAAAGCCCATTAAACACCCTTTGCCTGCCTCCTACAGCTGCCCTGCTGCACTGTGTGTTGGGATCAAGGGAGTGGGGCGGTGAGGGGGCCTCTGGGGGCTGAGACAAAGACCCGGGGTGGGGGCAGCCAGGGTTCAATATTGGCTGGCTCTGTGATCTTGTGCAAGACACTGAACATTTCTCTCACCCTTCAAACGGGGAAACCATAACAACCAAAGCGAGGACTGGAGATGATGGAAGAGAAAACCCAGCAGTGCCTGGATGTCGGCCTAGCCAAGTCCTGGCCTCTGCCCTGCGGCCACCTTGTCTGACTGCAGGGGGCGCGCGCTGCTTGGGAATTCGCCCAGCCTGGCCAGCTCCAGCCTGGCAGCACAGGAGGCTCCTGTGTGGGTTGTGGCTGGCCCTCAGGCTAGGAGTGTGCCCTCCTGCGGCCTCAAGACAGGGAAGTGGAGGAGTGGGGTGTGCCCCATCACAGTCCACCCTGCATCATTCCTCCAAGTGGGTCTCACCTTGGTCACTCCCTCCTGTTGGGGAGTCAGATGCCGGTTCTAGTCCTGTGTCTGGCGGTGGGGGGCGTGTCCTAGACTCTGGGAGCCAGCAGACCTCTGGGTAGGGGCAGAGAGGAGGAGGGAACCATGTCAAACGGTGAATCCTCCAGTGGGCAGTGAGTGAGGCTGAGAGTGGGAAATAATGGTCCCTTCCTGGCAGGTCCTATGAGGATGAAATCAGGTGGTTCATGCAAACACCAGGTACACAGTAGGCACACAGTGTATGCAGCCGGTATGATTCTGGTTATTTTCTCCTTCACACTGCTAACAGACCACCCTGTGTTCCTCCAAGGACCACCTTCTCATATTCCTGGGCCCCAGGCTCCGACTCCAAAACTCGGGGTTGGGGTGGGCTGCAATCTGAATCTGAATATTTGTAAAGTGCCCGGTGTGATGCTGCCACCCTGAAGTTTCCGAACTGCTGCCTTAGGAGGTGAGGATGGGCACCACCACACTGATTCCTGTCCCCCTGGTGTCCAGGGGAAACCAGGATATGGTGAGGGCGAGAGGGCAGGATGTGGCTGAAGGGCCAGATGAACAGCCCCGGGCCCGTGGACATTGTGTGCCTGTGTGTGCACGCCCGAGCTTGTGTGTTGGGGCAGGAGCTCATCGTTGGGGAGTGTCAGCCCAGACTGGGGAGGTAGGTGACCTCCGATGCAGGCCATGGCTCCGGTTCTCTACACGAAGAGTCCCAGTGGAGGCTGCCCTTCCCTCTTCCTCCCACCCTGACTGTGGTGGACTCAGGCCCCGCTGTGTCCAGGCCCAGCCTCACACAGGGCTTGGCTCTGGCTCCCTGGGCTCCTGGCCAGCCTCGCTCAACCCTAGGAACTGCAGCTCTTTTGTGTTCCCTTTTCCGTGGTGCCAGGTCTCCCCAGTCCCAAGCTCCATTGGGGTGCAAGCTTGTTCTCAGCTCTCATCCTGCTCCACTCAGGGGTAACCGTGGGTTTCTGGTGAGGGCTGCAGGATATTCGCTGACAGGCAGAAAGGCAGCCCAGTTGGGGCCTTGCTTTCACTGGCTTCAGTGGCCACCCTTACAATTCGTGGGGCCTGCATTTACGAGTCAAGCTGAAGAAACCTCATCTGTCTGCGAAGCCCGCAGTCCATGGTCGCATGGTCAGGGCAGGGGGGCATGAGGCCTTTTAAGCCCCGGAGCCCAGGTGTGCATGTGGCACACAAATCTGTGTGGGTCTCCCGTCTGTGTGTGTTCAGAGGGGACAGCTCAGCCCAGGCTGCCCAACACTGAGGAGAGGCTCTCAGGCCCACTCCTAAATGGGAGTGCTAGGGGTGGTGTGGGCCTGGGCCTCATCGGAGGAGCATCCAGAAACGTGGGCCAAGGCCTGGAGGGGCATATGCATGGAATGGGGTGAGTGTAGGAGTGGCGCCTGCTGGAGCCCCAGCTCTGCAGGAGGCTGGGAAGGCCAGGCCCCAGAGTCTGGGGAGGCCTAGTCCCACCCTGCCCTGCTGCCCGTCCCTCTGCCTCCCTGCCAGGATAAGAGCTGGGCGGCTGGTCATCAGGGTGGCACCTCTTGGGTCCCTGCCTCCGGCTATACTGGCCACTCACCCAGTCCCAGGCTGAGCCTGGTCATTGCTAATTAAATGAAAATTCATTTTTAAAGTAATGTTAAGTCATGGTCATTTTTGTCTGCCATTTATCTCCTCGCTCACAGCTTTCAAACCCTTTCTTTTTTTATTATTCAGGTATGAGGGTCTTCTTGAGCATTTCTTTTAGGAGTGGGTGTCTTGTGGTGAGGAACTCCCTCAGCTTTTGTTTATCTGGGAGAGATTTTATTTCTCCATCATATCTGAGGGATATTTTCGCTCGGTAGATTATTGTTGGCTGAAAGTTTTTACCTTTCAGATTTCTGAATGTATCGTTCTGCTCTTTCCTAGCCTGTAAGCCTTCTGCTGAGAAATCTGCTCAAAGCCTGCTAAGGGTTCTTTTGCAGATTCTTTTCTTCTGCCTTCCTGCCCTTCACATTATTTCTTTGTCATTGACTTTTGCCAGTTTTCCTAATATATGCCTTGGAGAAGGTCTTTTTAGACTGGTGTCATTAGAAATTTTATTAGTTTCTTTTACTTGTAATTCCAGTTCCTTCCCCAGGTTTGGGAAATTCTCAGCTATTATTTCTTTGAACAAGCTCTGTGTTCCTTTCTCCCTCTCTTCTCCCTCTGGAATATCTATAATCCTTAGGTTGCTGTTCCTAATTGAGTCGGATATTTCTCAGAGAATGTCTTCATTTCTTTTTACTCTTAGTTCTCTCTCCTCCCACATCTGAAGCATTTCTATATTTCTGTCCTCTGAATTGCTTATTCTGTCCTCCATTATTTCAGCTCTGTTATTTAAGGACTCCAGACTTTTCTCTATCTCAGTCATTGTGTTTTTCCTCTCTGACATTTCTCATTGATGTTTCTTGATAGTTTCGATCTCTTCTGTCAAGAATTCCCTTTGGTCGTTAATTTTATTCGTGATTTCCTTGAACAATTTTTCTGAGTTTTCTTGTAACTTCTTTAGTTTTCTCATAATAACTATTGAGAATTCTCTGTCATTTAGATTGTAAATAGCGGTGCCCTCAGGATTGATTTCTGGGTGTTTGTCATTTTACTTCTGGTCTCGTGTCTTAGTATACACTTCCATACTATTTGTTGTTGTGGATTTGATCCATCCCAGAGTGGTAGTATCAGGTTACAAATTCCACCTTCAGCCTCTGGGTGGTGGCAGGAACTGTGTATTCCAAGCCTGCCCATTCCCTGGCGGCTGTGTCTGTCCTTTGGAAGTTATGCTGACGGAGCCTATCTGCATTTGACTGCTGGACGCCGCTGATTTACACATATGTGTGCCGGCACCTTGGCGGGGGTCTCTTGCTCTGGCTGACCAACAGTACTTGCGTGCCAGGTGGGGGAGGGGCGCTTTCATTCCTGTGCACGTGCCCGCAGGTGCTCCAGCTCTGTCCTCGCTCTCTGCCCTCCTGGGATGTTCGGCTTGGTGAATACGGCCCAGTGATTGCCTAGCCTCCTCAGAGTGGAGCTGTCCCACAGGCTGGGAGGCAACTCAGAGAGCGAAGGCATTCCCACGAATGACTGCCCCCTCCCCCTTCTCCTCTCAGAGCTGCAAGCGGTCCTGCGCCCTAAGTGTCTGCCAGTGGGGGAGGTAGAGGAGATTCCCCTTACCTCTTTCCACTGCCTCCCGGGCAGTTCTGCACCTCCACGTTCAGAGATATGGCTGCATGGGTCTCTCAGACATCTATTGTGTTGTTTGAATGTCTCTGTTGATTTATGAGTGTCCTTTCCATTGTATCTCAGCAGGGAGAGTCTAAGGGAAGAGCTCACTCCGCCAGGATGCTGACGTCACTCCCTTTGTCATCAACTTTTGCCAGTTTTACTGTTATGTGCCTCGAAGAAGCTCATTTATCGTTGATGTAATTAGGAGTTCCATTGGCTTCATGTATTTGTCAGTCCAGTTCCTTCCCGCGTCCTGGGAAATTCTCAGCTATTATTACTTTGAAGAAACGCTCGGCTCCTTTCTCCCTCTCTTCTCCCTGTGGAATACCTATGGTCCTTAGGATGCTTTTTCTAGTTGAGTCGGATTTTTCTTGAATACTTCCTTCATTTTTTTTTAAATCTTAGTTCTCTCTCCTCCTCCACCTGAAGGATTTCTATTTGTCTTTCCTCTAAATCACTAGTTCTTTCCTGCAAACATCAGCTCTTTTTTTTTTTCTTGAGGAAGATTGGCCCCTGAGCTAACATCCATTGCCAATCTTCATTTTTCACTCAGGAAGATTAGCCCTGAGCTATCAACTGTGCCCATCTCCCTCTATTTTGTTTGTGGGATGGTGCCACAGCATGGCTGGATGAGCAGTCATAGGTCCATGCCCAGGATCCGAACCTGCGAACCCCAGGCCGCCGAAGTGGAGTGCACCAACTTTACCACTACGCCTTTGTGCCGGCCCCCGTCAGCTCTATTTTTTAAGAATTCTAGATTATTTCTTATTTGACTTATTGTGTTCTTCATATCCAGAATTTCTGCTTGGATTTTTGTTTATAGTTTCCATCTCTCAGGTGAAGTATTAACTCTTCTCATTAATTTTATTCCTGCTTTATTCCTGTGCTCATTGAACTTTCTGAGTCTTCTTGTAACTCATGGAGTTTCTTTATGACACCTGTGTTGAATCCTCTGCCATTGAGATTGTAAATTTCTGTGACTTCAGGGTCAGTTTCTGGAGAAGTGTCATGTTCCTTCTGCTCTGAATTGTTGCTCTAGTTTCTCGTGGTGTTTGATGAAGTAATGTTTTGTCAGCGCATTTGTGGTTGTATCCTTTGGCAGATTCCACCTGCTACCACTGGGGCTGAAGCAGGAACTGTGTTTCTGGTACTACCACATCAGCTGAAAGTTGTGGAAGTGCTATGGGCATTTATGCTGGCTGGGAAAGCATTGGGCCAGGTGCGTAGGTCTGCCAACCGCTCTTCTCATCTTCACTCCGGTTGCTGCTTCTTGGGCGGGGCTTCCAAGGGGGGTCTGAGCCTGGGCCACCCCTTGGGACTGAAGCGGCCTTGTGGGCTCTTCAGCCGGCCACGAAAGTGATCACGCACGGGCGGAGTATCAATTTTTCAATATATGTCATCGTTCCTATCCAGTTATCATGGACACTACTACTAAGTGGAGCTATCTACAAATTATAGTTTAAATGTTTGGTGGAATGTTCATAGGGCCACTGGAATTTTCCAAAGCATAAATATGTGACCCAGAACTCCTCTAAATTCCAGTTATTAGGGGATCATTTTACAGTTTTCCTGAGAATTAATTACCTTGTAAAATATACTCACAGTTTTCCATATTCAGACTCACAGTTACTGTATGTAGGACCTCGTATATGTGCTCGGATCCTGATAGGCTGGGCCCAGGTGAAGAAATATTTTTTCTCTTTAAAACTGGATTGTTCTTTTCCTTTTCATGGATAGTGGATGACTATGTCAATCCAGCAAAGATTTAAATTCAAAACCAATAATCAATTAAGGTTGGCCGTTGTTATAGTCGTGGTCATAGCCTGCAAAAATGAGGGTTTGGAGATGGAACAGAAAGCATAAAAGGGGACCTTATTGTATGCCCATCAGAAAATAAAGCAGTAAAACTGATCAACAGAATTCTGAGAGAAACAGCCACAAATTCTGCAACAAATAGCAAGCAGCAGATGTCTCTCATCAGTGTTACTCAGTCTCGTGTTGTGAATTCTGTCGGTATTGGCTCAAAAGTCTGTGTTCCTGAAGTCATCTGTTCCCAGACCCTGTAGTCCTAGAGTCCTGAGTGTCAGGTCCTCCCGGTATCTGCTATGGTGGGTGTGTCAGCTTCTTCTAGGAAGGCTGTAATCATGCATCTGTTCCCTATATCCCTTTCTCAGGCTGTGTTTTTTGGGTGCTTCTTCCAGAAGACCCAATCTCTGGTTGTAGCTTCTAGCAGGGACCTTCAGGCAAGAATGAAGGGAGCAGAGAAACCACGTGTTGATGACAAGGCAGGTTAACTTCTTCCAGTAACTAACAATATCAGAATGGAGGAGAGTGGAATCTCTATGGGAGTGAGGTACATAGGCACGTGGGTCCCTGTAATTGTTCCATGAAGACTCAACTGATAATTACTCCAATGAGAAAATGGATTAATGGACAATGAAAACAGTGACGAATCTGTTATGTACAGTTTGTGCCACAATTGCTGCCAATTGACATAAGTGTTTTAAACCAAGGAATAAAGTATTCTTAGAAGCTAATTTGTTGACATTCTCTGTGTCGGGCGAGGCACTTGAATTCTAATGTGCTTTTCCCCACTCTGCAAGAGTATGTAAATTACTGAAAAACTTAATCATATTTGTTACCGATCCCAAACACAGGTTCATTTACCCAGCGCACAGGAGGGCCAAAAAAGTAAAGGAACTGAAACAGCAGGCTTGTGGCAAGGAAAGAGCCTTACTATCGAAGGGCAGCCAGATGAGTAGACGGGAGTTAGAACTCAGATCCACCTGGTCGAATGAAAAAAGGTTGAGGTTTGTATCTGAGGTTTTCGGTAGGGGAGGGAGAGCATGTGCCGTGGTTTTATGAAGGGGAACAAGAGCATGTTCCGGGTTTGAGGTAGGGCAGCAGGAGCATGTGGCTGTGCTGCTTGGCACCTTCCAGCAGCCTGTGTTTGGCCTTGAAGACTGAATTTCCTTTCTCTTGACTTTCTGGACTTTTCTGGTTAGTTTTCGGCATTAGCCTGCATTTGGCCTTGTGAGGCTGAATCCTGATGTCTGGGCCTTGACTTTCTGGGAAAGACAGCTCACTCATATAGTGAGGAGAGACAGGAAGACCTGGTTAGTTTTAGACAATAGCCGATTATGCTGAATATGCACAGGTGCAGTTAGCAAAGCTTATGTCAAAACTTTTGGCTCTAGGGCAGATTTTTGAACTTTTTCATGCTCGGTTTCAGTTCCCACCTCTTATGATCAGGCTTCAGTCTTCGGGAACGGGGGTGAAGGCCTCTCTAGCTACCTTCTGCTGTGAAAGGGCAAAGATCAGGATGGGAGGAATGAAACTGTTTTACCGTCACTTTAAAATAGTTTTGAGTACCGGGTGGGGAGAGAGAGCTACGCTTTGCATCACTAATATTTTAGTACTCTGATCAACGGCTTTGGAACAACACTTAAGTTCATCACTTATAATTACATGGATAACCACACAGATAGCAAAATAGACAGCCCAAATTTTAGTATCCCCTCCATAATGGACCTCAGTCCTTGAGGAATCCCGGAGAAGGTGACTGTAAACCAATCAAGGTTACTGCCTGGAAGCTCAGGTGAAATCTGATGTAGCCAAGTAGCCTGCTGTCTAATCGTCCAACAAGTAATGTAAGAACCTGGGAGTCATGTATTACTCATCTATAGGAGGCTGTCTTGTGCACAGCAACTTGCAGTCTGTCACGAGTCCATTTGAGCATTCGGAGAAGTCAGTGTCTAGAGGATGAAGCCAGCCAAAGTTTGGGAGATCCCAGTTGTGATGTACTTCTGTGGCATGATTCTTGTTCCCTGTGGCGTTTTCAGTATGGTCCCCTGCAATCCAAGAATTCAATAGGACCCAGTCTCCATGACAACGATGCCGCAGAGAAACCTCTGACGGTGTCTAGTTCCTTGGTTTGAGTTCCCTTCAGGGCTTTTGGATCATCTCCGGAACATAGAAAGGGTCTCCCAAAGTTAGGCCTATGTTGTGTCAGCAAGTAACCAGGTATTTAATAGGAAGCATTTTTAGAAAAGAAAAGCAAAGTTAATGGGTTTGGAGCAAATGATAAACCAATTTCTGAGCCCAGGGTATGGTTATTCAAGAAGATCTCTGGATGTCAGCATTGAAGAATGCCCTGCAGTTTAAAATGTCTCCGATGATGTCATCAGGTGTTCAGGTAAACCTTTTGAGTGGCTTACACAGAAACAGGCGTGAAGATCGTCCCAACATGGGTTGTCGTGGTGCGCTCTCTTAGGTTTATATCAAGTTCTCCAGCTTCAGGTTCCCGGGCTTCAGGAAAAAACGTGATTTTAGTTCTCAATGATTGGAAATGAAAAGGAAAGAAAAAGTTGAAAACGTCAATTTGGAGATCTGTACCAGATATTTGAGCAAACTAGCAGAATTCAGGATCCAGTCCAATTTACAAATAAAAAACAAAAACCTTGAAGTTTTTAATGAACAGAACCAAAATCCAACATCCACAAATGTGTATTACAGTTTCTATTGAAACATAAGTTTGCTCGCTAAATTTACCTTCATTTGTACCAATGACAGTGAAATTAAGAGTCATTGGTTTGCAAACTAACTCTAGTTTTAATAAACTTTGCCCAATGATTTACATAAGTACAGCAAGAGTAGCAATTGATCATATAGGTTCTTTTAAATCTGCTTTGCTGGAACTTTTTATAAGGAATCTCAGCTTGAACTTGAAAGGCACCTCCACGCCAGGAAAAGTCAAGCCAAGGACTTGTCATCAGACTTGACCTGGGATACCTACAGATTTGTGTGAATTCCTCTTTTCTCTTGAGGGTCCCCCAAATATCCTAAAGTTCTTGCACCTGCCAGGGAAGTGCCCTGCTTTACTGGCCTGGTGAGGTTTCTGGGAACCTTGTAAGCAAGGTGCCAGGGAAATATTTTTAAGTGGCTTTATTCCGGAAAGTCCAGTGTTTGCTTCTCAAATTTGTACGGTCATATCCAAGTTTGTGTATGTTTCTGTCAAATATGACATTCCAGTCAAAGCCTTGGCAATATAACCCGCTTCTAATTCTGCCCTGCTATAAGGGAAACAGATTCTTATTGAACTTATACAAATAACTATATTGCCATGAAAATAAGAATACTTACTCTTGAAGAGTTTTTAAATGCTGGAGGCATAAGATAAGGGAGAAAAAGAGAAATGCTTCCCTTTTGCTTACAAATTGCTGTAAGTCATAGTTAGCTTAACGAGAAAAGAGAAAAAGGTTTACTAACTCTGGAAAAACAAAACGTTAAATATCAGCAATATTTCAAACAGGGAGTCATAAAAATTATAATCATCCTCATCAATTTATTCAGTCCTACGATGTCAACTTTTGATCTTCTGTTTGCAGTTTCATGAGGCCACTAATTTCTCAGTTACAGTTTTGTGATTTCCTACCCAGATCAGTTTTGTAATCTGAAAGTTTGTCAGAAACCTGTATTTTAGAGCAAGTGTCAGGGTCCTTTCCATGAATCTCTCTGAAGATGAAACATGAGAGTAAGACAAGTGCCTGCGTATGACCCAACATTCAAAAATGGCAAATTGGCAAAGACACTCGGCTATTTCTGTAACATACAACACTTTGAGATAATGACTAGAATTATGACTGACAACCAGGACAGATCAGAATTTTTGGAATGTTAGATAATTTTTAGAAAAGAAAACCTACGTTAGTAACATTTCCCCACACAATATTACCTCGGAAGGCTTGTTATGGTTTATTTGATAATGCTTCCCATGTAATTTAACGTACCAAATAAGTTTCGTGAGTTTACATCTTCCTCTTTGTAGAAAGAGAGAACAAATTCTTGGAAACATCTCAGAGCTGATTGGAAATTCTCAAAGCTTTCTTTTTAAGTCAAAAGAAAGACTTGAATTTGGGGGGAAGTTCATCAAAAATATCAAAAAGGTTTAAAACACTTGGTCATGTAGGAAACAATGCTTAGTTATTCATTTAATCAAGGAGACAACAGAATCAGCAAAGGCAACAGAGAGTTCAAGCAGTCAGCAAACCTTAATAGAGAGACCTCAGTTCTTTGAACATAGGAAATTATTTTCACAAAACATGGATTTTCTGTCTTTTAGGTAAACTTACTCAAAGGTAAAGAAAAACTTTTTATAACCTCTTTATCAAGAGCAGACCCAAAGTTCAAGAGAATTATCTTTGGAAGAAAGAAAGCCAAATTCTAATTCTGCACCAGCTTACTTTTCATATTGAAACGTATTGACTTAATTAAATTCATTTCAACCACAGCCAACTTGACCAAGAACACAGAACTCCTCAGGGTTTTCCTTTCGCAACCCTTCTGTCGCTTACTTTTTACATTCAGAATTTGTCCCATGCCTTCATTTTGTCTTTCCTTATGCTTTAGGACAGATATCTCTATGCATCATACCTTCTTTACTGCAAACATACATTTTATTTTCCTTGCAGACAGAGGTTCTAGAAATACGTGTTTTCAAAGGAAAGTTTTTGAGCATGCATAAAACCCGTTTATTAATCAACTTAAGCATCTTTAAGGTTCCCTGTGAACAGAAACCAAAGGCGGACAAATCTATGCTTAGTAATCAATTTCTAATTTTTTTTAATGCAGAAATGACCTAGGTACTCAACAGATTTTATCGTTTAACTTAATGTAGCAAAACTCTTAAGTTTTAAGTAACCAAAAAAGATTTTCAAAGCAGTTTTTCAAGCATATAGGCCATAAAACATAATTATTGCACCCCAAACCTCTTACCCATTTGTATCTATCTAAATTATTTGTTCCCAATAATTATGTTTAGGTTACTCACAAAAATTTCATGTGACATTAAGCCGTTAGCCATCATCTTAAGTTGTTTGAAGTATATACACCATAATGTGATCATTGGTAAAGTTCCCCAAACCACCTTTATACTTTTCACATCTATTTCGTTTACTTGTTCCCAATAATTATGTTTAGATTGCCTACAAAGCCCTCCTGAGACATCAGACAAAATCAGCCATTATTGAAAGTTATTATTGTTGGCCGACAAATTTTGTCACAAGCATAACATGTCTACACCATATCTGATGTTGATAACTCTGAAAACGTATTTATTTTAATCAAACCAACAAACTTCCATAAGCTTTTATTTACCAAAGATCATTTTATATCATGTTAACTTGAAAGACATTTGGGTTAGTTTCCATTACATTTAGAAAGAATTTATATAAGCACTTACGTTAAGCCAATTAAATGGAGATGCTTTAGAAATTATATCATCTGTAGGCAGACGAATAGAGAGAGAGAGACTTACATCCAGATAGATGCCAACAGAGATCTTTAAAACTTTAGCCTGGTCGCAGGGACGAAACTCAGAAGAACAGGTGGATCCAAATTACTCCCTAGCAAATGGACCTGCTCAGATGGCCAAAGATTTTTCCTCAAGATTCTTTTTTGTTGTAAGGATCCTTTTCATGGCTGTGTTTGACATCATTTTGTCTTTGAGAAGCCTCTGCATATTACTCAAAGACTGCATTCCATTATGAGAGCTTTTGAATCCTCACTTTTAAGGGTGACTCTTAAGGTGGTCTTGAAACAGAAGTTCCCCAGCCTGGCCGTTACAATTCCAAATGATCTCAAAAGTTTACCTATTTGTACTTGCTTAACTTGAGTTCAGGAATTTCGGGGGAGTTGAAGTGGGGAAGCTCAGCAAGAGAGGAGATTTGGTTTCTTTCGCTAGCAGGGCCGCTGGCATCCCCCAATCTGGCGTGTTTAATTACTTACTTATTTCCTTTGAAAGAGGCAGGAAGTTATTCCTGATTTCGTTTAGAAGCCTCAAAAGATTAAAATAGGCTTCCCATTGGTTGTTTAACTTTGTGGCTGGCTTTTTCCAATTGCGTATGTAAATACACCAGTTTGGGTAAACTGAAGTTGCCCCCTTTTGGCCATTTTAAAGTAAGGTCTCCTTTAGCATGTTTAAGTAACATTAGCTGAAGGGTGGATTTATATGGCCTTACAATATCAGGCAGGGGAAACGTTCCCCAGCGAGACACAATATTTTATCCCCGTAACATACTGTAATAGCATCAGGCCAAAGAGATGTAATCATTTTACATAAAGCCCATTTAACTGTACTAATTTTTCAACGACATTTAATTTCAATTTTATCAATTTTTATACCTCTCATCATAGCTTTCGTTAGGATTCCATCAATAAGTCTCTGTCTTATAATATTGTATAGGGAAAGCATTCCCAGCCAGACATAACATCCGTTTCCGAAAAAACATCCAGGCGAAGTGGACATGACCTCTTCCTCTAATATTAGCTCAAACATTATAATCTTTATGATCTTATCAAGATTAGCATTCTAACTGTTGCCCCCAACAATTGTTGGTCAGATTTCTCATTGTGATTTCCTGCTTTCTGGCTTAAAAATATTTTTTTTTCCCCAAACTGGGACGACTAGAACAGGCCTGTCTGAGGTCTTTTAATCTTGCGGGGCCAGTAGGGGGTCCTTTCAGCCCACCTAACTTTAGGCGGTGTTTTATGAAAACCTTTATGTTAACCTCATTCATGTCTGTTTTATTTATCCCATTTTTCTTTTTAATAACTAGCTAAAGATTTCCATCCTGCTGAGATGAGTCCTGTGACTCTTTCCTTTTCTGAGTCCTCTTTGTTTTTCCCCCTTTTAATATTTGTCTTATTTACCCCACTGTCTTACTTACTTTAGTTTCCCTTAGAATACAAAAAATACCTTTAAAAATTTCCAACTTGCTGGGAAGAGTCCCTTTTTTTTCTCTCAGCTTGTTTTTATTCTTCTGTTAACTTGTTTTTGTTGGGGGAAGAGGGAGGATCTCCCTCTGCCCTTTTCCTTAAGGTTCTTCTGGCTGGCCAAATAATCAACAAGACAGGTTAGCAGGAGAAAATAATACCAAGTTTAATAACATGTATACATGGGAGAAACTCAGAAATGAGCAACTCGTCCCTCTGTCTAAGCTGCTTCCGTAAGTATTGCAGCTAAAGGCGAGGAGCGTGTTGGGGGTGGGGAGTGGCCTGGGACTTCAGAGGGCAGGAGGACAATTCTTTTCAGGATCATCTATAGATAATGTGGTCAGGTCTTAAATTCAAGTCTTTAATCCATTTGGAGCTAATTTTTGTGTATGGTGTAAGGTAAGTCAGAGGGAGAAGGTCAAATACCGTATGATTTCCTTCATTAAGAAGTAGATAATAACAACAATAAACAAACACATAGGGACAGAGATTGTATTGGTGGTTACCAGAGGGGAAGGGGGGAGGGAGGAGGGTGAAAGGGATAATTCGGTACATTTGTGTGGTGATGGGTTGTAATTAGTATTTTGGTGGTGAACATGATGTAATCTATGCAGAAATAGAAGTACAATGATGTACACCTGAAATTTTTACAATGTTATAAACCAATGTTACTGCAATAAACAAAAAATTAAAAAAAAATAAAAAAATAAGATAATGTGGTCAGGGAGAGACAAAGTTTTTGATAAAAGGGGCTTGGTGCCCCTCCCATTGTAACATCTATGTTACATTATCTTTATAGCCATCATGATAGAAGATCTGTTCCAGGAAGGAGCCACCATGTCAAATTCTTTAGGCAGTTAGTGGGGGAGGTCAAATGTCCTTCAGAGAAAACAATCAAGGTAAAGAGATATATTTCAGGGTGGCCAAATTTTGATCTCCCACAATTTCATTAGCCTCTGTAAGACCACAAGAGAAAGCTGAGACCCCAAATTTGGTTAAGTTTCATCTTTTTTTTTCATAGGTTTATAACTGGAAACATCCCAGTTTTGCAATACATGACCCTGAGGGCTGCCACTGGGAGTCAAATCCCAGTTTCCCATTATGGCACCACTCACACACACACATTACCTGCATTCACACATGTCCACACAAGTGTCAGAACAGATGGAGCCAAGAGTTAGTCCTTTCTACAAATTGGGACTCCCTCCGAACAGACTCCAGTAACGCAGAACAAAACCCCTGAAACAGGCAAACAAATTTCACATTCACATACACATGCACACACACAAGTGTCACAGGAGACGGAGAGCAGAGTTAGTCCTCTCTGCGTGAGAGCTCTGGTCCTTTCAACATGGTCAGAGCCCCCTGACCACACCTTTTACCCACGCAAAATCAATTTTCCCTCTTCTTTTGTATTTATCAGTTTACCCCACAAGGTGGTCCCAATAAATAGCGCAGCTCTTGCAAAATCATTGAGCACATGAAGGAGATATGAAGCATGTCAATTCCATCTCTATGTCTTTCACATCATTTGATGCCTGAGAGAGCCATATTATGGGTTCCTGGGTTCGGGGTGGGTAGCGAGCCTCTGGTGTTACCTAGCAGCCAACAAGACACAAGGTCAATTTTATTCTTCTGAATTTGGGGCCCAGTATCAGAAAATAGCAACCTCAAAGAGTCATTGCCCTGTGTGAGTAGAGGTGTCTGAGGACAAGAAATGGTCACTGTGTTTGCTGTGTCATTAATCAGACTAACAATCCTGTAGATGGCACAGCAGAAGGTAAAATAACAAGCACTCAGCCTTTTCAGTTTTTTTTAGAAGTGAGGAATCTCCTATCATTCTCTTAATTCTCTTTTATCATTCTATTAATTTGCTTATAATGAAGATTACTCATTGAGGTTAAGTGAGATAATAAGTCTCTACCATGACAAGAATAGGCAGAAACTAAATAATAAGTTTTTAGTGGCTCGGGATGCAAAGAGACTGTTCTACAAAGATCATTTCTCTTCCAAGCTACCAGGTCTTCCTGTCTATTATAACTACACCATTAAAAAAGTAATTTTAGTATATTTCAATATGTAAGTAGTTTAAATGTGCATACATATATACAGTTGTATGATAACAAATGAAAATATCTAAAGGTTTCAACTTTAGTGTTTAAAATATATTCTCACCAGGTAGAAGACAGTATTCTTACTGCATGGATTTTGTGTGTGTGTGTATGCGAGGAAGATGAGCCCCGAGGTAACATCCATGCCATTCCTCCTCCTTTTGCTGAGGAGGACTGGCGCTGGGCTAACATTTGTGCCCATCCATCTCAGTTGGATTTGGGAAGCCGCCACATATGGCCTGACAAGCAGTGCGTCGGTGCCCGCCCCGGATCCGAACCCGGGCCGCCAGCACCAGAGGGCGCGCACTTAAGCACTGCACCACGGGACCGGCCTTGAATTTTGACCTCTTAATTTGAATGTCATGAAGAAAAAATATGTTTCTGTAGACAGGAAAATAAAAGTAACAATAATTATGTGTCCATGAGGGACTTTTGCTCTCTGTTTTTAATCCAAGTAATTTCCTCAGAATGTTCCAATTCAATTACTCCCATTCAATATCAGCCTTTTTCCAAGCAAAGTAGGAACCTTGGAATTACATATTTTATCCAGGTTCGGGAAAAATACAATCGCTGTTGAAATTAAGGTGACTTTCAAAATGGACACTACACCTCAACACGCGGGAGCTGTGAAAATGTGTGCATTGGCTGCCTGTCGGCCAAGACTCCCCGTCGGTTGGTGGTAGCAGCTCTGAGGCTGACTAGTGGCACCTGACTCCCAGTTGGGGGAATCTTCCAAACACAGAGGGGTTCAGACGCTCAGTGGCTAAAACGAATGACAACTATCAGCTGCAGGTAAGAGAGAGGCCAGTTATTTTCTCACATAATAAGCAGCTCAGAGGGAGGGAGTCAAGGCTGGGGCAGTGACTCAACAAGGTCCTCACTGTTGTCTGTGTAGCTTGTGGAGGTGTTGGCTAACGGGTCAAAGGGGGCACCCCCGGCCAGCACATCTAGGTTCAAGACAGGAAGAAGGAACAGAGCTCTGCCAACTGTGTCCTTTCCCCCTTTTATCAGGAAGGCAAAAGCTTTTCTAGAAACCCTGAACAGACATCCACTCATATCTCATTGAGCAGAATTGTGTCATGAAACGCCTGGAAATGAGGAAGCCTGCAAAATTATTTTGCTGCCCCCTCCCCCAAAGTATAATTTCAGAATAGTACAAAAGAAAACCTGGAGACAGATGAGCAATGAGCACTGTTTGCTTCGATTAGCGCTTTGCCTGAAACGGAGATTGAAATCAACTTCTTCTCCCCAGGAGTTTCTCTAATCTCCTGCAGTGTGGAGGCCATCCTCAGAGGGCAGGACCTCTCCTTCCCCAGCACAGTTGAGGGTTGGGGGGTGGCTGTTGGAAGTGGCAGTCACAGGCTACAGAGCCCCTAGCCCAGACCTCTTCATCGTCTGTGATGCCACGCTGGGGCTTCTTGCCTTCCACCCTGGGCTGTGGCTTCTGCCCTCACTATGGCTTCAGCGGTCACTGGTGACATAGGGCTCTCGGAGGCAGTATCGGGGTGGGGTCCTGTGGGCACCGGAGGTCCGGCCGCGCGGCTCTGGCAGGATGGCATGCCCCTCATGAAGGAGTCCCAATCCCCGCCTCAGGTCCCGCTTCCCTGGCTCGACCCGAGCCTGCTGGCTGCCTTCACTGGAGTCCTGCTGGTCTGTGTCAACGGACTCTTCTTCGGTTTCCCGTGAGTCTCCCACACAATCCGGCAGTTTTCTTACAGAGAGTCAGAAAGGAAAACAGATCATGAGAGTCCGGACAGGTGAAGTGCAGAAGAGGCATCAGGGAAGGGAGGATATTCTAGGCAGAGGGAACCCAATATGCAAAGGCACAGAGTCATAGAGTGCTTGGTGCCTTTGGGAGCTATTGGTGGCTGGTAATAGTGGGTGACATTTGGTGGAGCCGCTCTGGATCTGTGACTACTCTGGCTATTTAGAGCAGGCTTTGACGTCAGTGCGTCCTTACCAGGTGGACTGAGTCCCCCGAGAAGCTTGGGCCCCCCGGGATCAGGACTGAGTCCTTCTCTGGTCTCAGTTGCAGATGGCTGGCCCAGAGTGGGGAGTGGTTCTTTCCCATTGTCACAGGCCTCCCATTGTTCGTCCTCACCTTCAGCAGTCTGGTTTTCCTGAACTTCTCAGACTCTGACATCTTGCATCAAGGTGTGCTCTCGGGCCCTAGGTTAAGGAGGTAGCACCCTAAAGGCTCCTGCATGCAGGGATGATTCCTAAAGTGCTCCTCCCCTCTCACCTCCGTGGGTCTCAAGACCCCGTCAACCCCTATCCCCTTTGCTTGGGCCCTGCTTCTGGTGCTTCATTTCCCAAGCCACCAAGACGTGAAAAAACTGCAGTCTGGAGGCTTTCCAATTGCTCTGGAGGGGACGGCAGGGCAGGCCAGGGAGAGAAGCCAGCTCTTGGCAACCACTCAGTTCTGTCTTCTTCCTGCCCACTGCACACACTGCTTACAGCATCAATCACAGTTCCAAAGGCCTGAGTCATCACAGACTCCTCTGGCTGGAAGTCTACCTTCCCTTGGATTGCCAGCCTCTCCGAGTTTGGTCAGCTTTCTCAGTGGGGACTAGGACTCCCCTGCCCCCCTCCTCCCCACCCTTCGTGGAGCCCAGTGATGCTGCAGGGCTGTCCCCCACTCCCGGCAGCAGCAGACTGATGAAGGGCTCCTGCTGCTGCACAATCCTCTTCCCATGCCAGGCTCCAACGAACAGGGCCCCAGGACGGTGCATGTGGAATGGGTGAACCACACAGCCTTCTGCCTGCAGTGGTGCCCACAGTGCTGCTTCCACCGCCCGCCGCGGACCTACCCGTGCCCCTGGTGCAACATTTGTGTGCAGATGAACGCCCCTCTCATCTGCCCCCTTCCGGCCCCCACCCCACCTGCCCAGTACCGGGCCGGTTCAGGAGGCCCACTTGCACAGGGGACCAGCAGCAGGCCTCAAACCACTTCCGGGACTGCCAAGCCCAAGGGTGGCAGTAACTCCCAGCCAGTCTTCGTCACTCATGCAGCTCACTGCCTCCCTGCCTGCACCTGTCCTGGGAGGCTGGCCCCTGCCGACCCAAAGATCACACACCCAGGAGCATCCACATCTACGCTAAGCCTGGTCAGGCCAGGGGGAGAAAAGGCACCCCTGTCCTACCCCAGGGCTCGCTGACACTAGATGCCCCGGGGCCCCACACTGGCTGTAGGCCTGGCCCGGGGAGCTTTACCTGTCCTCTTCTGGTGTCCAGAACGCTGCCCCCTTCCCTCTGCCCAGGACTTAGAACACCACTGCAAGTGTGTCAACAACAGCATCGGTCAGTGCAACTTTGGCTTCTTCATGCTGCCCATCCTGTCCCTATGCCTCTCCTCGGGCGCCTTGCTGGTCACCTCCGTGGTCTTCCTGGTGCACACGACTCACCTGCCCTTCTGCATGGACAGGGTCATCCCATCACCGCCAGTCTGCTGGGCCCACTTGGGGAGCAGTGCGGAGGGCGGGGACAGCCGAGTGGCGGGGTGCCAGGGGCGGAGCGATTGGTGGGCGAGGTTAGAGAGAGAGAAGGGTGAGGAGGACCAGTCTGGACCAGGTGAGGATGGTAGGGTCGGGGAGATGGGTGGGGCTATGAGGCACTGCGGTGAGTGGGCAATCTAGCCGGGTCTTGGATGGAGGACGCTGAGGGTGTCACCGAGACCAGGTCGGCAGGGTGGGGTGAGGTTTACCAGGAGTTGGAGGGTGGGGAGAGGATGGACTGGCTGATCGTGGGCGGGTCCGTTAGGGCCGGAGTCGGGGTGAGGGGCGGGGCCGAGGAGGACCGTTGGGGGGGCAGCTCCTTAGCTCCAGGGCAGCATCATGGTGGCGGTACCCGCCACTGGCTCCCTGTGCCTCTCTTGGTGCTTCTGCTGATGAAGGCCAGGTCGGTGAGCGCCGCCCAGCGCTCCTACGAGGACAAGGTACGTGGGTCCCCGGGGGGCGCCACGACAGCGGGCTCTGGGCGGTCACCTTGCGCCTCCAGAACCGCCACACTTTCCACTCTTTCTCCCCCACCCCTGTCCTCATGGCCTGACTTCCCTCGAAGGTGCCTCGTTAGCCCTTCAGACACAGATTCAGCTCAGATCTCACCTCCTCTAGGGGCTCGGGGGTCCCTCTCCCTCCCGGGTGCACTGTGTCGAGGGCCTAGTGAGTGCTATGCCGCGCGTGCGTTATTTTGAGCGCTGGGCTTGGAGGTGAGTAAGGCCTCATCCTGCGCTCCTGTTGATAAGGAACCTGAAGTCAGAATAACTCCCGCCCGACGCCCTGGAACACTGAGAGAGGGGCCTGCCCTGTGCTGTGCAGCGCAGACTCAGAGACAATGGAGAGTTCAGAGAGGACCGCGGTTGTAGAGCGTTTGGGGGGCAGAAGGCAGAGGGGAGGGCATTGCAGGTGAGGGGCAGAGCTTGCAAAAAGGCAGTGAAGCCTGAAAGTCTGTGGAATGTTGATAGGATGGTGAGGAGACAGTTGTAATTGGAGCAGAAAGTGGATGGGAAATCAAGTGGACTGCTAGCGACTGGCCAGATGGAAAAGGCCCAGAAAGTCAGGTGGAGCATTAGTCTTGGTTTGGTGGAAACCTGGGAGCCAGGACAGGAGTGATTTTTTTTTTTTTAACATGGAGTAAAATTCACCCTTTTTTAGTGCCCAGTTATAGGCGTTTTGACAAATGCATGCAGTTCTGCAACCATGTCCACAGTTAAGATTTAGAACAGTTCCATCACCCTCCAAAATTCTCTGAAGCCACTTTTGTAGTTGGTTTCTCCCCATAATTGCTGCCCCTGGCAACCACTGATTTGTCTTCTATCCCTCTTGTCTTTCCTTTTCCAGAGTCTCTTGTGAATGGAATCATAGGTTTTTGAGTCTGATGTCTTGCACTTAGCATAATGCATTTGAGATTCCTCCATGTTGCTGCTGATAGGAGTTCTTTCTTCCTTTTTCTTGCTGTGTACTGTTCCATCGTATGGATGTACCACAGCCTGTTGATCCATTTGCCAATCGAAGGATATTTGGGTTGTTCCCGGTTTTTGGTGATCATAAAGAAAGTGGCTGTAAACATTCGTGTACAGGCATGTGAGCATAAGTTTTCATTTTTTTTAAGAGTGGCATTGCTGGGTTATAAGGTAACTGAATGTTTAACTTGATAAGAAATTGTCAAATCGTCTTCCAAAATGGTTGTACCCTCTTGCAGTCCCATGAGTAATATATGAGAAATCCAGTTGCTTCTGCATCCTCACTAACATTTGGCACTGTCAGCTTTTCTTGGTTTCTGTTTTTCTATTTACCTAGTCTAATAAACGTTTACTGGTATCTCATTATGGTTTGAATTTGCATCTTCTTAATGACTAATGATGTTGAGCATCTTTTCATGTTCTCATTTGCCACCTGTGTATCTTTGATTAAATGTCAGTTCCAACCTTTTGTCCGTTAAAAGTATTGTGTTGTTTTCTTAGTATTGAATTTAAAGAGTTCTTTCTATATTCTGGATTTAAATATATGATTTGCAAGTATTTTCCCCCAGGCTGTGGCTTGTCATCACATTTTTTCAGAGTGTCTTTCAAAGATGAGAAGTTTTAAATTTTGATAAAGTGAATTTGCAGTTTTTTTCTTTTGTGGATTGTGTTTTTGGTGTTGTAATTAAGAAATCTTTGCCTAACCCAAGGTCACTAAGATTTTCTCATCCGTTTTCTTCTAGAAGTTTTATAGTTTTAGATTTCCTGTTTTTGCCTCTGACTCATTTTGGGTTAATTTTTTTATATGATGCAAGGTGTGGGTCAAGATTTATTTTTTGCATGTTGGTTGTTCCAACACCATTTGTTGAAAAGACAATCCTTTTTCCATTGAGTTGCCTTTTCACATTCCTCAAGGATCAATTGACTCTATAGGTGTGTGTATTTCTGAACTCCCTGTTCTTTTGCCACTACCACACTGTCTTCATTGGTAGCTTTCTATTAAGTCTTGAAATCACAGAATGTGAGATTCCCACGTTGTTGTGTTTTTTCAAATTTCTTTTGGCTATCATAGTTCCTTTCACTTTCCATGTAAATTTTAGAATCAGCTTTTCCTACACTTCATGTTGATCTCATGAATCAAAATTTATTTATTTATTTATTTATTTATTTATTTATTTATTTATTTGTGAGGAGGATCAGCCCTGAGCTAACATCTGTGCTAATCTTCCTATTTTTGCTGAGGAAGACCAGCTCTGAGCTAACATATATTGCCAATCCTCCTCCTTTTTTTTTCCCCAAAGCCCCAGCAGATAGTTGTATGTCATAGTTTCACATCCTTCTAGTTGCTGTATGTGGGATGCGGCCTCAGCATGGCTGGAGAAGCGGTGCGTCAGTGTGTGTCCAGAACCTGAACCCGGGCCTCCAGTAGTGGAGTGCGCGCACTTAACCGCTAAGCCACGGGGCTGGCCCAAAATTTATGTCTTTACATTTGACATTTTGATTGTCAATTTAGTCAAACAATTTTTTTTTTCCCTAGGAAGATTCACCCTGAGGTAGCATCCATGGTATCCTCCTCTATTTTGTGGTTTGTGGACCGCTAGCACAGTGTGGCCGTTAACAGAGTGGTGTAGGTCTGCGCCCGGGAACCTAACCCAAGCCACCAAAACCGAGCAGCCGAACTTAACCACTAGGCGACTAGGGCTGACCCTAGTCAAACTCTTTTAGGCATTTAATTAAAATTTTGATTAGAACACTAGTTTCGCTTAAATCTTTAAACACTTTAAAGGACGCAGAACTCAAAATCTCACAATGGTTAGTGTTGGTTTTGGCCACAGTGGGACATTATGGAGCTGTCTTGACTGTTCCTCCTCCAGGGCTCCACTGCCCTCTGTGGGGTCCTGGTTCACTTTGATGGAGAACAGTGTTGAAGATCAATGTCTTTGTGACAGGGGCATGGGACACAGGAGAGCTGGTGGTGGGTGGAGGTCGTCACCACCATTTTGTAGCTAGGAGTCTTGAAGTCGGGGTGAGAGTCGGCGTGTGCTGGGGAGGAGGATGCGAGGGGGTGGTGGGTAGAGTGCAGGGGGGAGGAGAACCGGGTCAAGAGTGTCTAGGGGTGAAGTTGACCTTTGGGCTTGACCTTTACAGCACTGGGTGCTCAGGACTTTGAACCCGGATTTCCAAGGCCATGTGAGTTTGGTTGGGAATGTGATTGGGCCCCAAACCACTGCCCTTCCAGATAGTGAAATTCAGTGAAGGCACAAGTTTAGAAAAAATGAGAGAGGGGAAAGCAGAGAAGAGGGGGGAGCGGGGTGTGGAGCTGTCTTTGGAGCAGCTTAATAGAACAAGGCAGATCTGAAAGCATATTTGGAAGGAGGCAGCAGGAGGATGTGTGTGGCCAAAGGAGGCAGAGACGGGGAAGATGCTGCCAATGGGGGTGCCAGGTGATGGAGGGATCCCCGAGATGGCAGGAGTTGGGGGTGCGGGGCCAGGGGTCGCGTGGAGAGAGCTCCTCGGAAGTGGGTTGGGGGAGGCCTTGGCTGACCCTTCCAGCTTCCCCGCCCTTGGAGTCTTGCTGCAGCCCTGGGCTGAGCTGACCGGCTCAGGGAGGGCAGAGGGGGCGGCCTGCCCAGTCCTGCTGGATCTGAGCTCCTCGTCCCACCCTCGCCCTCTCCAGTACCAATACCGACATGGACACAACCCTTTCGACCTTGGCTGTGCCAAAAATTGGTATTGGACACTTTGTGCAGCGCTGGGACCCAAGTGAGTTGGCAAACCAGAGGCCTGAGTGGTGGCCCTGGGGCTGGTGGGGTGGGGTGAAGCTGGGTCATCTCGCCTGGCCCCTTAGCAGAGCTCCCAGGCCCTTCCGCTCACTCTTCCTATTGTCTTGGGGTTTTCCCCAGGGCCTTGTGGGAGCCTCCCCTTCCTTGCCTCTGTCGGCTCATGCCCCAAGAAAAGGGGTAGAGGGCATGGCAGCCTGGATGAGGCAGGCCCCAGCTCTCTGCAGGGACGGGCCCTTGGCCTTGTGCTCCACAAGCTGAGGGGAAAAAGGCGAGGGTGGCCACGACCCCTTCCATCTGGTGTGTTGATCCCCAGGTCAGGCTACAGAGAGTGGAGGCCTGACTGGGTGCCCATGCAGATCCTGCACATCCCGAAATGCCCCTCCACGCCCAGTCTCGAGCCCACCTCTGGGTCTCTACCAACCAGGGCAGAGTCCCCAGCGGAGTGGTGAGGCTTCAGCCCTCCAGGAGATGAGGTGTCTCTCTGTGCTTGCGTGTGTGTGTGTGTGTGTGCGTGTGTGTGTGTGTGTGTGTGTGTGTGTATGCAAGTGTGGGTGCCCTTTGTACTGGGAAAGGGCATGTGCAGATTAGGGAAAGCCTCCACCATTGAGGGCTGGCCCTGAAGCAGGAGCACACAGAGCTCAAGGGCGGGGGATTATAGCCCTGAGGAGTGTTGGAAGTAGAGTCACAGGCCTCCAGAATACACCAGGGGTCCCTGGAGACACAAAGGGAAAAGACCACACCACTCACTTGCTGATTGGCTTTGGGCCAGTCACTTACCTTTTCTAGCCCTCAGTTTCCTTAGCTATTGGTGACAACTGAGACTAGTCCAGTGGTTTAAATTTTGGGAGGCGGATTCCTTTGCCTGCCTCCTACAGCTGCCCTGCTGCACTATGTGTTGGGATCAAGGGAGTGGATGGATGAGCTGGACTCTGGGGGCTGAGACAAAGACCCTGGGAGGGATAAGCCAGGGTCCAATACCGGCTGGCTCTGTGACCTTGCGCAAGACACTCAACATTTTCGTCATCCTTCAAATCGGAAAACCATAACAACCACAGTGAGGACTGGAGATGATGGAAGAGAAAACCCAGCAGTGCCTGGATGTCAGCCCAGGGAATGTCCCGGCCTCCGCCCTGCCGCCCCGCTGTCTGCCTGCAGGGGGCGAGCGCTGCTTGGGAATTCGCCCTGCCTGGCCAGGTTCAGCCTGGCAGCACAGGAGGCTCTGGGGTGGGTTGGGGCTGGCCCTCAGGCTAGGAGTGGACCCTCCCTTGGCCTCATCACGGGGTGTTCCCCATCACAGTCCACCGTGCATATTTCCTGCAAGCGGGTCTCACCCTGGTCGCTCCCTCCTGTTTGGGTGTCAGATGCTGTTCTGGTCCTGTTCCTGGGGGTGGGGGTTCTAGACCCGGTGAGTCTGCAGACCTCTGGGTGGGGGGAGGGAGGAGGAGAGAACCACGTCAAACTGGGCTCCTCTAGTGTGCTGTGTGTGAGCTTGGGAATGGAAAATAACGGCACCTTCCTGGCAGGTGGTCAGAGGATGAAATGAGGTTGTACATGCAAACACCAGGTACACAGTAGGCACACAGTGAATGCAGCCGGTACCATTATGATTATTTTCTCCATCACACTGCTGACAGACCACCCTGTGTTCCTTTCTGAAGCAAGTTCTCAGAATTCCTGGGCCCCCAGACCACGAACTCAGAATCTCGGGGTGTGGGTGGGTGGGAATCTAAATCTGAATTTTTGTCCAGTGCCCGGTGTGATGCTGCCACCCTGATGTTTCCAAACTACTGTCTCAGGAGGGGAAGATGGGCACCAGCCACACTGCTTCCTGCCCCCCTTGTCTCCAGGGGAAATCGAGATATGGTGAGGGTGAGAAGGCAGGATGTGGCTGAAGGGCCAGATGAACAGCCCGGGGCCCGTGGAGGTGTGTGCGCCTGTGTGTGCATGCCCGAGCTTTTGTGTTGGGGCAGGAGCTCGTCCTTGGTTAGTGTCAGCACAGCCTGAGGAGGCGAGTGACCTCCAATGTAGGACATGGTTTCAGTGCCCTACAGGCTGAATCCCCTAGAGGCTGCCCTTTCCTCTTCCTCCCACCCTGACTGTGGTGGCCTCGGGCCCCTCTGTGTCTGGGCCTTGCGTCACCCCCGGCTCTGGCCCTGGCTCTTTGAGCTCCTGGGCAGCCTCGCCTAACCCCAGGGACTCCAGCTCTATCGTGTCCCCTTGCCCTGGTCCCAGCATCTCCCCAGTCCCAAGCTCCCTTGGGGTGCAGGCTTGTTCTCAGCTCTCATCATGCTTAACTCAGGGTTAACCAACGGTTCCGGGGAGGGGTGCAGGGTATTCATTGACATTCAAAAAGGCAGCCCAGTTTGGGCCTTGCCGTCAATGACTTCATTGGCCACATTTACACTGCTTGGGGCCTGCATTTATTGAGTGAAGCTGAAGCAGCCTCCTCTGTCTGGGAAGCCCACAGTCCATGGTTAAGTGGCGAGGGGAGGGGGGCATGAGGCCTTTTGAGCCCCTGAGCCCAGGTGTGCATGTGGCGCACGAATCTGTGTGGGTCTCTCGTCTGTGTGTGTTCAGAGGGCACAGCTCAGCCCAGGCTGCCCAGCAGTGAGGAGAGGCTCTCAGGCCCACTCCCAAATGGGAGTCCTAGGGGTGGTCTGGGCCTGGGCCTCATAGGAGGAGGATCCAGGAACGTGGGCCAAGGCCTGGAGGGGCATATGCATGGAACGGGGTGAGTGTAGGAGTGGCGCCTGCTGGAGCCCCAGCTCTGCAGGAGGCTGGGAAGGCCAGGCCCCAGAGTCCGTGGAGGCCTAGTCCCGCCCTACCCTGCTGCCCGTCCCTCTGCCTCCCTGCCTGGGTCAGAGCTGGACGACTGGTCATCAGGGTGGCACCTCTTGGGTCCCTGCCTCCGGCTATACAGGCCACTCTCCCAGTCCCAGGCCGAGCCTTCCAAGTCCTAAGCCAGGTGTGAGTCATCTCCCCCAACAGCCTGGGTCTCGGTTTCCCCACTGGGCAAAGACATCTCTTTCCCCAGACTCTCAAAGGCGGCCATGACCCTTCCTGCTCTCGGACATAGATTCTGGGTCTTTCTGGTCCCTCCCAGCCAGAGATTTGTAGGGTTTCTTTAGGAAAGTCCCTTGCCTCATGCTCCTCTGCATCTCCAGGACTAAGAGGGACCTAGTGCACCCCTTCCTCTGACATCCCCGACACACCCTCTGCCCTACGCGCTGGGCCCCCCTCACAGATTCTTTCCTGCCAGGCTGGAGCCTCAGCTGAGCTGCACCCACCTTCCCTTTCCACCTCCTCTCCATTTCTGCTGGACCTGCCCATGATCTCACTCACAGCCCTCGCAGGCCTTGGCCCACTGATAAGGGGAGGGTGTTATCAGGGAAAGTCAGGGAGCAGGTAGCTATTTTCTTGCAGGAAGTTTTAGTGTGTTTCTACTTATAAAGTATAGTTCTTGTTCCATCCTTATGGGCTGGTCATGGCTAATTAAATGAAAATTCATTTTTAAAGTAATGTTAAGTCATGGTCATTTTTGTCTGCCTATTTATCTCCTTGCTCACGGCTTTCTAAACCCTTTTTTTTTTTTTCAGGTATGAGGGTCCTCTTGAGCATTTCTTTTAGGAGTGGGCGTCTTGTGGCAAGGAACTCCCTCAGCTTTTATTTATCTGGCAAAGTTTTTATTTCTCCATCTTGTCTGAATGATATTTTTGCTGGATAGAGTATTCTTGGCTGACAGTTTCTGTCTTTCAGAATTTGGAATATATCATTCTGCTCTTTCCTAGCCTGTAAGCCTTCTGCTGAGAAATCTGCTCAAAGCCTGCTAAGGGTTCCTTTGTAGGTTATTTTCGTCTGCCTTGCTGACCTTAATATTTTTTCTTTGTCATTGACTTTTGCCAGTTTTACTAATGTATGCCTTGGAGAAGGTCTTTTTAGACTGGTGTCGTTAGAAGTTTTATTAGTTTCTTTTACTTGTAATTGCAGCTCCTTCCCCAGGTTTTGGAAATTCTCAGCTATTATTTCTTTAAACAAGCTTTGTGTTCCTTTCTCCCTCTCTTTTCCCTCTGGAATATCTATATTCCTTAGGTTGCATTTCCTAATTGAGTCGGATGTTTCTCCAAGAATATCTGCGTTTCTTTGTAGTCTTCGTTCTCTCTCCTCCTCCATCTGAAGCATTTCTATATTTCTGTCCTCTAAATTGCTTATTCTGTCCTCCATTATTTCTGCACTCATTTAAGGACTCCAGATTTTTCTTTATCTCATTCATTGTGTTTTTCCTCTCTGACATTTCTGATTGGTTTTTCTTGATAGTTTCAATCTCTTTTGTGAAGAATTCCCTCTGGTCATTAATTTTATTCATGATTTCCTTGAACAATTTTTCTGAGTTTTCTTGTAACTTGTTTAGTTTTTTCATGATAACTATTGAGAATTCTCTGTCATTTAGATTGTAAATAGCGCTGCCCTCAGGATTGATTTCTGGGTGTTTGTCATTTTACTTCTGGTCTGGTGTCTTAGTTTACACTTTCATACTATTTGATGGGGTGGATTTGATCCTTCGCAGAGTGGTAGCATCAGGTTACAGATTTCACCTGCTGCCACTGGGGGGTGACAGGACCTGTGTATTCCGAGCCTGCCCCATGCCCTGGCAGCTGTGCCTGTCCTTTGGAAGTTATGCTGACAGAGCCTAGCTGCATTTGACTGCTGGATGCTGCTGATTTACACATATATGTGCTGGCGCTCTGGCGGGGGTATCTTGCTCTGGCTGACCAACAGTACTGGTGTGCTTGGTGGGGGAGGGGCGTTTTTTTTCCTGTGCACAAGACTGCGGGTGCTTCTCCTCTGTCCTTGCTCTCTGCCCTCCTGGCATGTTGGGCTTGGTGAATACGCCCCAGTGATTTCCTAGCCTCCTCAGAGTGGAGCTGTCCCACAGGCTGGGAGGCAACTCAGAGAGCGAAGGCATTCCCACGAATGACTGCCCCCTCCCCCTTCTCCTCTCAGAGCTGCAAGCGGTCCTGCGCCCTAGGTGTCTGCCAGTGGGGGAGGTAGAGGAGATTCCCCTTACCTCTTTCCACTGCCTCCCAGGCAGTCCTGCACCTCCACATTCAGAGGTATGGCTGCATGGGTCTCTCAGACATCTGTTGTGTTGTTTGAATGTCCTCTGTTGATTTATGACTGTCCTTTTCATTGTATCTCAGCAGGGAGAGTCTAAGGGAAGAGCTCACTCTGCCATGATGCTGACGTCACTCCCTTTGTCATCGACTTTTGCCAGTTTTACTGTTATGTGCCTTGGAGAAGGTCATTTAGTGTTGATGTAATTAGGATTTCTATTGACTTCATGTAGTTGTAAGTCCAGTTACCCCCCCCAGGATTGGGAAATTCTCAGCTATTATTTCTTTGAAGAAGCACTCGGCTCCTTTCTCCCTCTCTTCTCTCTCTGGTATACCTATAGTCCTTAGAATGCTTTTTCTAGTTGAGTTGCATATTTCTCGAAGAATTCCTTCATTTTTTTAAAAATCTTAGTTGTCTCTACTCCTCCACCTGAAGGATTTCTATTACTCTATCCTCTAAACCACTAATTCATTCCTGCAAACATCAGCTCTTTTTTTTTTTCATGAGAAAGATTGCCCCCTGAGCTAATATCCATTGTCAGTCTTTGTTTTTCACTGAAGAAGATTAGCCCTGAGCTATCATCTGTGCCCATATTTGCATCACTAATATTTTAGTACTGTGATCAACGGCTTTGGAACAACACTTAAGTTCATAACTTTATAATTACGTGGATAACCACACAGATAGCAAAATACACAGCCCAAATTTTAGTATCCCCTCCATAATGGACCTCAGTCCTTGAGGAGTCCCGGAGAAGGTGACTGTAAACCAATCAAGGTTACTGCCTGGAACCTCAGGTGAAATCTGATGTAGCCAAGTAGCCTGCTGTCTAATAGTCCAACAAGTAATGTAAGAACCTGGGAGTCATTTATTACTCATCTATAGAAGGCTGTCTTGTGCACAGCAACTTGCAGTGTCATGAGTCCATTTGACCATTCGGAGAAGTCAGCGTCCAGAGTATGAAGCCAGCCAAGGTTTGGGAGATCCCAGTTGTGATGTACTTCTGTGGCATGATTCTTGTTCCCTGTGGCATTTTCAATATGGTCCCATCCGATCCAAGAATTCAATAGGACCCAGTCTCCATGACAAAGATGCTGCAGAGAATCCTCTGACGGTGTCTAGTTCCTTGGTGTGAGCTCTCTTCAGGGCTTTTGGATCATCTCTGGAACATAGAAAGGGTCTCCCAAAGTTAGGCCTATGTTGTGTCAGCAAGTAACCAGGTATTTAATAGGAAGAATTTTTAGAAAAAAAAGCAAGGTTAATGGGTTTGGAGCAAATGATAAACCAATTTCTGAGCCCAGGGTATGGTTAGTCAAGAAGCTCTCTGCATGTCAGCGTTAAAGCATCCCCTGCAGTTTAAAATGTCTCCGATGATGTCATCAGGTGTTCAGTTAAACTTTTTTGTGTGTGTGTGAGGAAGATCAGCCCTGAGCTAACATCCATGTTAATCCCCCTTTTTTGCTGAGGAAGACTGGCTCTGAGCTAACATCTATTGCCAATCCTCCTTTTTTTCCCCAAAGCCCCAGTAGATAGTTGTATCATAGTTGCACATCCTTCTAGTTGCTGTACGTGGGATGCTGCCTCAGCATGGCCAGAGAAGCGGTGCTTCGGTGTGCGCCCAGGACCCGAACCTGGGCCACCAGTAGCAGAGCACGTGCACTTAACTGCTAAGCCACAGGGCAGGCCCCCCAGGTAAACCTTTTGAGTGGCTTACACAGAAATAGGCATGAAGATTGTCCGAACATGGGCTGTCGTGGTGCTCTCTCTTAGGTTTATATCAAGTACCCCAGCTTCAGTTTCCCGGGCTTCAGGAAAAAGCGTGGTTTTAGTTCTCAATGATTTGAAATGAAAAGGAAAGAAAAAATTGAAAACATTAATTTGGAGATCTTATCAGATATTTGAGGAAACTAGAAGAATTCAGGATCCAGTCCAGTTTACAAATAAAAAACAAAAACCTTCAAGTTTTTAATTAACAGAACCAAAATCCAACATCCACAAATGTGTATTATAGTTTCTATTGAAACATAATTTGGCTCTTGAAATTTACCTTCATTTTTACCAAAGATAGCAAAATTAAAATTCATTCGTTTCTAAAATAACTCTAGTTTTAATAAACTTTGTGCAATTATTTACATAAGTACAGCAAGAATAGCAATTGATCACATAGGTTCTTTTAAATCTGCTTTGCTGGAACTTTTTATAATGAATCTCAGCTTGAACTTTAAAGGCCCCTCCAGGCCAGGAAAGTCAAGCCAAGGTCTTGTCATCAGACTCGGCCTAGGATACCTGCAGATGTGGGCGAATTCCTCTTTCCTCTTGAGGATCACCAAAATATCCTAAGGTTCTGTCCTCTGCCAAGGAAATGTCCTTCTTTATTGGCCTGGTAAGGTTTCTGGGAACCCTGTAAGCAAGGTGCCAGGCCAATATTTTTTCAGTGGCTTTATTGCAGAAAGTCCAATCTTTGCTTCTCAAAGGTGTATTGTCATATCCGAGTTTATGTATCTTTCTCTCAAACACGACATTCCAGTCAAAGCTTTGGTAATATAACTCGTTTCCAATTGTGTCCTGCTATAAGGAAAACAGATTCTTATTAAACTTACACAAATAACTATATTGCCATGAAAGTAAGAATACTTAGTCATCAGGAGTTTTTCAATGCTGGAGGGATCAGATAAGGGAAAAAAAGAGAAATGCTTCCCTTTTTCTTAGAAATTTCTATAAGTCATAGTTAGCTTAAGAGAAAAGAGAAAAAGGTTTCCTTAAATCTAGAAAAACAAAGCATTAAATATCAACAATATTTCAAACAAAAGGTCATAAAAATTATAATCATCCTCATCAATTTAGTTAGTCCTATGTTATCAACTTTTGATCTTCTGCTAGTAGTTTCATGAGGCCACTAGTTTCTCAGTTACAGTTTTGTAATTTCTTACCCAGCTCAGTTTTGTAATCTGAAAGTTTATCAGAAACCTGTATTATAGAGCAAGTGTCAGAATCCTTTCCATGAATCTCTCTGAAGGTGAAACACATTTGGAAAATCATCAGAGTAGAACCACTGTCTGCAAATGACAAATCATTCAAAAATAGCAAATTGACAAAGATAGTTGGCTCTTTCTGTAACATACAACACTTTGAGATAATGACTAAAATTATGACTGACAAGCAGGACTGATCAGAATTTTTGGAATGTTATATAATTTTTCCAAAAAAAACATGTTAATAACATTACCCACACAATATAACTTTGGAAGGCTTATTATCATTTAGTTGATAATGATTCCCATGTAATTTAACATACTGAATAAGTTTAGTGTACTATCTTCCTCTTTATAGAAAGAGAGAACCAAATCTTTGAGACGTCTCAGGGCTAATTGGAAATTCTCAAACTTTTCTTTTTCAGTCAAAAGAAAGACTTTAATTTGGGAGGAAGTTCATCAAAAATATCAAAAACGTTTAAAACACTTGGTCACATAGGAAACAGTGCTTAGTTATTCATTTAATCAAGGTGAAAGCAGAATCAGGCAAAGGCAACAGGGAGTTAAAACAGTCAAAAGACCTTAATAGAGACCTCAGTTTTTTGAACATAGGGAATTATTTTAACAGAAAATGGATTTTCTGTCTTTTAGGAAGACTTACTCAAAGGTAAAGAAAAACTTTATATAACCTCTTTATCAAGAGCAGACCAACAGTTCAAGAGAAATTATCTTTTTAAGAGAGAAAGCCAAATTCTAATTCTGCATCAGCTTACTTTGGATATGAAAACTTATTTACTTAATTAAATTCATTTCAACCTTAGCCAACTTGACCGTACACAAAACTCCTCAGGGTTTTACTTTTGCAAAGCTTCTGTTGCTTACATTTTACATTCATAATTTGTCCCATACCTTCTATTTTCTTTCCTTGTACCTTAGGACAGATTTCTCTTTCTTAACAAAACAAACAGAAATCTCTCTATGAATCATACCTTCTTTACTGAAAAGATACATTTTCCTTTCCTTGTATACAGACTTTCTGGAAATATGTGCTTTCACATGGAAAATTATTCAGCATGCACAAAACATGTTTATTAATCAACTTAAGCATCTTTTAGTTTCCCTGGGAACAGAAACCAAAGGCAGACAAATCTATGGTTAGTAATCAATTCCTAATATTTTCTCTTATGTGGAAATCACCTAGATAATCAACAGATTTTATCATTTAACTTAATTTAGCTAAACTCTTAAGTTTAAGTTACCAAAAAAGATTTGGAAGCTGTTTTTCAAGTGTATATGCCATAAAACATAATTATTGCACCCAAAACCTCTTACCCATTTGTATCTATCTAAATTATTTGTTCCCAATAATTATATTTAGGTTACTCACAAAAATTTCATGTGACATTCATCCATTAGCCATCATCTTAAGTTGTTTGAAGTACGTACACCATACTGTGATCATTGTTAAAAGTTCCCCAAAAAACCTTTATCCTTTTCACCTCTATTTAGTTTACTTGTTTGCAATAATTATGTTTAGATTGCCTAGAGAACCCTCATGAGACATCAGACAAAATCAGCCTTTATTCAAAGTTATTATTTTTGGCTAAAAAATTTTGTCACAAGCATAACATGTTTGCACCATATCCAATGTTGATAAATCTGAAAACATATTTATTTTAATCAAACCAAGAAAGTTAAATAAGCTTTTATTTACCAAAGATCATTTTATATCATGAAACTTGAAAGACATTTGGGTTAGTTTCTATTACTTTTACACATAATTTAAATAAGCACTTACTTTAAGCCAATTACATAGAGCTTTAGAAGTTATATCATCTGTAGGCAGACAAATATATAGAGAGAGACTTACATGTGGATAGATGGAAACAGAGATCTTTAAAACTTTAGCCAAGTTGCAGTTATAAAAATGAGAAGAACAGTTGGATCCAAATGGCTCCCTGGCAAATAGACCTACTCAGATGGCCAAGGATTTTTACTTAAGATTCTTTTTTGTTGTAAGGATCCTTTTTATAGCTGTTTTTGACATCATTTTGTCTTTTGTCTTTTAATTGTATTTATGTATGTATGTATGTATGTATGTATGTAGTGCGGAAGATCAGCCCTGAGCTAACATCCGATGCCAGTCCTTCTCTTATTGCTGAGGAAGATTGGCCCTGGGCTAACATCTGTGCCCATCTTCCTCTCCTTTATATGGGACATCGCCACAGCACGGCCTGATAAGTGGTGGGTCAGTGCACACCCGGGATCTGAACCTGCGAACCCCAGGCCACTGAAGTGGAGCACGTGCGCTTCACGGCTTGGCCACTGGGCCAGGCCCATTTTGTCTTTTAGAAGCTTCTGCATATTACTCAAAGACTGTATTACATTATGAGAGCTTTTGAATCCTCTTTCTTAAGGGTGACTCTTAAGGTGGACTTGAAACGGTACCCCAGCCTGTCCATTACCATTCCAAATTATCCTAAAAGTTTACGTACTTCCACTTGCTTAACTTGAGTTCAGGAATTTCGGGGGAGTTGAAGTGGGGAAGCTCCACAGGAGAGGAGATTTGGTTTCTTTCACTAGCAGGGCCACTGGCATCCCCCAATCTGGCGTGTTTAATTACTTAATTATTTTCTTTGAAAGAGGCAGGTAGTTAGTCCTGATTTCGTTTAGAAGCCTCAAAAGATTAAAATAGGCTTCCCATTGGTTGTTTAACTTTGTGGCTGGCTTTTTCCAATTGCATATGTAAATACACCAGTTTGGGTAAACTGAAGTTGCCCCCTTTTGGCCATTTTAAAGTAAGGTCTCCTTTAGCATGTTTAAGTAACATTGGCTGAAGGGTGGATTTATATGCCCTTACAATATCAGGCACGGGAAACGTTCCCCAGCAAGACACAATATTTTATCCCCATAACATAATCTATAATAGCATCAGGCAAAAGAGATGTAATCATTTTACGTAAAGCCCACTTAACTGTACTAATTTTTCAACGACATTTTATTTCAATTTTATCAATTTTTATACCTCTCATCATAGCTTTCATTAGGATTCCATCAATAAGTCTCTGTCTTATAATATTGTGTAGGGAAAGCATTCCCAGCCAGACATAACATCCGTTTCCGAAAAAACATCCAGGCGAAGTTGACATGACCTCTTCCTCTAATATTAGCTCAAACATTATAATCTTTATGATCTTATCAAGATTAGCATTCTAACTGTTGCCCCCAACAATTGTTGGTCAGATTTCTCATTGTGATTTCCTGCTTTCTGGCTTAAAAATATTTTTTTTCCCCAAACTGGGGTGACTAGAACAGGCCTGTCTGAGGTCTTTTAATCTTGCGGGGCCAGTAGGGGGTCCTTTCAGCCCACCTAACTTTAGGCGGTGTTTTATGAAAACCTTTATGTTAACCTCATCCATGTCTGTTTTATTTATCCCATTTTTCTGTTTAATAACTAGCTAAAGATTTCCATCCTGCTGAGATGAGTCCTGTGACTCTTTCCTTTTCTGATTCCTCTTTGTTTTCCCCCTTTTAATATTTGTCTTATTTACCCCACTGTCTTACTTACCTTAGTTTCCCTTAGAATACAAAAAATACCTTTAAAAATTTCCAACTTGCTGGGAAGAGTCCCTTTTTTTTTCTCTCAGCTTGCTTTTATTCTTCTGTTAACTTGTTTTTGTTGGGGGAAGAGGGAGAATCTCCCTCTGCACTTTTCCTTAAGGTTCTTTTGGCTGGCCAAATAATCAACAAGACAGGTTAGCAGGAGAAAATAATACCAAGTTTAATAACATGTATACATGGGAGAAACTCAGAAATGAGCAACTCGTCCCTCTGTCTAAGCTGCTTCCTTAAGTATTGCAGCTAAAGGCGAGGAGGGTGTTGGGGGTGGGGAGCGGCCTGGGACTTCAGAGGGCAGGAGGACAATTCTTTTCGGGGTCATCTTTAGATAGTGTGGTCAAGGAGAGACAGAGTTTTTGATAAAAGGGGCTTGGTGCCCCTCCCATTGTAACATCTATTTTACATTATCTTTATAGCCATCATGATAGAAGATCTGTTCCAGGAAGGAGCCACCATGTCAAATTCTTTAGGCAGTTAGTGGGGGAGGTCAAATGTCCTTCAGAGAAAACAATCAAGGTAAAGAGATATATTTCAGGGTGGCCAAATTTTGATCTCCCACAATTTCATTAGCCTCTGTAAGACCACAAGAGGAAGCTGAGACCCCAAATTTGGTTAAGTTTCATCTGTTTTTTTCATAGGTTTATAACTGAAAACATCCCAGTTTTGCTATACATGACCCAGAGGGCTGCCACTGGGAGTCAAATCCGAGTTTCCCATTATGGCACCACTCACAAACACACATTACCTGCATTCACACACGTCCACACAAGTGTCAGAACAGATGGAGCCAAGAGTTAGTCCTTTCTACAAATTGGGACTCCCTCCGAACAGACTCCAGTAACGCAGAACAAAACCCCTGAAACAGGCAAACAAATTTCACATTCACATACACATGCACACACACAAGTGTCACAGGAGACGGAGAGCAGAGTTAGTCCTCTCTGCGTGAGAGCTCTGGTCCTTTCAACATGGTCAGAGCCCCCTGACCACACCTTTTACCCACGCAAAATCAATTTTCCCTCTTCTTTTGTATTTATCAGTTTACCCCACAAGGTGGTCCCAATAAATAGCGCAGCTCTTGCAAAATCATTGAGCACATGAAGGAGATATGAAGCATGTCAATTCCATCTCTATGTCTTTCACATCATTTGATGCCTGAGAGAGCCATATTATGGGTTCCTGGGTTCGGGGTGGGTAGCGAGCCTCTGGTGTTACCTAGCAGCCAACAAGACACAAGGTCAATTTTATTCTTCTGAATTTGGGGCCCAGTATCAGAAAATAGCAACCTCAAAGAGTCATTGCCCTGTGTGAGTAGAGGTGTCTGAGGACAAGAAATGGTCACTGTGTTGGCTGTGTCGTTCATCAGACTAACAATCCTGTAGATGGCACAGCAGAAGGTAAAATAACAAGCACTCAGCCTTTTCAGTTTTTTTTAGAAGTGAGGAATCTCCTATCATTCTCTTAATTCTCTTTTATCATTCTATTAATTTGCTTATAATGAAGATTACTCATTGAGGTTAAGTGAGATAATAAGTCTCTACCATGGCTAGAATAGGCAGAAACTAAATAATAAGTTTTTAGTGGCTCGGGATGCAAAGAGACTGTTCTACAAAGATCATTTCTCTTCCAAGCTACCAGGTCTTCCTGTCTATTATACCTACACCATTAAAAAATTAATTTTAGTATATTTCAATATATAGATAGTTTAAATGTGCATACATATATACAGTTGTATGATAACAAATGAAAATATCTAAAGGTTTCAACTTTAGTATTTAAAATATAATCTCACCAAGTAGAAGACAACATTCTTACTACATGTTTTTTAACCTCTTAATTTGAATATCGTGAAGAAAACTATGTTTCTAGAGACAAGAAAATAAAAGTAACAATAATTGTGTGTTGATGAGGGACTTTTGCTCTCTGTTTTTAATCAAAGTAATTTCCTCAGAATGTTCCAATTTAATTACTCCCATTCAATATCAGCCTTTTTTAAAGCAAAGTAGGAACCTTGGAATTACATATTTTATCCATGTTTAGGAATAATACAATCACTGTTGAAATTGAAGTGACCTCCAAAATGGCCACTACACTTCAACACGCAGGAGCTCTGAAAATGTGTGCAGCGGCTGCCTCTTGGCCAAGACTCCCTGTCGGTTGGTGGTAGCAGCTCTGAGGCTCCTTTGTGGCGCCTGAGTCCCAGTTGGGGGAATCTTCCAAACACAGAGGGTTCAGAGGCTCAGTGGCTAAAAGGAATGACAATTGCCAGCTGCATCTAAGAGAGAAGCCAGTTATTGTCTCACATACTAAGCAGCTCAGAGGGAGGGAGTCAAGGCTGGGGCAGTGACTCAACAAGGTCCTCACATGTTGTCTGTGTAGCTTGTTGACTTGTTGGCTAACGGGTCCAAGGGGGCCCCCCGGCCAGCACGTCTAGGTTCAAGACAGGAAGCAGGAACAGAGCTGTGCCAACTGTGTCCTTTCCCCCTTTATCAGGAAGGCGAAAAGTTTTCTAGAAACCTTGAACAGACATCCTCTTATATCTCATCGACCAGAATTGTGTCATGAAAAGCCTGGAAATGAGGAAGCCTGCAGAAATTATTTTGCTGCCCCTTCCCCCACAGTATACTTTCGGGATACTTCAAAGGAAAAACTGGAGACAGATGAGCAATGAGCACTGTTTGCTTCAATTAGCACTTTGCCTGGGAGGGAGATTGGAATCACCTCCTCTCCCCATGTGTTTCTCTAATCTCATGTTGTGTGGGAGCCAAGCTCACAGGTGCAGGAACTCTCAATCCCCAGCATGGGTCGGGGTGGGGGTGTGCTGTTGGAATTGACGGTCACAGGCTGCAGAGCCCCTAACCCAGCCCTCCTCAGCCTCTGTGATGCCCAGCCTCCTCAGCTGGGACTTCCTGCCTTCCACCCTAGGCTTGGCTTTGGAGCTCACTATGGATTCAGCAGTCACTGTGGACATACGGTTCTCAGAGCCAGTATCGGGGAGAGAGCCTGGGGGAACTGGAGGTCCAGCCATGCAGCTCTGGAAGGATGGCATGCCCCTCATGAAGGAGCGCCATCACCCGCCTCAGGTCCCGCTTCCCTGTCTCCTCCTGAGCCTGCTCGCTGCCTTCACTGGAGTCCTGCTGGTCGCTGTCAGCGGACTCTTCTTCGCGTTCCCGTGAGTCTCCCACACAAGCTGGCAGGTTTCTTACAGAGAGACAGAAAGGAAGACAGAGAGTCCGGACAGGGGAAGTGCAGAAGTGGCGTCAGGGAAGGGAGGATATTCTAGGCAGAGGCAGCCGAATATGCAAAGGCTCAGAGGCATAGAGTGCTTGGTGCCTTTGGGAGCTGTTGGTGGCTGGGAATATTGGGTGACATTTGGTGGAGCCTCTCTGGGTCTGTCACTACCCTGGCTATTTAGAGCAGGCTTTGAGGTCTGTGATTCCTGACCAGGTGTATTGAGTCCCGTGGGGAGCTTTGGGTCCCCCAGCTCAAGGCTGAGTCCTGCTCTGGTCTCAGTTGCAGATGGCTGGCCCAGAATGGGGAGTGGGCCTTTCCCATTGTCACAGGCCTCCCATTGTTCGTCCTCACCTTCAGCAGTCTCGTTTTCCTGAACTTCTCAGACCCTGACATCTTGCACCAAGGTGAGCTCTTGGGCCCCTGGGAGAAGGAGGTAGCACCCTAAAGGCTCCTGCATGCAGGGATGATTCCTCAAGTGCTCCTCCCCTCTCCCCTCCTCGGCCCTCAAGACACTGTTACTCCACTTCCCATTTGCTTGGGCCCTGCTTCTGTTGCTTCATTTCCCAAGCCACCGAGATGTGGAACAACAGCATTCTGGAGGCTTTCCAATTGCTCTGGAGGGGAGGGCCAGGGCAGGCCAGGGAGAAAAGCCAGCTCTTGGCAACCACTCCGTTCTGTTTTCTTCTTTCCCACTGCAGAAACTCCTTACATCAATCACAGTTCCAAAGGCCTGCGTTCTCACAGAACTCCTCTGGCTGGAAGTCTACCTTCCCTTGGATTGCCAGCCTCTCCGAGTTTGGTCAGCTTTCTCAGTGGGGACTAGGATTCCCCTGCCCCCCTCCTCCCCTGCACCTTCCCTGAGCCCAGTGATGCTGTGGGCCTGGCCTCCACCCGCCAGCAGCAGAGTGATGAAGGGCTCCTGCTGCTGCCCAAACCTCTTCCCATGCCAGGCCCCAATGCACAGGGCCCCAGGACGGTGTGTGTGGTATGGGTGAACCACATAGCCTTCCGCCTGCAGTGGTGGCCACAGTGCTGCTTCCACCGCCGACCCCTCACCTGTTACTGCCCCTGGTGGAGGTGAGCGCCCTTGTGATCTGCCCCCTTCATCCCTGCTCCCCCACCGGCTCAGTACCTGGCTGGGCCGAGGAGGCCCACTTGCACAGGGGACCAGTAGCAGTCCTGAAACCACTTCCAGGAGTGCTAAGGTGAAGGGTGGCAGTAACTCCTAGCCACTCTTGGTCACCCATGCAGCTCACTGCCTCCCTGCCTGCACCTGTCCTGGGAGGCTGGCCCCTGCCGACCCAGGTGCTGACACGCCCAGGAGCATCCACATCTATGCTGAGCCTGGCCAGGCCAGGGGAAGGAAAGGCATCCCTGTCCTACCCCAGGGCTCGCTGACACTAGATGCTCAAGGGCCCCACGGCTGGCTGCAGGCCTAGCCCGGGGAGCTTTACCTGTCCTCTTCTGGAGTCCAGAACGCTGCCCGCTTCGCTCTGCCCAGGACTTAGAACACCACTGCAAGTGTGTCAACAACAGCATCGGTCAGTGCAACTTGGGCTTCTTCATGCTGCTCGGTCCTGTCCCTATGCCTCTCCTCGGGCGCCATGCTGGTCACCTCCGTGGTCTTCCTGGTGCACACGACTCACCTGCCCTTCTGCATGGACAAGGTCATCCGGTCACCACCAGGCTGCTGGGCCCACTTGGGGAGCAGTGGGGAGGGCGTGGACAGCCGAGGGGCAAGGTACTGGGGGGCGGGGGTGGGGGCGAATGGTAGGCGGGGTTAGAGAGAGAAAGGGTGAGGAGGACCAGTCTGGACCAGGTGAAGAAGGTAGGGCCGGGGAGATGGGTGGGGCTAGGATGCACTGCCGCCAGTGGAGAATCTAGCCTATTCTTGGATGGAGGGTGTTAAAGATGGACAGGGGGCCCGGATGGCAGGGTGGGGTGAGGTTTACCTGAGGTTGGAGGGTGGGGTGAGGATGGACTGGCAGGTCATGGGCGGGGCTGTTAGGGGCGGAATCGGGGTGAAGGGTGGGGCCGAGGGGGACCATTGGGGATGCAGCTCCTTAGCTCGTGGGCAGCATCTTGGTGATTGTACCCCCAGGCGGCTTCCTGGTGCCTCTCTTGGTGCTTCTGCTGATGAAGGCCAGGTCGGTGAGCGCCGCCCAGCACTCCTACGAGGACAAGGTACGCGGGTCCCCGGGGGCGCCACGACAGCGGGCTCTGGGCGGTCACCTTGCGCCTCCAGGGCCTCCGCACTTTCCGCCCTTTCTCCCCCGCCCCGCTCCTCATGGCCTGACCTCCCTCGAAAGTGCCTCATTAGCCCTTCAGACGCAGATTCAGCTCAGATCTCACCTCCTCTGGGGCTCCGGGGTCCCTCTCCCTCCCACGTGCACTGCGTCGAGGGCCTGCTGTGTGCTAGGCCGCGCGTGCATTATTTTGAGCGCTTGGCGTGGAGGTGAGGAAGGCCCCATCCTGCGCTCCTGTTGATAACGAACCTGAAGTCAGAATAACTCCCGCCCGACCCCCTGAACACTGAGAGAGGGGCCTGCCCTGCGCTGACCAGGGCAGACTTAGGGAATGGAGAGTTCAGAGAGGACCCCTGTGTAGAGGGTTTGGGGGACAGAAGGCAGAGGGGAGGGCATTGCAGGTGAGGGGCAGAGCTTGCAAAAAGGCAGTGAAGCCTGAAAGTCTGTGGAATGTTGATAGGATGGTGAGGAAACAGTTGTAATTGGAGCAGAAAGTGGATGGGAAATCAAGTGGACTGCTAGGGACTGGTAAGATGGAAAAGGCCCAGAAAGTCTGGTGGAGCATTAGTATTGGTGCCATGGAAACCTGGAAGCCAGGACAGGATTTTTTTTTTTTTCTTTTTAACGTGGAGTAAAGTTCACCCATTTTTAGTGCCCAGTTACAGGAGTTTTGACAAATGCATGTAGTTCTGTAACCACCACCGTATTTAAGATTTAGAACCGTTCCATCACCCCCCAAAATCCTCTGAAGGCTTTTTGTAGTTAGTTTCTCCTGTACCTCCTGCCCCTGGCAACCACTGATTTGTTTTCTGTCCTTCTAGTCTGTCCTTTTCCAGAGTCATGGAATGTGAATGGAATCATAGGTTTTTGAGTCTGGTGTCTTGCACTTAGCATAATGCATTTGATAATTTTATTTATTTATTTATTTTTTCCCCCAAAGCCCCAGTAGATAGTTGTATGTCATAGCTGCACATCCTTCTAGTTGCTGTATGTGGGACGCGGCCTCAACATGGCCGGAGAAGTGGTGCGTCAGTGAGCACCTGGGATCCGAACCCGGGCCGCCAGCGGCGTAGCATGCGCACCCAACCGCTAAGCCACGTGGCCGGCCCTAGCATAATGCATTTGAGATTCCTCCATTTTGCTGCCCATAGGAGTTCTTTCTTCCTTTTTCTTGCCGTGTACTGTTCCATCGTATGGATGTACCACAGCTTGTTTATCCATTTGCCAATGGAAGGATATTTGGGTTGTTCCCGGTTTTTGGTGATCATAAAGAAAGTGGCTATAAACATTCATGTACAGGCATGTGAACATAAGTTTTCATTATTTATAAGAGTGGCATTGCTGGTTTATACAGTAACTGAATGTTTAACTTGATAGGAAACTGCGAAATCGTCTTCCAAAATGGCTGTACCCTCTTGCATTCCCATGAGTAATGTATTAGAAATCCAGTTGCTTCTGCATCCTAACTAAAATTTGGAATTGTCAGCTTTTGTTGGTTTCTGTTTTTCCATTTAGCTAGTCTAATAAATGTTTAGTGGTATCTCATTATGGTTTGAATTTGCATCTTCCTAACGACTAATGATGTTGAGCATCTTTTCATGTTCTTATTTGCCATCTGTATGTCTTTGATGAAATGTCTGTTCCAATCTTTTGCCCATTAAAAATACTGTGTTGTTTTCTTATTATTGAATTTAAAGAGTTCTTTCTATATTCTGGATTTAAATCTATGATTTGCAAGTATTTTCGGCCAGGCTGTGGCTTGTCATCACATTTTTTCAGAGTGTCTTTCAAAGATGAGAAGTTTTAAATTTTGATAAAGTGCATTTGCAGTTTTTTCTTTGATGGATTGTGTTTTTGGTGTTGTAATTAAGAAATCTTTGCCTAAGCCAAGGTCACCAAGATTTTCTCATCTGTTTTGCTGTAGAAGTTTTATAGTTTTAGATTTTCTGTTTAGGCCTCTGACTCATTTTGGGTTAAATCTTGTATACGTTGTAAGGTGCGGGTCAAGATTTATTTTTTGCATGTTGGTTGTTCCAACACCATTTGTTGAAAAGACTATCCTTTTTCCATTGAGTTGCCTTTGCACATTCCTCAAAGATCAATTGACTCTGTAGGTGTGTGTATTTCTGAACTCCCTGTTCTTTTGCCAGTACCACACTGTCTTCATTCGTAGCTTTGTATTAAGTTTTAAAATCACAGAATGTGAGATTCCAACATTGTTGTGTTTTTTCTTTTCTTTTTTTTTTAATTTTTTGTTTATTGCAGTAACATTGGTTTATAACATTGTAAAAATTTCAGGTGTACGTCATTGTACTTCTATTTCTGCATAGATTACATCATGTTCACCACCAAAATACTAATTACAACCCATCACCACACACATGTACCGAACTATCCCTTTCACCCTCCTCCCTCCCCCCTTCCCCTCTGGTAACCACCAATCCATTCTCTGTCCCTATGTGTTTGTTTATTGTTGTGTTTTTTCAAAGTTCTTTTGGCTATCCTAATTCCTTTCATTTTCCGTGTAAATTTTAGAATCAGCTTGTCTTATACTTCATGTAGATCTCATGAATCAAAATTTATTTCTTTACATTTGACATTTTTACTGTCAATTTAGTCAAACAATTTTTTTTTTCCCTAGGAAGATTCACCCTAAGGTGAGATCCATGGTATCCTCCTCTATTTTGTGGTTTGTGGACAGCCAGCACAGCATCGCCGATAACAGAGTGGTGTAGGTCCATGCCTGGGAACCCAACCCAAGCCGCCGAAGCCGAGCACGCCGAACTTCACCACTAGGCCACCAGGGCTGACCCTAATCAAACTCTTTTAAGCATTTAATTAAAATTTTGATTAGAACACTAGTTTTGGTTAAATCTTTAAACACTTTAAAGGACACAGAACTCAAAATATCACAATGGTTAGTGTTGGTTTTGGCCACAGTGGGACATTCTGGAGCCGTCTTGACTTTTCCTGCCCCAGGGCTCAGCTGCCCTGTATGGGATCCTGGTTCCTTTTGGTGGAGAATAGTGTTGACGAACAAAGTCTTTGTGACAGGGGCATGGGACACAGGGGAGCTGGTGGTGGGCGGAGGTGCTCCTGGGCCCCTTTTGGTCGTGACCACCATTTTGTAGCTAGGGCTCTTGAAGTCGGGGTGAGAGTCGGCCTGCGCTGGGGAGGAGGATGGTGGGTGGAGGGCGGGGAGGACGAGAGCTGGGTCAAGTGTGTTCAGGAGAGGACTTGAACTTTCAGCTTGACCTTTACTGCACTAGGTGCTCAGGACTTTGAACCCCGATTTCTGGGGCCATGTGAGTTTGGTTAGGGAATATGATTGGGCCCGAAAGCACTGCCCTTCCAGATAGTGAAATTCAGTGAAGGCACAAGTTTAGAAGTAATGAGAGGTGGGAAAGCAGAGAAGTAGGGGGAGCGGGGTGTGGAGCCGTCTTTGGAGCAGCTTAATAGAACAAGGCGGATCTGAAAGCATATTTGGTAGGAGGCAGCAGGAGGATGTGTGTGGCCAAAGGAGACAGAGAGGGGGAGGATGCTGCCAAAGGGGGTCCCAGGTGGTGGAGGGATCCCTGAGATGGCAGGAGTTGGGGGTGCGGGGCCAGGAGTCGCGTGGAGAGAGCTCCTCAGAAGTGGGTTGGGGGAGGCCTTGGCTTACCCCTCAGCTTCTCTGCCCTTGGGGTCTTGCTGCAGCCCTGGGCTGGCCTGACCAGCTCAGGGAGGGCAGTGGGGGTGACCTGCCCAGTCCTGCTGGGTCTGAGCTCCTCTTCCCACCTGCGCCCCCTCCGGTACCAATACCTACAGGGATACCATCCTCTGGACCTTGGCTGTGCCGGAAACTGGTATTGGACACTTTGTGCAGCGCTGGGACCCAAGTGAGTTGGCAAACCAGAGGCCTGAGTGGTGGCCCTGGGGCTGGTGGGGTGGGGTGAAGCTGGGTCATCTCCCCGGTCCTTTGGCACAGCTCCCAGGACCTTCCACTCACTCTTCTTATTCTTTCGAGGTTTTCCCCAGTGCCCTGTGGGAGCCTCCCATTCCTTGCCTCTGTCGGCTCTTGCCCCAAGAAACGGAGCAGAGGGCACTGCATCCTGGATGAGACAGGCCCCAGCTCCCTGCAGGGACAGGCCCTTGGCCTTCTGCTCCCAAAGCTGAGGGGACCAGGCAAAGAGGTCCATGACCCCTTCCATCTGGCTTGTTGCTCCCCAGGTACGTAGCCGAAGCTGTCAGGGTGCAGAGAGCGGAGGGGCCTGACTGGGTGCCCAGAAGATCCAGCACATCCCGAGGTGCCCCTCCACGCCCAATCCCCAAGCCCACCCTGGACTGGGGTCTGGCCCCCAGGTCCAACCGCTGGGTCTCTACCAACCAAGGCAGGGTTCCCCAGGGAGTGGTGAGGCTGCAGCCCTCCAGGAGATGAGGTATCTCTGTGCATGCATGCCTGTGTGTGTGTGTGTGTGTGTGTGTTTGTGTGTGTGTATGCAAGCGCGGGTGCCCTTTGTACTGGAAAAGGGCATGTGCAGATTAGGGAAAGCCTCCCCCATTGAGGGCTGGCCCTGAAGCAGGAGCACACAGAGCTTGAGGGCGGGGGATTATAGGCCTGAGGAGTGTTGGAAGTAGAGTCACAGGCCTCCAGAATACACCAGGGGTCCCTGGAGACACAAAGGGAAAAGACCACACCGCTCACTTGCTGGTTGGCATTGGGCCAGTCACTTACCTTTTCTAGCTCTCAGTTTCCTTAACTATTGGTGACAACTGAGTCTAGTCCAGTGGTTTAAATTTTGGGGGGCAGATTCCTTTATTTAAAGGCAACTTTTAATGTGAAGCTCAATGTATGAAATATGGAAGTGGAGCTTTAGGAATGATGTGCAGTAGATAATTCATAACCCCCGCACCGCCCCCCAGGGCCCCTGCAGTGGCGTTCTGTGGTGCCTGCCCACTCCTTTGGCTCTGCCTGTGGGAGTGGCACTTTGGACAGTTTCTAGCTGCCGAGCTGGTGGTTCATGCGGTGTGGGGCCGGCACCGTTGGAAAGCCGACATCCTTCACTCTGTGTTTAGATCCACACCGGCCGGCCCAGTGTGGCCCCTGCTGCGACAGGCCCCCAGACGAGGCTCGGTCTGCCTCTCACCCCTTTGGACCTGGAAATGCCAGGAGCCCCGGCACCTAAGGCTCATCTCTTGAGCCCTGTGTGGAGGCTCTCTGCGCCCTGCCCTCGCCCAGTCCCCTGGCGGGAGTGCTGAGACCCCTGAAAGCTCATTAAATACCCTTTGCCTGCCTCCTACAGCTGCCCTGCTGCACTGTGTGTTGGGTTCAAGGGAGTGGGGGGTTTACGTGACTCTGGGGGCTGAGACAAAGACCAGGGGAGGGAGGAGCCAGGGTCTAATACTGGCTGGCTCTGCGATCTTGTGCAAGAAACTCAACATTTCACTCGTCCTTCCAATGGGGAAACCATAACAACCACAGTGAGGACTGGGGATGATGGAAGAGAAAACCCAACAATGCCTGGCTGTCAGCCTAGCCAAGTCCTGGCCTCTGCCCTGTGGCCACCCTGTCGGACTGCAGGGGGCACGCGCTGCTTGGGAATTCACCCTGCCTGGCCAGGTCCAGCCTGGCAGCACAGGAGGCTCTGGGGTGGGTTGGGGCTGGCCCTCAGGCTAGGAGTGGACCCTCCCAGGACCTCATCACAGGGAAGTGGAGGAGTGGGGGTGTTCCCCATCACAGTCCACCGTGCATCTTTCCTCCAAGTGGGTCTCACCCTTGTCACTCCCTCCTGTTGGAGACTCAGATGCTGGTTCTGATCCTGTCTCTGAGGGTGGGGGTTCTAGGCCCAGTGAGTCTGCAGACCTCTGGGTGTGGGGAGGGAGGAGGAGGGAGCCACGTCAAACTGGGCTCCTCTAGTGTGCTGTGTGTGAGCTTGGGAATGGGAAATAACGGCACCTTCCTGGCAGGTGGTCAGAGGATGAAATGAGGTTGTACATGCAAACACCAGGTACACAGTAGGCACACAGTGAATGCAGCCGGTACCATTATGATTATTTTCTCCATCACACTGCTGACAGACCACCCTGTGTTCCTTTCTGAAGCAAGTTCTCAGAATTCCTGGGCCCCCAGACCACGAACTCAGAATCTCGGGGTGTGGGTGGGTGGGAATCTAAATCTGAATTTTTGTCCAGTGCCCAGTGTGATGCTGCCACCCTGATGTTTCCAAACTACTGTCTCAGGAGGGGAAGATGGGCACCAGCCACACTGCTTCCTACCCCCCTTGTCTCCAGGGGAAATCGGGATATGGTGAGGGTGAGAGGGCAGGATGTGGCTGAAGGGCCAGATGAACAGCCCGGGGCCCGTGGAGGTGTGTGCGCCTGTGTGTGCATGCCCGAGCTTTTGTGTTGGGGCAGGAGCTCGTCCTTGGTTAGTGTCAGCACAGCCTGAGGAGGCGGGTGACCTCCCATGTAGGACATGGCTTCAGTGCCCTACAGGCTGAATCCCCTAGAGGCTGCCCTTTCCTCTTCCTCCCACCCTGACTGTGGTGGCCTCGGGCCCCTCTGTGTCTGGGCCTTGCGTCACCCCCGGCTCTGGCCCTGGCTCTTTGAGCTCCTGGGCAGCCTCGCCTAACCCCAGGGACTCCAGCTCTATCGTGTCCCCTTGCCCTGGTCCCAGCATCTCCCCAGTCCCAAGCTCCCTTGGGGTGCAGGCTTGTTCTCAGCTCTCATCATGCTTAACTCAGGGTTAACCAACGGTTCCGGGGAGGGGTGCAGGGTATTCATTGACATTCAAAAAGGCAGCCCAGTTTGGGCCTTGCCGTCAATGACTTCATTGGCCACATTTACACTGCTTGGGGCCTGCATTTATTGAGTGAAGCTGAAGCAGCCTCCTCTGTCTGGGAAGCCCACAGTCCATGGTTAAGTGGCGAGGGGAGGGGGGCATGAGGCCTTTTGAGCCCCTGAGCCCAGGTGTGCATGTGGCGCACGAATCTGTGTGGGTCTCCCGTCTGTGTGTGTTCAGAGGGCACAGCTCAGCCCAGGCTGCCCAGCAGTGAGGAGAGGCTCTCAGGCCCACTCCCAAATGGGAGTCCTGGGGGTGGTCTGGGCCTGGGCCTCATAGGAGGAGGATCCAGGAACGTGGGCCAAGGCCTGGAGGGGCATATGCATGGAACGGGGTGAGTGTAGGAGTGGCGCCTGCTGGAGCCCCAGCTCTGCAGGAGGCTGGGAAGGCCAGGCCCCATTTTGCCAAATATATAATAATATAAAAAATTCCTATGCTGTTCCGGTAATACATACAGGATGTAAAATTGTAGGTAGACTAGAATCTGTACAAATGTTAAATAAAAGCATAGAGAAAGGAAGGGCCAGCCTTGTGAACTAGTTGCTAAGCTCTCTCACTCTGCTTTCGTGGCCGGGGTTCGTGGTTGCAGATCCCAGGTGCAGACATACACCTTGCTCTTCAAGTCATGCTGTCGCAGCATCCCATGTGCAAAACAAAGAAAGATTGGCACAGATGTTAGCTCAGGGCCAATCTTCCTCACCAAAATAAATAAACAAAATAAATAAATAAATAAAATGAATCAGCACTCCCATTATCAGCAAAAGAAATTAAACTAAATAAATTGAAAATAAAAAAGAAAAAGGGAATTATACTATGATATTTATAGTTCCTGCCTCTGAGTGGTGGGATTACATATGAATTTTTCTCCTTTTACTTTGGTATTTTCATATTCAGTTTACTGAACAAAATTTATTTTTACAGTAGCAATGTTTACTTTTAAGAAAAATACAGGGGGCTGGCCTGGTGGGCCAGTGGTTAAGTTCAGTGCACTCTGCTTTGGTGGCCCGTGTTCAGTTCCAGGCGGAACCTACACCACTGGTCAGTGAGCGTGCTGTGGTGGTGAGCCACATCCAAAATACAGGAAGATTGGCAACAGATGTTAGCTCAGGGCGAATCTTCTTCAAGGAAAGAGAGGAAGATTGTCAACAGACAGTAGCTCAGGGCAAATCTTCATCAGCAAAAAAAAAAAAAAATTACAAACAAAAGATAAAGTCCAGATAGCTGGAAACCGAAATTTATTCAGTAGATTTCTAAAAGCCAATGTCCATTGTCAGGAGCGAGAGTCACTGCTGGAAGCCTTTCCTTGCCCGGCACCCCCCACGCCCTACTCAGCTCTCATCCTCATCAGATCACTGAGAGCTGAGAGCAGAAACCACCCTTTCCTGAGCCACCAAGGCCGAGCCTTTCCCAGTCCTCGCTGTCCTTGACTGCTCCCTCCTCCATGAAAAGCTCCCTCCCCTTGTCTCCCAGACCGCAGTCCTCCTGGTTCCCCCCTGGCCTCTGACCCCAGGTCTCCTCCACTGATTCCTCACCCTCTCGCACACCCTGTGTTCTCCAAACTCAGTCAGGACAGCTCAGCTCTTCTCTGTTGATTGAGGTTTCCGATATCCCTACCACTCCTTCAGACTCCCAGCAACCACGTGAGCTGTTTCCACCTCTAGGACTTTCCAGATGGCTTCTGCCTGCTCAGCTTTTCTCCCTGAGCTGCGTGTGGCTGGCTCCTTCTCATCTCTGAGCTCTCTGCTTCAATGCCCCTGCTCAGCTAGCCTCCCCTCGGCCCTGTGTGACGTTGCCCCCACCATCCCTCCTCCCACCATGGTGTAGCTCCACGAAGGCAGGGACTCTTTGGGGCTTGTTCTCCGTTCCACCATCCAACTGCCTGGAACAGAAACTGTCTGTGACTATTTCTTGAATGAAAGAAATGACCCCGTGACAATTGCTATTGTTGTCTCCATTGCATAGGCTTTTCCAGGCAACTAGGCTGAGAGAGATAAGCACCTTGCCCAGGGTCACAGCCTGGAAGTGAAGGAGCTGGATGGAAACCCAGGGGTCCTGACGCTAAGCCCGTTTTCTTCACCGTTACACACACTCACTCTTGGTGTGTGTTCACATGGATACGGGAGAGAACGTGGAGTGACATAGACAATGAAATGCAGCCCTAAAGGGTTGTTTCAGTTGATGAAGGTGGGGATGGGCATGTCCTGACTGTTCAGTACAGAAGTGCTTCTGCATGCAGTGTCTTGTGAGTGCTGGCTTGGGTACTCGACTCTTTCTCGTAGTCGCAGCATCTACTGGCTCCTGTGTGCACCTCCACAGCGCAGAAGCTGAGAGAGAGCAGGGCCTGAGCACCCATAGCCTGCCACCCCTCGCTCCATCACACTCATTTGTCTTCTTAGAAGATTGTCCCCCACCGTATTTGTCTGCATCATCTTAATAGATATTATGGGACCAAAGTGTTCTATCGCCTAAAGATCTGCCTTAGACAAAAGAAATGCCTTAAACAAAGTTAAACGTGTTTCTTTCCTACAGAGCATACTGGACTTTTTAATCTGATTTACATTATTAATTTCCAAAAGGATGTCATAGACCACAGCTTGTACAAAACTTGTGATCTGCCGACTCTGTTTTCACGATGCGCTCCTCGGGATTCTTATTCCAGGAACACACTTTGGGACCTCATGGACAACCAGACCGTTATCAGTCCTGTCTCACGCTGTGTGCTGGGAGCCAAAGGGCCCTGGGAGGGAGGGAGGGACAGGCCAGAGCCATAGGGGCCACCGCTCCTTATCAACTGGCTACTGGCTCAGGGCCTGGTGCTCTCACTCGCCTGGGGTCCAGTTTTTTTTTTTTTTTAATTTTTTGTTTATTGCAGTAACATTGGTTTATAACATTGTAAAGGTTTCAGGTGTACATCATTGTACTTCTATTTCTGCATAGATTACATCACGTTCACCACCAAAATACTAATTACAACCCATCACCACACACCTGTACCGAATTATCGCTTTCACCCTCCTCCCTCCCCCCTTCCCCTCTGGTAACCACCAATCCAATCTCTGTCCCTATGTGTTTGTTTATTGACACCACATCTGACCGGGCAAGAGAAACAATAGAAAAAATAAACAAATGGGACTACATCAAACTAAAAAGCTTCTGCACAGCAAAGGAAACCATCAACAAAACGAAAAGACAACCTAACAATTGGGAGAAGATATTTGCAAACCATACATCTGATAAGGGCTTAGTAACCAAAATATATAAAGAGCTGGGGTCCAGTTTTATCTGAGTCCTGCCTGACTGCGTGATCTTCTCTCCCTCTCCAGCTCTGCAGGCAGGCACTGAAGGGCAAGGAGGGGTGGGCAGGAGGGGGCCCTGAGGGAGGCGGCTTCCACTGGCCCTGTTGCCTGCTGGCCTTTCCCAGAGGACTCAGGCCACAGGTAGGTGGAGTGGCCGGTCTTCCCCTCTGGCTCTTTCCCTCTTGGAGCCTTTTGTGCCCACAAGTTCCCAGAATCTCTCTCAGAGTTCACCCCGGAGGAATTGGATCCTGTCTGCTGGCTGAGTTCCCTGGCTCCTGACTCCTCCCTGTCCCTAAGTGTGGTCCCTCCTGCCTCCCTCCCACAAATGCCTTTGGCCACCCCTTGCCCCTGGCCCACCCCCATCCTACTTCCCCCACTAAGGCGTCTTCTAGGGCAGTGGTAGGGACAGAGTTCTCAATCCTCCCTGCAAGACCTCCTGGACAGCAACCCTCCCTCCCCCAGAACCTGTCCGGAGCTCAGTCTCTGGTGCCCTGGCGATGGGAGAGTCAGGGCTGAGGCCTAGGCTGTGTTGGTGCTGTTGGCCCGGCGTGTGGAAGGCAGGACCAGCTGGAAAAGCCAGATGAGGCCTTTGTGGGTTTCCCAAAGCCCGGCCCACCACATGTAGATGACGGGCTTATCCAGCCACACAGCAGCGAAGGTTGCAGCAAATGCGAGGGAGGCTGTATTTCAGAGGCAGAGGTACTGAGTGAGATTTCTGAGCATTTTGACACATTTTGAAAAACTGACAATTTTGATAAGCCGATTATATGCTTATGAACTATTTTATTGACTGGTGATTTCTCTTCTCTCTCAGAATAGATTTAAACCTATCTGAGGCCAAAGAGTGTGACCCTAGGTTCCTGGCACAGGGCCTCACACATACTCAGTGCTCCTTAGAATTGGTTGCATGACTTCTAAAGTAATAAAATCATGGCAACAGCAACCGCTAATGTGTATTAAGCTTTTATGGACCACCAGGTGCTGTGTGAAATACAATATGTTCCTGATCTCATTTCAATCTTATAAACACTCTTATCAGGTAAATACTATCTTTATTCCCAATTTCCAGTTAAGGAAACTGAGTTTCAGAGAGGTTATGACATCAGATTGGATAGAAAGCTGTGGAGGTATGGAGAGAGCTGAAGGGACCTGCTATAGGGGCTCTGTTGAGGTTCGGGTGAAGATTTTTGATGGTAAGGAAAGGACTCCTAGAGGGTCAAGAGAGTGAATTCTGGGAAAGCAGAGGCGGCTCTTGCCGGGAGCTCTTGGGGAGTAGATGCGATCAGAGAAGCAGTTACTGCTGTGGTACCAAGAGGACTCCCTCCTCCTGTCCGCGAACACCTCCAAGTATCTCCCCAGGGTCAACAGAATCCTCTCCCTCTCTCAGCCTCCTCCTAAAGTACATGCTGGGACAGGACAATGCAGGGAACCAGGAGTCTCAGGGGCCCCATTACCTCCTGCGGTGGGGATAAAGGCACAACAAAGAATCAAGGGCACTGAGCCCCAGAGGGTCCATCACCTTGGCAGCCCTGACAAAGACACAGGCTGACTCAGCTTCCTCAAACTATGTGCACAGAGCGCTCCCTGGGTCGTTCATCTCTAGCCAGCGAGAGGCCTTGAGCTTAATGGGCCAAAGCCCTGAACCTTAGCCTTCTCCAGAGCCGATAACAGGGTGCTGAGGGTGTTCTCCATAACTTCTTCAGGACAGCGTTGGGGGTGGGGGAGGCAAGAGAGGGGAGTTGAAGAGCAGGAGGGAGTCGGGAAGGGAGGCGGCTGGGCTGACACTCAGTGCTCCCACAGCTGGGTTGTAGGGGCTGTGAGGTCCAGGGGAGACTGGCGAATTCTCAAGATGGCTGAGGATGGCGGGAGGAATGGCAGGGTGTGAGTGAGGGGGAGGACTTTAGCTGTGACGGGGTACTTCTGCCCCACCCAAAGTCCCTCAGCGGCTATCTTCTGTGCAGGGTGACCCGTGACTAGTCCAGGGCGAAGCCCTGACTCAAGGCCAGCCGATTCATAGCTCCGCTGTGGCAAGAGAGGACGAGCTGGACCAGCCAATCAATTCTTCTCTTGACAGTTTTGGACTGCTACCTCTCAAACACTGATTTTTAGAGCCAAGAAGAACACAGCTTCCTTCGTTTCATGTTTTTGTCTTAATTTCCCTCACAAAATTATATGATACTGTGATACGGCACCTATCCCTTCAGTTTGGCTTTCTCAGTGTAAGGGTCATTTTTGACAGATAAAAATACGCAAAAGAAACCTGAGATTCACCGTGTTTTCCCCGGGACTCCTCAATCATTTGGTGTTTAAAAGCCGTGCTCTCTCTTTTCAACAAATTCTTATTGAGATAAAATTCACATAACATAAAATTCAGCATTTTCTTCTTTAAAGTGCATAAATCAGAGGTTTTTAACGTATTTGTAATGTTGTACAACTATCTCCATTAATCTAATTGCAGAATATTTCCATCATCCCAAAAAGAAGCCTCATACTTCCCAATTCCACCTTCCTCCCATCCCCTGGCAAACATTAATCTACTTTCTGTCTCAACGGTTTTGTCTCTTGTGGATGGTACATCTAAAGAGAATCATACAATATGTGGCCTTTTGCATCTGACTTCTTTCATTTAGCATGTTTTCAAGGTTTATTCATGTCATAGTATGTATCAGTACTTCATTCCTTCTCATGGCTGAATAATAGTCTGTCATACGGATATGTCATATTTTGTTTTATCTACTCATCATCTAATGGACATGTGAGTTGTTTCCCTGTTTTTGGCTACTATGAATAATGTTGCTACTTCACTGAGCTCATTTGTTAGCTCTGTGTGTGTGTGTGTGTGTGTGTGTGGGTGGGTGGGTGTGGGTGTGTGTGTATTGTTTAGGGTTTTCTATATACAAGATCATGTCATCTGCAAATGGATATAGTTTTACTTCTTCCTTTCCAGTGTGGATGCTTTTGTTTGCTTTTCTTGCCTAACTGCTCTGGCTAGAACTTGCAGCACAGTGTTAAATGGAAATGGCAAAAGCAAGCACACTTGTCTTGTTCCTGATCTTACGGGGAAAACTTTCAGTCCTTCTGACATCAAGTACAATTTAACTGTGGGGTGTTCATCAATGCCCTTTATCGGGTTGAAGAAGTTCCCTTCTATCCCTGGTGTGTGAGCGTCTTAATCACAGAGGGGTGTTGGATTTTGCCAAATGCTTATTCGCCATTGAGATGATCATGCTGTGTTTTCCCTGCACTCTGTTAATATGGTGTAGTACGTTGATTGACTTCTGTGTGTTGAACCACTCTTGCGTTCTTGGGCTAAATCTTACTTGATCCTGGTGTGTAATCCTTTAATATGCCCCGGTTTCAGTTCTCCAGTATTTTGTTGAGGGTTTTTGCATCTATATCCATGAAGGATACTGGTCTGTAGTTTCTATGTGTGTGATGTCTTCATCTGGCTTTGGTGTTATGGGGATACTGACTTGCTAGAATGAATTGGATAAAGTCTTCCTTCTTCTGTTTTTCGGAAGAATTTGAGAAGGATGAGTGTTCATTCTGTAATGTGTTGAGAATTTACCAGGGAAGCCATAGGCCATTCTTTTCTGAAGAGCCTACCATGTTGTCCCTTCTTCAATGTTTAGCTGTTTTAGACTAGCTCCTTATCGGTTCATGGCCGTCTGGGTGACTTCAATGGTATTCTAATATCACTTCTATAAACATCATTAAATTCTGCTTCTTTTGCAAGATTTTAAATGTCACTTTGCAGTAAGTTTTCATTATACCTGCACTTGGCATTGTTTTACATTGCAGTTGAGATGGGAAATGAAGATGCTACTTTTGAGTGAAAGGTGACGTTTGGGTGGGGCCTCATTTCTTGTTCATGAGTGAATATTTTTGCGTTCTGGTGTTTTTTTTACTACGTAACATGCTAACTTTAGGGATTCAGAGGTTGACAACTAAGAACGCAAAAAGGCCCCTGAATTCTAAAACTACAAACACCGAAGTACATGGTGCTAATTTCAGTAAATTAATGAAAGAGAAGTCCACAAACAGATTCTAAAGAGTAGCCTGCAGAATGTTTATTAGGCAATGATTTTGGGATCAACACCTGTGGAAGGGAAGGGAAGGGAAGAGAAGGAAGCGGGCCTGAGCAGAGGGAGCAGTCCATCTGTGGTAAGGGCCCCACAAAAGCCTCAGGCAACCCAGAGGTCACATGGGGGCTGGGATGGCCCTTCAGGATTGTCCTGCACTGGGGCAAAGTGGCTGGGCCTTGAAACTCTCCTGTTGACCAGTCCCTGGATGCAAACAAACTGCCCCTGAAGGAGGCGGGACCTTGGGTGAGGCAATTTTCTTTCGAGGAGGCTACCCTCAAAGCAGAGGCTGTCTTCCAGCAGCTGGGGGATAGATTCTGCCTTCCAGGACTGGGGTCTGGGAGGCACCTCACAGGGCCACCCACAGATCTTAGCATATATGAAGAACTTAGTAACTGTTGTAAGAGGAAAAGGAAAGCTTACTTGATAAATGATGCTGGAACAATTTACTGTGATGACATGAGTGACATACACGATTAGACTTTTACCTTATGTCTTACCACTACCTGAATGTCAGATAGATTAAAGATTTAAATGACAAAGAAAATAAGAAGTATAGGTAAATATTTATCAGAGAGAAGGAGAGGGAAAGACTTAGAAGAAAGGTAAGATGATGCTAAGGAAATATCAATAGATTTGATTACAGAAAAACAACAAAACCTGATATTCAAAATTGCACACCAAATTAAAAGACAAAGAACAAACCAGGAATATATTTGCAATAAACAGTGCCAAAAATTTTAAAGAAAGGAGCACCTGTAAATCAGAAATAAAAACCCAACACTTCCATCAAAAGCACAATGAGATACCACTTGATACCCATTAGGATAGATGTTATAAAACAGCAACAGAAGAAAACAGAAAGTGTTAGCAAGGATGTGGAGAAATTGGAACCCTTGCGCATTGCTGACAAGAATGTAAAATGGTGCAGCTGCTGTGGAAAATCATATGGCCGTTCCTCAAAAAATTAAACATAGAATTACCATACGATCCAGATCTTCCGCTTCTGGCTATGTACCCCAAAGAATTGAAAGCAGGGACTTGAATAGATATTTCTACCCTCTTGTTCATAGCAGCTTTACTCACGATCGCCAGAAGGTGGAAAGGACCTAAATGTCCAACAACAGATGAATGGATAAAGAAAATATGGCATATGCATACAACGAAATATTATTGGGCCTTGAAAAGGAAGGAAGTTCTGATACACGCTACAACATACCAACTTTCCGGACTGCTAAATGTCAGAGACGAATCTTGAGGACATTATGCTAAGTGGAATAAACCATACGCAAAAAGACAGATATCCTATGATTGCACTTGTATGAGGTACCTAGAGTAGTCAAATTCATAGAGTCAGAAAGCAGAACAGTGCTTATCAGGGGCTGGAGGTAGTGGAGAATGAGGAGTCATTATTTAATGGGTACAGAGTTTCTGTTTGGAATGATGAAAAAGTTCTGGAATGAATAGCAGTGATTGTCACATAGCAATGTGAATGAACGTAATGCCACAGAACTGCTCATTTAAAAATGGTTAAAATGGTAAATTTTATGTTATGTTTATTTACCACATAAAGAAAAGAAAAATATCCCAAGATATAAACTTGAAATGTGAGTGCTAAAAGATATAAAAGGGCAATTAACAAAACAACTAGAATAAAATGACCTACAGGTGTATAAAAATATTTAATTTCATAAGTAATTTAAGAAGATATAAATGAAAAGATCAGCATATCATTTGTCATCTATAAAACTGGTGAAATTATTTTATGTTAATATTTAATTATAATCTTAGTCTTATGGCATGGGGATGCTCACAATGGTAGTATAAACGTGTGCAAACTTTCAGGAAAGCATCTTGCAAACTATGCAAAAGAAGTTTCAAATGTTCACATTCATTGACCCAAATCCAACAGTTAGGAATCTATTCTAAGGGTGTCATAGGAGATGCAGGCATGTGGATAATGGCAGACGGCACCCCTTGAACAAAGAACTCCGTGCAGTGAGGGAGCCAGCTCTGTGAATATTTGTAGCGGGGAATGCTGTGTGCCTGTTGGCATGGAGTGAGCATTCCTAACACTCAGTTAGGGATGAGGTCAGGAAGTGAGTGGGGCCAGATGAGGGAGGGCCTGAAGGCCACAGTAAGGAGTGCGGACTTTACCGGGAGTGAGCCGGGAAGCAATTGGAGGCTTCTGAGCAGAGGCCGTGATCTAAGCTTTATAAGGAGCACTGGCTACTATTTGCAGCAGAATCTATTAAGGGTCAAGGGAGGAAGAGGCACGGGTCACTTAGGAAGGTATTGCAATATCCAAGCAAGAGAAGGTGATGGCTTGGACTCGTGAGATTTTGTTTTGAATATCGAGCTGATGGACTGGAGGTGGGATATGAGATAGAGACAGGAGTCAGGTGACTCTAAGGGTTTCATCTGAACAGGAGGGTGAATGATGGTCCTAATTCCTGGGACGTACAGCACTGAGGGAGGAGTAGGTTTCTGGAGGAAGGAATCCAGGGATTCAGTCTGGAAAGGTGAAATGTGAGATGCCTGTTAGACACCAAGTGCAGATGTCGTCTGAGCTGGTGGAAGGATGAGTCTGGAGTTCAGGGGAGAGGACAGGGCTTCAGATACTAATTTGGGAACTGAAAGCAGATGGAGAGTAGTTAAGCTATGGACCACATGAGATGGTCTAGGAAGTGAAGTAGAGATGGAGAAGAGCACCGGATGCTCTAATATTTAGAGGTCAGAGAGGAGGGAGCATCAGCAAAGGAGACTCAGGTAGAGCAGCAAATAAAGGAGGAGGAAAACCAGGAGGTTGTGGTGTCTAATTATTGTAGACAGTACAACAGTACAACTTTTTCTACAAATTGGCTATAAGCACGCGTGCAGGTTTCGTTTCAAACTTGCTGCGAGGACAGAGGAGTCTAAGCAGTCCAATTCGAAGAGTTCTCTCAAAGACATTAATAGGAAGAAAGGAAGAGAGAATGAGAGAGAGAAAGAGAGAGAGAGGGAGGAAGGAAATGAAAGAAAGAAAAGAATGAAAGAAAAAGAAGGAAAGTGGTCAAATAAATGTCTTGTTGAAGACAATGTGACCTCTGATGGACGGTTGGCTGGGTCCTCTTGGTAACTGCGTAGAAGAAATCTTAATCTGATTAAAATCTACCAGATTTGATCAAGCACACTAGTTGTTCCCCAGGAGCAGCTAGCGATTTATCACAGGCAAAATGTCCCAGACCGGGTTTTCACACAACTTTCTCCAATACCTCTTTTTCACTGAGCGAATGTTTCAAGTTCCATCTCAGCTGTGGTATTTTGTTTTGTATTGTTTTGACAATATCATTAATTGAACATGTTACCTCTTTACAGTTTTTATAGGAAGTGGAAATTAGGAATAATTAGGAAATTATCATGAATGTAAATTAATCTTTAGAAGACATACACACTCACAATTAGCAGCTATATTTTTACACACATTGATACTGTTTGTTTATGCCTGTTTCCTCCCTTAGGCAAGGATATCGAAACGAAACCTCACGGCGACCAGGGCAGCGGTGGCAGCGCATGTGCTGGGAGGACCTGGGCTTTCAACTTGTGCATGTCGTGTTCTGTTTGGGCTCTTTTGTTTATGTAAAATAGGAAGAGGTGTAAGTAAAAGACACCCAAAGACCTCCTTGATTTCTGGCCAGAGATCTAGAGCTGTAAGACCTTAAGACTAGAGAATTAAACTCTGCCTGGAGAGTCACTTAGATGCTTCCCAAATTCCAGATATAGTTTTTTGCTGAACCTATCTTCTTGTGTATTCCAAGGTCGAGATCAAGTGTGCTTTCTCCTCCAGGTTTTGCTGCCGGTCGCTACAGGCATGTAGTGAGAAAGCTCCAGGTGTTCTCTGAGAGCCCCACGCTGTCCAATGTTCCTGACGTGCCGTCTATAAAGCCAGTGGACAGGTACCATTTTTCTGGGAGGGATTTTTAGCATGTTTCTACTTATAAGGTATAGTTCTCGTTCCCTCATTGTGGGCTGGTCATCGCTAATTAAATGAAATTTATTTTTAGAAGTGACATTTCAGTCATGGGCATGATAACAGATTTGATGTATTCAATTAGGTAAGAGAACTGGTTCTTATGGAAACTTTGACAATAATGACATTGCCGTGATCAGTACAGGGACTCAGTAAAGGCACTGTGTGTATCTAAGCAGCCTCCTGAGTGTCTGTGTGTAAATGTATGTTCAAGTTCCTGTAGAGGCATCATGACACTAACAAGTGGAGCTCTCTACACATCACAGTTTAAATGTTTCCCAGGAGGTTCACAGGGCAGCTGGAATAGTCCCAGGCTTCAATTTGTGCAAAAGCACTCCCCTGGATTCCACTTATTAGGGCATGATTGTAAAGTTTTCCTGAGAATTCATTAGCTTGTAATTCCAGCTGTAACTCACAGCTTTCCATATTCAGCCTCACCGTGATAGTGTGGAGGAACTCTTATGATCTGTGCCCGGATTCCGATAGGTGGGCCCAGGTGAAGAAGTATTTTTGCTCTTTCAAAAAGGATCGTTCTTTCCATATATTTTGGATGAATATGTCAATCAAGGAAAGATTTAAATTAAACAGCAATAGTCAGCTAAGTTTGACCATTGTCATAGTCATGGTCATAGCTTGTGAAATTCAGGGTTTGGAGACGGAACACAAAGTATAAAAAGGGACCTTATTGTATGCTCATCAGAAAAGAAAACAGTAAAACTGGTCCACAGAATTCTGAAACAAGAAGCCACAAATTGTGAAACAAATAGGCACCGTCAGATTTCCCTCATGGGCGTCACTCAGTCATATGTTGTGAATTCTCTTTCTGTCAACCCAGGCTCAACAATCTATGTTCCTCAAGTCATCTGTTGCTGGACCCTGGAGTCCTGGAGTCCCGAGTGTCAGATCCCCCCGGTGTGTGCTCTGGTGGGCACATCAGCTTCTTCTAGGAAGGCTGTAAGCATGGATCTGTTCTCTGTATCCCTCTCTCAGGCTGCACCTCTCTGATTTTCTTCCAGAAGACCTAATCTCTGGCCAGTAGCTTCTGGCAGGGACCTTCAGGCAAAAATGAAGGGAGCAGAGAAAGCATGTGTTGATGACAAGGCAGGGCAACTTCTTACAGAGGCCAACATTATCAGATGGAGGAGAGTGGAATCTCTATGGGGGTGAGGTACATAAGTGCATGGGTCCCTGTAATTGTTCCATGAAGACTTAACTGGTAATTAATCTGAGGAGAAAATGGATTAATGGGCAGTGAAAACACTGAGGAATCTGTTATGTAAAGCGTGTGCCACAACGGCTGCCAATTGACATAAGTGTTGTAAACCAAGGAATAAAATATTCTTATGGGGCCGGCCCGGTGGCACAAGCGGTCGAGTGCGTGCGCTCTGCTGCGGCGGCCCAGGGTTCGCCGGTTCGGATCCCGGGCACGCACCGACGCACCGCTTGGCAAGCCGTGCTGTGGCGGCGTCCCATATAAAGTGGAGGGAGTCGGGCACGGATGTGGGCCCAGGACCAGTCTTCCTCAGCAAAAAAATAAATAAAAATAAAAAAAGGAGGATTGGCAAATGTTAGCACAGGGCTGATCTTCCTCTCCAAAACAATATATATATATATTCTTAGAGGCCAGTTTGTTGACAGTCTCTGTGTTGGGCCGTGCACTTGACTTGGAATGTGCTCTTCCTGACTCTGCAAGAGGATCCAAATTAGTGAAAACTTATTCACATTGATAAGACTTTACCAATAGAAAACCGACATGAAATCATCTTTCTAATTTATCAGTTTACCCCACAATGTGGGCCCAATGAGTAAGGCAGTGCTTAGAATGTCATTGAGCACACGAAGAAAATATGGAGCACGCTCGTTCTATCTCTATGTTTTTCACATTCTTTGATGCTTGAGAGTGCCATGTCATGGGTTCTGAGATGGCGGAGCCAGCCTGTGGTGTACCTAGCAGCCAAAAAGACACAGGGTCAATTTTGTTCTTCTGAATTTGGAGCTCAGCGTCAGAAAACAGCAACATCAGAGCTGTTGCTCTATATGAGTCCAGGTGCCTGAGGATAAGAAAGCGTCATAGTGTTGGCCGTGTTATTCATCAGACTAGCAGCCCTTTACATGGTATAGCAGAAGGTACCATGACAAACATTCAGCATTTTCCGTTTTTGTTAGAAGTGAGGACTCTCCTATCATTCTACTAATTTGTTTAGAATTGTCTATGGTGATAACATGTCTCAAAACAGCAAAAAAGCATGTACGTGAATAGACCCCGTTCAGATGACTCACTTAGGTTTTCGCTGAGATAATGACTGTCTACCACTGGGTGGAATAGGCAGAAAGCAAATAAGGACGTTTTACTGTATCGTGTTGACAACAGACTGTTATTCAAAGGTCATTTCTCTTGCAGGCTACCAATTCTTTCTCTCTGTTATACATATACCTTTAAAAGTTTTTAATATCTCTCTGTATGTACGTATTTTAAATGTGCATAGAAATATAGAGTTATACAAAATTCTGACAAATGAAAATTCTAAAGCTTTAAACTTTAGTTTTTAAAATATAATTTTATCAAGCAAATTATAAGACAATATTCTTCTACATGGATTTCAACCTCTTAATTTGAACATCAGGAAGAAACATAACATTTCTATAGACAAGAAAATAAAAGTAACAATCATTGTGAGTTGATGAGGGACTTGTGCTGTCTTCTTTTTATTCTGAGGAAGATTCACACTGAGCTGACATCTGTTGCCAATCTGCCTCTTTTTTTTTGATTGAGGAAGATTAGCCCTGGGCGAAGAACTGTGTCATTCTTCCTCTCTTTTGCATGTGGGTCGACACCACAGTCAGGCTGACAGGCGGTGTAGGTCTGTGCACGGCATCCGAACCCGCAAAGCCTGGGCCGACGAAGCAGAGCACGTCGAACTTAACCACTACGCCACAGGTCCGTCCCCTGCTCTCTGTTTTCAATCAAATTAACTTTCTCAGAATGTTCTAGTTCAATTACTCCAATTCACTATCAGCCTAAGCTTTTAAAGCAAAGCAGGAACCTTGGAAATACATATTTGGCCCATGTCCACGAGTAATACAATCACTGTTGAAATTGAAGTGACCTCCAAAATGGCCACTACTCTTCAACACGCAGGAGCTCTGAAAATGAGTGCGGTGGCTGCCTGTCGGCCAAGACTCCCCAGTCGGTCGGTGGTAGATGCTCTGAGGCTCATTGGTGGCCCCTGGGTCCCAGTTGGGAGAATCTTCCAAACACAGAGGGGTTCAGACACTCAGTGGCTAAAACGAATGACAACTGTCAGCTGCACGTAAGAGAGAAGCCAGTTATTTTCTCAAATAATACGCAGCTCAGGGGGAAGGAGTCAAGGCTGGGGCAGTGACTCAACAAGGTCCTCACATGTTGTCTGTGTAGCTTGTTGAGGGGCTGGCTAACGGGTCAAAGGGGCCCCCCCGGGCCAGCACATCTAGGTTCAAGACAGGAAGAAGGAACAGAGCTGTGCCACCTGTGTCCTTTCTCCCTTTATCAGGAAGGCAAAAGCTGTTCTAGAAACCCTGAACACACATCCACTTATATCTCATCGACCAGAATTGTGTCATGAAAAGCCTGGAAAGAGGAAGCCTGCGAAATTATTTTGCTGCCCCCTCCCCCAAAGTATAATTTTAGAAGAGTCCAAAGGAAAAACTGCAGACAGATGAGCAATGAGCACCGTTGGCTTCTATTGGCACTTTGCCTGAGAGGGAGATTGGAATCACCTCCTTCTCCCCATGTGTTTGTGTAATCTCATGTGGTGTGCAAGCCAAGCTCACAGGGGCAGGACCTCTCAGTCCCCAGCACGGGTGGGGGTGGGGTGGTTGCTGTGGGAAGTGACAGTCACAGGCTGCAGAGCCCCTAGTCCACATTCTCCTCATCCTCTGTGATGTCACACTGGGACTTCTTGCCTTCCACCCTGGGCTGAGGCTTCTGAGCTCACTATGGCCTCAGCGTTCGCTGGGAACATAGGGCTCTCGGAGCCAGTATCAGGGAGGGAGCCTGTGGGCACCAGAGGTCCGGCCATGCGGCTCTGGGAGGATGGCATGCCCCTCACGAAGGGGCGCCATCCCCCGCCTCAGATCCCAATTCCCTGGCTCGTCCTGAGCCTGCTCGCTGCCTTCAGTGGAGTCCTGCTGGGTGCTGTCAGTGGACTCTTCTTTGGTTTCCCGTGAGTCTCCCACACAAGCCGGCAGGTTTCTTACAGAGTCAGAAAGGAAGACAGATCATGAGAGTCCGGACAGGGGAAGTGCAGAAGAGGCGTCAGGGAAGGGAGGATATTCTAGGCAGTGGGAACCAATGTGCAAAGGCACAGAGGCATAGAGTGCTTGGTGCCTTTGGGAGCTGTTGGTGGCTAGGAGTATTGGGTGACATTTGGTGGAGCCTCTCTGGGTCTGTCACCGCCCTGGCTATTTAGAGCAGGCTTTGAGGTCTGTGAGTCCGGACCAGGTGGAGTGAGTCCCGCGCGGAGCTTTGGGACTCCAGGATCAGCGCTGAGTCCTGCTCTGGTCTCAGTTGCAGATGGCTGGCCCAGAATGGGGAGTGGGCCTTTCCTGTTGTCACAGGACCCCTCTTCGTCCTCACCTTCGGCATTCTCATGTTTCTAAACATCTCCGACCCTGGTATCTTGCACCAAGGTGAGCTCTCGGGCCCGTGGGAGAAGGAGGTAGCACCCTAAAGGGTCCTGCGTGCAGGGAAGATTCCTAAAGTGCTCCTCCCTTGTCCCCTCCTCGGGCCTCAAGACCCCGTCACCCCACATCCCCTTCACTTGGGCCCTGCTTCTGTTGCTTCATTCCCAAGCCACCGAGATGCGGTACAACAGGATTCTGGAGGCTTTCCAGTTGCCTTGGAGGCAGGGCCAGTGCAGGCTGGGAAGAGAAGCCAGCTCTTGGCAACCACTCAGTTGTGTCTTCTTCCTTCCCACTGCACACACTCCTTACATCACTGACAGTTCCAAAGGCCTGCGTTCTCACAGAAGTCCTCTGGCTGGACGTCTACCTTCCCTTGGACTGCCAGCCTCTCTGAGTTTGGTCAGCTTCCTCAGTGCGGACTAGGATTCCCGTGCACACCTCCTTGCCTAGGCCAGTGATGCTGCGGGGCGGCCCTCACCCCGGCAGCAGCAGTGTGACGAAGGGCTCCTGCCGCTGCCCAATCCTCTTCCCATGCCAGGCTCCAACGAACAGGGCCCCAGGACGGTGCGTGTGGTTTGGGTGAAGCACATAGCCTTCCGCCTGCAGTGGTGCCCACAGTGCTGCTTCCACCGCCCGCCGCGGACCTACCACTGCCCCTGGTGCAACATCTGTGTGGAGGTGAGCGCCCCTCTCATCTGCCCCCTTCTGGCCCACACCCCCACCCGCTCTGCACCTGCCTGGGACCAGGAGGCCCACTTGCACAGGGGACCAGTAGCAGACCTCAAACCACGTCCGGGACTGCTAAGGCCAAGGGTGGCAGTAACTCCCAGCCACTCTTGGTCACTCATGCAGCTCACTGCCTCCCTGCCTGCACCTGTCCTGGGAGGCTGGCCCCTGCCGACCCAGGTGCTGACAGGCCCAGGAGCATCGACATCTATGCTGAGCCTGGTCAGGCCAGGGGGAGGAAAGGCACCCCTGTCCTACCCCAGGGCTGGCTGACACTAGATGCCCAAGGGCCCCACGGCTGGCTGTAGGCCTGGCCCGGGGAGCTTGACCTGTCCTCTTCTGGTGTCCAGAACGCTGTCCCCTCTCCCTCTCGCTCAGGACTTCGACCACCACTGCAGGTGGGTGAACAATTGCATAGGTCACCGGAACTTGGGCTTGTTCATCCTGCTCCTCCTGTGCCTATGCTTGTACTTGGGCTCCATGCTTGTCACCTGCATGGTCTTCCTCCTGCGCACCACCCACCTGCCCTTCTCCATTGACAAGGTCATCGCGTATCCACCAGGCTGCAGGGTCCACTTGGCGAGCTGTGGGCAGGGCGAGGACAGCCGAAGGGCGGGGTCCCGGGGGCGGGCGAGTGGTGGGCGGGGTTAGAGAGAAACCCCCTGGGGAGGACCAGTCTGGACCAGGGGAGGGTGGTAGGGTCCAGGCGATGGGTGGGGCTAGGAGGCACTGCGGTGCGTGGGCAATCTAGCGGGGTCTTGGATAGAGGACGCTGAGGGCGGCACGGAGACCAGGTCGGCCGGGTGGGGTGAGGTTTACCAGGGGTTGGTGGGTGGGGAGAGGATGGACTGGCTGGTCGTGCGCGGGTCTGTCAGGGCTGGAGTCGGGGTGAGGGTCCCGGCCCGGGAGGTCCATTGCGGGCGCAGCTCCTTAGCTCGTGGGCAGCATCGTCGTAGTGGTCCCCGCCGCCGGCTTCCTGGTGCCTCTCTTGGTGCTTCTGCTGATGAAGGCCAGGTCGGTGAGCACCGCCCAGCGCTCCTACGAGGACAAGGTACGCGGGTCTCCGGGGTGCCACGAAAGCGGTCTCTGGGCGGTCACCTTGGGCCTTCAGGACCTCCACACTTTCCGCCCTTTCTCCCCCGCCCTGGTCCTCATGGCCTGACCTCCCTTGAAGGTGCCTCGTGAGGCCTTGAGGCCCAGATTCAGCTCAGATCTCACCTCCTCTAGGGGCTCGGGGGTCCCTCTCCCTCCCAGGTGCACTGCGTCGAGGGCCTAGTGAGTGCTAGGCTGCGCATCCATTATTTTGAAGGCTGGGCATGGAGGTGAGGCAGGCCCCATCCTGCGCTCCTGTTGATAAGGCCCCTGAAGTCAGAGAATCTCCCGCCCTTCGCCCGTGCACATTGAGAGAGGGGCCTGCCCTGTGCTGTGCAGCGCAGCGCAGACTCAGAGGGAATGGAGAGTTCAGAGAGGACCGCGGTGTAGAGGGTTTGGGGGCAGAAGGCAGAGCGAAGGGCGTTGCCGGTGAGGGGCAGAGCTTGCAAAAAGGCAGGGAAGCTGGAAAGTTTGTGGAATGTTGAGGATGCTGAGGGGACAGTTGTAATTGGAGCAGAAAGTGGATGGGAAATCAAGTGGACTGCTGGGCTCGGGCCAGATGGAAAAGGCACGAAAGTCAGCTGGAGCCTTCTCTTGGTGCGGTGGAAACCTGGAAGCCAGGACAGGTTTTGTTTTTTTTTTTTAACATGGAGTAAAATTCACCCATTTTTAGTGCCCAGTTATAGGAGTTTTGACAAATGCATACAGTCCTGCAACCACCTCCATAATTAAGATTTAGAACAGTTCCATCACCCCCCACAATTCTCTGAAGCCCCTTTTGTAGTGGGTTTCTCCCCATGCTTGTTACCCCTGGCAACCACTGATTTGTCTTCTATCCCTCTTGTCTTTCCTTGTCCAGAGTCTCGTGTGGATGAAATCATAGCCTTTTGAGTCTGGTGTCTTGCACTTAGCATAATGCGTTTGAGATTCCTCCACGTTGCTGCCCGTAGGAGTTCTTTCCTCCTTTCTCTTGCTGTGTACTATTCCGTCATATGGATGTACCACAACTTACTTATCCATTTGCCAACGGAAGGATATTTGGGTTGTTTCTGGGTTTTGGTGATCATAAAGAAAGTGGCTATAAACATTCGTGTACAGGCATGGGAAGATAAGTTTTCATTTCTTTGAGTCAATTCTTAAGAGTGGCATTGCTGGGTTATACAGTAACTGAATGTTTAACTTGATAAGAAAGTGCCAAATTGTCTTCCAAAATGGCTGTACCCTTTTGCATTCCCACAAGCAGTGCATGGGAAATCCAGTTGCTTCTGCATCCTCATTAACATTTGGCATTGTCACCATTTTTTGTTTTCTGATTTTCCGTTGTAGCTAGTCTAAGAAACGTGTAGTGGTATCTCATTGTGGTTTGAATTTGCATCTTCCAAGTGACTAATGCTGTTGAGCATCCTTTCATGTTCTTATTTGCCATCTGTATATCTTTGATTAAATGTCTGTTCCAATCGTTTGCCCATTCAAAAAATTATGTTGTCTTCTTAGTATTAGATTTAAAGAGTTCTTTCTATCTGCTAGATTCAGCTACGTGTTTTGCAGTCTTTTCCCAGCCTTTGGCCTTATTTTCTTGCCAGTGTTTGTCCAAGATCAGAAGTGTTCAATTTGGATCAAGAGCGTTTTCAGTTTTGTCTTCATTGGCTTGTGTTTTGGTGTTGTAATTAAGAAATCTTTGCCTAAACCGAGGTCACCAAGATTTTCCCCTATGTTTTCTTCTACAAGCTTTATAGTTTTAGGTTTTCTCTTTAGGCCTCCTATTCATTTTGGGTTGAATTTTGGATATGAAGCAGGGTATGAGTCAAGACTTATAGTTTTGCGTGTGGGTTGTTCCAAGAGCATTTGTTGAAAAGACAGTCCTTTTTCTGTTGAGCTGTCTTTGCACATTCCTCAAAAATCAATTGACTATATAGATGTGGGTGTATTTCTGAACTGTCTCTTTTTTTGCCACGACCACACTGTCTTCACTGGTAGCTTTCTATGAAGTCTTGAAATGACACAATGTGACATCTCCAACTTTGTTCTTTTTTTCAGAGTTCTTGTGGCTATCCTAGTTCCTTTGATTTTCCATATAAATTAAGAATCAGCTTGTCAATTGCTAGAACTGAGTTTGCTGAGATTTTCCCTTGGATTGCATTGAACCTACAGACCGCTTTGGAAAATGGACCTTTTAACAGTATTGATCTTTTAATCCACGAAAATGGGATACCTCTCCATATTCAGGTCTTCTTTGATGTCTTTCCTTAGTGTTGTGTAGTTTTCAGCATATACAGCTTGCATACCTTGTGTTAGATGTTTTCTAAGTATTTCCTTGTTTTTTGTGCTCTTATAAATTTTTTGCAAAATTGAATTTACATTTGCTTATTATTGTTAGAAAATACAGTGGACTTTTGTATGTTTGTCTCGGATCTTGGAATTTTTCTGGATTGACTTATAAGTTCTAGTAGCCTTTTTGTTGATTCTACCTCAAAATTCATGTCATCTGTGAATAAGGACAGTTTCATTTCCCCCTTTCCAGCGTGTCTGGCTTTATTTCTTTTTCTTGTCTTCCTGCACTGTCTCGGCCCTCCGCTACAGTGGCAGGTGGAGTGGTAAAAGTGATCCTTGCCGTGGGTTTCCTTCAGCAGGACAGGGACTTGAGTAAAGGCTTTTTTAGGAAGACTGTAGTGGGCCAGAGTGATGAGGGAGGGGCTGGAGACACCGAGGCAGCTGAAAGGACAGAGGAGCCCTCTGTGCCCACCTCCTCCCATCCTTCCCATCACCACTCCATCGCTCCCCCCGTATTTGGTTCACAGCTCCCGTGTGACGCCTCTGCTCATCCCTTCCTCATCAGCCCCCTGTTGTCTGCATGCCTTCTCTCTCCATCCTCAGTCCATCATTTCAGCCTCTCTTGGGCAGCACTGTCCCTTCCCACATCCTATGGTTCTTCAGCCTCGGGTCGGGACCTAAGCCCTGCGCCCCCTGCACTGCTCCGCATGGGGTTCTTCCAGTCCGGGGTCTCCACCCTTAAGAAGCCCGACTGGGGTCTGCACTCTGTGATTCACCAGGCAGGGCTCTTTCCCATCACCTGCAGATCCCATTTCAGGCATCCTTCACACACCTCCACTTCGTTCCCTTCCCGCCTCCATCCCCTGACCGCAGCTTCTGCTGGGGCCACTTGCTTAGTGGTTCATAGTAAGGGCTCTGGAGCCAGACCATGTAAATTCACTTGCCAGCTCCACAACATGCCAGCATGGAGATCTTAGGAGTACTGCTTGGCCACCTGGTGCCTCAGTTTCCCCATCTGTAAAAGGAGGCCGCATGGGTTAATATGTGTAAGACACATAGCACAATGGCTGGTACAAGTAAGTGTCCTAGACTTTGTTGTTGTTATTATTTCCGTTCCTTGGCATCATCATTGCCACGTCTTCATGTCTCTCTCATCTTACAAACAAAGCAAATCTCCGTTAACGTCACAGGCCTCCACTCCAACTGTCATACTCTCCCCTCGGCACAGCCGGAGTTTCTGACAGAGTTGGCTGTGCTCACTAGCATCGTTCTTCACCTTCCTCATCCCACTTCAGCCTCTGTCCTCACTGTCACGGTGATGCTGCGCTCTCCACGAGGCCACAGCCAGCAGGCAGTCCTCAGACTGATCTTTCCTGGCCGCACACAGCCCCATGTGGAACGGCACGCCGCTGCCATGACCCTGCCCCAGGCTCTCGGGGTCCCGCTCCCTCTGCTCACCTGGCTGATGCTCCTCGGCCTGCACCGTGGAGTCTTGCCCTAGGCTGCCTGCTCTTCTCGCTGATCCCCTCTCCCTGCTGCTCTGCCACCCCCAGCTGCCCTCTCCACCCTGAAAGTTACGACTGGCTTTGTTGTTCATGGTGTGTCCTCTGTCCCCAGCGCATTGCCCGGAACATTGTTGAAACCTCAACATATTTATGAGCAAAGAGTGAACCTGCAGACAAAGGAATGCATGCGGCTTTGGGAGGAAGAGAAAGAAAGAGAGAGAGAGAGAGAGAGAGAGAGAGAGAAGCCTGATGCCATAAACCCTGGGGAAGAACCGAGAGAGCAGAGGCAGCAGGGAGTTGGGCAGGAGACGGGACAAGAAGACGCCCACTTTGCTCTGGGCCTGTGGAGAGTGAGGGCGTTGGAGACTCGCAATGGGAGCAGGAGACCCGGGTCTGGAGCCAGTGAGAGGGGACAGTGTGTGAAGCTGAGAGCTGCTGGCTTCCGTTCCCAGCTGAGAGGGGCCATGTGGGGGAGCACGGTGCTCTGCTGTATTAGTCAGTTCTTACAAATTCCTTCAACAGCTATCATTCCTTGAAGCACTGAATAATCAGCATTTTCCTATGCTCCATGTACATCTCATGAATGAAAATATATTTCTCTAAATTTGAAATTTTGAATGTAAATTTAATCAAAGTCTTTTAAGCTTTTAGTTTCCCTTAAATGCTTTAAACACCCTAAAGGACGCAGAACTCAAACTCTCACAATGGTTGCTGTTGGTTTTGGCCAAAATGGGACATTCTGGAGCTGTCTTGACTTTTCCTCCCCCAGGGCTCAGCTGCCCTGCCTGGGGTCCTGGTTCATTTTGGTGGAGAATAGTGTTGAAGATCAACGTCTTTGTGACAGGGGCATGGGACACAGGAGAGCTGGTGGTGGGCAGATGTGCTCCTGGGCCCCTTTCGGTCGTGACCAGCACTTTGTAGCTAGGGCGCTTGAAGTCGGGGTGAGAGTCGGCCTGCGCTGGGGAGGAGGAGGGGATGAGGCTGGTGGGTGGAGGGCGGGGAGGACGAGAGCTGGGTCAAGTGTGTCCAGGAGAGGACTTGAACTTTCGTCTTGACCTTTACTGCACTAGGCGCTCAGGACTTTGAACCCCGATTTCCGGGGCCATGTGAGTTTGGGTAGGAAATATGATTGGGCCCGAAAGCACTGCCCTTCCAGATAGTGAAATTCAGTGAAGGCACAAGTTTGGAAGTAATGAGTGGTGGGAAAGCAGAGAAGTAGGGGGAGCGGGGTGTGGAGCCGTCTTTGGAGCAGCTTAATAGAACAAGGCAGATCTGAAAGCATATTTGGAAGGAGGCAGCAGGAGGATGTGTGTGGCCAAAGGAGACAGAGAGGGGGAGGATGCTGCCAAAGGGGGTACCAGGTGGTGGAGGGATCCCTGAGGCGGCAGGAGTTGGGGGTGCGGGGCCAGGGGTCGCGTGGAGAGAGCTCCTCGGAAGTGGGTTGGGGGAGGCCTTGGCTGACCCTTGCCGCTTCCCCGCCCTTGGAGTCTTGCTGCAGCCCTGGGCTGAGCTGACCGGCTCAGGGAGGGCAGTGGGGGCGGCCTGCCCAGTCCTGCTGGATCTGAGCTCCTCTTCCCACCCTGGCCCCCTCCAGTACCAATGCCTACATGGACACAACCCTTTCGACCTTGGCTGTGGCAAAAACTGGTATTGGACACTTTGTGCAGCGCTGGGACCCAAGTGAGTTGGCAAACCAGAGGCCTGAGTGGTGGCCCTGGGGCTGGTGGGGTGGGGTGAAGCTGGGTCATCTCGCCTGGCCCCTTAGCAGAGCTCCCAGGTCCTTCCGCTCATTCTTCCTATTGTTTTGGGATTTTCCCCAGGGCCTTGTGGGAGCATTTGGAGCCCCCACTTCCTTGCCTCTGTGGGTTCTTGCCCCAAGAAATGGTGTAGAGGGCATTGCATCCTGGATGAGACAGGCCCCAGCTCCCCGTGGTGCCGAGCGCTGGGCCTTGTCCTGCCTAAGATGAGGGGCACCAGGCAAGGAGGGTCACGACCACCTCCATCTGGCTTGTTGCTCCCCAGGTACATGGCCGAAGCTGTCGGGCTGCAGAGAGTGGTGGGGCCTGACTGGGTGCCCACGCGGAACCTGCACTTCCCGACGTGCCCCTCCATGCCCATTCCCGAAGCCCTCCCTGGGCTGGGGTCTGGCCGCCAGGTCCAACCTCTGGATCTGTACCAAGCAGGGCAGGATCCCCCAGGGAGTGGTGAGGCTGCAGCCCTCCAGGAGGTAAGGGGTGTGTGTGTGTTTGTGCCCACAGATGCGCACGCGCCCGTCGTGTTGGGAAAGGGCATCTGAAGATTGTACAGGTTTAGGGAAAGCCCCCCTCCATGTTTCGCTGGTGCTGAAGCTGGAACACTCCGAGCTCGAGGGCGGCGGATCATAGGCCAGCGGAGCGTTGAAAGTAGAGTCACAGGCCTGCAGACTACATCAGGGGTCCCTGGAGAAACAAGGGGAAGAGACCACACCACTCACTTGCTCGTTGCCCTTGGGCCAGTCCCTTACCCTTTCTGGGCCTCAGTTTCCTTAGCCATGAATGAGGATTGAGACTAGGAGAGTGGGCAATAATTTTGGGGGGCGGATTCATTTATTTACGGGCAACTTTTAACCTGAAGCTCAATGTTTGAAACAGGTGGCAGTGGAGCTTTAGGACTGCTGCGGGGAAGGTAATTCACAAGCCCCGCCCACAGGGCCCCTGCAGTGATGTTCTGTGGGTCCTGCCCACTCCCTTGGCTCTGCCTAGGGGGGTGGCACCTTGGACAGTTTCTTGCTCCCGAGCTGGTGGGTCATGCGGTGTGGGGCCGGCACCTTTGGAGAGCTGACCTCCTCCACTCTGTGTTTAGATGCACGCCGGCCGGCCCAGTGTGGCCCCTGCTGCTCAGGCCCGAGAGGCGGCTCGATCTGCCTCTCACCCATTTGCACCCGGAGATGCCAGGAGACCCGGCACCTGAGCCTCACCTCCTGAGCCCCGCGTGGAGACTCTCTGAGCCCTATCCTTGCCCAGTCCCCTTGCGAGAGTGCCGAGACCCCTGAAAGCCCATTAAACACCCTTTGCCTGCCTCCTACAGCTGCCCTGCTGCACTGTGTGTTGGGATCAAGGGAGTGGGGCGGTGAGGGGGCCTCTGGGGGCTGAGACAAAGACCCGGGGTGGGGGCAGCCAGGGTTCAATACTGGCTGGCTCTGCGATCTAGTGCAAGACACTGAACATTTCTCTCACCCTTCAAACGGGGAAACCATAACAACCAAAGCGAGGACTGGAGATGATGGAAGAGAAAACCCAGCAGTGCCTGGATGTCGGCCTAGCCAAGTCCTGGCCTCTGCCCTGCGGCCACCCTGTCTGACTGCAGGGGGCGCGCGCTGCTTGGGAATTCGCCCAGCCTGGCCAGCTACAGCCTGGCAGCACAGGAGGCTCCTGTGTGGGTTGTGGCTGGCCCTCAGGCTAGGAGTGTGCCCTCCTGCGGCCTCAAGACAGGGAAGTGGAGGAGTGGGGTGTGCCCCCTCACAGTCCACCCTGCATCATTCCTCCAAGTGGGTCTCACCTTGGTCACTCCCTCCTGTTGGGGAGTCAGATGCCGGTTCTAGTCCTGTGTCTGGCGGTGGGGGGGGCGTGTCCTAGACTCTGGGAGCCAGCAGACCTCTGGGTAGGGGCAGAGAGGAGGAGGGAACCATGTCAAACGGTGAATCCTCCAGTGGGCAGTGAGTGAGGCTGAGAGTGGGAAATAATGGTCCATTCCTGGCAGGTCCTATGAGGATGAAATCAGGTGGTTCATGCAAACACCAGGTACACAGTAGGCACACAGTGTCTGCAGCCGGTATGATTCTGGTTATTTTCTCCTTGCTGCTTCTTGGGCGGGGCTTCCAAGGGGGGTCTGAGCCCCCTTGGGACTGAAGCGGCCTTGTGGGCTCTTCAGCCGGCCACGAAAGTGATCACGCACGGGCTGAGTATCAATTTTTCAATATATGTCATCGTTCCTATCCAGTTATTATGGACACTACTACTAAGTGGAGCTATCTACAAATTATAGTTTAAATGTTTTGTGGAATGTTCATAGGGCCACTGGAATTTTCCCAAGCATAAATATGTGACCCAGAACTCCTCTAAATTCCAGTTATTAGGGGATCATTTTACAGTTTTCCTGAGAATTAATTACCTTGTAAAATATACTCACAGTTTTCCATATTCAGACTCACAGTTACTGTATGTAGGACCTCGTATATGTGCCCGGATCCTGATAGGCTGGGCCCAGGCGAAGAAATATTTTTTCTCTTTAAAACTGGATTGTTCTTTTCCTTTTCATGTATAGTGGATGACTATGTCAATCCAGCAAAGATTTAAATTCAAAATCAATAATCAATTAAGGTTGGCCGTTGTTATAGTCGTGGTCATAGCCTGCAAAAATGAGGGTTTGGAGATGGAACAGAAAGCATAAAAGGGGACCTTATTGTATGCCCATCAGAAAATAAAACAGTAAAACTGATCAACAGAATTCTGAGAGAAACAGCCACAAATTCTGCAACAAATAGCAAGCAGCAGATGTCTCTCATCAGTGTTACTCAGTCTCGTGTTGTGAATTCTGTCGGTATTGGCTCAAAAGTCTGTGTTCCTGAAGTCATCTGTTCCCAGACCCTGTAGTCCTAGAGTCCTGAGTGTCAGGTCCTCCGGGTATCTGCTGTGGTGGGTGTGTCAGCTTCTTCTAGGAAGGCTGTAATCATGCATCTGTTCCCTATATCCCTTTCTCAGGCTGTCTTTTTTGGGTGCTTCTTCCAGAAGACCCAATCTCTGGTTGTAGCTTCTAGCAGGGACCTTCAGGCAAGAATGAAGGGAGCAGAGAAACCACGTGTTGATGACAAGGCAGGTTAACTTCTTCCAGTAACTAACAATATCAGAATGGAGGAGAGTGGAATCTCTATGGGAGTGAGGTACATAGGCACGTGGGTCCCTGTAATTGTTCCATGAAGACTCAACTGATAATTACTCCAATGAGAAAATGGAATAATGGACAATGAAAACAGTGACGAATCTGTTATGTACAGTTTGTGCCACAATTGCTGCCAATTGACATAAGTGTTTTAAACCAAGGAATAAAGTATTCTTAGAAGCTAATTTGTTGACATTCTCTGTGTCGGGCGAGGCACTTGAATTCTAATGTGCTTTTCCCCACTCTGCAAGAGTATGTAAATTACTGAAAAACTTAATCATATTTGTTACCGATCCCAAACACAGGTTCATTTACCCAGCGCACAGGAGGGCCAAAAAAGTAAAGGAACTGAAACAGCAGGCTTGTGGCAAGGAAAGAGCCTTACTATCGAAGGGCAGCCAGATGAGTAGACGGGAGTTAGAACTCAGATCCACCTCGTCGAATGAAAAAAGGTTGAGGTTTGTATCTGAGGTTTTCGGTAGGGGAGGGAGAGCATGTGCCGTGGTTTTATGTAGGGGAACAAGAGCATGTTCCGGGTTTGAGGTAGGGCAGCAGGAGCATGTGGCTGTGCTGCTTGGCACCTTCCAGCAGCCTGTGTTTGGCCTTGAACACTGAATTTCCTTTCTCTTGACTTTCTTGACTTTTCTGGTTAGTTTTCGGCATCAGCCTGCATTTGGCCTTGTGAGGCTGAATCCTGATGTCTGGGCCTTGACTTTCTGGGAAAGACAGCTCACTCATATAGTGAGGAGAGACAGGAAGGCCTGGTTAGTTTTAGACAACAGCCGATTATGCTGAGTATGCACAGGTGCAGTTAGCAAAGCTTATGTCAAAACTTTTGGCACTAGGGCAGATTTTTGAACTTTTTCATGCTCGGTTTCAGTTCCCACCTCTTATGATCAGGCTTCAGTCTTCGGGAACGGGGGTGAAGGCCTCTCTAGCTACCTTCTGCTGTGAAAGGGCAAAGATCAGGATGGGAGGAATGAAACTGTTTTACCGTCACTTTAAAATAGTTTTGAGTACCGGGTGGGGAGAGAGAGCTACGCTTTGCATCACTAATATTTTAGTACTCTGATCAACGGCTTTGGAACAACACTTAAGTTCATCACTTATAATTACATGGATAACCACACAGATAGCAAAATAGACAGCCCAAATTTTAGTATCCCCTCCATAATGGACCTCAGTCCTTGAGGAATCCCGGAGAAGGTGACTGTAAACCAATCAAGGTTACTGCCTGGAAGCTCAGGTAAAATCTGATGTAGCCAAGTAGCGTGCTGTCTAATCGTCCAACAAGTAATGTAAGAACCTGGGAGTCATGTATTACTCATCTATAGGAGGCTGTCTTGTGCACAGCAACTTGCAGTCTGTCACGAGTCCATTTGAGCATTCGGAGAAGTCAGTGTCTAGAGGATGAAGCCAGCCAAAGTTTGGGAGATCCCAGTTGTGATGTACTTCTGTGGCATGATTCTTGTTCCCTGTGGCGTTTTCAGTATGGTCCCCTGCAATCCAAGAATTCAATAGGACCCAGTCTCCATGACAACGATGCTGCAGAGAAACCTCTGACGGTGTCTAGTTCCTTGGTTTGAGTTCCCTTCAGGGCTTTTGGATCATCTCTGGAACGTAGAAAGGGTCTCCCAAAGTTAGGCCTATGTTGTGTCAGCAAGTAACCAGGTATTTAATAGGACGCATTTTTAGAAAAGAAAAGCAAAGTTAATGGGTTTGGAGCAAACGATAAACCAATTTCTGAGCCCAGGGTATGGTTATTCAAGAAGATCTCTGGATGTCAGCATTGAAGAATCCCCTGCAGTTTAAAATGTCTCCGATGATGTCATCAGGTGTTCAGGTAAACCTTTTGAGTGGCTTACACAGAAACAGGCGTGAAGATCGTCCCAACATGGGTTGTCGTGGTGCGCTCTCTTAGGTTTATATCAAGTTCTCCAGCTTCAGGTTCCCGGGCTTCAGGAAAAAACGTGATTTTAGTTCTCAATGATTGGAAATGAAAAGGAAAGAAAAAGTTGAAAACGTCAATTTGGAGATCTGTACCAGATATTTGAGCAAACTAGCAGAATTCAGGATCCAGTCCAATTTACAAATAAAAAACAAAAACCTTGAAGTTTTTAATGAACAGAACCAAAATCCAACATCCACAAATGTGTATTACAGTTTCTATTGAAACATAAGTTTGCTCGCTAAATTTACCTTCATTTGTACCAATGACAGTGAAATTAAGAGTCATTGGTTTGCAAACTAACTCTAGTTTTAATAAACTTTGCCCAATGATTTACATAAGTACAGCAAGAGTAGCAATTGATCATATAGGTTCTTTTAAATCTGCTTTGCTGGAACTTTTTATAAGGAATCTCAGCTTGAACTTGAAAGGCACCTCCACGCCAGGAAAAGTCAAGCCAAGGACTTGTCATCAGACTTGACCTGGGATACCTACAGATTTGTGTGAATTCCTCTTTTCTCTTGAGGGTCCCCCAAATATCCTAAAGTTCTTGCACCTGCCAGGGAAGTGCCCTGCTTTACTGGCCTGGTGAGGTTTCTGGGAACCTTGTAAGCAAGGTGCCAGGGCAATATTTTTAAGTGGCTTTATTCCGGAAAGTCCAGTGTTTGCTTCTCAAATTTGTACGGTCATATCCAAGTTTGTGTATGTTTCTGTCAAATATGACATTCCAGTCAAAGCCTTGGCAATATAACCCGTTTCTAATTCTGCCCTGCTATAAGGGAAACAGATTCTTATTGAACTTATACAAATAACTATATTGCCATGAAAATAAGAATACTTACTCTTGAAGAGTTTTTAAATGCTGGAGGCATAAGATAAGGGAGAAAAAGAGAAATGCTTCCCTTTTGCTTACAAATTGCTGTAAGTCATAGTTAGCTTAACGAGAAAAGAGAAAAAGGTTTACTAACTCTGGAAAAACAAAACGTTAAATATCAGCAATATTTCAAACAGGGAGTCATAAAAATTATAATCATCCTCATCAATTTATTCAGTCCTACGATGTCAACTTTTGATCTTCTGTTTGCAGTTTCATGAGGCCACTAATTTCTCAGTTACAGTTTTGTGATTTCCTACCCAGATCAGTTTTGTAATCTGAAAGTTTGTCAGAAACCTGTATTTTAGAGCAAGTGTCAGGGTCCTTTCCATGAATCTCTCTGAAGATGAAACATGAGAGTAAAACAAGTGCCTGCATATGACCCAACATTCAAAAATGGCAAATTGGCAAAGACACTCGGCTGTTTCTGTAACATACAACACTTTGAGATAATGACTAGAATTATGACTGACAACCAGGACAGATCAGAATTTTTGGAATGTTAGATAATTTTTAGAAAAGAAATCATACGTTAGTAACATTTACCCACACAATATTACCTCGGAAGGCTTGTTATGGTTTATTTGATAATGCTTCCCATGTAATTTAACGTACCAAATAAGTTTCGTGAGTTTACATCTTCCTCTTTGTAGAAAGAGAGAACAAATTCTTGGAAACATCTCAGAGCTGATTGGAAATTCTCAAAGCTTTCTTTTTAAGTCAAAAGAAAGACTTGAATTTGGGGGGAAGTTCATCAAAAATATCAAAAAGGTTTAAAACACTTGGTCATGTAGGAAACAATGCTTAGTTATTCATTTAATCAAGGAGACAACAGAATCAGCAAAGGCAACAGAGAGTTCAAGCAGTCAGCAAACCTTAATAGAGAGACCTCAGTTCCTTGAACATAGGAAATTATTTTCACAAAACATGGATTTTCTGTCTTTTAGGTAAACTTACTCAAAGGTAAAGAAAAACTTTTTATAACCTCTTTATCAAGAGCAGACCCAAAGTTCAAGAGAATTATCTTTGGAAGAAAGAAAGCCAAATTCTAATTCTGCACCAGCTTACTTTTCATATTGAAACGTATTGACTTAATTAAATTCATTTCAACCACAGCCAACTTGACCAAGAACACAGAACTCCTCAGGGTTTTCCTTTCGCAACCCTTCTGTTGCTTACTTTTTACATTCAGAATTTGTCCCATGCCTTCATTTTGTCTTTCCTTATGCTTTAGGACAGATATCTCTATGCATCATACCTTCTTTACTGCAAACATACATTTTATTTTCCTTGCAGACAGAGGTTCTAGAAATACGTGTTTTCAAAGGAAAGTTTTTGAGCATGCATAAAACCCGTTTATTAATCAACTTAAGCATCTTTAAGGTTCCCTGTGAACAGAAACCAAAGGCGGACAAATCTATGCTTAGTAATCAATTTCTAATTTTTTTTAATGCAGAAATGACCTAGGTACTCAACAGATTTTATCGTTTAACTTAATGTAGCAAAACTCTTAAGTTTTAAGTTACCAAAAAAGATTTTCAAAGCAGTTTTTCAAGCATATAGGCCATAAAACATAATTATTGCACCCCAAACCTCTTACCCATTTGTATCTATCTAAATTATTTGTTCCCAATAGTTTTGTTTAGGTTACTCACAAAAATTTCATGTGACATTAAGCCGTTAGCCATCATCATACTGTTTGAAGTATATACACCATAATGTGATCATTGTTAAAAGTTCCCCAAAACACTTTTATCCTTTTCACATCTATTTCGTTTACTTGTTCCCAATAATTATGTTTAGATTGCCTACAAAGCCCTCCTGAGACATCAGACAAAATCAGCCATTATTGAAAGTTATTATTGTTGGCCGACAAATTTTGTCACAAGCATAACATGTCTACACCATATCTGATGTTGATAACTCTGAAAACGTATTTATTTTAATCAAACCAACAAACTTCCATAAGCTTTTATTTACCAAAGATCATTTTATATCGTGCTAACTTGAAAGACATTTGGGTTAGTTTCCATTACATTTAGAAAGAATTTATATAAGCACTTACGTTAAGCCAATTAAATGGAGATGCTTTAGAAATTATATCATCTGTAGGCAGACAAATAGAGAGAGAGAGACTTACATCCAGATAGATGCCAACAGAGATCTTTAAAACTTTAGCCTGGTCGCAGGGACGAAACTCAGAAGAACAGTTGGATCCAAATTACTCCCTAGCAAATGGACCTGCTCAGATGGCCAAAGATTTTTCCTCAAGATTCTTTTTTGTTGTAAGGATCCTTTTCATAGCTGTGTTTGACATCATTTTGTCTTTGAGAAGCCTCTGCATATTACTCAAAGACTGCATTCCATTATGAGAGCTTTTGAATCCTCACTTTTAAGGGCGACTCTTAAGGTGGTCTTGAAACAGAAGTTCCCCAGCCTGGCCGTTACAATTCCAAATGATCTCAAAAGTTTACCTACTTGCACTTGCTTAACTTGAGTTCAGGAATTTCGGGGGAGTTGAAGTGGGGAAGCTCAGCAAGAGAGGAGATTTGGTTTCTTTCGCTAGCAGGGCCGCTGGCATCCCCCAATCTGGCGTGTTTAATTACTTAATTATTTTCTTTGAAAGAGGCAGGAAGTTAGTCCTGATTTCGTTTAGAAGCCTCAAAAGATTAAAATAGGCTTCCCATTGGTTGTTTAACTTTGTGGCTGGCTTTTTCCAATTGCGTATGTAAATACACCAGTTTGGGTAAACTGAAGTTGCCCCCTTTTGGCCATTTTAAAGTAAGGTCTCCTTTAGCATGTTTAAGTAACATTGGCTGAAGGGTGGATTTATAAGGCCTTACAATATCAGGCAGGGGAAAAGTTCCCCAGCGAGACACAATATTTTATCCCCGTAACATACTGTAATAGCATCAGGCCAAAGAGATGTAATCATTTTACATAAAGCCCATTTAACTGTACTAATTTTTCAACGACATTTAATTTCAATTTTATCAATTTTTATACCTCTCATCATAGCTTTCGTTAGGATTCCATCAATAAGTCTCTGTCTTATAATATTGTGTAGGGAAAGCATTCCCAGCCAGACATAACATCCGTTTCCGAAAAAACATCCAGGCGAAGTGGACATGACCTCTTCCTCTAATATTAGCTCAAACATTATAATCTTTATGATCTTATCAAGATTAGCATTCTAACTGTTGCCCCCAACAATTGTTGGTCAGATTTCTCATTGTGATTTCCTGCTTTCTGGCTTAAAAATATTTTTTTTTCCCCAAACTGGGGTGACTAGAACAGGCCTGTCTGAGGTCTTTTAATCTTGCGGGGCCAGTAGGGGGTCCTTTCAGCCCACCTAACTTTAGGCGGTGTTTTATGAAAACCTTTATGTTAACCTCATCCATGTCTGTTTTATTTATCCCATTTTTCTGTTTAATAACTAGCAAAGATTTCCATCCTGCTGAGATGAGTCCTGTGACTCTTTCCTTTTCTGATTCCTCTTTGTTTTTCCCCCTTTTAATATTTGTCTTATTTACCCCACTGTCTTACTTACCTTAGTTTCCCTTAGAATACAAAAAATACCTTTAAAAATTTCCAACTTGCTGGGAAGAGTCCCTTTTTTTTTCTCTCAGCTTGTTTTTATTCTTCTGTTAACTTGTTTTTGTTGGGGGAAGAGGGAGAATCTCCCTCAGCCCTTTTCCTTAAGGTTCTTCTGGCTGGCCAAATAATCAACAAGACAGGTTAGCAGGAGAAAATAATACCAAGTTTAATAACATGTATACATGGGAGAAACTCAGAAATGAGCAACTCGTCCCTCTGTCTAAGCTGCTTCCTTAAGTATTGCAGCTAAAGGCGAGGAGGGTGTTGGGGGTGGGGAGTGGCCTGGGACTTCAGAGGGCAGGAGGACAATTCTTTTCGGGGTCATCTATAGATAGTGTGGTCAGGGAGAGACAGAGTTTTTGATAAAAGGGGCTTGGTGCCCCTCCCATTGTAACATCTATTTTACATTATCTTTATAGCCATCATGATAGAAGATCTGTTCCAGGAAGGAGCCACCATGTCAAATTCTTTAGGCAGTTAGTGGGGGAGGTCAAATGTCCTTCAGAGAAAACAATCAAGGTAAAGAGATACATTTCAGGGTGGCCAAATTTTGATCTCCCACAATTTCATTAGCCTCTGTAAGACCACGAGAGGAAGCTGAGTCCCCAAATTTGGTTAAGTTTCATCTTTATTTTTCATAGGTTTATAACTGGAAACATCCCAGTTTTGCAATACATGACCCAGAGGGCTGCCACTGGGAGTCAAATCCCAGTTTCCCATTATGGCACGACTCACACACACACATTACCTGCATTCACACATGTCCACACAAGTGTCAGAAAAGATGGTGCCAAGAGTTAGTCCTTTCTACAAATTGGGGCTCCCTCCGGACAGACTCCCATAACCTAGAACAAAACCCCTGAAACAGGCAAACAAACTTCACATTCACATACACATGCACACACACAAGTGTCACAAGAGACCGAGAGCAGAGTTAGTCCTCTCTGCGTGAGAGCTCTAGTCCTTTCAACATGGTCAGAGCCCCCTGACCACACCTTTTACCCATGCAAAACCAATTTTCCCTCTTCTTTTGTATTTATCAGTTTACCCCACTAGGTGGTCCCAATCAATAGGGAAGCTCTTGCAAAATCGAGCACATGAAGGAGATATGAAGCATGTCAATTCCATCTCTATGTCTTTCACATCATTTGATGCCTGAGAGAGCCATATTATGGGTTCCTGGGTTCGGGGTGGGTAGCGAGCCTCTGGTGTTACCTAGCAGCCAACAAGACACAAGGTCAATTTTATTCTTCTGAATTTGGGGCACAGTATCAGAAAATAGCAACCTCAAAGAGTCATTGCCCTGTGTGAGTAGAGGTGTCTGAGGACAAGAAATGGTCACTGTGTTGGCTGTGTCATTAATCAGACTAACAATCCTGTAGACGGCACAGCAGAAGGTAAAATAACAAGCACTCAGCCTTTTCAGTTTTTTTTAGAAGTGAGGAATCTCCTATCATTCTCTTAATTCTCTTTTATCATTCTATTAATTTGCTTATAATGAAGATTACTCATTGAGGTTAAGTGAGATAATAAGTCTCTACCATGACCAGAAAAGGCAGAAACTAAATAATAAGTTTTTAGTGGCTCGGGATGAAAAGAGACTGTTCTACAAAGATCATTTCTCTTCCAAGCTACCAGGTCTTCCTGTCTATTATAACTACACCATTAAAAAAGTAATTTTAGTATATTTCAATATGTAGGTAGTTTAAATGTGCATACATATATACAGTTGTATGATAACAAATGAAAATATCTAAAGGTTTCAACTTTAGTGTTTAAAATATATTCTCACCAGGTAGAAGACAGTATTCTTACTGCATGGATTTTGTGTGTGTGTGTATGTGAGGAAGATGAGCCCCGAGGTAACATCCATGCCAATCCTCCTCCTTTTGCTGAGGAGGACTGGCGCTGGGCTAACATTTGTGCCCATCCACCTCAATTGGATTTGGGAAGCCGCCACATATGGCCTGACAAGCAGTGCGTCGGTGCCCGCCCCGGATCCGAACCCGGGCCGCCAGCACCAGAGGGCGTGCACTTAACCACTGCACCACGGGACCGGCCTTGAATTTTGACCTCTTAATTTGAATGTCATGAAGAAAAAATATGTTTCTGTAGACGAGAAAATAAGAGTAACAATAATTATGTGTCCATGAGGGACTTTTGCTCTCTGTTTTTAATCCAAGTAATTTCCTCAGAATGTTCCAATTCAATTACTCCCATTCAATATCAGCCTTTTTCCAAGCAAAGTAGGAACCTTGGAATTACATATTTTATCCAGGTTCAGGAAAAATACAATCGCTGTTGAAATTAAGGTGACTTTCAAAATGGACACTACACCTCAACATGTGGGAGCTCTGAAAATGTGTGCATTGGCTGCCTGTCGGCCAAGACTCCCCGTCGGTTGGTGGGAGCAGCTCTGAGGCTGACTAGTGGCACCTGACTCCCAGTTGGGGGAATCTTCCAAACACAGAGGGGTTCAGACGCTCAGTGGCTAAAACGAATGACAACTATCAGCTGCAGGTAAGAGAGAGGCCAGTTATTTTCTCATATAATAAGCAGCTCAGAGGGAGGGAGTCAAGGCTGGGGCAGTGACTCAACAAGGTCCTCACTGTTGTCTGTGTAGCTTGTGGAGGTGTTGGCTAACGGGTCAAAGGGGGCACCCCCGGCCAGCACATCTGGGTTCAAGACAGGAAGAAGGAACAGAGCTCTGCCAACTGTGTCCTTTCCCCCTTTTATCAGGAAGGCAAAAGCTTTTCTAGAAACCCTGAACAGACATCCACTCATATCTCATTGAGCAGAATTGTGTCATGAAACGCCTGGAAATGAGGAAGCCTGCAAAATTATTTTGCTGCCCCCTCCCCCAAAGTATAATTTCAGATTAGTACAAAAGAAGACCTGGAGACAGATGAGCAATGAGCACTGTTTGCTTCGATTAGCGCTTTGCCTGAAACGGAGATTGAAATCAACTTCTTCTCCCCAGGAGTTTCTCTAATCTCCTGTAGTGTGGAGGCCATCCTCAGAGGGCAGGACCTCTCCTTCCCTGGCACAGTTGAGGGTTGGGGGTGGCTGTTGGAAGTGGCAGTCACAGGCTACAGAGCCCCTAGCCCAGACCTCTTCATCGTCTGTGATGCCACGCTGGGGCTTCTTGCCTTCCACCCTGGGCTGTGGCTTCTGAGTTCACTATGGCTTCAGCGGTCACTGGTGACATAGGGCTCTCGGAGGCAGTATCGGGTGGGGTCCTGTGGGCACCGGAGGTCCGGCCGCGCGGCTCTGGCAGGATGGCATGCCCCTCATGAAGGAGTCCCATTCCCCGCCTCAGGTCCCACTTCCCTGGCTCGACCCGAGCCTGCTGGCTTCCTTCACTGGAGTCCTGCTGGTCTGTGTCAACGGACTCTTCTTCGGTTTCCCGTGAGTCTCCCACACAATCTGGCAGTTTTCTTACAGAGAGTCAGAAAGGAAAACAGATCATGAGAGTCCGGACAGGTGAAGTGCAGAAGAGGCATCAGGGAAGGGAGGATATTCTAGACAGAGGGAACCCAATATGCAAAGGCACAGAGGCGTAGAGTGCTTGGTGCCTTTGGGAGCTATTGGTGGCTGGTAATAGTGGGTGACATTTGGTGGAGCCGCTCTGGATCTGTGACTACTCTGGCTATTTAGAGCAGGCTTTGACGTCGGTGAGTCCTGACCAGGTGGACTGAGTCCCCCGAGAAGCTTGGGCCCCCCGGGATCAGGACTGAGTCCTACTCTGGTCTCAGTTGCAGATGGCTGGCCCAGAGTGGAGAGTGGTTCTTTCCCATTGTCACAGGCCTCCCATTGTTCGTCCTCACCTTCAGCAGTCTGGTTTTCCTGAACTTCTCAGACTCTGACATCTTGCATCAAGGTGTGCTCTCGGGCCCTAGGTTAAGGAGGTAGCACCCTAAAGGCTCCTGCATGCAGGGATGATTCCTAAAGTGCTCCTCCCCTCTCACCTCCGTGGGTCTCAAGACCCCATCAACCCCTATCCCCTTTGCTTGGGCCCTGCTTCTGGTGCTTCATTTCCCAAGCCACCAAGACGTGAAAAAATGCAGTCTGGAGGCTTTCCAATTGCTCTGGAGGGGACGGCAGGGCAGGCCAGGGAGAGAAGCCAGCTCTTGGCAACCACTCAGTTCTGTCTTCTTCCTTCCCACTGCACACACTGCTTACAGCATCAATCACAGTTCCAAGGCCTGAGTCATCACAGACTCCTCTGGCTGGAAGTCTACCTTCCCTTGGATTGCCAGCCTCTCCGAGTTTGGTCAGCTTTCTCAGTGGGGACTAGGATTCCCCTGCCCCCCTCCTCCCCACCCTTCGTGGAGCCCAGTGATGCTGCAGGGCTGTCCCCCACTCCCGGCAGCAGCAGACTGATGAAGGGCTCCTGCTGCTGCACAATCCTCTTCCCATGCCAGGCTCCAACGAACAGGGCCCCAGGACGGTGCATGTGGAATGGGTGAACCACACAGCCTTCTGCCTGCAGTGGTGCCCACAGTGCTGCTTCCACCGCCCGCCGCGGACCTACCCGTGCCCCTGGTGCAACATTTGTGTGGAGATGAACGCCCCTCTCATCTGCCCCCTTCCGGCCCCCACCCCACCTGCCCAGTACCGGGCCGGTTCAGGAGGCCCACTTGCACAGGGGACCAGCAGCAGGCCTCAAACCACTTCCAGGACTGCCAAGGCCAAGGGTGGCAGTAACTCCCAGCCAGTCTTCGTCACTCATGCAGCTCACTGCCTCCCTGCATGCACCTGTCCTGGGAGGCTGGCCCCTGCCGACCTAGGTGCTCACATGCCCAGGAGCATCCACATCTACGCTAAGCCTGGTCAGGCCAGGGGGAGGAAAGGCAGCCCTGTCCTACCCCAGGGCTCGCTGACACTGGATGCCCAGGAGCCCCACGGCTGGCTGTAGGCCTGGCCCGGGGAGCTTTACCTGTCCTCTTCTGGTGTCCAGAACGCTGCCCCCTTCCCTCTGCCTAGGACTTAGAACACCACTGCAAGTGTGTCAACAACAGCATCGGTCAGTGCAACTTTGGCTTCTTCATGCTGCCCATCCTGTCCCTATGCCTCTCCTCGGGCACCTTGCTGGTCACCTCCGTGGTCTTTCTGGTGCGCGCGACTCACCTGCCTTTCCGCATGGACAGGGTCATCCCATCACCGCCAGTCTGCTGGGCCCACTGGGGGAGCAGTGGGGAGGGCGGGGACAGCCGAGTGGCGGGGTGCCAGGGGCGGAGCGATTGGTGGGCGAGGTTAGAGAGAGAGAAGGGTGAGGAGGACCAGTCTGGACCAGGTGAGGATGGTAGGGTCGGGGAGATGGGTGGGGCTAGGAGGCACTGCGGTGAGTGGGCAATCTAGCCGGGTCTTGGATGGAGGACGCTGAGGGTGTCACCGAGACCAGTTCGGCAGGGTGGGCTGAGGTTTACCAGGAGTTGGAGGGTGGGGAGAGGATGGACTGGCTGGTCGTGGGCGGGTCCGTTAGGGCCGGAGTCGGGGTGAGGGGCGGGGCCGAGGAGGACCGTTGGGGGCGCAGCTCCTTAGCTCGAGGGCAGCATCATGGTGGCGGTACCCGCCACTGGCTCCCTGTGCCTCTCTTGGTGCTTCTGCTGATGAAGGCCAGGTCGGTGAGCGCCGCCCAGCGCTCCTACGAGGACAAGGTACGCGGGTCCCCGGGGTGCCACGACAGTGGGCTCTGGGCGGTCACCTTTCGCCTCCAGGGCCTCCGCACTTTCCGCCCTTTCTCCCCCGCCCCGGTCCTCATGGCCTGACCTCCCTCGAAGGTGCCTCGTTAGCCCTTCAGACACAGATTCAGCTCAGATCTCACCTCCTCTGGGGCTCCGGGGTCCCTCTCCCTCCCACGTGCACTGCGTCGAGGGCCTGCTGTGTGCTAGGCCGCGCGTGCATTATTTTGAGCGCTTGGCGTGGAGGTGAGGAAGGCCACATCCTGCGCTCCTGTTGGTAAGGAACCTGAAGTCAGAATAACTCCCGCCCGACGCCCTGGAACACTGAGAGAGGGGCCTGCCCTCCGCTGTGCAGCACCGACTCTGCAAGGGACTGGAGGCTTCAGAGCACCACAGTGTAGAGGGTTTAGGGGGGCAGAAGGCCGAGGGGAGGGCATTGCAGGTGAGGGGCACAGCTTGCAAAAAGGCCGGGAAGATGGCAAGTCTGTGGAATATTGGTAAGATGCTGAGGAGAAAGTTGTAATTGGAGCAGAAAGTGGATGGGAAATCAAGTGGACTGCTAGGGATTGGCCCTAGGGAAACAGCCCAGAAGTTCCGGTGCCGTGGAAACCTGGGAGCCAAAACAAGATTTTTTTTTTTTTAACATGGAGTAAAATTCACGGTTTTTTAGTGCCCAGTTATAGGAGTTTTGACACATGCATGCAGTCCTGTAACCACCACCATAATTAAGATTTCGAACAGTTCCTTCACCCCCCCAAATTCTCCTGAGGCCTTTTGTAGTCAGTTTCTCCCGGTACCTACTGCCCCTGGAAACCGCTGATTTGTCTTCTATCCCTCTAGTCTTTCCTTTTCCAGAGTCTCATGTGAATGGACTCATAGCCTTTTGAGTGCGGTGTCTTGCACTTCGCATAATGCGTTTGAGATTCCTCCATGTTGCCACTATGTGAGCTATTCCCACCTCCAGGACTTTCCAGGTGGCTTCTGCCTGCTCAGCTTTTCTCCCTGAGCTGCGTGTGGCTGGCTCCTTCTCATCTCTGAGCTCTCTGCTTCAATGCCCCTGCTCAGCTAGCCTCCCCCCGGCCCTGTGTGTCGTTGCCCCCACCATCCGTTCTCCCACCATTGTGTAAGCTCCACGAAGGCCGGGACTCTTTGGGGCTTGTTCTCCGTTCCACCATCCAACTGCCTGGAGCAGTAACTCTCTGTGACTCTTTCTTGAATGAAAGAAATGACCCCGTGACAATTGCTATTGTCATTTCCATTGCATAGGCTTTTCCAGGCAACTAGGCTGAGAGAGTTAAGCACCTTGCCCAGGGTCACACAGCCTGGAAAAGAAGGAGCTTGATTGAAACCCAGGGGTCCTGAGGCTAAGCCCGTATTCTTCACCATTATACACACTCACTCTTGGTGTGTGTTCACGTGGATACGGGAGAGAGCGTGGAGTGATACAGACAATCAAGTGCAGCCCTAAAGGGTTGTTTCGGTTGATCGAGGTGGGGATGGGCATTTCCTGACTGTTCAGTACAGAAGTGCTTGTGCAGTGTCTTGTGAGTGCTGGCTTGGGCACTCGACTCTTTCTCGCACCCGCAGTATCTACAGGCTCCTGTGTGCACCTCCACAGTGCAGAAGCTGAGAGAGAGCAGGGCCTGAGCACCCATAGCCTGCCACCCCTCGCTCCATCACACTCATTTTTCTTCTTAGAAGATTGTCCCCCACCGTATTTGACTGCATCATCTTAATAGATATGATGGGACAAAAGTGTTCTATCGCCTAAAGATCTGCCTTAGACAAAAGAAATGCCTTACACAAAGTTAGACGTGTTTCTTTCCTGCAGAGCATACTGGACCTTTTAATCTGATTTACATTAATAATTTCCAAAAGGATGTCATAGACCACAGCTTGTACAAAACTTGTGTTTCTGCCGACTCTGTTTTCACGATGCACTCCTCGGGATTCTTATTCCAGGAAGACACTTTGGGAAATGCTTGTCTAGCTGACCGTTTTGAAAACAACTATACCTTTAGCAACTAGCACATTTCCCACTGTCTCTGAAATAGTGAAGATTCCTTATTTAAATAATGCAAACAATATCACAACATTAAAATTTTGAAAAAAAGTGGATGAGTCATAATCCTAGCTAGTCCCCAACCCAAAATTATTTTCCTTTTTGCGTATTTGTTTCCAGGGAGGTGAAGATCGTAAGCTCTGGAGTCATAGATAGTTGAGTTCAAAGCGAAATTCTCCTTCCTGCTCTAGGACCTTGGACAGCTTATTTATCCTCTCATTAAACCTCTTAGCACAGCACCTGGCGTGTAGTATTTGCTCAATAAAAAGTAGTTTTAAAAAATATGCTGATTAGGGGCTGACCCGGTGGCCCAGTGGTTAGGTTCACGCCCTGTTCTTCGGTGGCCCGGGGCTTACGGGTTTGAATCCTGGGCCAGACGCACACAGCACTCATCCAGCCGTGCTGTGGCGGCATCCCACATATAAAATTGAGGAAGATTAGCACGGATGTTAGCTCAGGGACAGTCTTGCTCATCAGAAAGAGAAAAGAAGGTGTAAAAAACCGTAGTTTTAAAAAATATGGTGCTTAGAGTGCATAGATAGTATCTTGCTGCAATCATATTGTAAAGATTATATTCTGGTTTTTCATCTCTGCCTTTCAAAAACTATTTTCATAATTATTTTGAAAATTATAAAATATTCCCAAAACAAAGACAATAATAGAGCAAACATAAAATATACCCGGAGCCCATTTTAAAGAGTTTTACGAAATTGCTAATTTTGCTTCAAAAGTTATTTTTACCAAAACAAAACATTACAGACGTATCTGAAGCCCCCTGTATGTACCTCCCGGATCCTCTTCCCTTCCTGACCTCACTCCCCAGGGGTAACTGCTATTCTGAAGTTGTTGTATATCTTTCCCAATCATGTTTTAAGTTTTACAACATATGTTCACACTCAACATATAATATCGCTTTGCATCTTCCAAAACCTAGGCAAATGGCACCATCCTACACAATGCTTTTCCCACCCAACATTGTTTTCACGATTTTTATTTTTATCATGATAAACAAAGGCTGCGGTAAGCATTCATGGATGTGTCTTCCTGGCGTGTATAGGGGAGTTCCTGTGTTCGGACCCGCCGGACTGGAATTGCTGGGTGTAGGAGATGAGAATCTTCAGTGTTACAGATATCTAATTACCCTCCAAAGTGGTTACACCAATTTTTACTCCCACCAGCAGTCTATGAGAGCTCACAGTTCACCTCCAATTCACCATCACTGGGGAATCTCAGACTCTTTATTTTTGCCTATAAGACAGGAGTGAAATGATATTTCATTGTTTAATTCACAGTTCCCTAATTCCTAACAAAACAGATAATCTTTTTGTATATTTATTGGCCATCTGGGTATCTTCTTCTGTGAATCATCTGTTCATATCTTTTATCCAGTTTCTATGGGGTAATTTTTCTTATGTTGCCTACTCATCCTTCATTGTTTAGAGGCTTGAAAATATCTTCTCCTGGTCTATGGTTTGGCTTTTAATGTTGTTTTTACTGTTTTTAGTTGTGCACAAGTTTGTTTACCTTATGTGGTCAATCTTCTCCATGATTATTTGTGCTTTTTTCTGTTTTAAGAAATTATTGTCTACTCCCGATCATAAAAATATCTCTCTATATTTTCTTTTGTAAAGGTATTTACATTTTACGTTTAGGTACTTAATCCAGATTAAAGCTACTTTGGAGCTATTTTCATGGTTATTTATTTGCCATAGGGACAGGCAATTGTCCAGCATCTCTTCTTGGAGAATCCATCCTGCCCCCTGATATGTGTAGCATCGTTTCATAAAGCCAGCCCCCGAGTGGGCAGCGGTCTGTTCCGGGCCCTCTATTCTGTTCCATTCGTCTACTTGTCAGGCCCCTTACAGTTAGTACCTCATAGCTTTAATTACTATCGTTTTAGCATCTAAAGCTAAACTAATCTCTGGTAGGGCACGTACCCTGCTTTCACTTTTTGAGAACTCTCTTGCCTTTTCTTGGCCTTGCACTCCTCCATATAAATGTTTGGATCAGTCCGTTAAAAAAAAAATCCTGTAGGGATTATAATTGCAATCATATCACAGGCATTTCACGAATGAATTAGTGAAAGGTTCAATAGCTCTTCGAGAATAGCTCTTTCTTAAGTGGCATTTAACTCAAGGAAGACAAGAATTTACAAATGAAGGAGGAAGGGGTTTCGCCACATCCTCCAATGGGCGCCTCTTCCTGACGCCCTGTTTCCGGCACTGTCATCACTTTGCCCAGATCCCGAGTCATCATTAGAGTCTCCTTTACTTTCCTTCCTTGTATAGATATTTAGCAGATTGCCGGCTCTTTCTTTGATTTGCCTGTTCCCTAGCCTTCCCTTCCTTTCCCTGACTTTGCCCTGGTTCAGGCTCTTGTCTGTCTTGCTGCGCTGGGGCAATAACCTCCCGTTTATGCCCCTGCTTCTCAGGACTTTTCTTCCCTGAAGGCACCCTGATTACTGATCAGTGGTCGTAAAGCACCATCCAGGCCCTCCCAATCTCAGAGTCCTCTGTCTGCTGGATCAAGTACAGCTCCTCTGCCTGACGCTCAGCAGGCCCCAGCTTTCCTGCCAAGCCCTCTCAACTGTCACCTGCTTTCCATCGGTAACCTTGACTCCTGCCGGATCCAGCTCCTCAGTGTCTGGGGAACCTGCCTGCTCATTCAGTCTCTATGCCCACCCCAGCCGTGCCCACTGCCTGCTCTCCACTCTCCACTTGCTACCCAACTCCAACAGTTCCACCTGGAACAAGGCAGCTCACCCGACGACCAGAGCCAGAATGGTCTCCCTACTGTGAACATCCTTGGTGCTTCTATTTGCAGACTTTGTAGCAAAGCAACGTGGTAAGGCAGGGTTTCTCAATCTGAGCACTGTTGACACCTGGCCCGGATAATTCTTTGTTGTGGGGGCTTTCCTTTGTTTCCAGGCTGCATCCCTGGCCTCTGCCCACTACATGCCAGGAGCACCCTCTAGTTGTGGCACCTGAACCTGTCTCCAGACCTTGTCAGAAGTCCCCTGGGGGACAACATGGCCTCTGGTTGACAACCACTGATGCAAGGGAAGACTTGTACCCCCAGCTGCACCGTCTGAACAAGGGGTCCCTGGAGCTGGAGGTGGCAGCTGCCTCCTGGCACGAACCACAGAGCAGCTACAAGGTGTCTCTGGACACTCTCTGGCAGTTGGCATCTGCTCTGGTTCAGAGCATCTGAAACGGGGCTGAATACTGCCCAAGGCCATGTCCACGTCTGCCTCCTGGTGCACGCTGAGCACATCCTGTTGTTCAGAGAGCGTCTGCTCCTTGAGGTGACGAGATCAGAAGGAGGTTGGGAAAGCATTTAGGATACCATAGAGACACCTGTTTATCCACATCTTCGAGGAAGTGAATCATGCAGTGGGAAAACAAAATACAACGTGGATATGAACCACATTTGCTATAAAGGTGCTAGATTCATTTGACTGTTGATGATTTAGGTGTCCAGAGAATAAACTGAGTCCCATCCTCTGCCTCTCATTTTCAAAAGCGTTCAGTGATAGGATCTAGTGGGCCAGCAGGGTCAGAATTCTTTCACAGGTTCATCTACATTTTAAGAATTTTATTACTAGTGGCTACCCCTCTGGAATGACACAGGCCCTTTCCCAAGGAGGCTGTTGTGCAGGCGTCAAGGGGATTCTGTGGGGCTTGGATCATTCGGGCACCGTCCTGAGTCCCTGGATGGCCCTGGGGTCTGAAAACTGCTCCAGGCCAGTGTCCCCTGTTTGAGAGCTTTGAGCCTGGGATCTGTGGGAGGCCCCACATGCAAGTTTGTCTCCCGGGCTATGTTGTCACGTCCCTTCTTTGACCTACTGGCTCCGTGAGGAGTTGCTCTTACCAAGGCCTTAACCACGACGGACACCGGGCCAGCCGTCCTCCCAGGCTCTCCAGGCTGGCCAGCTCAGGACCACCTCTCCTCAGCTCCTCTCAGCTGTCCTGACTTCCCGCTGGGATGCTCATTTCCTCCCTTCAGTTCCCTCTGGGGAGGGTCCCTGACTCACCTCTCAGAAGCTGGGCTGCGGTGGGCGGGAGAGAGAAGCAGGCAGAGGGGATGCTGTAGCTGGTTTTCAGTATGTCCAGAAGACCTGCCGTGTAACTGGAGAGACGTGAGCCTGCCTTCAGAATATGGGGACTTGGGGAAGGGGGAGGGTACCAGAAGGGACACCAGTTACTTGACACTCCCTCAAACACTCCTGGGTTCAGGAAGCCTGGCCATTTCCCCTCAAGACCTGTAGGGAAGGGAGAATTGGCCCAGGCTAGGGTGTCAGGCAGGCTGCCACGCAGGCCACAGGCAGGTCTGGCTGTGGCGTCCAAAAAGCCCACAGTGCATTCTCTCCACTTCCATTGAGGCAGCAGCCCAGAGGCTGGCTATGGAGAAAGAGCAGGGTCTCAGAGAAAGAGCTTAACACCCTTAGGAGCCTTAGCACCAGGGATGGGTCCCCAACTGTTCAGGGTCCTGTGCAAGTCCCCCAGAGTCCCCACCTCTGGGATCTTTCTTTCTCCAGTTGGCGTGCAAAGCCAAGGCTCCGAGGGGTCATGCACTGGCCCAAACCCACAGTGTCCCTGAGGACCTCATGGACAGCCAGACCATTATCAGTCCTGTCTCACTCTGTGTGCTGGGAGCCAAAGGGCCCTGGGAGGGAGGGAGGGACAGGCCAGAGCCATAGGGGCCACCGCTCCTTATCAACTGGCTACTGGCTCAGGGCCTGGTGCTCTCAATCGCCTGGGGTCCAGTTTTTTTTTTTTTTTAATTTTTTGTTTATTGCAGTAACATTGGTTTATAACATTGTAAAGGTTTCAGGTGTACATCATTGTACTTCTATTTCTGCATAGATTACATCACGTTCACCACCAAAATACTAATTACAACCCATCACCACACACATGTACCGAATTATCCCTTTCACCCTCCTCCCTCCCCCCTTCCCCTCTGGTAACCACCAATCCAATCTCTGTCCCTATGTGTTTGTTTATTGACACCACATCTGACCGGGCAAGAGAAACAATAGAAAAAATAAACAAATGGGACTGCATCAAACTAAAAAGCTTCTGCACAGCAAAGGAAACCATCAACAAAACGAAAAGACAACCTAACAATTGGGAGAAGATATTTGCAAACCATACATCTGATAAGGGCTTAATCTCCAAAATATGTAAAGAGCTGGGGTCCAGTTTTATCTGAGTCCTGCCTGACTGCGTGATCTTCTCTCCCTCTCCAGCTCTGCAGGCAGGCACTGAAGGGCAAGGAGGGGTGGGCAGGAGGGGGCCCTGAGGGAGGCGGCTCCCACTGGCCCTGTTGCCTGCTGGCCTTTCCCAGAGGACTCAGGCCACAGGTAGGTGGAGTGGCCGGTCTTCCCCTCTGGCTCTTTCCCTCTTGGAGCCTTTTGTGCCCACAAGTTCCCAGAATCTCTCTCAGAGTTCACCCCGGAGGAATTGGATCCTGTCTGCTGGCTGAGTTCCCTGGCTCCTGACTCCTCCCTGTCCCTAGGTGTGGTCCCTCCTGCCTCCCTCCCACAAATGCCTTTGGCCACCCCTTGCCCCTGGCCCACCCCCATCCTACTTCCCCCACTAAGGCGTCTTCTAGGGCAGTGGTAGGGACAGAGTTCTCAATCCTCCCTGCAAGACCTCCTGGACAGCAACCCTCCCTCCCCCAGAACCTGTCCGGAGCTCAGTCTCTGGTGCCCTGGCGATGGGAGGGTCAGGGCTGAGGCCTAGGCTGTGTTGGTGCTGTTGGCCCGGCGTGTGGAAGGGAGGACCAGCTGGAAAAGCCAGATGAGGCCTTTGTGGGTTTCCCAAAGCCCGGCCCACCACATGTAGATGACGGGCTTATCCAGCCACACAGCAGCGAAGGTTGCAGCAAATGCGAGGGAGGCTGTATTTCAGAGTCAGAGGTACTGAGTGAGATTTCTGAGCATTTTGACACATTTTGAAAAACTGACAATTTTGATAAGCCGATTATATGCTTATGAACTATTTTATTGACTGGTGATTTCTCTTCTCTCTCAGAATAGATTTAAACCTATCTGAGGCCAAAGAGTGTGACCCTAGGTTCCTGGCACAGGGCCTCACACATACTCAGTGCTCCTTAGAATTGGGTGCATGACTTCTAAAGTAATAAAATCATGGCAACAGCAACCGCTAATGTGTATTAAGCTTTTATGGACCACCAGGTGCTGTGTGAAATACAATATGTTCCTGATCTCATTTCAATCTTATAAACACTCTTATCAGGTAAATACTATCTTTATTCCCAATTTCCAGTTAAGGAAACTGAGTTTCAGAGAGGTTATGACATCAGATTGGATAGAAAGCTGTGGAGGTATGGAGAGAGCTGAAGGGACCTGCTATAGGGGCTCTGTTGAGGTTCGGGTGAAGATTTTTGATGGTAAGGAAAGGACTCCTAGAGGGTCAAGAGAGTGAATTCTGGGAAAGCAGAGGCGGCTCTTGCCCTGGCTGGGGAGTAGATGCGATCAGAGGAGCAGTTACTGCTGTGGTACCAAGAGGACTCCCTCCTCCTGTCCGCGAACACCTCCAAGTATCTCCCCAGGGTCAACAGAATCCTCTCCCTCTCTCAGCCTCCTCCTAAAGTACATGCTGGGGACAGGACAATGCAGGGAACCAGGAGTCTCAGGGGCCCCATTACCTCCTGCGGTGGGGATAAAGGCACAACAAAGAATCAAGGGCACTGAGCCCCAGAGGGTCCATCACCTTGGCAGCCCTGACAAAGACATAGGCTGACTCAGCTTCCTCAAACTATGTGCACAGAGCGCTCCCTGGGTCGTTCATCTCTAGCCAGCGAGAGGCCTTGAGCTTAATGGGCCAAAGCCCTGAACCTTAGCCTTCTCCAGAGCCGATAACAGGGTGCTGAGGGTGTTCTCCATAACTTCTTCAGGACAGCGTTGGGGGTGGGGGAGGCAAGAGAGGGGAGTTGAAGAGCAGGAGGGAGTCGGGAAGGGAGGCGGCTGGGCTGACACTCAGTGCTCCCACAGCTGGGTTGTAGGGGCTGTGAGGTCCAGGGGAGACTGGCGAATTCTCAAGATGGCTGAGGATGGCGGGAGGAATGGCAGGGTGTGGGTGAGGGGGAGGACTTTAGCTGTGACGGGGTACTTCTGCCCCACCCAAAGTCCCTCAGCGGCTATCTTCTGTGCAGGGTGACCCGTGACTAGTCCAGGGCGAAGCCCTGACTCAAGGCCAGCCGATTCATAGCTCGGCTGTGGCAAGAGAGGACGAGCTGGACCAGCCAATCAATTCTTCTCTTGACAGTTTTGGACTGCTACCTCTCAAACACTGATTTTTAGAGCCAAGAAGAACACAGCTTCCTTCGTTTCATGTTTTTGCCTTAATTTCCCTCACAAAATTGTATGATAACGTGATACGACACCTATCCCTTCAGTTTGGCTTTCTCAGTGTAAGGGTCATTTTTGACAGATAAAAATACGCAAAAGAAACCTGAGATTCACCGTGTTTTCCCCAGGACTCCTCAATCATTTGATGTTTAAAAGCCGTGCTCTCTCTTTTCAACAAATTCTTATTGAGATAAAATTCACATAACATAAAATTCAGCATTTTCTTCTTTAAAGTGCATAAATCAGAGGTTTTTAACGTATTTGTAATGTTGTACAACTACCTCCATTAATCTAATTGCAGAATATTTCCATCATCCCAAAAAGAAGCCTCATACTTCCCAATTCCTCCTTCCTCCCATCCCCTGGCAACCACTAATCTACTTTCTGTCTCAACGGTTTTGTCTCTTGTGGATGGTACATCTAAAGAGAATCATACAATATGTGGCCTTTTGCATCTGACTTCTTTCATTTAGCATGTTTTCAAGGTTTATTCATGTCATAGTATGTATCAGTACTTCATTCCTTCTCATGGCTGAATAATAGTCTGTCATACGGATATGTCATATTTTGTTTTATCTACTCATCATCTAATGGACATGTGAGTTGTTTCCCTGTTTTTGGCTACGATGAATAATGTTGCTACTTCGCTGAGCTCATTAGTTAGCTCTGTGTGTGTGTGTGTATGCGTGTGTGGGTGGGTGGGTGTGGGTGTGTGTGTATTGTTTAGGGTTTTCTATATACAAGATCATGTCATCTGCAAATGGATATAGTTTTACTTCTTCCTTTCCAGTGTGGATGCTTTTGTTTGTTTTTCTTGCCTAACTGCTCTGGCTAGAACTTGCAGCACAGTGTTAAATGGAAATGGCAAAAGCAAGCACACTTGTCTTGTTCCTGATCTTACGGGGAAAGCTTTCAGTCCTTCTGACATCAAGTACAATTTAACTGTGGGGTGTTCATCAATGCCCTTTATCGGGTTGAAGAAGTTCCCTTCCATCCCTGGTGTGTGAGCGTCTTAATCACAGAGGGGTGTTGGATTTTGCCAAATGCTTATTCGCCATTGAGATGATCATGCTGTGTTTTCGCTGCACTCTATTAATATGGTGTAGTACGTTGATTGACTTTTGTGTGTTGAACCACTCTTGCGTTCTTGGGCTAAATCTTACTTGATCCTGGTGTGTAATCCTTTAATATGCCCCGGTTTCAGTTCTCCAGTATTTTGTTGAGGGTTTTTGCATCTATATCCATGAAGGATACTGGTCTGTAGTTTCTATGTGTGTGATGTCTTTATCTGGCTTTGGTGTTATGGGGATACTGACTTGCTAGAATGAATTGGATAAAGTCTTCCTTCTTCTGTTTTTCGGAAGAATTTGAGAAGGATGAGTGTTCATTCTGTAACGTGTTGAGAATTTACCAGGGAAGCCATAGGCCATTCTTTTCTGAAGAGCCTACCATGTTGTCCCTTCTTCAATGTTTTGCTGTTTTAGACTAGCTCCTTATCGGTTCATGGCCGTTTGGGTGACTTCAATGGTATTCTAATATCACTTCTATAAACATCATTAAATTCTGCTTCTTTTGCAAGATTTTAAATGTCACTTTGCAGTAAGTTTTCATTATACCTGCACTTGGCATTGTTTTACATTGCAGTTGAGATGGGAAATGAAGATGCTACTTTTGAGTGAAAGGTGACGTTTGGGTGGGGCCTCATTTCTTGTTCATGAGTGAATATTTTTGCGTTCTGGTGTTTTTGTTTACTACGTAACATGCTAACTTTAGGGATTCAGAGGTTGACAACTAAGAACGCAAAAAGGCCCCTGAATTCTAAAACTACAAACACCGAAATACATGGTGCTAATTTCAGTAAATTAATGAAAGAGAACTCCACAAACAGATTCTAAAGAGTAGCCTGCAGAATGTTTATTAGGCAATGATTTTGGGATCAACACCTGTGGAAGGGAAGGGAAGGGAAGGGAAGGAAGCAGGCCTGAGCAGAGGGAGCAGTCCATCTGTGGTAAGGGCCCCACAAAAGCCTCAGGCAACCCAGAGGTCACATGGGGGCTGGGATGGCCCTTCAGGATTGTCCTGCACTGGGGCAAAGTGGTTGGGCCTTGAAACTCTCCTGTTGACCAGTCCCTGGATGCAAACAAACTGCCCCTGAAGGAGGCGGGACCTTGGGTGAGGCAATTTTCTTTCGAGGAGGCTACCCTCAAGGCAGAGGCTGTCTTCCAGCAGCTGTGGGATAGATTCTGCCTTCCAGGACTGGGGTCTGGGAGGCACCTCACAGGGCCACCCACAGATCTTAGCATATATGAAGAACTTAGTAACTGTTGTAAGAGGAAAAGGAAAGCTTACTTGATAAATGATGCTGGAACAATTTACTGTGATGACATGAGTGACATACACGATTAGACCTTTACCTGATGTCTTACCACTACCTGAATGTCAGATAGATTAAAGATTTAAATGACAAAGAAAATAAGAAGTATAGGTAAATATTTATCAGAGAGAAGGAGAGGGAAAGACTTAGAAGAAAGGTAAGATGATGCTAAGGAAATATCAATAGATTTGATTACAGAAAAACAACAAAAGCTGATATTCAAAATCGCACGCAAAATTAAAAGGCAAAGAACAAACCAGGAATATATTTGCAATAAACAGTGCCAAAAGTTTTAAAGAAAGGAGCTCCTGTAAATCAGAAATAAAAACCCAACACTTCCATCAAAAGCACAATGAGATACCACTTGATACCCATTAGGATAGATGTTATAAAACAGCAACAGAAGAAAACAGAAAGTGTTAGCAAGGATGTGGAGAAATTGGAACCCTTGCACATTGCTGACAAGAATGTAAAATGGTGCAGCTGCTGTGGAAAATCATATGGCCGTTCCTCAAAAAATTAAACATAGAATTACCATACGATCCAGATCTTCCGCTTCTGGCTATGTACCCCAAAGAATTGAAAGCAGGGACTTGAATAGATATTTCTACCCTCTTGTTCATAGCAGCTTTACTCACGATCGCCAGAAGGTGGAAAGGACCTAAATGTCCAACAACAGATGAATGGATAAAGAAAATATGGCATATGCATACAACGAAATATTATTGGGCCTTGAAAAGGAAGGAAGTTCTGATACACGCTACAACATACCAACTTTCAGGACTGCTAAATGTCAGAGACGAATCTTGAGGACATTATGCTAAGTGGAGTAAACCATACGCAAAAAGACAGATATCCTATGATTGCACTTGTATGAGGTACCTAGAGTAGTCAAATTCATAGAGTCAGAAAGCAGAACAGTGCTTATCAGGGGCTGGAGGTAGTGGAGAATGAGGAGTCATTATTTAATGGGTACAGAGTTTCTGTTTGGAATGATGAAAAAGTTCTGGAATGAATAGTAGTGATTGTCACATAGCAATGTGAATGAACGTAATGCCACAGAACTGCTCATTTAAAAATGGTTAAAATGGTAAATTTTATGTTATGTTTATTTACCACATAAAGAAAAGAAAAATACCCCAAGATATAAACTTGAAATGTGAGTGCTAAAAGATATAAAAGGGCAATTAACAAAACAACTAGAATAAAATGACCTACAGGTGTATAAAAATATTTAATTTCATAAGTAATTTAAGAAGATATAAATGAAAAGATCAGCATATCATTTGTCATCTATAAAACTGGTGAAACTATTTTATGTGAATATTTAATTATAATCTTAGTCTTATGGCATGGGGATGCTCACAATGGTAGTATAAACGTGTGCAAACTTTCAGGAAAGCATCTTGCAAACTATGCAAAAGAAGTTTCAAATGTTCACATTCATTGACCCAAATCCAACAGTTAGGAATCTATTCTAAGGGTGTCATAGGAGATGCAGGCATGTGGATAATGGCAGACGGCACCCCTTGAACAAAGAACTCCGTGCAGTGAGGGAGCCAGCTCTGTGAATATTTGTAGCGGGGAATGCTGTGTGCCTGTTGGCATGGAGTGAGCATTCCTAACACTCAGTTAGGGATGAGGTCAGGAAGTGAGTGGGGCCAGATGAGGGAGGGCCTGAAGGCCACAGTAAGGAGTGCGGACTTTACCGGGAGTGAGCCGGGAAGCAATTGGAGGCTTCTGAGCAGAGGCCGTGATCTAAGCTTTATAAGGAGCACTGGCTACTATTTGCAGCAGAATCTATTAAGGGTCAAGGGAGGAAGAGGCACGGGTCACTTAGGAAGGGATTGCAATATCCAAGCAAGAGAAGGTGATGGCTTGGACTCGTGAGATTTTGTTTTGAATGTCGAGCTGATGGACTGGAGGTGGGATGTGAGATAGAGACAGGAGTCAGGTGACTCTAAGGGTTTGATCTGAACAGGAGGGTGAATGATGGTCCTAATTCCTGGGACGTACAGCACTGAGGGAGGAGTAGGTTTCTGGAGGAAGGAATCCAGGGATTCAGTCTGGAAAGGTGAAATGTGAGATGCCTGTTAGACACCAAGTGCAGATGTCGTCTGAGCAGGTGGAAGGATGAGTCTGGAGTTCAGGGGAGAGGACAGGGCTGGAGATACTAATTTGGGAACTGAAAGCAGATGGAGAGTAGTTAAGCTATGGACCACATGAGATGGTCTAGGAAGTGAAGCAGAGATGGAGAAGAGCACCGGGTGCTCTAATATTTAGAGGTCAGAGAGGAGGGAGCATCAGCAAAGGAGACTCAGGTAGAGCAGCAAATAAAGGAGGAGGAAAACCAGGAGGTTGTGGTGTCTAATTATTGTAGACAGTACAACAGTACAACTTTTTCTACAAATTGGCTACAAGCATGCGTGCAGGTTTCGTTTCAAACTTGCTGCGAGGACAGAGGAGTCTAAGCAGTCCAATTCGAAGAGTTCTCTCAAAGACATTAATAGGAAGAAAGGAAGAGAGAATGAGAGAGAGAAAGAGAGAGAGAGGGAGGAAGGAAATGAAAGAAAGAAAAGAACGAAAGAAAAAGAAGGAAAGGGGTCAAATAAATGTCTTGTTCAAGACAATGTGACCTCTGATGGACGGTTGGCTGGGTCCTCTTGGTAACTGCGTAGAAGAAATCTTAATCTGATTAAAATCTACCAGATTTGATCAAGCACACTAGTTGTTCCCCAGGAGCAGCTAGCGATTTATCACAGGCAAAATGTCCCAGATCGGGTTTTCACACAACTTTCTCCAATACCTCTTTTTCACTGAGCGAATGTTTCAAGTTCCATCTCAGCTGTGGTATTTTGTTTTGTATTGTTTTGACAATATCATTAATTGAACATGTTACCTCTTTACAGTTTTTATAGGAAGTGGAAATTAGGAATAATTAGGAAATTATCATGAATGTAAATTAATCTTTAGAAGACATACACAGTCACAATTAGCAGCTATATTTTTACACACATTGATATTGTTTGTTTATGCCTGTTTCCTCCCTTAGGCAAGGATATCGAAACGAAACCTCACGGCGACCAGGGCAGCGGTGGCAGCGCATGTGCTGGGAGGACCTGGGCTTTCAACTTGTGCATGTCGTGTTCTGTTTGGGCTCTTTTGTTTATGTAAAATAGGAAGAGGTGTAAGTAAAAGACACCCAAAGACCTCCTTGATTTCTGGCCAGAGATCTAGAGCTGTAAGACCCTAAGACTAGAGAATTAAACTCTGCCTGGAGAGTCACTTAGATGCTTCCCAAATTCCAGATATAGTTTTTTGCTGAACCTATCTTCTTGTGTATTCCAAGGTCGAGATCAAGTGTGCTTTCTCCTCCAGGTTTTGCTGCCGGTCGCTACAGGCATGTAGTGAGAAACCTCCAGGTGTTCTCTGAGAGCCCCACGCTGTCCAATGTTCCTGACGTGCCGTCTATAAAGCCAGTGGACAGGTACCATTTTTCTGGGAGGGATTTTTAGCATGTTTCTACTTATAAGGTATACTGCTCATTCCCTCATTGTGGGCTGGTCATCGCTAATTAAATGAAATTTATTTTTAGAAGTGACATTTCAGTCATGGGCATGATAACAGATTTGATGTATTCAATTAGGTAAGAGAACTGGTTCTTATGGAAACTTTGACAATAATGACATTGCCGTGATCAGTACAGGGACTCAGTAAAGGCACTGTGTGTATCTAAGCAGCCTCCTGAGTGTCTGTGTGTAAATGTATGTTCAAGTTCCTGTAGAGTTATCATGACACTAACAAGTGGAGCTCTCTACACATCACAGTTTAAATGTTTCCCAGAAGGTTCACAGGGCAGCTGGAATAGTCCCAGGCTTCAATTTGTGCAAAAGCACTCCCCTGGATTCCACTTATTAGGGCATGATTGTAAAGTTTTCCTGAGAATTCATTAGCTTGTAATTCCAGCTGTAACTCACAGCTTTCCATATTCAGCCTCACCGTGATAGTGTGGAGGAACTCTTATGATCTGTGCCCGGATTCCGATAGGTGGGCCCAGGTGAAGAAGTATTTTTGCTCTTTCAAAAAGGATCGTTCTTTCCATATATTTTGGATGAATATGTCAATCAAGGAAAGATTTAAATTAAACAGCAATAGTCAGCTAAGTTTGACCATTGTCATAGTCATGGTCATAGCTTGTGAAATTCAGGGTTTGGAGACGGAACACAAAGTATAAAAAGGGACCTTATTGTATGCTCATCAGAAAAGAAAACAGTAAAACTGGTCCACAGAATTCTGAAACAAGAAGCCACAAATTGTGAAACAAATAGGCACCGTCAGATTTCCCTCATGGGCGTCACTCAGTCATATGTTGTGAATTCTCTTTCTGTCAACCCAGGCTCAACAATCTGTGTTCCTCAAGTCATCTGTTGCTGGACCCTGGAGTCCTGGAGTCCCGAGTGTCAGATCCCCCCGGTGTGTGCTCTGGTGGGCACATCAGCTTCTTCTAGGAAGGCTGTAAGCATGGATCTGTTCTCTGTATCCCTCTCTCAGGCTGCACCTCTCTGATTTTCTTCCAGAAGACCTAATCTCTGGCCAGTAGCTTCTGGCAGGGACCTTCAGGCAAAAATGAAGGGAGCAGAGAAAGCATGTGTTGATGACAAGGCAGGGCAACTTCTTACAGAGGCCAACATTATCAGATGGAGGAGAGTGGAATCTCTATGGGGGTGAGGTACATAAGTGCATGGGTCCCTGTAATTGTTCCATGAAGACTTAACTGGTAATTAATCTGAGGAGAAAATGGATTAATGGGCAGTGAAAACACTGAGGAATCTGTTATGTAAAGCGTGTGCCACAATGGCTGCCAATTGACATAAGTGTTGTAAACCAAGGAATAAAATATTCTTATGGGGCCGGCCCGGTGGCACAAGCGGTCGAGTGCGTGCGCTCTGCTGCGGCGGCCCAGGGTTCGCCGGTTCGGATCCCGGGCACGCACCGACGCACCGCTTGGCAAGCCGTGCTGTGGCGGCGTCCCATATAAAGTGGAGGGAGTCGGGCACGGATGTGGGCCCAGGACCAGTCTTCCTCAGCAAAAAAATAAATAAAAATAAAAAAAGGAGGATTGGCAAATGTTAGCACAGGGCTGATCTTCCTCTCCAAAACAATATATATATATATTCTTAGAGGCCAGTTTGTTGACAGTCTCTGTGTTGGGCCGTGCACTTGACTTGGAATGTGCTCTTCCTGACTCTGCAAGAGGATCCAAATTAGTGAAAACTTATTCACATTGATAAGACTTTACCAATAGAAAACCGACATGAAATCATCTTTCTAATTTATCAGTTTACCCCACAATGTGGGCCCAATGAGTAAGGCAGTGCTTAGAATGTCATTGAGCACACGAAGAAAATATGGAGCACGCTCGTTCTATCTCTATGTTTTTCACATTCTTTGATGCTTGAGAGTGCCATGTCATGGGTTCTGAGATGGCGGAGCCAGCCTGTGGTGTACCTAGCAGCCAAAAAGACACAGGGTCAATTTTGTTCTTCTGAATTTGGAGCTCAGCGTCAGAAAACAGCAACATCAGAGAGCTGTTGCTCTACATGAGTCCAGGTGCCTGAGGATAAGAAAGCGTCATAGTGTTGGCCGTGTTATTCATCAGACTAGCAGCCCTTTACATGGCACAGCAGAAGGTACCATGACAAACATTCAGCATTTTCCGTTTTTGTTAGAAGTGAGGACTCTCCTATCATTCTACTAATTTGTTTAGAATTGTCTATGGTGATAACATGTCTCAAAACAGCAAAAAAGCATGTACGTGAATAGACCCCGTTCAGATGACTCACTTAGGTTTTCGCTGAGATAATGACTGTCTACCACTGGGTGGAATAGGCAGAAAGCAAATAAGGACTTTTTACTGTATCGTGTTGACAACAGACTGTTATTCAAAGGTCATTTCTCTTGCAGGCTACCAATTCTTTCTCTCTGTTATACATATACCTTTAAAAGTTTTTAATATCTCTCTGTATGTACGTATTTTAAATGTGCATAGAAATATAGAGTTATACAAAATTCTGACAAATGAAAATTCTAAAGCTTTAAACTTTAGTTTTTAAAATATAATTTTATCAAGCAAATTAAAAGACAATATTCTTCTACATGGATTTCAACCTCTTAATTTGAACATCAGGAAGAAACATAACATTTCTATAGACAAGAAACTAAAAGTAACAATCATTGTGAGTTGATGAGGGACTTGTGCTGTCTTCTTTTTGTTCTGAGGAAGATTCACACTGAGCTGACATCCGTTGCCAATCTGCCTCTTTTTTTTTGATTGAGGAAGATTAGCCCTGGGCGAAGAACTGTGTCATTCTTCCTCTCTTTTGCATGTGGGTCGACACCACAGTCAGGCTGACAGGCGGTGTAGGTCTGTGCACGGCATCCGAACCCGCAAAGCCTGGGCCGACGAAGCAGAGCACGTCGAACTTAACCACTACGCCACAGGTCCGTCCCCTGCTCTCTGTTTTCAATCAAATTAACTTTCTCAGAATGTTCTAGTTCAATTACTCCCATTCACTATCAGCCTAAGCTTTTAAAGCAAAGCAGGAACCTTGGAAATACATATTTGGCCCATGTCCACGAGTAATACAATCACTGTTGAAATTGAAGTGACCTCCAAAATGGCCACTACACTTCAACACGCAGGAGCTCTGAAAATGAGTGCGGTGGCTGCCTGTCGGCCAAGACTCCCCAGTCGGTCGGTGGTAGATGCTCTGAGGCTCATTGGTGGCCCCTGGGTCCCAGTTGGGGGAATCTTCCAAACACAGAGGGGTTCAGACGCTCAGTGGCTAAAACGAATGACAACTGTCAGCTGCACGTAAGAGAGAAGCCAGTTATTTTCTCAAATAATACGCAGCTCAGGGGGAAGGAGTCAAGGCTGGGGCAGTGACTCAACAAGGTCCTCACATGTTGTCTGTGTAGCTTGTTGAGGGGCTGGCTAACGGGTCAAAGGGGCCCCCCGGGCCAGCACATCTAGGTTCAAGACAGGAAGAAGGAACAGAGCTGTGCCACCTGTGTCCTTTCTCCCTTTATCAGGAAGGCAAAAGCTGTTCTAGAAACCCTGAACACACATCCACTTATATCTCATCGACCAGAATTGTGTCATGAAAAGCCTGGAAAGAGGAAGCCTGCGAAATTATTTTGCTGCCCCCTCCCCCAAAGTATAATTTTAGAAGAGTCCAAAGGAAAAACTGCAGACAGATGAGCAATGAGCACTGTTGGCTTCTATTGGCACTTTGCCTGAGAGGGAGATTGGAATCACCTCCTTCTCCCCATGTGTTTGTGTAATCTCATGTGGTGTGCAAGCCAAGCTCACAGGGGCAGGACCTCTCAGTCCCCAGCACGGGTGGGGGTGGGGTGGTTGCTGTGGGAAGTGACAGTCACAGGCTGCAGAACCCCTAGTCCACATTCTCCTCATCCTCTGTGATGTCACACTGGGACTTCTTGCCTTCCACCCTGGGCTGAGGCTTCTGAGCTCACTATGGCCTCAGCGTTCGCTGGGAACATAGGGCTCTCGGAGCCAGTATCAGGGAGGGAGCCTGTGGGCACCAGAGGTCCGGCCATGCGGCTCTGGGAGGATGGCATGCCCCTCACGAAGGGGCGCCATCCCCCGCCTCAGGTCCCAATTCCCTGGCTCGTCCCGAGCCTGCTCGCTGCCTTCAGTGGAGTCCTGCTGGTCGCTGTCAGTGGACTCTTCTTTGGTTTCCCGTGAGTCTCCCACACAAGCCGGCAGGTTTCTTACAGAGTCAGAAAGGAAGACAGATCATGAGAGTCCGGACAGGGGAAGTGCAGAAGAGGCGTCAGGGAAGGGAGGATATTCTAGGCAGTGGGAACCAATGTGCAAAGGCACAGAGGCATAGAGTGCTTGGTGCCTTTGGGAGCTGTTGGTGGCTAGGAGTATTGGGTGACATTTGGTGGAGCCTCTCTGGGTCTGTCACCGCCCTGGCTATTTAGAGCAGGCTTTGAGGTCTGTGAGTCCGGACCAGGTGGAGTGAGTCCCGCGCGGAGCTTTGGGACTCCAGGGTCAGCGCTGAGTCCTGCTCTGGTCTCAGTTGCAGATGGCTGGCCCAGAATGGGGAGTGGGCCTTTCCTGTTGTCACAGGACCCCTCTTCGTCCTCACCTTCGGCATTCTCATGTTTCTAAACATCTCCGACCCTGGTATCTTGCACCAAGGTGAGCTCTCGGGCCCCTGGGAGAAGGAGGTAGCACCCTAAAGGGTCCTGCGTGCAGGGAAGATTCCTAAAGTGCTCCTCCCTTGTCCCCTCCTCGGGCCTCAAGACCCCGTCACCCCACATCCCCTTCACTTGGGCCCTGCTTCTGTTGCTTCATTTCCCAAGCCACCGAGATGCGGTACAACAGGATTCTGGAGGCTTTCCAGTTGCCTTGGAGGCAGAGCCAGGGCAGGCTGGGAAGAGAAGCCAGCTCTTGGCAACCACTCAGTTGTGTCTTCTTCCTTCCCACTGCACACACTCCTTACATCACTGACAGTTCCAAAGGCCTGCGTTCTCACAGAAGTCCTCTGGCTGGACGTCTACCTTCCCTTGGACTGCCAGCCTCTCTGAGTTTGGTCAGCTTCCTCAGTGCGGACTAGGATTCCCCTGCACACCTCCTTGCCTAGGCCAGTGATGCTGCGGGGCGGCCCTCACCCCGGCAGCAGCAGTGTGACGAAGGGCTCCTGCCGCTGCCCAATCCTCTTCCCATGCCAGGCTCCAACGAACAGGGCCCCAGGACGGTGCGTGTGGTTTGGGCGAAGCATATAGCCTTCCGCCTGCAGTGGTGCCCACAGTGCTGCTTCCACCGCCCGCCGCGGACCTACCACTGCCCCTGGTGCAACATCTGTGTGGAGGTGAGCGCCCCTCTCATCTGCCCCCTTCTGGCCCACACCCCCACCCGCTCTGCACCTGCCTGGGACCAGGAGGCCCACTTGCACAGGGGACCAGTAGCAGACCTCAAACCACTTCCGGGACTGCTAAGGCCAAGGGTGGCAGTAACTCCCAGCCACTCTTGGTCACTCATGCAGCTCACTGCCTCCCTGCCTGCACCTGTCCTGGGAGGCTGGCCCCTGCCGACCCAGGTGCTGACATGCCCAGGAGCATCGACATCTATGCTGAGCCTGGTCAGGCCAGGGGGAGGAAAGGCACCCCTGTCCTATCCCAGGGCTGGCTGACACTAGATGCCCAAGGGCCCCACGGCTGGCTGTAGGCCTGGCCCGGGGAGCTTGACCTGTCCTCTTCTGGTGTCCAGAACGCTGCCCCCTCTCCCTCTCGCTCAGGACTTCGACCACCACTGCAGGTGGGTGAACAATTGCATAGGTCACCGGAACTTGGGCTTGTTCATCCTGCTCCTCCTGTGCCTATGCTTGTACTTGGGCTCCATGCTTGTCACCTGCATGGTCTTCCTCCTGCGCACCACCCACCTGCCCTTCTCCATTGACAAGGTCATCGCGTATCCACCAGGCTGCAGGGTCCACTTGGCGAGCTGTGGCTAGGGCGAGGACAGCCGAAGGGCGGGGTCCCGGGGGCGGGCGAGTGGTGGGCGGGGTTAGAGAGAAACCCCCTGGGGAGGACCAGTCTGGACCAGGGGAGGGTGGTAGGGTCCAGGCGATGGGTGGGGCTAGGAGGCACTGCGGTGCGTGGGCAATCTAGCGGGGTCTTGGATGGAGGACGCTGAGGGCGGCACGGAGACCAGGTCGGCAGGGTGGGGTGAGGTTTACCAGGGGTTGGTGGGTGGGGAGAGGATGGACTGGCTGGTCGTGCGCGGGTCTGTCAGGGCCGGAGTCGGGGTGAGGGTCCGGGCCCGGGAGGTCCATTGTGGGCACAGCTCCTTAGCTCGTGGGCAGCATCGTCGTAGTGGTCCCCGCTGCCGGCTTCCTGGTGCCTCTCTTGGTGCTTCTGCTGATGAAGGCCAGGTCGATGAGCACCGCCCAGCGCTCCTACGAGGACAAGGTACGCGGGTCTCCGGGGGCGCCACGAAAGCGGTCTCTGGGCGGTCACCTTGGGCCTTCAGGACCTCCACACTTTCCGCCCTTTCTCCCCCGCCCTGGTCCTCATGGCCTGACCTCCCTTGAAGGTGCCTCGTGAGGCCTTGAGGCCCAGATTCAGCTCAGATCTCACCTCCTCTAGGGGCTCGGGGCTCCCTCTCCCTCCCAGGTGCACTGCGTCGAGGGCCTAGTGAGTGCTAGGCTGCGCATCCGTTATTTTGAAGGCCGGGCATGGAGGTGAGGGAGGCCCCATCCTGCGCTCCTGTTGATAAGGCCCCTGAAGTCAGAGAATCTCCCGCCCTTCGCCCGTGCACATTGAGAGAGGGGCCTGCCCTGTGCTGTGCAGCGCAGCGCAGACTCAGAGGGAATGGAGAGTTCAGAGAGGACCGCGGTGTAGAGGGTTTGGGGGCAGAAGGCAGAGCGAAGGGCGTTGCAGGTGAGGGGCACAGCTTGCAAAAAGGCAGGGAAGCCGGAAAGTTTGTGGAATGTTGAGGATGCTGAGGGGACAGTTGTAATTGGAGCAGAAAGTGGATGGGAAATCAAGTGGACTGCTGGGCTCGGGCCAGATGGAAAAGGCACGAAAGTCAGCTGGAGCCTTCTCTTGGTGCGGTGGAAACCTGGAAGGCAGGACAGGTTTTGTTTTTTTATTTAACATGGAGTAAAATTCACCAATTTTTAGGTTTTGACAAATGCATACAGTCCTGCAACCACTTCCATCATTAAGATTTAGAACAGTTCCATCACCCCCCACAATTCTCTGAAGCCCCTTTTGTAGTGGGTTTCTCCCCATACTTGTTGCCCCTGGCAACCACTGATTTGTCTTCTATCCCTCTTGTCTTTCCTTGTCCAGAGTCTCGTGTGGATGAAATCATAGCCTTTTGAGTCTGGTGTCTTGCACTTAGCATAATGCATTTGAGATTCCTCCACATTGCTGCCCGTAGGAGTTCTTTCCTCCTTTCTCTTGCTGTGTACTATTCCCTCATATGGATGTACCACAGCTTACTTATCCATTTGCCAACGGAAGGATATTTGGGTTGTTTCTGGGTTTTGGTGATCATAAAGAAAGTGGCTATAAACATTCGTGTACAGGCATGGGAAGATAAGTTTTCATTTCTTTGAGTCAATTCTTAAGAGTGGCATTGCTGGGTTAGACAGTAACTGAATGTTTAACTTGATAAGAAAGTGCCAAATTGTCTTCCAAAATGGCTGTACCCTTTTGCATTCCCACAAGCAGTGCATGGGAAATCCAGTTGCTTCTGCATCCTCATTAACATTTGGCATTGTCACCTTTTTTTGTTTTCTGATTTTCCGTTGTAGCTAGTCTAAGAAACGTGTAGTGGTATCTCATTGTGGTTTGAATTTGCATCTTCCTAGTGACTAATGCTGTTGAGCATCCTTTCATGTTCTTATTTGCCATCTGTATATCTTTGATTAAATGTCTGTTCCAATCGTTTGCCCATTCAAAAAATTATGTTGTCTTCTTAGTATTAGATTTAAAGAGTTCTTTCTATCTGCTAGATTCAGCTACGTGTTTTGCAGTCTTTTCACAGCCTTTGACCTTATTTTCTTGCCAGTATTTGTCCAAGATCAGAAGTGTTCAATTTGGATCAAGAGCGTTTTCAGTTTTGTCTTCAATGGCTTGTGTTTTGGTGTTGTAATTAAGAAATCTTTGCCTAAACCGAGGTCACCAAGATTTTCTCCTATGTTTTCTTCTAGAAGCTTTATAGTTTTAGGTTTTCTCTTTAGGCCTCCTATTCATTTTGGGTTAAATTTTGGATATGAAGCAGGGTATGAGTCAAGACTTATAGTTTTGCGTGTGGGTTGTTCCAAGAGCATTTGTTGAAAAGACAGTCCTTTTTCTGTTGAGTTGTCTTTGCACATTCCTCAAAAATCAATTGACTATATAGATGTGGGTGTATTTCTGAACTGTCTCTTTTGTTGCCACTACCACACTGTCTTCACTGGTAGCTTTCTATGAAGTCTTGAAATGACACAATGTGACATCTCCAACTTTGTTCTTTTTTTCAGAGTTCTTGTGGCTATCCTAGTTCCTTTGATTCTCCATATAAATTAAGAATCAGCTTGTCAATTGCTAGAACTAAGTTTGCTGAGATTTTCACTTGGATTGCATTGAACCTATAGACCGCTTTGGAAAATGGACCTTTTAACAGTATTGATCTTTTAATCCACGAAAATGGGATACCTCTCCATATTCAGGTCTTCTTTGATGTCTTTCCTTAGTGTTGTGTAGTTTTCAGCATATACAGCTTGCATACCTTGTGTTAGATGTTTTCTAAGTATTTCCTTGTTTTTTGTGCTCTTATAAATTTTTTGCAAAATTGAATTTACATTTGCTTATTATTGTTAGAAAATACAGTGGACTTTTGTATGTTTGTCTCGGATCTTGGAATTTTTCTGGATTGACTTATAAGTTCTAGTAGCCTTTTTGTTGATTCTACCTCAAAATTCATGTCATCTGTGAATAAGGACAGTTTCATTTCCCCCTTTCCAGCGTGTCTGGCTTTATTTCTTTTTCTTGTCTTCCTGCACTGTCTCGGCCCTCTGCTACAGTGGCAGGTGGAGTGGTAAAAGTGGAGATCCTTGCCGTGGGTTTCCTTCAGCAGGACAGGGACTTGAGTAAAGGCTTTTTTAGGAAGACTGTAGTGGGCCACAGTGATGAGGGAGGGGCTGGAGACACCGAGGCAGCTGAAAGGACAGAGGAGCCCTCTGTGCCCACCTCCTCCCATCCTTCCCATCACCACTCCATCGCTCCCCCCGTATTTGGTTCACAGCTCCCGTGTGACGCCTCTGCTCATCCCTTCCTCATCAGCCCCCTGTTGTCTGCATGCCTTCTCTCTCCATCCTCAGTCCATCATTTCAGCCTCTCTTGGGCAGCACTGTCCCTTCCCACATCCTATGGTTCTTCAGCCTCGGGTCGGGACCTAACCCTGCGCCCCCTGCTCTGCTCCGCATGGGGTTCTTCTAGTCCGGGGTCTCCACCCTTAAGAAGCCCGACTGGGGTCTGCACTCTGTGATTCACCAGGCAGGGCTCTTTCCCATCACCTGCAGATCCCATTTCAGGCATCCTTCACACACCTCCACTTCGTTCCCTTCCCGCCTGCATCGCCTGACCGCAGCTTCTGCTGGGGCCACTTGCTTAGTGGTTCATAGTAAGGGCTCTGGAGCCAGACCATGTAAATTCACTTGCCAGCTCCACAACATGCCAACATGGAGATCTTAGGAGTACTGCTTGGCCACCTGGTGCCTCTGTTTCCCCATCTGTAAAAGGAGGCCGCATGGGTTAATATGTGTAAGACACATAGCACAACGGCTGGTACAAGTAAGTGTCCTAGACTTTGTTGTTGTTATTATTACCGTTCCTTGGCATCATCATTGCCATGTCTTCATGTCTCTCTCATCTTACAAACAAAGCAAATCTCCGTTAACGTCACAGGCCTCCACTCCAACTGTCATACTCTCCCCTCGGCACAGCCGGAGTTTCTGACAGAGTTGGCTGTGCTCACTAGCATCGTTCTTCACCTTCCTCATCCCACTTTAGCCTCTGTCCTCACTGTCACGGTGATGCTGCGCTCTCCACGAGGCCACAGCCAGCGGGCAGTCCTCAGACTGATCTTTCCTGGCCGCACACAGCCCCATGGGGAACGGAACGCAGCTGCCATGGGCCCTGCCCCAGGCTCTCGGGGTCCCGCTCCCTCTGCTCACCTGGCTGATGCTCCTCGGCCTGCACCGTGGAGTCTTGCCCTAGGCTGCCTGCTCTTCCCGCTGATCCCCTCTCCCTGCTGCTCTGCCACCCCCAGCTGCCCTCTCCACCCTGAAAGTTACGACTGGCTTTGTTGTTCATGGTGTGTCCTCTGTCCCCAGCGCAGTGCCCGGAACATTGTTGAAGCATCAACATATTTATGAGCAAAGAGTGAACCTGCAGACAAAGGAATGCATGCGGCTTTGGGAGGAAGAGAAAGAAAGAGAGAGAGAGAGAGAGAGAGAGAGGGAGAGAGAGAGAGAGAGAAGCCTGATGCCATAAACCCTGGGGAAGAACCGAGAGAGCAGAGGCAGCAGGGAGTTGGGCAGGAGACAGGACAAGAAGACGCCCACTTTGCTCTGGGCCTGTGGAGGGTGAGGGCGTTGGAGACTCCCAATGGGAGCAGGAGACCCGGGTCTGGAGCCAGTGAGAGGGGACAGTGTGTGAAGCTGAGAGCTGCTGGCTTCCGTTCCCAGCTGAGAGGGGCCATGTGGGGGAGCACGGTGCTCTGCTGTATTAGTCAGTTCTTACAAATTCCTTCAACAGCTATCATTCCTTGAAGCACTGAATAATCAGCATTTTCCTATGCTCCATGTACATCTCATGAATGAAAATATATTTCTCTAAATTTGAAATTTTGAATGTAAATTTAATCAAAGTCTTTTAAGCTTTTAGTTTCCCTTAAATGCTTTAAACACCCTAAAGGACGCAGAACTCAAACTCTCACAATGGTTGGTGTTGGTTTTGGCCACAATGGGGCATTCTGGAGCTGTCTTGACTTTTCCTCCCCCAGGGCTCAGCTGCCCTGCCTGGGGTCCTGGTTCATTTTGGTGGAGAATAGTGTTGAAGATCAACGTCTTTGTGACAGGGGCATGGGACACAGGAGAGCTGGTGGTGGGCAGATGTGCTCCTGGGCCCCTTTCGGTCGTGACCAGCACTTTGTAGCTAGGGCGCTTGAAGTCGGGGTGAGAGTCGGCCTGCGCTGGGGAGGAGGAGGGGATGAGGCTGGTGGGTGGAGGGCGGGGAGGACGAGAGCTGGGTCAAGTGTGTCCAGGAGAGGACTTGAACTTTCGTCTTGACCTTTACTGCACTAGGCGCTCAGGACTTTGAACCCCGATTTCCGGGGCCATGTGAGTTTGGGTAGGAAATATGATTGGGCCCGAAAGCACTGCCCTTCCAGATAGTGAAATTCAGTGAAGGCACAAGTTTGGAAGTAATGAGTGGTGGGAAAGCAGAGAAGAAGGGGGAGCGGGGTGTGGAGCCGTCTTTGGAGCAGCTTGATAGAACAAGGCAGATCTGAAAGCATATTTGGAAGGAGGCAGCAGGAGGATGTGTGTGGCCAAAGGAGACAGAGAGGGGGAGGATGCTGCCAAAGGGGGTACCAGGTGGTGCGGGATCCCTGAGGCGGCAGGAGTTGGGGGTGCGGGGCCAGGGGTCGCTTGGAGAGAGCTCCTCAGAAATGGGTTGGGGGAGGCCTTGGCTGACCCTTGCCGCTTCCCCGCCCTTGGAGTCTTGCTGCAGCCCTGGGCGGAGCTGACCGGCTCAGGGAGGGCAGTGGGGGCCGCCTGCCCAGTCCTGCTTGATCTGAGCTCCTCTTCCCACCCTCGCCCCCTCCAGTACCAATACCTACATGGACACAACCCTTTCGACCTTGGCTGTGGCAAAAACTGGTATTGGACACTTTGTGCAGCGCTGGGACCCAAGTGAGTTGGCAAACCAGAGGCCTGAGTGGTGGCCCTGGGGCTGGTGGGGTGGGGTGAAGCTGGGTCATCTCGCCTGGCCCCTTAGCAGAGCTCCCAGGTCCTTCCGCTCATTCTTCCTGTTGTTTTGGGGTTTTCCCCAGGGCCTTGTGGGAGCATTTGGAGCCCCCACTTCCTTGCCTCTGTGGGTTCTTGCCCCAAGAAATGGGGTAGAGGGCATTGCAGCCTGGATGAGACAGGCCCCAGCTCCCCGTGGTGCCGAGCGCTGGGCCTTGTCCTCCCTAAGATGAGGGGCACCAGGCAAGGAGGGTCACGACCACCTCCATCTGGCTTGTTGCTCCCCAGGTACATGTCCGAAGCTGTCGGGCTGCAGAGAGTGGTGGGGCCTGACTGGGTGCCCACGCGGAACCTGCACTTCCCGACGTGCCCCTCCATGCCCATTCCCGAAGCCCTTCCTGGGCTGGGGTCTGGCCGCCAGGTCCAACCTCTGGATCTGTACCAAGCAGGGGAGGATCCCCCAGGGAGTGGTGCGGCTGCAGCCCTCCAGGAGGTAAGGGGCGTGTGTGTGGGTGTGTGTGTGTTTGTGCCCACACATACGCATGCGCCCGTCGTGTTGGGAAAGGGCATCTGAAGATTGTACAGGTTTAGGGAAAGCCCCCCTCCATGTTTCGCTGGTGCTGAAGCTGGAACACTCCGAGCTCGAGGGCGGCGGATCATAGGCCAGCGGAGCGTTGAAAGTAGAGTCACAGGCCTGCAGACTACACCAGGAGTCCCTGGAGAAACAAAGGGAAGAGACCACACCACTCACTTGCTCGTTGCCCTTGGGCCAGTCCCTTACCCTTTCTGGGCCTCAGTTTCCTTAGCCATGAATGAGGATTGAGACTAGGCCAGTGGGCAATAATTTTGGGGGGCGGATTCATTCATTTACGGGCAACTTTTAACCTGAAGCTCAATGTTTGAAACAGGTGGCAGTGGAGCTTTAGGACTGCTGCGGGGAAGGTAATTCACAAGCCCCGCCCACAGGGCCCCTGCAGTGATGTTCTGTGGGTCCTGCCCACTCCCTTGGCTCTGCCTAGGGTGGTGGCACCTTGGACAGTTTCTTGCTCCCGAGCTGGTGGGTCATGCGGTGTGGGGCCGGCACCTTTGGAGAGCTGACCTCCTCCACTCTGTGTTTAGATGCACGCCGGCCAGCCCAGTGTGGCCCCTGCTGCTCAGGCCCCAGAGGCGGCTCGATCTGCCTCTCACCCATTTGCACCCGGAGATGCCAGGAGACCCGGCACCTGAGCCTCACCTCCTGAGCCCCTCATGGAGGCTCTCTGAGCCCTATCCTTGCCCAGTCCCGTGGCGAGAGTGCCGAGACCCCTGAAAGCCCATTAAACACCCTTTGCCTGCCTCCTACAGCTGCCCTGCTGCACTGTGTGTTGGGATCAAGGGAGTGGGGCGGTGAGGGGGCCTCTGGGGGCTGAGACAAAGACCCGGGGTGGGGGCAGCCAGGGTTCAATACTGGCTGGCTCTGTGATCTTGTGCAAGACACTGAACATTTCTCTCACCCTTCAAACGGGAAAACCATAACAACCAAAGCGAGGACTGGAGATGATGGAAGAGAAAACCCAGCAGTGCCTGGATGTCAGCCTAGCCAAGTCCTGGCCTCTGCCCTGCGGCCACCCTGTCTGACTGCAGGGGGCGCGCGCTGCTTGGGAATTCGCCCAGCCTGGCCAGCTCCAGCCTGGCAGCACAGGAGGCTCCTGTGTGGGTTGTGGCTGGCCCTCAGGCTAGGAGTGTGCCCTCCTGCCGCCTCAAGACAGAGAAGTGGAGGAGTGGGGTGTGCCCCATCACAGTCCACCCTGCATCATTCCTCCAAGTGGGTCTCACCTTGGTCACTCCCTCCTGTTGGGGAGTCAGATGCCGGTTCTAGTCCTGTGTCGGGCGGTGGGGGGCGTGTCCTAGACTCTGGGAGCCAGCAGACCTCTGAGTAGGGGCAGAGAGGAGGAGGGAACCATGTCAAACGGTGAATCCTCCAGTGGGCAGTGAGTGAGGCTGAGAGTGGGAAATAATGGTCCCTTCCTGGCAGGTCCTATGAGGATGAAATCAGGTGGTTCATGCAAACACCAGGTACACAGTAGGCACACAGTGTCTGCAGCCGGTATGATTCTGGTTATTTTCTCCTTCACACTGCCCACAGACCACCCTGTGTTCCTCCAAGGACCACCTTCTCATATTCCTGGGCCCCAGGCTCCGACTCCAAAACTCGGGGTTGGGGTGGGCTGCAATCTGAATGTGAATATTTGTAAAGTGCCCGGTGTGATGCTGCCACCCTGAAGTTTCCGAACTGCTGCCTTAGGAGGTGAGGATGGGCACCACCACACTGATTCCTGTCCCCCTGGTGTCCAGGGGAAACCAGGATATGGTGAGGGCGAGAGGGCAGGATGTGGCTGAAGGGCCAGATGAACAGCCCCGGGCCCGTGGACATTGTGTGCCTGTGTGTGCACGCCCGAGCTTGTGTGTTGGGGCAGGAGCTCATCGTTGGGGAGTGTCAGCCCAGACTGGGGAGGTAGGTGACCTCCGATGCAGGCCATGGCTCCGGTTCTCTACACGAAGAGTCCCAGTGGAGGCTGCCCTTCCCTCTTCCTCCCACCCTGACTGTGGTGGTCTCAGGCCCCGCTGTGTCCAGGCCCAGCCTCACCCAGGGCTTGGCTCTGGCTCCCTGGGCTCCTGGCCAGCCTCGCTGAACCCTAGGAACTGCAGCTCTTTTGTGTTCCCTTTTCCGTGGTGCCAGGTCTCCCCAGTCCCAAGCTCCCTTGGGGTGCAAGCTTGTTCTCAGCTCTCATCCTGCTCAACTCAGGGGTAACCGTGGGTTTCTGGGGAGGGCTGCAGGATATTCGCTGAAAGGCAGAAAGGCAGCCCAGTTGGGGCCTTGCTTTCACTGGCTTCAGTGGCCACCCTTACAATTCTTGGGGCCTGCATTTACGAGTCAAGCTGAAGAAACCTCATCTGTCTGCGAAGCCCGCAGTCCATGGTCGCATGGTCAGGGCAGGGGGGCATGAGGCCTTTTGAGCCCCGGAGCCCAGGTGTGCATGTGGCACACGAATCTGTGTGGGTGTCCCGTCTGTGTGTGTTCAGAGGGGACAGCTCAGCCCAGGCTGCCCAACACTGAGGAGAGGCTCTCAGGCCCACTCCTAAATGGGAGTGCTGGGGGTGGTGTGGGCCTGGGCCTCATCGGAGGAGCATCCAGAAACGTGGGCCAAGGCCTGGAGGGGCATATGCCTGGAATGGGGTGAGTGTAGGAGTGGCGCTTGCTGGAGCCCCAGCTCTGCAGGAGGCTGGGAAGGCCAGGCCCCAGAGTCTGGGGAGGCCTAGTCCCACCCTGCCCTGCTGCCCGTCCCTCTGCCTCCCTGCCAGGATAAGAGCTGGGCGGCTGGTCATCAGGGTGGCACCTCTTGGGTCCCTGCCTCCGGCTATACTGGCCACTCACCCAGTCCCAGGCTGAGCCTGGTCATTGCTAATTAAATGAAAATTCATTTTTAAAGTAATGTTAAGTCATGGTCATTTTTGTCTGCCATTTATCTCCTCGCTCACAGCTTTCTAAACCCTTTCTTTTTTTATTTTTCAGGTATGAGGGTCTTCTTGAGCATTTCTTTTAGGAGTGGGCGTCTTGGGGCGAGGAACTCCCTCAGCTTTTGTATATCTGGGAAAGATTTTATTTCTCCATCATATCTGAGGGATATTTTCGCTCGGTAGATTATTGTTGGCTGAAAGTTTTTGCCTTTCAGATTTCTGAATGTATCGTTCTGCTCTTTCCTAGCCTGTAAGCCTTCTGCTGAGAAATCTGCTCAAAGCCTGCTAAGGTTTCCTTTGTAGATTCTTTTCTTCTGCCTTGCTGCCCTTAACATTATTTCTTGTTCATGACTTTTGCCAATTTGCCTATTATACGCCGTGGAGAAGGTCTTTTTAGACTGGTGTCATTAGAAATTTTATTAGTTTCTTTTACTTGTAATTCCAGTTCCTTCCCCAGGTTTGGGAAATTCTCAGCTATTATTTCTTTGAACAAGCTCTGTGTTCCTTTCTCCCTCTCTTCTCCCTCTGGAATATCTATAATCCTTAGGTTGCATTTCCTAATTGAGTCGGATATTTCTCAGAGAATGTCTTCATTTCTTTTTACTCTTAGTTCTCTCTCCTCTCACAACTGAAGCATTTCTATATTTCTGTCCTCTGAATTGCTTATTCTGCCCTCCATTATTTCAGCTCTGTTATTTAAGGACTCCAGACTTTTCTCTATCTCAGTCATTGTGTTTTTCCTCTCTGACATTTCTCATTGATGTTTCTTGATAGTTTCGATCTCTTCTGTCAAGAATTCCCTTTGGTCGTTAATTTTATTCGTGATTTCCTTGAACAATTTTTCTGAGTTTTCTTGTAACTTCTTTAGTTTTCTCATAATAACTATTGAGAATTCTCTGTCATTTAGATTGTAAATAGCGGTGCCCTCAGGATTGATTTCTGGGTGTTTGTCATTTTACTTCTGGTCTCGTGTCTTAGTATACACTTCCATACTATTTGTTGTTGTGGATTTGATCCATCCCAGAGTGGTAGTATCAGGTTACAAATTCCACCTTCTGCCTCTGGGTGGTGGCAGGACCTGTGTATTCCAAGCCTGCCCATTCCCTGGCAGCTGTGTCTTTCCTTTGGAAGTTATGCTGACGGAGCCTATCTGCATTTGACTGCTGGACGCCGCTGATTTACACATATGTGTGCCGGCACCTTGGCGGGGGTCTCTTGCTCTGGCTGACCAACAGTACTTGCGTGCCAGGTGGGGGAGGGGCGCTTTCATTCCTGTGCACGTGCCCGCAGGTGCTCCTGCTCTGTCCTCGCTCTCTGCCCTCCTGGGATGTTCGGCTTGGTGAATATGGCCCAGTGATTGCCTAGCCTCCTCAGAGTGGAGCTGTCCCACAGGCTGGGAGGCAACTCAGAGAGCAAAGGCATACCCACGAATGACTGCCCCCTCCCCCTTCTCCTCTCAGAGCTGCAAGCGGTCCTGCACCCTAAGTGTCTGCCAGTGGGGGAGGTAGAGGAGATTCCCCTTACCTCTTTCCACTGCCTCCCGGGCAGTTCTGCACCTCCACGTTCAGAGATATGGCTGCATGGGTCTCTCAGACATCTATTGTGTTGTTTGAATGTCTCTGTTGATTTATGAGTGTCCTTTCCATTGTATCTCAGCAGGGAGAGTCTAAGGGAAGAGCTCACTCCGCCAGGATGCTGACGTCACTCCCTTTGTCATCGACTTTTGCCAGTTTTACTGTTATGTGCCTCGAAGAAGCTCATTTATCCTTGATGTAATTAGGAGTTCCATTGGCTTCATGTATTTGTCAGTCCAGTTCCTTCCCGAGTCCTGGGAAATTCTCAGCTATTATTACTTTGAAGAAACGCTCGGCTCCTTTCTCCCTCTCTTCTCCCTGTGGAATACCTATGGTCCTTAGGATGCTTTTTCTAGTTGAGTCGGATTTTTCTTGAACAATTCCTTCATTTTTTTTTAAATCTTAGTTCTCTCTCCTCCTCCACCTGAAGGATTTCTATTTGTCTATCCTCTAAATCACTAGTTCTTCCCTGCAAACATCAGCTCTTTTTTTTTTCATGAGGAAGATTGGCCCCTGAGCTGACATCCATTGCCAATCTTCATTTTTCACTGAGGAAGATTAGCCCTGAGCTATCAACTGTGCCCATCTCCCTCTATTTTGTTTGTGGGATGGTGCCACAGCATGGCTGGATGAGCAGTCATAGGTCCATGCCCAGGATCCGAACCTGCGAACCCCAGGCCGCCGAAGTGGAGTGCACCAACTTTACCACTACGCCTTTGTGCCGGCCCCCGTCAGCTCTATTTTTTAAGAATTCTAGAATGTTTCTTATTTGACTTATTGTGTTCTTCATATCCAGAATTTCTGCTTGGATTTTTGTTTATAGTTTCCATCTCTCAGGTGAAGTATTAACTCTTCTCATTAATTTTATTCCTGCTTTATTCCTGTGCTCATTGAACTTTCTGAGTCATCTTGTAACTCATGGAGTTTCTTTATGACACCTGTGTTGAATCCTCTACCATTGAGATTGTAAATTTCTGTGATTTTAGGGTCAGTTTCTGGAGAAGTGTCATGTTCCTTCTGCTCTGAATTGTTGCTCTAGTTTCTCGTGGTGTTTGATGAAGTAATGTTTTGCCAGCGCATTTGTGGTTGTATCCGTTGGCAGATTCCACCTGCTACCACTGGGGCTGAAGCAGGAACTGTGTTTCTGGTACTACCACATCAGCTGAAAGTTGTGGAAGTGCTATGGGCATTTATGCTGGCTGGGAAAGCATCGGGCCAGGTGCGTAGGTCTGCCAACCACTCTTCTCATCTTCACTCCGGTTGCTGCTTCTTGGGCGGGGCTTCCAAGGGGGGTCTGAGCCCCCTTGGGACTGAAGCGGCCTTGTGGGCTCTTCAGCCGGCCACGAAAGTGATCACGCACGGGCTGAGTATCAATTTTTCAATATATGTCATCGTTCCTATCCAGTTATCATGGACACTACTACTAAGTGGAGCTATCTACAAATTATAGTTTAAATGTTTTGTGGAATGTTCATAGGGCCACTGGAATTTTCCCAAGCATAAATATGTGACCCAGAACTCCTCTAAATTCCAGTTATTAGGGGATCATTTTACAGTTTTCCTGAGAATTAATTACCTTGTAAAATATACTCACAGTTTTCCATATTCAGACTCACAGTTACTGTATGTAGGACCTCGTATATGTGCCCGGATCCTGATAGGCTGGGCCCAGGCGAAGAAATATTTTTTCTCTTTAAAACTGGATTGTTCTTTTCTTTTTCATGTATAGTGGATGACTATGTCAATCAAGCAAAGATTTAAATTCAAAACCAATAATCAATTAAGGTTGGCCGTTGTTATAGTCGTGGTCATAGCCTGCAAAAATGAGGGTTTGGAGATGGAACAGAAAGCATAAAAGGGGACCTTATTGTATGCCCATCAGAAAATAAAACAGCAAAACTGATCAACAGAATTCTGAGAGAAACAGCCACAAATTCTGCAACAAATAGCAAGCAGCAGATTTCTCTCATCAGTGTTACTCAGTCTCGTGTTGTGAATTCTGTCGGTATTGGCTCAAAAGTCTGTGTTCCTGAAGTCATCTGTTCCCAGACCCTGTAGTCCTAGAGTCCTGAGTGTCAGGTCCTCCCGGTATCTGCTATGGTGGGTGTGTCAGCTTCTTCTAGGAAGGCTGTAATCATGCATCTGTTCCCTATATCCCTTTCTCAGGCTGTCTTTTTTGGGTGCTTCTTCCAGAAGACCCAATCTCTGGTTGTAGCTTCTAGCAGGGACCTTCAGGCAAGAATGAAGGGAGCAGAGAAACCACGTGTTGATGACAAGGCAGGTTAACTTCTTCCAGTAACTAACAATATCAGAATGGAGGAGAGTGGAATCTCTATGGGAGTGAGGTACATAGGCACGTGGGTCCCTGTAATTGTTCCATGAAGACTCAACTGATAATTACTCCAATGAGAAAATGGAATAATGGACAATGAAAACAGTGACGAATCTGTTATGTACAGTTTGTGCCACAATTGCTGCCAATTGACATAAGTGTTTTAAACCAAGGAATAAAGTATTCTTAGAAGCTAATTTGTTGACATTCTCTGTGTCGGGCGAGGCACTTGAATTCTAATGTGCTTTTCCCCACTCTGCAAGAGTATGTAAATTACTGAAAAACTTAATCATATTTGTTACCGATCCCAAACACAGGTTCATTTACCCAGCGCACAGGAGGGCCAAAAAAGTAAAGGAACTGAAACAGCAGGCTTGTGGCAAGGAAAGAGCCTTACTATCGAAGGGCAGCCAGATGAGTAGACGGGAGTTAGAACTCAGATCCACCTCGTCGAATGAAAAAAGGTTGAGGTTTGTATCTGAGGTTTTCGGTAGGGGAGGGAGAGCATGTGCCGTGGTTTTACGTAGGGGAACAAGAGCATGTTCCGGGTTTGAGGTAGGGCAGCAGGAGCATGTGGCTGTGCTGCTTGGCACCTTCCAGCAGCCTGTGTTTGGCCTTGAACACTGAATTTCCTTTCTCTTGACTTTCTGGACTTTTCTGGTTAGTTTTCGGCATCAGCCTGCATTTGGCCTTGTGAGGCTGAATCCTGATGTCTGGGCCTTGACTTTCTGGGAAAGATAGCTCACTCATATAGTGAGGAGAGACAGGAAGACATGGTTAGTTTTAGACAACAGCTGATTATGCTGAATATGCACAGGTGCAGTTAGCAAAGCTTATGTCAAAACTTTTGGCTCTAGGGCAGATTTTTGAACTTTTTCATGCTCGGTTTCAGTTCCCACCTCTTATGATCAGGCTTCAGTCTTCGGGAACGGGGGTGAAGGCCTCTCTAGCTACCTTCTGCTGTGAAAGGGCAAAGATCAGGATCGGAGGAATGAAACTGTTTTACCGTCACTTTCAAATAGTTTTGAGTACCGGGTGGGGAGAGAGAGCTACGCTTTGCATCACTAATATTTTAGTACTCTGATCAACGGCTTTGGAACAACACTTAAGTTCATCACTTATAATTACATGGATAACCACACAGACAGCAAAATAGACAGCCCAAATTTTAGTATCCCCTCCATAATGGACCTCAGTCCTTGAGGAATCCCGGAGAAGGTGACTGTAAACCAATCAAGGTTACTGCCTGGAAGCTCAGGTGAAATCTGATGTAGCCAAGTAGCCTGCTGTCTAATAGTCCAACAAGTAATGTAAGAACCTGGGAGTCATGTATTACTCATCTATAGGAGGCTGTCTTGTGCACAGCAACTTGCAGTCTGTCACGAGTCCATTTGAGCATTCGGAGAAGTCAGTGTCTAGAGGATGAAGCCAGCCAAAGTTTGGGAGATCCCAGTTGTGATGTACTTCTGTGGCATGATTCTTGTTCCCTGTGGCGTTTTCAGTATGGTCCCCTGCAATCCAAGAATTCAATAGGACCCAGTCTCCATGACAACGATGCTGCAGAGAAACCTCTGACGGTGTCTAGTTCCTTGGTTTGAGTTCCCTTCAGGGCTTTTGGATCATCTCTGGAACATAGAAAGGGTCTCCCAAAGTTAGGCCTATGTTGTGTCAGCAAGTAACCAGGTATTTAATAGGACGCATTTTTAGAAAAGAAAAGCAAAGTTAATGGGTTTGGAGCAAATGATAAACCAATTTCTGAGCCCAGGGTATGGTTATTCAAGAAGATCTCTGGATGTCAGCATTGAAGAATCCCCTGCAGTTTAAAATGTCTCCGATGATGTCATCAGGTGTTCAGGTAAACCTTTTGAGTGGCTTACACAGAAACAGGCGTGAAGATCGTCCCAACATGGGTTGTCGTGGTGCGCTCTCTTAGGTTTATATCAAGTTCTCCAGCTTCAGGTTCCCGGGCTTCAGGAAAAAACGTGATTTTAGTTCTCAATGATTGGAAATGAAAAGGAAAGAAAAAATTGAAAACGTCAATTTGGAGATCTGTACCAGATATTTGAGCAAACTAGCAGAACTCAGGATCCAGTCCAATTTACAAATAAAAAACAAAAACCTTGAAGTTTTTAATGAACAGAACCAAAATCCAACATCCACAAATGTGTATTACAGTTTCTATTGAAACGTAAGTTTGCTCGCTAAATTTACCTTCATTTGTACCAATGACAGTGAAATTAAGAGTCATTGGTTTGCAAACTAACTCTAGTTTTAATAAACTTTGCCCAATGATTTACATAAGTACAGCAAGAGTAGCAATTGATCATATAGGTTCTTTTAAATCTGCTTTGCTGGAACTTTTTATAAGGAATCTCAGCTTGAACTTGAAAGGCACCTCCACGCCAGGAAAAGTCAAGCCAAGGACTTGTCATCAGACTTGACCTGGGATACCTACAGATTTGTGTGAATTCCTCTTTTCTCTTGAGGGTCCCCCAAATATCCTAAAGTTCTTGCACCTGCCAGGGAAGTGCCCTGCTTTACTGGCCTGGTGAGGTTTCTGGGAACCTTGTAAGCAAGGTGCCAGGGCAATATTTTTAAGTGGCTTTATTCCGGAAAGTCCAGTGTTTGCTTCTCAAATTTGTACGGTCATATCCAAGTTTGTGTATGTTTCTGTCAAATATGACATTCCAGTCAAGGCCTTGGCAATATAACACGTTTCTAATTCTGCCCTGCTATAAGGGAAACAGATTCTTATTGAACTTATACAAATAACTATATTGCCATGAAAATAAGAATACTTACTCTTGAAGAGTTTTTAAATGCTGGAGGCATAAGATAAGGGAGAAAAAGAGAAATGCTTCCCTTTTGCTTACAAATTGCTGTAAGTCATAGTTAGCTTAACGAGAAAAGAGAAAAAGGTTTACTAACTCTGGAAAAACAAAACGTTAAATATCAGCAATATTTCAAACAGGGAGTCATAAAAATTATAATCATCCTCATCAATTTATTCAGTCCTACGATGTCAACTTTTGATCTTCTGTTTGCAGTTTCACGAGGCCACTAATTTCTCAGTTACAGTTTTGTGATTTCCTACCCAGATCAGTTTTGTAATCTGAAAGTTTGTCAGAAACCTGTATTTTAGAGCAAGTGTCAGGGTCCTTTCTATGAATCTCTCTGAAGATGAAACATGAGAGTAAAACAAGTGCCTGCATATGACCCAACATTCAAAAATGGCAAATTGGCAAAGACACTCGGCTATTTCTGTAACATACAACACTTTGAGATAATGACTAGAATTATGACTGACAACCAGGACAGATCAGAATTTTTGGAATGTTAGATAATTTTTAGAAAAGAAAACCTACGTTAGTAACATTTACCCACACAATATTACCTCGGAAGGCTTGTTATGGTTTATTTGATAACGCTTCCCATGTAATTTAACGTACCAAATAAGTTTCGTGAGTTTACATCTTCCTCTTTGTAGAAAGAGAGAACAAATTCTTGGAAACATCTCAGAGCTGATTGGAAATTCTCAAAGCTTTCTTTTTAAGTCAAAAGAAAGACTTGAATTTGGGGGGAAGTTCATCAAAAATATCAAAAAGGTTTAAAACACTTGGTCATGTAGGAAACAATGCTTAGTTATTCATTTAATCAAGGAGACAACAGAATCAGCAAAGGCAACAGAGAGTTCAAGCAGTCAGCAAACCTTAATAGAGAGACCTCAGTTCTTTGAACATAGGAAATTATTTTCACAAAACATGGATTTTCTGTCTTTTAGGTAACCTTACTCAAAGGTAAAGAAAAACTTTTTATAACCTCTTTATTAAGAGCAGACCCAAAGTTCAAGAAAATTTTCTTTTGAAGAAAGAAAGCCAAATTCTAATTCTGCACCAGCTTACTTTTCATATTGAAACGTATTGACTTAATTAAATTCATTTCAACCACAGCCAACTTGACCGTACACAGAACTCCTCAGGGTTTTCCTTTCGCAACCCTTCTGTCGCTTACTTTTTACATTCAGAATTTGTCCCATGCCTTCATTTTGTCTTTCCTTGTGCTTTAGGACAGATATCTCTATGCATCATACCTTCTTTACTGCAAACATACATTTTATTTTCCTTGTAGACAGAGGTTCTAGAAATACGTGTTTTCAAAGGAAAGTTTTTGAGCATGCATAAAACCCGTTTATTGATCAACTTAAGCATCTTTAAGGTTCCCTGTGAACAGAAACCAAAGGCGGACAAATCTATGCTTAGTAATCAATTTCTAATTTTTTTTAATGCAGAAATGACCTAGGTACTCAACAGATTTTATCGTTTAACTTAATTTAGCAAAACTCTTAAGTTTTAAGTAACCAAAAAAGATTTTCAAAGCAGTTTTTCAAGCATATAGGCCATAAAACATAATTATTGCACCCCAAACCTCTTACCCATTTGCATCTATCTAAATTATTTGTTCCCAATAATTATGTTTAGGTTACTCACAAAAATTTCATGTGACATTAAGCCGTTAGCCATCATCTTAAGTTGTTTGAAGTATATACACCATAATGTGATCATTGTTAAAAGTTCCCCAAAACACCTTTATCCTTTTCACATCTATTTCGTTTACTTGTTCCCAATAAGTATGTTTAGATTGCCTACAAAACCCTCCTGAGACATCAGACAAAATCAGCCATTATTGAAAGTTATTATTGTTGGCCGACAAATTTTGTCACAAGCATAACATGTCTACACCATATCTGATGTTGATAACTCTGAAAACGTATTTATTTTAATCAAACCAACAAACTTCCATAAGCTTTTATTTACCAAAGATCATTTTATATCATGTTAACTTGAAAGACATTTGGGTTAGTTTCCATTACATTTAGAAAGAATTTATATAAGCACTTACGTTAAGCCAATTAAATGGAGATGCTTTAGAAATTATATCATCTGTAGGCAGACAAATAGAGAGAGAGAGACTTACATCCAGATAGATGCCAACAGAGATCTTTAAAACTTTAGCCTGGTCGCAGGGATGAAACTCAGAAGAACAGTTGGATCCAAATTACTCCCTAGCAAATGGACCTGCTCAGATGGCCAAAGATTTTTCCTCAAGATTCTTTTTTGTTGTAAGGATCCTTTTCATGGCTGTGTTTGACATCATTTTGTCTTTGAGAAGCCTCTGCATATTACTCAAAGACTGCATTCCATTATGAGAGCTTTTGAATCCTCACTTTTAAGGGTGACTCTTAAGGTGGTCTTGAAACAGAAGTTCCCCAGCCTGGCCGTTACAATTCCAAATGATCTCAAAAGTTTACCTATTTGCACTTGCTTAACTTGAGTTCAGGAATTTCGGGGGAGTTGAAGTGGGGAAGCTCAGCAAGAGAGGAGATTTGGTTTCTTTCGCTAGCAGGGCCGCTGGCATCCCCCAATCTGGCGTGTTTAATTACTTAATTATTTTCTTTGAAAGAGGCAGGAAGTTAGTCCTGATTTCCTTTAGAAGCCTCAAAAGATTAAAATAGGCTTCCCATTGGTTGTTTAACTTTGTGGCTGGCTTTTTCCAATTGCGTATGTAAATACACCAGTTTGGGTAAACTGAAGTTGCCCCCTTTTGGCCATTTTAAAGTAAGGTCTCCTTTAGCATGTTTAAGTAACATTGGCTGAAGGGCGGATTTATATGGCCTTACAATATCAGGCAGGGGAAACGTTCCCCAGCGAGACACAATATTTTATCCCCGTAACATACTGCAATAGCATCAGGCCAAAGAGATGTAATCATTTTACATAAAGCCCATTTAACTGTACTAATTTTTCAACGACATTTAATTTCAATTTTATCAATTTTTATACCTCTCATCATAGCTTTCGTTAGGATTCCATCAATAAGTCTCTGTCTTATAATATTGTGTAGGGAAAGCATTCCCAGCCAGACATAACATCCGTTTCCGAAAAAACATCCAGGCGAAGTGGACATGACCTCTTCCTCTAATATTAGCTCAAACATTATAATCTTTATGATCTTATCAAGATTAGCATTCTAACTGTTGCCCCCAACAATTGTTGGTCAGATTTCTCATTGTGATTTCCTGCTTTCTGGCTTAAAAATATTTTTTTTTCCCCAAACTGGGGTGACTAGAACAGGCCTGTCTGAGGTCTTTTAATCTTGCGGGGCCAGTAGGGGGTCCTTTCAGCCCACCTAACTTTAGACGGTGTTTTATGAAAACCTTTATGTTAACCTCATCCATGTCTGTTTTATTTATCCCATTTTTCTGTTTAATAACTAGCTAAAGATTTCCATCCTGCTGAGATGAGTCCTGTGACTCTTTCCTTTTCTGATTCCTCTTTGTTTTTCCCCCTTTTAATATTTGTCTTATTTACCCCACTGTCTTACTTACCTTAGTTTCCCTTAGAATACAAAAAATACCTTTAAAAATTTCCAACTTGCTGGGAAGAGTCCCTTTTTTTTTCTCTCAGCTTGCTTTTATTCTTCTGTTAACTTGTTTTTGTTGGGGGAAGAGGGAGAATCTCCCTCAGCCCTTTTCCTTAAGGTTCTTCTGGCTGGCCAAATAATCAACAAGACAGGTTAGCAGGAGAAAATAATACCAAGTTTAATAACATGTATACATGGGAGAAACTCAGAAATGAGCAACTCGTCCCTCTGTCTAAGCTGCTTCCTTAAGTATTGCAGCTAAAGGCGAGGAGCGTGTTGGGGGTGGGGAGTGGCCTGGGACTTCAGAGGGCAGGAGGACAATTCTTTTCGGGGTCATCTTTAGATAGTGTGGTCAGGGAGAGACAGAGTTTTTGATAAAATGGGCTTGGTGCCCCTCCCATTGTAACATCTATTTTACATTATCTTTATAGCCATCATGATAGAAGATCTGTTCCAGGAAGGAGCCACCATGTCAAATTCTTTAGGCAGTTAGTGGGGGAGGTCAAAGGAGATATGAAGCATGTCAATTCCATCTCTATGTCTTTCACATCATTTGATGCCTGAGAGAGCCATATTATGGGTTCCTGGGTTCGGGGTGGGTAGCGAGCCTCTGGTGTTACCTAGCAGCCAACAAGACACAAGGTCAATTTTATTCTTCTGAATTTGGGGCCCAGTATCAGAAAATAGCAACCTCAAAGAGTCATTGCCCTGTGTGAGTAGAGGTGTCTGAGGACAAGAAATGGTCACTGTGTTGGCTGTGTCATTAATCAGACTAACAATCCTGTAGATGGCACAGCAGAAGGTAAAATAACAAGCACTCAGCCTTTTCAGTTTTTTTAAGAAGTGAGGAATCTCCTATCATTCTCTTAATTCTCTTTTATCATTCTATTAATTTGCTTATAATTAAGATTACTCATTGAGGTTAAGTGAGATAATAAGTCTCTACCATGACCAGAATAGGCAGAAACTAAGTAATAAGTTTGTAGTGGCTCGGGATGAAAAGAGACTGTTCTACAAAGATCATTTCTCTTCCAAGCTACCAGGTCTTCCTGTCTATTATACCTACAGCATTAAAAAGTAATTTTAGTATATTTCAATATGTAGATAGTTTAAATGTGCATACATATATACAGTTGTATGATAACAAATGAAAATATCTAAAGGTTTCAACTTTAGTGTTTAAAATATATTCTCACCAGGTAGAAGACAGTATTCTTACTGCATGGATTTTGTGTGTGTGTGTATGTGAGGAAGATGAGCCCTGAGGTAACATCCATGCCAATCCTCCTCCTTTTGCTGAGGAGGACTGGCGCTGGGCTAACATTTGTGCCCATCCACCTCAATTGGATTTGGGAAGCCGCCACATATGGCCTGACAAGCAGTGCGTCGGTGCCCGCCCCGGATCCGAACCCGGGCCGCCAGCACCAGAGGGCGCGCACTTAAGCACTGCACCACGGGACCGGCCTTGAATTTTGACCTCTTAATTTGAATGTCATGAAGAAAAAATATGTTTCTGTAGACAGGAAAATAAAAGTAACAATAATTATGTGTCCATGAGGGACTTTTGCTCTCTGTTTTTAATCCAAGTAATTTCCTCAGAATGTTCCAATTCAATTACTCCCATTCAATATCAGCCTTTTTCAAAGCAAAGTAGGAACCTTGGAATTACATATTTTATCCAGGTTCGGGAAAAATACAATCGCTGTTGAAATTAAGGTGACTTTCAAAATGGACACTACACCTCAACACGCGGGAGCTGTGAAAATGTGTGCATTGGCTGCCTGTCGGCCAAGACTCCCGGTCGGTTGGTGGTAGCAGCTCTGAGGCTGACTAGTGGCACCTGACTCCCAGTTGGGGGAATCTTCCAAACACAGAGGGGTTCAGACGCTCAGTGGCTAAAACGAATGACAACTATCAGCTGCCGGTAAGAGAGAGGCCAGTTATTTTCTCACATAATAAGCAGCTCAGAGGGAGGGAGTCAAGGCTGGGGCAGTGACTCAACAAGGTCCTCACTGTTGTCTGTGTAGCTTGTGGAGGTGTTGGCTAACGGGTCAAAGGGGGCACCCCCGGCCAGCACATCTGGGTTCAAGACAGGAAGAAGGAACAGAGCTCTGCCAACTGTGTCCTTTCCCCCTTTTATCAGGAAGGCAAAAGCTTTTCTAGAAACCCTGAACAGACATCCACTCATATCTCATTGAGCAGAATTGTGTCATGAAACGCCTGGAAATGAGGAAGCCTGCAAAATTATTTTGCTGCCCCCTCCCCCAAAGTATAATTTCAGAATAGTACAAAAGAAAACCTGGAGACAGATGAGCAATGAGCACTGTTTGCTTCGATTAGTGCTTTGCCTGAAACGGAGATTGAAATCAACTTCTTCTCCCCAGGAGTTTCTCTAATCTCCTGCAGTGTGGAGGCCATCCTCAGAGGGCAGGACCTCTCCTTCCCCGGCACAGTTGAGGGTTGGGGGGTGGCTGTTGGAAGTGGCAGTCACAGGCTACAGAGCCCCTAGCCCAGACCTCTTCATCGTCTGTGATGCCACGCTGGGGCTTCTTGCCTTCCACCCTGGGCTGTGGCTTCTGAGCTCACTATGGCTTCAGCGGTCACTGGTGACATAGGGCTCTCGGAGGCAGTATCGGGTGGGGTCCTGTGGGCACCGGAGGTCCGGCCGCGCGGCTCTGGCAGGATGGCATGCCCCTCATGAAGGAGTCTCATTCCCCGCCTCAGGTCCCGCTTCCCTGGCTCGACCCGAGCCTGCTGGCTGCCTTCACTGGAGTCCTGCTGGTCTGTGTCAACGGACTCTTCTTCGGTTTCCCCTGAGTCTCCCACACAATCCGGCAGTTTTCTTACAGAGAGTCAGAAAGGAAAACAGATCATGAGAGTCCGGACAGGTGAAGTGCAGAAGAGGCATCAGGGAAGGGAGGATATTCTAGGCAGAGGGAACCCAATATGCAAAGGCACAGAGGCGTAGAGTGCTTGGTGCCTTTGGGAGCTATTGGTGGCTGGTGATAGTGGGTGGCATTTGGTGGAGCCGCTCTGAATCTGTGACTACTCTGGCTATTTAGAGCAGGCTTTGACGTCGGTGAGTCCTGACCAGGTGGACTGAGTCCCCCGAGAAGCTTGGGCCCCCCGGGATCAGGACTGAGTCCTACTCTGGTCTCAGTTGCAGATGGCTGGCCCAGAGTGGAGAGTGGTTCTTTCCCATTGTCACAGGCCTCCCATTGTTCTTCCTCACCTTCAGCAGTCTGGTTTTCCTGAACTTCTCAGACTCTGACATCTTGCATCAAGGTGTGCTCTCGGGCCCTAGGTTAAGGAGTTAGCACCCTAAAGGCTCCTCCATGCAGGGATGATTCCTAAAGTGCTCCTCCCCTCTCACCTCCGTGGGTCTCAAGACCCCGTCAACCCCTATCCCCTTTGCTTGGGCCCTGCTTCTGGTGCTTCATTTCCCAAGCCACCAAGATGTGAAAAAACTGCGGTCTGGAGGCTTTCCAATTGCTCTGGAGGGGACGGCAGGGCAGGCCAGGGAGAGAAGCCAGCTCTTGGCAACCACTCAGTTCTGTCTTCTTCCTTCCCACTGCACACACTGCTTACAGCATCAATCACAGTTCCAAAGGCCTGAGTCATCACAGACTCCTCTGGCTGGAAGTCTACCTTCCCTTGGATTGCCAGCCTCTCCGAGTTTGGTCAGCTTTCTCAGTGGGGACTAGGATTCCCCTGCCCCCGTCCTCCCCACCCTTCGTGGAGCCCAGTGATGCTGCAGGGCTGTCCCCCACTCCCGGCAGCAGCAGACTGATGAAGGGCTCCTGCTGCTGCACAATCCTCTTCCCATGCCAGGCTCCAACGAACAGGGCCCCAGGACGGTGCATGTGGAATGGGTGAACCACACAGCCTTCTGCCTGCAGTGGTGCCCACAGTGCTGCTTCCACCGCCTGCCGCGGGCCTACCCGTGCCCCTGGTGCAACATTTGTGTGGAGATGAACGCCCCTCTCATCGGCCCCCTTCCGGCCCCCACCCCACCTGCCCAGTACCGGGCCGGTTCAGGAGGCCCACTTGCACAGGGGACCAGCAGCAGGCCTCAAACCACTTCCGGGACTGCCAAGCCCAAGGGTGGCAGTAACTCCCAGCCAGTCTTCGTCACTCATGCAGCTCACTGCCTCCCTGCCTGCACCTGTCCTGGGAGGCTGGCCCCTGCCGACCCAAATACTCACACACCCAGGAGCATTCACATCTACGCTAAGCCTGGTCAGGCCAGGGGGAGAAAAGGCACCCCTGTCCTACCCCAGGGCTCGCTGACACTGGATGCCCAGGAGCCCCACACTGGCTGTAGGCCTGGCCCGGGGAGCTTTACCTGTCCTCCTCTGGTGTCCAGAACGCTGCCCCCTTCCCTCTGCCCAGGACTTAGAACACCACTGCAAGCGTGTCAACAACAGCATCGGTCAGTGCAACTTTGGCTTCTTCATGCTGCCCATCCTGTCCCTATGCCTCTCCTCGGGCGCCTTGCTGGTCACCTCCGTGGTCTTCCTGGTGCACACGACTCACCTGCCCTTCTGCATGGACAGGGTCATCCCATCACCGCCAGTCTGCTGGGCCCACTTGGGGAGCAGTGGGGAGGGCGGGGACAGCCGAGTGGCGGGGTGCCAGGGTCGGAGCGATTGGTGGGCGAGGTTAGAGAGAGAGAAGGGTGAGGAGGACCAGTCTGGACCAGGTGAGGATGGTAGGGTCGGGGAGATGGGTGGGGCTAGGAGGCACTGCGGTGAGTGGGCCATCTAGCCGGGTCTTGGATGGAGGACGCTGAGGGTGTCACCGAGACCAGTTCGGCAGGGTGGGGTGAGGTTTACCAGGAGTTGGAGGGTGGGGAGAGGATGGACTGGCTGGTCGTGGGCGGGTCCGTTAGGGCCGGAGTCGGGGTGAGGGGCGGGGCCGAGGAGGACCGTTGGGGGCGCAGCTCCTTAGCTCGAGGGCAGCATCATGGTGGCGGTACCCGCCACTGGCTCCCTGTGCCTCTCTTGGTGCTTCTGCTGATGAAGGCCAGGTCGGTGAGCGCCGCCCAGCGCTCCTACGAGGACAAGGTACGCGTGTCCCCGGGGGCGCCACGACAGCGGGCTCTGGGCGGTCACCTTGCGCCTCCAGAACCGCCACACTTTCCACTCTTTCTCCCCCACCCCTGTCCTCATGGCCTGACTTCCCTCGAAGGTGCCTCGTTAGCCCTTCAGACACAGATTCAGCTCAGATCTCACCTCCTCTAGGGGCTCGGGGGTCCCTCTCCCTCCCGGGTGCACTGCGTCGCGGGCCTAGTGAGTGCTATGCCGCGCGTGCATTATTTTGAGCGCTGGGCTTGGAGGTGAGTAAGGCTACATCCTGCGCTCCTGTTGATAAGGAACCTGAAGTCAGAATAACTCCCGCCCGACGCCCTGGAACACTGAGAGAGGGGCCTGCCCTGTGCTGTGCAGCGCAGACTCAGAGGGAATGGAGAGTTCAGAGAGGACCGCGGTTGTAGAGCGTTTGGGGGGCAGAAGGCAGAGGGGAGGGCATTGCAGGTGAGGGGCAGAGCTTGCAAAAAGGCAGTGAAGCCTGAAAGTCTGTGGAATGTTGATAGGATGGTGAGGAGACAGTTGTAATTGGAGCAGAAAGTGGATGGGAAATCAAGTGGACTGCTAGCGACTGGCCAGATGGAAAAGGCCCAGAAAGTCAGGTGGAGCATTAGTCTTGGTTTGGTGGAAACCTGGGAGCCAGGACAGGAGTGATTTTTTTTTTTTTAACATGGAGTAAAATTCACCCTTTTTTAGTGCCCAGTTATAGGCGTTTTGACAAAGGCATGCAGTTCTGCAACCATGTCCACAGTTAAGATTTAGAACAGTTCCATCACCCTCCAAAATTCTCTGAAGCCACTTTTGTAGTTGGTTTCTCCCCATACTTGCTGCCCCTGGCAACCACTGATTTGTCTTCTATCCCTCTTGTCTTTCCTTTTTCAGAGTCTCTTGTGAATGGAATCATAGGTTTTTGAGTCTGGTGTCTTGCACTTAGCATAATGCATTTGAGATTCCTCCATGTTGCTGCTGATAGGAGTTCTTTCTTCCTTTTTCTTGCTGTGTACTGTTCCATCGTATGGATGTACCACAGCCTGTTGATCCATTTGCCAATCGAAGGATATTTGGGTTGTTCCCGGTTTTTGGTGATCATAAAGAAAGTGGCTGTAAACATTCGTGTACAGGCATGTGAGCATAAGTTTTCATTTTTTTTAAGAGTGGCATTGCTGGGTTATAAGGTAACTGAATGTTTAACTTGATAAGAAATTGTCAAATCGTCTTCCAAAATGGTTGTACCCTCTTGCATTCCCATGAGTAATATATGAGAAATCCAGTTGCTTCTGCATCCTCACTAACATTTGGCACTGTCAGCTTTTCTTGGTTTCTGTTTTTCCATTTACCTAGTCTAATAAACGTTTACTGGTATCTCATTATGGTTTGAATTTGCATCTTCTTAATGACTAATGATGTTGAGCATCTTTTCATGTTCTCATTTGCCACCTGTATATCTTTGATTAAATGTCAGTTCCAACCTTTTGTCCGTTAAAAGTATTGTGTTGTTTTCTTAGTATTGAATTTAAAGAGTTCTTTCTATATTCTGGATTTAAATATATGATTTGCAAGTATTTTCCCCCAGGCTGTGGCTTGTCATCACACTTTTTCAGAGTGTCTTTCAAAGATGAGAAGTTTAAATTTTGATAAAGTGAATTTGCAGTTTTTTTCTTTTATGGATTGTGTTTTTGGTGTTGTAATTAAGAAATCTTTGCCTAACCCAAGGTCACTAAGATTTTCTCATCCGTTTTCTTCTAGAAGTTTTATAGTTTTAGATTTTCTGTTTTTGCCTCTGACTCATTTTGGGTTAATTTTTTTATATGATGCAAGGTGTGGGTCAAGATTTATTTTTTGCATGTTGGTTGTTCCAACACCATTTGTTGAAAAGACAATCCTTTTTCTATTGAGTTGCCTTTTCACATTCCTCAAGGATCAATTGACTCTATAGGTGTGTGTATTTCTGAACTCCCTGTTCTTTTGCCACTACCACACTGTCTTCATTGGTAGCTTTCTATTAAGTCTTGAAATCACAGAATGTGAGATTCCCACGTTGTTGTGTTTTTTCAAATTTCTTTTGGCTATCATAGTTCCTTTCACTTTCCATGTAAATTTTAGAATCAGCTTTTCCTACACTTCATGTTGATCTCATGAATCAAAATTTATTTATTTATTTATTTATTTATTTATTTATTTATTTATTTATTTTTTTTGTGAGGAAGATCAGCCCTGAGCTAACATCTGTGCTAATCTTCCTATTTTTGCTGAGGAAGACCAGCTCTGAGCTAACATCTATTGCCAATCCTCCTCCTTTTTTTTTCCCCAAAGCCCCAGCAGATAGTTGTATGTCATAGTTTCACATCCTTCTAGTTGCTGTATGTGGGATGCGGCCTCAGCATGGCTGGAGAAGCGGTGCGTCAGTGTGTGTCCAGAACCTGAACCCGGGCCTCCAGTAGTGGAGCGCGCGCACTTAACCGCTAAGCCACGGGGCTGGCCCAAAATTTATGTCTTTACATTTGACATTTTGATTGTCAATTTAGTCAAACAATTTTTTTTTTCCCTAGGAAGATTCACCCTGAGGTAGCATCCATGGTATCCTCCTCTATTTTGTGGTTTGTGGACCGCTAGCACAGTGTGGCCGTTAACAGAGTGGTGTAGGTCTGCGCCCGGGAACCTAACCCAAGCCACCAAAACCGAGCAGCCGAACTTAACCACTAGGCGATTAGGGCTGACCCTAATCAAACTCTTTTAGGCATTTAATTAAAATTTTGATTAGAACACTAGTTTCGCTTAAATCTTTAAACACTTTAAAGGACGCAGAACTCAAAATCTCACAATGGTTAGTGTTGGTTTTGGCCACAGTGGGACATTATGGAGCTGTCTTGACTGTTCCTCCTCCAGGGCTCCACTGCCCTCTGTGGGGTCCTGGTTCATTTTGATGGAGAACAGTGTTGAAGATCAATGTCTTTGTGACAGGGGCATGGGACACAGGAGAGCTGGTGGTGGGTGGAGGTCGTCACCACCATTTTGTAGCTAGGAGTCTTGAAGTCGGGGTGAGAGTCGGCGTGTGCTGGGGAGGAGGATGCAAGGGGGTGGTGGGTGGAGTGCAGGGGGGAGGAGAACCGGGTCAAGAGTGTCTAGGGGTGAAGTTGACCTTTGGGCTTGACCTTTACAGCACTGGGTGCTCAGGACTTTGAACCCGGATTTCCAAGGCCATGTGAGTTTGGTTGGGAATGTGATTGGGCCCCAAACCACTGCCCTTCCAGATAGTGAAATTCAGTGAATGCACAAGTTTAGAAAAAATGAGAGAGGGGAAAGCAGAGAAGTGGGGGGAGCGGGGTGTGGAGCTGTCTTTGAAGCAGCTTAATAGAACAAGGCAGATCTGAAAGCATATTTGGAAGGAGGCAGCAGGAGGATGTGTGTGGCCAAAGGAGGCAGAGACGGGGCAGATGCTGCCAATGGGGGTGCCAGGTGATGGAGGGATCCCCGAGATGGCAGGAGTTGGGGGTGCGGGGCCAGGGGTCGCTTGGAGAGAGCTCCTCGGAAGTGGGTTGGGGGAGGCCTTGGCTGACCCTTGCGGCTTCCCCGCCCTTGGGGTCTTGCTGCAGCCCTGGGCTGAGCTGACCGGCTCAGGGAGAGCAGTGGGGGCGGCCTGCCCAGTCCTGCTGGATCTGAGCTCCTCGTCCCACCCTCGCCCCCTCCAGTACCAATACCGACATGGACACAACCCTTTCGACCTTGGCTGTGCCAAAAATTGGTATTAGACACTTTGTGCAGCGCTGGGACCCAAGTGAGTTGGCAAACCAGAGGCCTGAGTGGTGGCCCTGGGGCTGGTGGGGTGGGGTGAAGCTGGGTCATCTCGCCTGGCCCCTTAGCAGAGCTCCCAGGCCCTTCCGCTCACTCTTCCTATTGTCTTGGAGTTTTCCCCAGGGCCTTGTGGGAGCCTCCCCTTCCTTGCCTCTGTTGGCTCATGCCCCAAGAAAAGGGGTAGAGGGCATGGCAGCCTGGATGAGACAGGCCCCAGCTCTCTGCAGGGACGGGCCCTTGGCCTTGTGCTCCACAAGCTGAGGGGAAAAAGGCGAGGGTGGCCACGACCCCTTCCATCTGGTGTGTTGATCCCCAGGTCAGGCTACAGAGAGTGGAGGCCTGACTGGGTGCCCATGCAGATCCTGCACATCCCGAAATGCCCCTCCACGCCCAGTCTCGAGCCCGCCTCTGGGTCTCTACCAACCAGGGCAGAGTCCCCAGCGGAGTGGTGAGGCTTCAGCCCTCCAGGAGATGAGGTGTCTCTCTGTGCTTGCATGTGTGTGTGTGTGTGTGTGTGTGTGTGTGTGTGTGTGTATGCAAGCGTGGGTGCTCTTTGTACTGGGAAAGGGCATGTGCAGATTAGGGAAAGCCTCCGCCATTGAGGGCTGGCCCTGAAGCAGGAGCACACAGAGCTCAAGGGCGGGGGATTATAGCCCTGAGGAGTGTTGGAAGTAGAGTCACAGGCCTCCAGAATACACCAGGGGTCCCTGGAGACACAAAGGGAAAAGACCACACCACTCACTTGCTGATTGGCTTTGGGCCAGTCACTTACCTTTTCTAGCCCTCAGTTTCCTTAGCTATTGGTGACAACTGAGACTAGTCCAGTGGTTTAAATTTTGGGAGGCGGATTCCTTTGCCTGCCTCCTACAGCTGCCCTGCTGCACTGTGTGTTGGGATCAAGGGAGTGGAGGGATGAGCTGGACTCTGGGGGCTGAGACAAAGACCCTGGGAGGGATAAGCCAGGGTCCAATACCGGCTGGCTCTGTGACCTTGCGCAAGACACTCAACATTTTCGTCATCCTTCAAATCGGAAAACCATAACAACCACAGTGAGGACTGGAGATGATGGAAGAGAAAACCCAGCAGTGCCTGGATGTCAGCCCAGGGAATGTACCGGCCTCCGCCCTGCAGCCCCGCTGTCTGCCTGCAGGGGGCGAGCGCTGCTTGGGAATTCGCCCTGCCTGGCCAGGTCCAGCCTGGCAGCACAGGAGGCTCTGGGGTGGGTTGGGGCTGGCCCTCAGGCTAGGAGTGGACCCTCCCTTGGCCTCATCACGGGGTGTTCCCCATCACAGTCCACCGTGCATCTTTCCTCCAAGCGGGTCTCACCCTGGACGCTCCCTCCTGTTTGGGAGTCAGATGCTGTTCTGGTCCTGTTCCTGGGGGTGGGGGTTCTAGACCCGGTGAGTCTGCAGACCTCTGGGTGGGGGGAGGGAGGAGGAGAGAACCACGTCAAACTGGGCTCCTCTAGTGTGCTGTGTGTGAGCTTGGGAATGGGAAATAACGGCACCTTCCTGGCAGGTGGTCAGAGGATGAAATGAGGTTGTACATGCAAACACCAGGTACACAGTAGGCACACAGTGAATGCAGCCGGTACCATTATGATTATTTTCTCCATCACACTGCTGACAGACCACCCTGTGTTCCTTTCTGAAGCAAGTTCTCAGAATTCCTGGGCCCCCAGACCACGAACTCAGAATCTCGGGGTGTGGGTGGGTGGGAATCTAAATCTGAATTTTTGTCCAGTGCCCGGTGTGATGCTGCCACCCTGATGTTTCCAAACTACTGTCTCAGGAGGGGAAGATGGGCACCAGCCACACTGCTTCCTGCCCCCCTTGTCTCCAGGGGAAATCGGGATATGGTGAGGGTGAGAAGGCAGGATGTGGCTGAAGGGCCAGATGAACAGCCCGGGGCCCGTGGAGGTGTGTGCGCCTGTGTGTGCATGCCCGAGCTTTTGTGTTGGGGCAGGAGCTCGTCCTTGGTTAGTGTCAGCACAGCCTGAGGAGGCGGGTGACCTCCAATGTAGGACATGGCTTCAGTGCCCTACAGGCTGAATCCCCTAGAGGCTGCCCTTTCCTCTTCCTCCCACCCTGACTGTGGTGGCCTCGGGCCCCTCTGTGTCTGGGCCTTGCGTCACCCCAGGCTCTGGCCCTGGCTCTTTGAGCTCCTGGGCAGCCTCGCCTAACCCCAGAGACTCCAGCTCTATCGTGTCCCCTTGCCCTGGTCCCAGCATCTCCCCAGTCCCAAGCTCCCTTGGGGTGCAGGCTTGTTCTCAGCTCTCATCATGCTTAACTCAGGGTTAACCAACGGTTCCGGGGAGGGGTGCAGGGTATTCATTGACATTCAAAAAGGCAGCCTTGGGAGGTTTGGGTCTTGCCGTCAATGACTTCATTGGCCACATTTACACTGCTTGGGGCCTGCATTTATTGAGTGAAGCTGAAGCAGCCTCCTCTGTCTGGGAAGCCCACAGTCCATGGTTAAGTGGCGAGGGGAGGGGGGCATGAGGCCTTTTGAGCCCCTGAGCCCAGGTGTGCATGTGGCGCACGAATCTGTGTGGGTCTCCCGTCTGTGTGTGTTCAGAGGGCACAGCTCAGCCCAGGCTGCCCAGCAGTGAGGAGAGGCTCTCAGGCCCACTCCCAAATGGGAGTCCTGGGGGTGGTCTGGGCCTGGGCCTCATAGGAGGAGGATCCAGGAACGTGGGCCAAGGCCTGGAGGGGCATATGCATGGAACGGGGTGAGTGTAGGAGTGGCGCCTGCTGGAGCCCCAGCTCTGCAGGAGGCTGGGAAGGCCAGGCCCCATTTTGCCAAATATATAATAATATAAAAAATTCCTATGCTGTTCCGGTAATACATACAGGATGTAAAATTGTAGGTAGACTAGAATCTGTACAAATGTTAAATAAAAGCATAGAGAAAGGAAGGGCCAGCCTTGTGAACTAGTTGCTAAGCTCTCTCTGCTTTCGTGGCCGGGGTTCGTGGTTGCAGATCCCAGGTGCAGACATACACCTTGCTCTTCAAGTCATGCTGTCGCAGCATCCCATGTGCAAAACAAAGAAAGATTGGCACAGATGTTAGCTCAGGGCCAATCTTCCTCACCAAAATAAATAAACAAAATAAATAAATAAATAAAATGAATCAGCACTCCCATTATCAGCAAAAGAAATTAAACTAAATAAATTGAAAATAAAAAAGAAAAAGGGAATTATACTATGATATTTATAGTTCCTGCCTCTGAGTGGTGGGATTACATATGAATTTTCCTCCTTTTACTTTGGTATTTTCATATTCAGTTTACTGAACAAAATTTATTTTTACAGTAGCAATGTTTACTTTTAAGAAAAATACAGGGGGCTGGCCTGGTGGGCCAGTGGTTAAGTTCAGTGCACTCTGCTTTGGTGGCCCGCGTTCAGTTCCAGGCGGAACCTACACCACTGGTCAGTGAGCGTGCTGTGGTGGTGAGCCACATCCAAAATACAGGAAGATTGGCAACAGATGTTAGCTCAGGGCGAATCTTCTTCAAGGAAAGAGAGGAAGATTGTCAACAGACAGTAGCTCAGGGCAAATCTTCATCAGCAAAAAAAAAAAAAAAAAAATTACAAACAAAAGATAAAGTCCAGATAGCTGGAAACCGAAATTTATTCAGTAGATTTCTAAAAGCCAATGTCCATTGTCAGGAGCGAGAGTCACTGCTGGAAGCCTTTCCTTGCCCGGCACCCCCCACGCCCTACTCAGCTCTCATCCTCATCAGATCACTGAGAGCTGAGAGCAGAAACCACCCTTTCCTGAGCCATCAAGGCCGAGCCTTTCCCAGTCCTCGCTGTCCTTGACTGCTCCCTCCTCCGTGAAAAGCCCCCTCCCCTTGACTCCCAGACCGCAGTCCTCCTGGTTCCCCCCTGGCCTCTGACCCCAGGTCTCCTCCACTGATTCCTCACCCTCTCACACACCCTGTGTTCTCCAAACTCTGTCAGGACAGCTCAGCTCTTCTCTGTTGATTGAGGTTTCCGATTTCCCTACCACTCCTTCAGACTCCCAGCAACCATGTGAGCTGTTTCCACCTCTAGGACTTTCCAGGTGGCTTCTGCCTGCTCAGCTTTTCTCCCTGAGCTGCGTGTGGCTGGCTCCTTCTCATCTCTGAGCTCTCTGCTTCAATGTCCCTGCTCAGCTAGCCTCCCCTCGGCCCTGTGTGACGTTGCCCCCACCATCCCTCCTCCCACCATGGTGTAGCTCCACGAAGGCAGGGACTCTTTGGGGCTTGTTCTCCATTCCACCATCCAACTGCCTGGAACAGAAACTGTCTGTGACTATTTCTTGAATGAAAGAAATGACCCCGTGACAATTGCTATTGTTGTCTCCATTGCATAGGCTTTTCCAGGCAACTAGGCTGAGAGAGATAAGCAACTTGCCCAGGGTCACAGCCTGGAAGTGAAGGAGCTGGATGGAAACCCAGGGGTCCTGACGCTAAGCCCGTTTTCTTCACCGTTACACACACTCACTCTTGGTGTGTGTTCACATGGATACGGGAGAGAGCGTGGAGTGACATAGACAATGAAATGCAGCCCTAAAGGGTTGTTTCAGTTGATGAAGGTGGGGATGGGCATGTCCTGACTGTTCAGTACAGAAGTGCTTCTGCATGCAGTGTCTTGTGAGTGCTGGCTTGGGTACTCGACTCTTTCTCATAGTCGCAGTATCTACAGGCTCCTGTGTGCACCTCCACAGCGCAGAAGCTGAGAGAGAGCAGGGCCTGAGCACCCATAGCCTGCCACCCCTCGCTCCATCACACTCATTTGTCTTCTTAGAAGATTGTCCCCCACCGTATTTGTCTGCATCATCTTAATAGATATTATGGGACAAAAGTGTTCTATCGCCTAAAGATCTGCCTTAGACAAAAGAAATGCCTTAAACAAAGTTAAACGTGTTTCTTTCCTGCAGAGCATACTGGACTTTTTAATCTGATTTACATTATTAATTTCCAAAAGGATGTCATAGACCACAGCTTGTACAAAACTTGTGTTTCTGCCGACTCTGTTTTCACGATGCGCTCCTCGGGATTCTTATTCCAGGAACACACTTTGGGACCTCATGGACAACCAGACCGTTATCAGTCCTGTCTCACGCTGTGTGCTGGGAGCCAAAGGGCCCTGGGAGGGAGGGAGGGACAGGCCAGAGCCATAGGGGCCACCGCTCCTTATCAATTGGCTACTGGCTCAGGGCCTGGTGCTCTCACTCGCCTGGGGTCCAGCTTTATCTGAGTCCTGCCTGACTGCGTGATCTTCTCTCCCTCTCCAGCTCTGCAGGCAGGCACTGAAGGGCAAGGAGGGGTGGGCAGGAGGGGGCCCTGAGGGAGGCGGCTCCCACTGGCCCTGTTGCCTGCTGGCCTTTCCCAGAGGACTCAGGCCACAGGTAGGTGGAGTGGCCGGTCTTCCCCTCTGGCTCTTTCCCTCTTGGAGCCTTTTGTGCCCACAAGTTCCCAGAATCTCTCTCAGAGTTCACCCCGGAGGAATTGGATCCTGTCTGCTGGCTGAGTTCCCTGGCTCCTGACTCCTCCCTGTCCCTAGGTGTGGTCCCTCCTGCCTCCCTCCCACAAATGCCTTTGGCCACCCCTTGCCCCTGGCCCACCCCCATCCTACTTCCCCCACTAAGGCGTCTTCTAGGGCAGTGGTAGGGACAGAGTTCTCAATCCTCCCTGCAAGACCTCCTGGACAGCAACCCTCCCTCCCCCAGAACCTGTCCGGAGCTCAGTCTCTGGTGCCCTGGCGATGGGAGAGTCAGGGCTGAGGCCTAGGCTGTGTTGGTGCTGTTGGCCTGGCGTGTGGAAGGGAGGACCAGCTGGAAAAGCCAGATGAGGCCTTTGTGGGTTTCCCAAAGCCCGGCCCACCACATGTAGATGACGGGCTTATCCAGCCACACAGCAGCGAAGGTTGCAGCAAATGCGAGGGAGGCTGTATTTCAGAGGCAGAGGTACTGAGTGAGATTTCTGAGCATTTTGACACATTTTGAAAAACTGACAATTTTGATAAGCCGATTATATGCTTATGAACTATTTTATTGACTGGTGATTTCTCTTCTCTCTCAGAATAGATTTAAACCTATCTGAGGCCAAAGAGTGTGACCCTAGGTTCCTGGCACAGGGCCTCACACATACTCAGTGCTCCTTAGAATTGGTTGCATGACTTCTAAAGTAATAAAATCATGGCAACAGCAACCGCTAATGTGTATTAAGCTTTTATGGACCACCAGGTGCTGTGTGAAATACAATATGTTCCTGATCTCATTTCAATCTTATAAACACTCTTATCAGGTAAATACTATCTTTATTCCCAATTTCCAGTTAAGGAAACTGAGTTTCAGAGAGGTTATGACATCAGATTGGATAGAAAGCTGTGGAGGTATGGAGAGAGCTGAAGGGACCTGCTATAGGGGCTCTGTTGAGGTTCGGGTGAAGATTTTTGATGGTAAGGAAAGGACTCCTAGAGGGTCAAGAGAGTGAATTCTGGGAAAGCAGAGGCGGCTCTTGCCCTGGCTGGGGAGTAGATGCGATCAGAGGAGCAGTTACTGCTGTGGTACCAAGAGGACTCCCTCCTCCTGTCCGCGAACACCTCCAAGTATCTCCCCAGGGTCAACAGAATCCTCTCCCTCTCTCAGCCTCCTCCTAAAGTACATGCTGGGGACAGGACAATGCAGGGAACCAGGAGTCTCAGGGGCCCCATTACCTCCTGCGGTGGGGATAAAGGCACAACAAAGAATCAAGGGCACTGAGCCCCAGAGGGTCCATCACCTTGGCAGCCCTGACAAAGACACAGGCTGGCTCAGCTTCCTCAAACTATGTGCACAGAGCGCTCCCTGGGTCGTTCATCTCTAGCCAGCGAGAGGCCTTGAGCTTAATGGGCCAAAGCCCTGAACCTTAGCCTTCTCCAGAGCCGATAACAGGGTGCTGAGGGTGTTCTCCATAACTTCTTCAGGACAGCGTTGGGGGTGGGGGAGGCAAGAGAGGGGAGTTGAAGAGCAGGAGGGAGTCGGGAAGGGAGGCGGCTGGGCTGACACTCAGTGCTCCCACAGCTGGGTTGTAGGGGCTGTGAGGTCCAGGGGAGACTGGCGAATTCTCAAGATGGCTGAGGATGGCGGGAGGAATGGCAGGGTGTGGGTGAGGGGGAGGACTTTAGCTGTGACGGGGTACTTCTGCCCCACCCAAAGTCCCTCAGCGGCTATCTTCTGTGCAGGGTGACCCGTGACTAGTCCAGGGCGAAGCCCTGACTCAAGGCCAGCCGATTCATAGCTCAGCTGTGGCAAGAGAGGACGAGCTGGACCAGCCAATCAATTCTTCTCTTGACAGTTTTGGACTGCTACCTCTCAAACACCGATTTTTAGAGCCAAGAAGAACACAGCTTCCTTCGTTTCATGTTTTTGCCTTAATTTCCCTCACAAAATTGTATGATAATGTGATACGACACCTATCCCTTCAGTTTGGCTTTCTCAGTGTAAGGGTCATTTTTGACAGATAAAAATACGCAAAAGAAACCTGAGATTCACCGTGTTTTCCCCAGGACTCCTCAATCATTTGATGTTTAAAAGCCGTGCTCTCTCTTTTCAACAAATTCTTATTGAGATAAAATTCACATAACATAAAATTCAGCATTTTCTTCTTTAAAGTGCATAAATCAGAGGTTTTTAACGTATTTGTAATGTTGTACAACTACCTCCATTAATCTAATTGCAGAATATTTCCATCATCCCAAAAAGAAGCCTCATACTTCCCAATTCCTCCTTCCTCCCATCCCCTGGCAACCACTAATCTACTTTCTGTCTCAACGGTTTTGTCTCTTGTGGATGGTACATCTAAAGAGAATCATACAATATGTGGCCTTTTGCATCTGACTTCTTTCATTTAGCATGTTTTCAAGGTTTATTCATGTCATAGTATGTATCAGTACTTCATTCCTTCTCATGGCTGAATAATAGTCTGTCATACGGATATGTCATATTTTGTTTTATCTACTCATCATCTAATGGACATGTGAGTTGTTTCCCTGTTTTTGGCTACTATGAATAATGTTGCTACTTCGCTGAGCTCATTAGTTAGCTCTGTGTGTGTGTGTGTATGCGTGTGTGGGTGGGTGGGTGTGGGTGTGTGTGTATTGTTTAGGGTTTTCTATATACAAGATCATGTCATCTGCAAATGGATATAGTTTTACTTCTTCCTTTCCAGTGTGGATGCTTTTGTTTGTTTTTCTTGCCTAACTGCTCTGGCTAGAACTTGCAGCACAGTGTTAAATGGAAATGGCAAAAGCAAGCACACTTGTCTTGTTCCTGATCTTACGGGGAAAGCTTTCAGTCCTTCTGACATCAAGTACAATTTAACTGTGGGGTGTTCATCCATGCCCTTTATCGGGTTGAAGAAGTTCCCTTCCATCCCTGGTGTGTGAGCGTCTTAATCACAGAGGGGTGTTGGATTTTGCCAAATGCTTATTCGCCATTGAGATGATCATGCTGTGTTTTCCCTGCACTCTATTAATATGGTGTAGTACGTAGATTGACTTTTGTGTGTTGAACCACTCTTGCGTTCTTGGGCTAAATCTTACTTGATCCTGGTGTGTAATCCTTTAATATGCCCCGGTTTCAGTTCTCCAGTATTTTGTTGAGGGTTTTTGCATCTATATCCATGAAGGATACTGGTCTGTAGTTTGTATGTGTGTGATGTCTTCATCTGGCTTTGGTGTTATGGGGATACTGACTTGCTAGAATGAATTGGATAAAGTCTTCCTTCTTCTGTTTTTCGGAAGAATTTGAGAAGGATGAGTGTTCATTCTGTAATGTGTTGAGAATTTACCAGGGAAGCCATAGGCCATTCTTTTCTGAAGAGCCTACCATGTTGTCCCTTCTTCAATGTTTAGCTGTTTTAGACTAGCTCCTTATCGGTTCATGGCCGTTTGGGTGACTTCAATGGTATTCTAATATCACTTCTATAAACATCATTAAATTCTGCTTCTTTTGCAAGATTTTAAATGTCACTTTGCAGTAAGTTTTCATTATAACTGCACTTGGCATTGTTTTACATTGCAGTTGAGATGGGAAATGAAGATGCTACTTTTGAGTGAAAGGTGACGTTTGGGTGGGGCCTCATTTCTTGTTCATGAGTGAATATTTTTGCGTTCTGGTGTTTTTGTTTACTACGTAACATGCTAACTTTAGGGATTCAGAGGTTGACAACTAAGAACGCAAAAAGGCCCCTGAATTCTAAAACTACAAACACCGAAGTACATGGTGCTAATTTCAGTAAATTAATGAAAGAGAAGTCCACAAACAGATTCTAAAGAGTAGCCTGCAGAATGTTTATTAGGCAATGATTTTGGGATCAACACCTGTGGAAGGGAAGGGAAGGGAAGGGAAGGAAGCGGGCCTGAGCAGAGGGAGCAGTCCATCTGTGGTAAGGGCCCCACAAAAGCCTCAGGCAATCCAGAGGTCACATGGGGGCTGGGATGGCCCTTCAGGATTGTCCTGCACTGGGGCAAAGTGGCTGGGCCTTGAAACTCTCCTGTTGACCAGTCCCTGGATGCAAACAAACTGCCCCTGAAGGAGGCGGGACCTTGGGTGAGGCAATTTCCTTTCGAGGAGGCTACCCTCAAAGCAGAGGCTGTCTTCCAGCAGCTGGGGGATAGATTCTGCCTTCCAGGACTGGGGTCTGGGAGGCACCTCACAGGGCCACCCACAGATCTTAGCATATATGAAGAACTTAGTAACTGTTGTAAGAGGAAAAGGAAAGCTTACTTGATAAATGATGCTGGAACAATTTACTGTGATGACATGAGTGACATACACGATTAGACCTTTACCTTATGTCTTACCACTACCTGAATGTCAGATAGATTAAAGATTTAAATGACAAAGAAAATAAGAAGTATAGGTAAATATTTATCAGAGAGAAGGAGAGGGAAAGACTTAGAAGAAAGGTAAGATGATGCTAAGGAAATATCAATAGATTTGATTACAGAAAAACAACAAAACCTGATATTCAAAATCGCACACAAAATTAAAAGGCAAAGAACAAACCAGGAATATATTTGCAATAAACAGTGCCAAAAGTTTTAAAGAAAGGAGCTCCTGTAAATCAGAAATAAAAACCCAACACTTCCATCAAAAGCACAATGAGATACCACTTGATACCCATTAGGATAGATGTTATAAAACAGCAACAGAAGAAAACAGAAAGTGTTAGCAAGGATGTGGAGAAATTGGAACCCTTGCACATTGCTGACAAGAATGTAAAATGGTGCAGCTGCTGTGGAAAATCATATGGCCGTTCCTCAAAAAATTAAACATAGAATTACCATACGATCCAGATCTTCCGCTTCTGGCTATGTACCCCAAAGAATTGAAAGCAGGGACTTGAATAGATATTTCTACCCTCTTGTTCATAGCAGCTTTACTCACGATCGCCAGAAGGTGGAAAGGACCTAAATGTCCAACAACAGATGAATGGATAAAGAAAATATGGCATATGCATACAACGAAATATTATTGGGCCTTGAAAAGGAAGGAAGTTCTGATACACGCTACAACATACCAACTGTCAGGACTGCTAAATGTCAGAGACGAATCTTGAGGACATTATGCTAAGTGGAGTAAACCATACGCAAAAAGACAGATATCCTATGATTGCACTTGTATGAGGTACCTAGAGTAGTCAAATTCATAGAGTCAGAAAGCAGAACAGTGCTTATCAGGGGCTGGAGGTAGTGGAGAATGAGGAGTCATTATTTAATGGGTACAGAGTTTCTGTTTGGAATGATGAAAAAGTTCTGGAATGAATAGTAGTGATTGTCACATAGCAATGTGAATGAACGTAATGCCACAGAACTGCTCATTTAAAAATGGTTAAAATGGTAAATTTTATGTTATGTTTATTTACCACATAAAGAAAAGAAAAATACCCCAAGATATAAACTTGAAATGTGAGTGCTAAAAGATATAAAAGGGCAATTAACAAAACAACTAGAATAAAATGACCTACAGGTGTATAAAAATATTTAATTTCATAAGTAATTTAAGAAGATATAAATGAAAAGATCAGCATATCATTTGTCATCTATAAAACTGGTGAAACTATTTTATGTAAATATTTAATTATAATCTTAGTCTTATGGCATGGGGATGCTCACAATGGTAGTATAAACGTGTGCAAACTTTCAGGAAAGCATCTTGCAAACTATGCAAAAGAAGTTTCAAATGTTCACATTCATTGACCCAAATCCAACAGTTAGGAATCTATTCTAAGGGTGTCATAGGAGATGCAGGCATGTGGATAATGGCAGACGGCACCCCTTGAACAAAGAACTCCGTGCAGTGAGGGAGCCAGCTCTGTGAATATTTGTAGCGGGGAATGCTGTGTGCCTGTTGGCATGGAGTGAGCATTCCTAACACTCAGTTAGGGATGAGGTCAGGAAGTGAGTGGGGCCAGATGAGGGAGGACCTGAAGGCCACAGTAAGGAGTGCGGACTTTACCGGGAGTGAGCCGGGAAGCAATTGGAGGCTTCTGAGCGGAGGCCGTGATCTAATCTTTATAAGGAGCACTGGCTACTATTTGCAGCAGAATCTATTAAGGGTCAAGGGAGGAAGAGGCACGGGTCACTTAGGAAGGGATTGCAATATCCAAGCAAGAGAAGGTGATGGCTTGGACTCGTGAGATTTTGTTTTGAATGTCGAGCTGATGGACTGGAGGTGGGATGTGAGATAGAGACAGGAGTCAGGTGACTCTAAGGGTTTGATCTGAACAGGAGGGTGAATGATGGTCCTAATTCCTGGGACGTACAGCACTGAGGGAGGAGTAGGTTTCTGGAGGAAGGAATCCAGGGATTCAGTCTGGAAAGGTGAAATGTGAGATGCCTGTTAGACACCAAGTGCAGATGTCGTCTGAGCAGGTGGAAGGATGAGTCTGGAGTTCAGGGGAGAGGACAGGGCTGGAGATACTAATTTGGGAACTGAAAGCAGATGGAGAGTAGTTAAGCTATGGACCACATGAGATGGTCTAGGAAGTGAAGCAGAGATGGAGAAGAGCACCGGGTGCTCTAATATTTAGAGGTCAGAGAGGAGGGAGCATCAGCAAAGGAGACTCAGGTAGAGCAGTAAATAAAGGAGGAGGAAAACCAGGAGGTTGTGGTGTCTAATTATTGTAGACAGTACAACAGTACAACTTTTTCTACAAATTGGCTACAAGCATGCGTGCAGGTTTCGTTTCAAACTTGCTGCGAGGACAGAGGAGTCTAAGCAGTCCAATTCGAAGAGTTCTCTCAAAGACATTAATAGGAAGAAAGGAAGAGAGAATGAGAGAGAGAGAGAGAGAGAGAGGGAGGAAGGAAATGAAAGAAAGAAAAGAACGAAAAAAAGAAGGAAAGGGGTCAAATAAATGTCTTGTTCAAGACAGTGTGACCTCTGATGGACGGTTGGCTGGGTCCTCTTGGTAACTGCGTAGAAGAAATCTTAATCTGATTAAAATCTACCAGATTTGATCAAGCACACTAGTTGTTCCCCAGGAGCAGCTAGCGATTTATCACAGGCAAAATGTCCCAGACCGGGTTTTCACACAACTTTCTCCAATACCTCTTTTTCACTGAGCGAATGTTTCAAGTTCCATCTCAGCTGTGGTATTTTGTTTTGTATTGTTTTGACAATATCATTAATTGAACATGTTACCTCTTTACAGTTTTTATAGGAAGTGGAAATTAGGAATAATTAGGAAATTATCATGAATGTAAATTAATCTTTAGAAGACATACACAGTCACAATTAGCAGCTATATTTTTACACACATTGATATTGTTTGTTTATGCCTGTTTCCTCCCTTAGGCAAGGATATCGAAACGAAACCTCACGGCGACCAGGGCAGCGGTGGCAGCGCATGTGCCGGGAGGACCTGGGCTTTCAACTTGTGCATGTCGTGTTCTGTTTGGGCTCTTTTGTTTATGTCAAATAGGAAGAGGTGTAAGTAAAAGACACCCAACGACCTCCTTGATTTCTGGCCAGAGATCTAGAGCTGTAAGACCCTAAGACTAGAGAATTAAACTCTGCCTGGAGAGTCACTTAGATGCTTCCCAAATTCCAGATATAGTTTTTTGCTGAACCTATCTTCTTGTGTATTCCAAGGTCGAGATCAAGTGTGCTTTCTCCTCCAGGTTTTGCTGCCGGTCGCTACAGGCATGTAGTGAGAAACCTCCAGGTGTTCTCTGAGAGCCCCACGCTGTCCAATGTTCCTGACGTGCCGTCTATAAAGCCAGTGGACAGGTACCATTTTTCTGGGAGGGATTTTTAGCATGTTTCTACTTATAAGGTATACTGCTCGTTCCCTCATTGTGGGCTGGTCATCGCTAATTAAATGAAATTTATTTTTAGAAGTGACATTTCAGTCATGGGCATGATAACAGATTTGATGTATTCAATTAGGTAAGAGAACTGGTTCTTATGGAAACTTTGACAATAATGACATTGCCGTGATCAGTACAGGGACTCAGTAAAGGCACTGTGTGTATCTAAGCAGCCTCCTGAGTGTCTGTGTGTAAATGTATGTTCAAGTTCCTGTAGAGTTATCATGACACTAACAAGTGGAGCTCTCTACACATCACAGTTTAAATGTTTCCCAGAAGGTTCACAGGGCAGCTGGAATAGTCCCAGGCTTCAATTTGTGCAAAAGCACTCCCCTGGATTCCACTTATTAGGGCATGATTGTAAAGTTTTCCTGAGAATTCATTAGCTTGTAATTCCAGCTGTAACTCACAGCTTTCCATATTCAGCCTCACCGTGATAGTGTGGAGGAACTCTTATCATCTGTGCCCGGATTCCGATAGGTGGGCCCAGGTGAAGAAGTATTTTTGCTCTTTCAAAAAGGATCGTTCTTTCCATATATTTTGGATGAATATGTCAATCAAGGAAAGATTTAAATTAAACAGCAATAGTCAGCTAAGTTTGACCATTGTCATAGTCATGGTCATAGCTTGTGAAATTCAGGGTTTGGAGACGGAACACAAAGTATAAAAAGGGACCTTATTGTATGCTCATCAGAAAAGAAAACAGTCAAACTGGTCCACAGAATTCTGAAACAAGAAGCCACAAATTGTGAAACAAATAGGCACCGTCAGATTTCCCTCATGGGCGTCACTCAGTCATATGTTGTGAATTCTCTTTCTGTCAACCCAGGCTCAACAATCTGTGTTCCTCAAGTCATCTGTTGCTGGACCCTGGAGTCCTGGAGTCCCGAGTGTCAGATCCCCCCGGTGTGTGCTCTGGTGGGCACATCAGCTTCTTCTAGGAAGGCTGTAAGCATGGATCTGTTCTCTGTATCCCTCTCTCAGGCTGCACCTCTCTGATTTTCTTCCAGAAGACCTAATCTCTGGCCAGTAGCTTCTGGCAGGGACCTTCAGGCAAAAATGAAGGGAGCAGAGAAAGCATGTGTTGATGACAAGGCAGGGCAACTTCTTACAGAGGCCAACATTATCAGATGGAGGAGAGTGGAATCTCTATGGGGGTGAGGTACATAAGTGCATGGGTCCCTGTAATTGTTCCATGAAGACTTAACTGGTAATTAATCTGAGGAGAAAATGGATTAATGGGCAGTGAAAACACTGAGGAATCTGTTATGTAAAGCGTGTGCCACAATGGCTGCCAATTGACATAAGTGTTGTAAACCAAGGAATAAAATATTCTTATGGGGCCGGCCCGGTGGCACAAGCGGTCGAGTGCGTGCGCTCTGCTGCGGCGGCCCAGGGTTCGCCGGTTCGGATCCCGGGCACGCACCGACGCACCGCTTGGCAAGCCGTGCTGTGGCGGCGTCCCATATAAAGTGGAGGGAGTCGGGCACGGATGTGGGCCCAGGACCAGTCTTCCTCAGCAAAAAAATAAATAAAAATAAAAAAAGGAGGATTGGCAAATGTTAGCACAGGGCTGATCTTCCTCTCCAAAACAATATATATATATATTCTTAGAGGCCAGTTTGTTGACAGTCTCTGTGTTGGGCCGTGCACTTGACTTGGAATGTGCTCTTCCTGACTCTGCAAGAGGATCCAAATTAGTGAAAACTTATTCACATTGATAAGACTTTACCAATAGAAAACCGACATGAAATCATCTTTCTAATTTATCAGTTTACCCCACAATGTGGGCCCAATGAGTAAGGCAGTGCTTAGAATGTCATTGAGCACACGAAGAAAATATGGAGCACGCTCGTTCTATCTCTATGTTTTTCACATTCTTTGATGCTTGAGAGTGCCATGTCATGGGTTCTGAGATGGCGGAGCCAGCCTGTGGTGTACCTAGCAGCCAAAAAGACACAGGGTCAATTTTGTTCTTCTGAATTTGGAGCTCAGCGTCAGAAAACAGCAACATCAGAGAGCTGTTGCTCTACATGAGTCCAGGTGCCTGAGGATAAGAAAGCGTCATAGTGTTGGCCGTGTTATTCATCAGACTAGCAGCCCTTTACATGGCACAGCAGAAGGTACCATGACAAACATTCAGCATTTTCCGTTTTTGTTAGAAGTGAGGACTCTCCTATCATTCTACTAATTTGTTTAGAATTGTCTATGGTGATAACATGTCTCAAAACAGCAAAAAAGCATGTACGTGAATAGACCCCGTTCAGATGACTCACTTAGGTTTTCGCTGAGATAATGACTGTCTACCACTGGGTGGAATAGGCAGAAAGCAAATAAGGACTTTTTACTGTATCGTGTTGACAACAGACTGTTATTCAAAGGTCATTTCTCTTGCAGGCTACCAATTCTTTCTCTCTGTTATACATATACCTTTAAAAGTTTTTAATATCTCTCTGTATGTACGTATTTTAAATGTGCATAGAAATATAGAGTTATACAAAATTCTGACAAATGAAAATTCTAAAGCTTTAAACTTTAGTTTTTAAAATATAATTTTATCAAGCAAATTAAAAGACAATATTCTTCTACATGGATTTCAACCTCTTAATTTGAACATCAGGAAGAAACATAACATTTCTATAGACAAGAAACTAAAAGTAACAATCATTGTGAGTTGATGAGGGACTTGTGCTGTCTTCTTTTTGTTCTGAGGAAGATTCACACTGAGCTGACATCCGTTGCCAATCTGCCTCTTTTTTTTTGATTGAGGAAGATTAGCCCTGGGCGAAGAACTGTGTCATTCTTCCTCTCTTTTGCATGTGGGTCGACACCACAGTCAGGCTGACAGGCGGTGTAGGTCTGTGCACGGCATCCGAACCCGCAAAGCCTGGGCCGACGAAGCAGAGCACGTCGAACTTAACCACTACGCCACAGGTCCGTCCCCTGCTCTCTGTTTTCAATCAAATTAACTTTCTCAGAATGTTCTAGTTCAATTACTCCCATTCACTATCAGCCTAAGCTTTTAAAGCAAAGCAGGAACCTTGGAAATACATATTTGGCCCATGTCCACGAGTAATACAATCACTGTTGAAATTGAAGTGACCTCCAAAATGGCCACTACACTTCAACACGCAGGAGCTCTGAAAATGAGTGCGGTGGCTGCCTGTCGGCCAAGACTCCCCAGTCGGTCGGTGGTAGATGCTCTGAGGCTCATTGGTGGCCCCTGGGTCCCAGTTGGGGGAATCTTCCAAACACAGAGGGGTTCAGACGCTCAGTGGCTAAAACGAATGACAACTGTCAGCTGCACGTAAGAGAGAAGCCAGTTATTTTCTCAAATAATACGCAGCTCAGGGGGAAGGAGTCAAGGCTGGGGCAGTGACTCAACAAGGTCCTCACATGTTGTCTGTGTAGCTTGTTGAGGGGCTGGCTAACGGGTCAAAGGGGCCCCCCGGGCCAGCACATCTAGGTTCAAGACAGGAAGAAGGAACAGAGCTGTGCCACCTGTGTCCTTTCTCCCTTTATCAGGAAGGCAAAAGCTGTTCTAGAAACCCTGAACACACATCCACTTGTATCTCATCGACCAGAATTGTGTCATGAAAAGCCTGGAAAGAGGAAGCCTGCGAAATTATTTTGCTGCCCCCTCCCCCAAAGTATAATTTTAGAAGAGTCCAAAGGAAAAACTGCAGACAGATGAGCAATGAGCACTGTTGGCTTCTATTGGCACTTTGCCTGAGAGGGAGATTGGAATCACCTCCTTCTCCCCATGTGTTTGTGTAATCTCATGTGGTGTGCAAGCCAAGCTCACAGGGGCAGGACCTCTCAGTCCCCAGCACGGGTGGGGGTGGGGTGGTTGCTGTGGGAAGTGACAGTCACAGGCTGCAGAGCCCCTAGTCCACATTCTCCTCATCCTCTGTGATGTCACACTGGGACTTCTTGCCTTCCACCCTGGGCTGAGGCTTCTGAGCTCACTATGGCCTCAGCGTTCGCTGGGAACATAGGGCTCTCGGAGCCAGTATCAGGGAGGGAGCCTGTGGGCACCAGAGGTCCGGCCATGCGGCTCTGGGAGGATGGCATGCCCCTCACGAAGGGGCGCCATCCCCCGCCTCAGGTCCCAATTCCCTGGCTCGTCCCGAGCCTGCTCGCTGCCTTCAGTGGAGTCCTGCTGGTCGCTGTCAGTGGACTCTTCTTTGGTTTCCCGTGAGTCTCCCACACAAGCCGGCAGGTTTCTTACAGAGTCAGAAAGGAAGACAGATCATGAGAGTCCGGACAGGGGAAGTGCAGAAGAGGCGTCAGGGAAGAGAGGATATTCTAGGCAGTGGGAACCAATGTGCAAAGGCACAGAGGCATAGAGTGCTTGGTGCCTTTGGGAGCTGTTGGTGGCTAGGAGTATTGGGTGACATTTGGTGGAGCCTCTCTGGGTCTGTCACCGCCCTGGCTATTTAGAGCAGGCTTTGAGGTCTGTGAGTCCGGACCAGGTGGAGTGAGTCCCGCGCGGAGCTTTGGGACTCCAGGGTCAGCGCTGAGTCCTGCTCTGGTCTCAGTTGCAGATGGCTGGCCCAGAATGGGGAGTGGGCCTTTCCTGTTGTCACAGGACCCCTCTTCGTCCTCACCTTCGGCATTCTCATGTTTCTAAACATCTCCGACCCTGGTATCTTGCACCAAGGTGAGCTCTCGGGCCCGTGGGAGAAGGAGGTAGCACCCTAAAGGGTCCTGCGTGCAGGGAAGATTCCTAAAGTGCTCCTCCCTTGTCCCCTCCTCGGGCCTCAAGACCCCGTCACCCCACATCCCCTTCACTTGGGCCCTGCTTCTGTTGCTTCATTTCCCAAGCCACCGAGATGCGGTACAACAGGATTCTGGAGGCTTTCCAGTTGCCTTGGAGGCAGGGCCAGGGCAGGCTGGGAAGAGAAGCCAGCTCTTGGCAACCACTCAGTTGTGTCTTCTTCCTTCCCACTGCACACACTCCTTACATCACTGACAGTTCCAAAGGCCTGCGTTCTCACAGAAGTCCTCTGGCTGGACGTCTACCTTCCCTTGGACTGCCAGCCTCTCTGAGTTTGGTCAGCTTCCTCAGTGCGGACTAGGATTCCCCTGCACACCTCCTTGCCTAGGCCAGTGATGCTGCGGGGCGGCCCTCACCCCGGCAGCAGCAGTGTGACGAAGGGCTCCTGCCGCTGCCCAATCCTCTTCCCATGCCAGGCTCCAACGAACAGGGCCCCAGGACGGTGCGTGTGGTTTGGGCGAAGCATATAGCCTTCCGCCTGCAGTGGTGCCCACAGTGCTGCTTCCACCGCCCGCCGCGGACCTACCACTGCCCCTGGTGCAACATCTGTGTGGAGGTGAGCGCCCCTCTCATCTGCCCCCTTCTGGCCCACACCCCCACCCGCTCTGCACCTGCCTGGGACCAGGAGGCCCACTTGCACAGGGGACCAGTAGCAGACCTCAAACCACTTCCGGGACTGCTAAGGCCAAGGGTGGCAGTAACTCCCAGCCACTCTTGGTCACTCATGCAGCTCACTGCCTCCCTGCCTGCACCTGTCCTGGGAGGCTGGCCCCTGCCGACCCAGGTGCTGACACGCCCAGGAGCATCGACATCTATGCTGAGCCTGGTCAGGCCAGGGGGAGGAAAGGCACCCCTGTCCTATCCCAGGGCTGGCTGACACTAGATGCCCAAGGGCCCCACGGCTGGCTGTAGGCCTGGCCCGGGGAGCTTGACCTGTCCTCTTCTGGTGTCCAGAACGCTGCCCCCTCTCCCTCTCGCTCAGGACTTCGACCACCACTGCAGGTGGGTGAACAATTGCATAGGTCACCGGAACTTGGGCTTGTTCATCCTGCTCCTCCTGTGCCTATGCTTGTACTTGGGCTCCATGCTTGTCACCTGCATGGTCTTCCTCCTGCGCACCACCCACGTGCCCTTCTCCATTGACAAGGTCATCGCGTATCCACCAGGCTGCAGGGTCCACTTGGCGAGCTGTGGCTAGGGCGAGGACAGCCGAAGGGCGGGGTCCCGGGGGCGGGCGAGTGGTGGGCGGGGTTAGAGAGAAACCCCCTGGGGAGGACCAGTCTGGACCAGGGGAGGGTGGTAGGGTCCAGGCGATGGGTGGGGCTAGGAGGCACTGCGGTGCGTGGGCAATCTAGCGGGGTCTTGGATGGAGGACGCTGAGGGCGGCACGGAGACCAGGTCGGCAGGGTGGGGTGAGGTTTACCAGGGGTTGGTGGGTGGGGAGAGGATGGACTGGCTGGTCGTGCGCGGGTCTGTCAGGGCCGGAGTCGGGGTGAGGGTCCGGGCCCGGGAGGTCCATTGTGGGCACAGCTCCTTAGCTCGTGGGCAGCATCGTCGTAGTGGTCCCCGCTGCCGGCTTCCTGGTGCCTCTCTTGGTGCTTCTGCTGATGAAGGCCAGGTCGATGAGCACCGCCCAGCGCTCCTACGAGGACAAGGTACGCGGGTCTCCGGGGGCGCCACGAAAGCGGTCTCTGGGCGGTCACCTTGGGCCTTCAGGACCTCCACACTTTCCGCCCTTTCTCCCCCGCCCTGGTCCTCATGGCCTGACCTCCCTTGAAGGTGCCTCGTGAGGCCTTGAGGCCCAGATTCAGCTCAGATCTCACCTCCTCTAGGGGCTCGGGGCTCCCTCTCCCTCCCAGGTGCACTGCGTCGAGGGCCTAGTGAGTGCTAGGCTGCGCATCCGTTATTTTGAAGGCCGGGCATGGAGGTGAGGGAGGCCCCATCCTGCGCTCCTGTTGATAAGGCCCCTGAAGTCAGAGAATCTCCCGCCCTTCGCCCGTGCACATTGAGAGAGGGGCCTGCCCTGTGCTGTGCAGCGCAGCGCAGACTCAGAGGGAATGGAGAGTTCAGAGAGGACCGCGGTGTAGAGGGTTTGGGGGCAGAAGGCAGAGCGAAGGGCGTTGCAGGTGAGGGGCACAGCTTGCAAAAAGGCAGGGAAGCCGGAAAGTTTGTGGAATGTTGAGGATGCTGAGGGGACAGTTGTAATTGGAGCAGAAAGTGGATGGGAAATCAAGTGGACTGCTGGGCTCGGGCCAGATGGAAAAGGCACGAAAGTCAGCTGGAGCCTTCTCTTGGTGCGGTGGAAACCTGGAAGGCAGGACAGGTTTTGTTTTTTTATTTAACATGGAGTAAAATTCACCAATTTTTAGGTTTTGACAAATGCATACAGTCCTGCAACCACTTCCATCATTAAGATTTAGAACAGTTCCATCACCCCCCACAATTCTCTGAAGCCCCTTTTGTAGTGGGTTTCTCCCCATACTTGTTGCCCCTGGCAACCACTGATTTGTCTTCTATCCCTCTTGTCTTTCCTTGTCCAGAGTCTCGTGTGGATGAAATCATAGCCTTTTGAGTCTGGTGTCTTGCACTTAGCATAATGCATTTGAGATTCCTCCACATTGCTGCCCGTAGGAGTTCTTTCCTCCTTTCTCTTGCTGTGTACTATTCCCTCATATGGATGTACCACAGCTTACTTATCCATTTGCCAACGGAAGGATATTTGGGTTGTTTCTGGGTTTTGGTGATCATAAAGAAAGTGGCTATAAACATTCGTGTACAGGCATGGGAAGATAAGTTTTCATTTCTTTGAGTCAATTCTTAAGAGTGGCATTGCTGGGTTAGACAGTAACTGAATGTTTAACTTGATAAGAAAGTGCCAAATTGTCTTCCAAAATGGCTGTACCCTTTTGCATTCCCACAAGCAGTGCATGGGAAATCCAGTTGCTTCTGCATCCTCATTAACATTTGGCATTGTCACCTTTTTTTGTTTTCTGATTTTCCGTTGTAGCTAGTCTAAGAAACGTGTAGTGGTATCTCATTGTGGTTTGAATTTGCATCTTCCTAGTGACTAATGCTGTTGAGCATCCTTTCATGTTCTTATTTGCCATCTGTATATCTTTGATTAAATGTCTGTTCCAATCGTTTGCCCATTCAAAAAATTATGTTGTCTTCTTAGTATTAGATTTAAAGAGTTCTTTCTATCTGCTAGATTCAGCTACGTGTTTTGCAGTCTTTTCACAGCCTTTGACCTTATTTTCTTGCCAGTATTTGTCCAAGATCAGAAGTGTTCAATTTGGATCAAGAGCGTTTTCAGTTTTGTCTTCAATGGCTTGTGTTTTGGTGTTGTAATTAAGAAATCTTTGCCTAAACCGAGGTCACCAAGATTTTCTCCTATGTTTTCTTCTAGAAGCTTTATAGTTTTAGGTTTTCTCTTTAGGCCTCCTATTCATTTTGGGTTAAATTTTGGATATGAAGCAGGGTATGAGTCAAGACTTATAGTTTTGCGTGTGGGTTGTTCCAAGAGCATTTGTTGAAAAGACAGTCCTTTTTCTGTTGAGTTGTCTTTGCACATTCCTCAAAAATCAATTGACTATATAGATGTGGGTGTATTTCTGAACTGTCTCTTTTGTTGCCACTACCACACTGTCTTCACTGGTAGCTTTCTATGAAGTCTTGAAATGACACAATGTGACATCTCCAACTTTGTTCTTTTTTTCAGAGTTCTTGTGGCTATCCTAGTTCCTTTGATTCTCCATATAAATTAAGAATCAGCTTGTCAATTGCTAGAACTAAGTTTGCTGAGATTTTCACTTGGATTGCATTGAACCTATAGACCGCTTTGGAAAATGGACCTTTTAACAGTATTGATCTTTTAATCCACGAAAATGGGATACCTCTCCATATTCAGGTCTTCTTTGATGTCTTTCCTTAGTGTTGTGTAGTTTTCAGCATATACAGCTTGCATACCTTGTGTTAGATGTTTTCTAAGTATTTCCTTGTTTTTTGTGCTCTTATAAATTTTTTGCAAAATTGAATTTACATTTGCTTATTATTGTTAGAAAATACAGTGGACTTTTGTATGTTTGTCTCGGATCTTGGAATTTTTCTGGATTGACTTATAAGTTCTAGTAGCCTTTTTGTTGATTCTACCTCAAAATTCATGTCATCTGTGAATAAGGACAGTTTCATTTCCCCCTTTCCAGCGTGTCTGGCTTTATTTCTTTTTCTTGTCTTCCTGCACTGTCTCGGCCCTCTGCTACAGTGGCAGGTGGAGTGGTAAAAGTGGAGATCCTTGCCGTGGGTTTCCTTCAGCAGGACAGGGACTTGAGTAAAGGCTTTTTTAGGAAGACTGTAGTGGGCCACAGTGATGAGGGAGGGGCTGGAGACACCGAGGCAGCTGAAAGGACAGAGGAGCCCTCTGTGCCCACCTCCTCCCATCCTTCCCATCACCACTCCATCGCTCCCCCCGTATTTGGTTCACAGCTCCCGTGTGACGCCTCTGCTCATCCCTTCCTCATCAGCCCCCTGTTGTCTGCATGCCTTCTCTCTCCATCCTCAGTCCATCATTTCAGCCTCTCTTGGGCAGCACTGTCCCTTCCCACATCCTATGGTTCTTCAGCCTCGGGTCGGGACCTAACCCTGCGCCCCCTGCTCTGCTCCGCATGGGGTTCTTCTAGTCCGGGGTCTCCACCCTTAAGAAGCCCGACTGGGGTCTGCACTCTGTGATTCACCAGGCAGGGCTCTTTCCCATCACCTGCAGATCCCATTTCAGGCATCCTTCACACACCTCCACTTCGTTCCCTTCCCGCCTGCATCGCCTGACCGCAGCTTCTGCTGGGGCCACTTGCTTAGTGGTTCATAGTAAGGGCTCTGGAGCCAGACCATGTAAATTCACTTGCCAGCTCCACAACATGCCAACATGGAGATCTTAGGAGTACTGCTTGGCCACCTGGTGCCTCTGTTTCCCCATCTGTAAAAGGAGGCCGCATGGGTTAATATGTGTAAGACACATAGCACAACGGCTGGTACAAGTAAGTGTCCTAGACTTTGTTGTTGTTATTATTACCGTTCCTTGGCATCATCATTGCCATGTCTTCATGTCTCTCTCATCTTACAAACAAAGCAAATCTCCGTTAACGTCACAGGCCTCCACTCCAACTGTCATACTCTCCCCTCGGCACAGCCGGAGTTTCTGACAGAGTTGGCTGTGCTCACTAGCATCGTTCTTCACCTTCCTCATCCCACTTTAGCCTCTGTCCTCACTGTCACGGTGATGCTGCGCTCTCCACGAGGCCACAGCCAGCGGGCAGTCCTCAGACTGATCTTTCCTGGCCGCACACAGCCCCATGGGGAACGGAACGCAGCTGCCATGGGCCCTGCCCCAGGCTCTCGGGGTCCCGCTCCCTCTGCTCACCTGGCTGATGCTCCTCGGCCTGCACCGTGGAGTCTTGCCCTAGGCTGCCTGCTCTTCCCGCTGATCCCCTCTCCCTGCTGCTCTGCCACCCCCAGCTGCCCTCTCCACCCTGAAAGTTACGACTGGCTTTGTTGTTCATGGTGTGTCCTCTGTCCCCAGCGCAGTGCCCGGAACATTGTTGAAGCATCAACATATTTATGAGCAAAGAGTGAACCTGCAGACAAAGGAATGCATGCGGCTTTGGGAGGAAGAGAAAGAAAGAGAGAGAGAGAGAGAGAGAGAGAGGGAGAGAGAGAGAGAGAGAAGCCTGATGCCATAAACCCTGGGGAAGAACCGAGAGAGCAGAGGCAGCAGGGAGTTGGGCAGGAGACAGGACAAGAAGACGCCCACTTTGCTCTGGGCCTGTGGAGGGTGAGGGCGTTGGAGACTCCCAATGGGAGCAGGAGACCCGGGTCTGGAGCCAGTGAGAGGGGACAGTGTGGGAAGCTCAGAGCTGCTGGCTTCCGTTCCCAGCTGAGAGGGGCCATGTGGGGGAGCACGGTGCTCTGCTGTCTTAGTCAGTTCTTACAAATTCCTTCAACAGCTATCATTCCTTGAAGCACTGAACAATCAGCATTTTCCTATGCTCCATATACATCTCATGAATGAAAATATATTTCTCTAAATTTGAAATTTTGAATGTAAATTTAATCAAAGTCTTTTAAGCTTTTAGTTTCCCTTAAATGCTTTAAACACCCTAAAGGACGCAGAACTCAAACTCTCACAATGGTTGCTGTTGGTTTTGGCCAAAATGGGACATTCTGGAGCTGTCTTGACTTTTCCTCCCCCAGGGCTCAGCTGCCCTGCCTGGGGTCCTGGTTCATTTTGGTGGAGAATAGTGTTGAAGATCAACGTCTTTGTGACAGGGGCATGGGACACAGGAGAGCTGGTGGTGGGCGGATGTGCTCCTGGGCCCCTTTCGGTCGTGACCAGCACTTTGTAGCTAGGGCGCTTGAAGTCGGGGTGAGAGTCGGCCTGCGCTGGGGAGGAGGAGGGGATGAGGCTGGTGGGTGGAGGGCGGGGAGGACGAGAGCTGGGTCAAGAGTGTCCAGGAGAGGACTTGAACTTTCATCTTGACCTTTACTGCACTAGGCGCTCAGGACTTTGAACCCCGATTTCCGGGGCCATGTGAGTTTGGGTAGGAAATATGATTGGGCCCGAAAGCACTGCCCTTCCAGATAGTGAAATTCAGTGAAGGCACAAGTTTGGAAGTAATGAGTGGTGGGAAAGCAGAGAAGTAGGGGGAGCGGGGTGTGGAGCCGTCTTTGGAGCAGCTTGATAGAACAAGGCAGATCTGAAAGCATATTTGGAAGGAGGCAGCAGGAGGATGTGTGTGGCCAAAGGAGACAGAGAGGGGGAGGATGCTGCCAAAGGGGGTACCAGGTGGTGCGGGATCCCTGAGGCGGCAGGAGTTGGGGGTGCGGGGCCAGGGGTCGCGTGGAGAGAGCTCCTCGGAAGTGGGTTGGGGGAGGCCTTGGCTGACCCTTGCGGCTTCCCCGCCCTTGGAGTCTTGCTGCAACCCTGGGCGGAGCTGACCGGCTCAGGGAGGGCAGTGGGGGCGGCCTGCCCAGTCCTGCTTGATCTGAGCTCCTCTTCCCACCCTCGCCCCCTCCAGTACCAATACCTACATGGACACAACCCTTTCGACCTTGGCTGTGGCAAAAACTGGTATTGGACACTTTGTGCAGCGCTGGGACCCAAGTGAGTTGGCAAACCAGAGGCCTGAGTGGTGGCCCTGGGGCTGGTGGGGTGGGGTGAAGCTGGGTCATCTCACCTGGCCCCTTAGCAGAGCTCCCAGGTCCTTCCGCTCATTCTTCCTATTGTTTTGGGATTTTCCCCAGGGCCTTGTGGGAGCATTTGGAGCCCCCACTTCCTTGCCTCTGTGGGTTCTTGCCCCAAGAAATGGTGTAGAGGGCATTGCAGCCTGGATGAGACAGGCCCCAGCTCCCCGTGGTGCCGAGCGCTGGGCCTTGTCCTGCCTAAGATGAGGGGCACCAGGCAAGGAGGGTCACGACCACCTCCATCTGGCTTGTTGCTCCCCAGGTACATGTCCGAAGCTGTCGGGCTGCAGAGAGTGGTGGGGCCTGACTGGGTGCCCACGCGGAACCTGCACTTCCCGACGTGCCCCTCCATGCCCATTCCCGAAGCCCTCCCTGGGCTGGGGTCTGGCCGCCAGGTCCAACCTCTGGATCTGTACCAAGCAGGGCAGGATCCTCCAGGGAGTGGTGAGGCTGCAGCCCTCCAGGAGGTAAGGGGTGTGTGTGTGTTTGTGCCCACACATGCGCATGCGCCCGTCGTGTTGGGAAAGGGCATCTGAAGATTGTACAGGTTTAGGGAAAGCCCCCCTCCATGTTTTCGCTGTGCTGAAGCTGGAACACTCCAAGCTCGAGGGCGGCGGATCATAGGCCAGCGGAGCGTTGAAAGTAGAGTCACAGGCCTGCGGACTACACCAGGGGTCCCTGGAGAAACAAAGAGAAGAGACCACACCACTCACTTGCTCGTTGCCCTTGGGCCAGTCCCTTACCCTTTCTGGGCCTCAGTTTCCTTAGCCATGAATGAGGACTGAGACTAGGCCAGTGGGCAATAATTTTGGGGGGCGGATTCATTTATTTAAGGGCAACTTTTAACCTGAAGCTCAATGTTTGAAACAGGTGGCAGTGGAGCTTTAGGACTGCTGCGGGGAAGGTAATTCACAAGCCCCGCCCACAGGGCCCCTGCAGTGACATTCTGTGGGTCCTGCCCACTCCCTTGGCTCTGCCTAGGGGGGTGGCACCTTGGACAGTTTCTTGCTCCCGAGCTGGTGGGTCATGCGGTGTGGGGCCGGCACCTTTGGAGAGCTGACCTCCTCCACTCTGTGTTTAGATCCACACCGGCCGGCCCAGTGTGGCCCCTGCTGCTCAGGCCCCAGAGGCGGCTCGATCTGCCTCTCACCCATTTGCACTGGGAGATGCCAGGAGACCCGGCACCTGAGCCTCACCCCCTGAGCCGCGCGTGGAGGCTCTCTGAGCCCTATCCTTGCCCAGTCCCCTGGCGGGAGTACCGAGACCCCTGAAACCACATTAAACACCCTTTGCCTGCCTCCTACAGCTGCCCTGCTGCACTGTGTGTTGGTATCAAGGGAGTGGGGCGGTGAGGGGGCCTCTGGGGGCTGAGACAAAGACCCGGGGTGGGGGCAGCCAGGGTTTAATACTGGCTGGCTCTGCGATCTAGTGCAAGACACTGAACATTTCTCTCACCCTTCAAACGGGGAAACCATAACAACCAAAGCAAGGACTGGAGATGATGGAAGAGAAAACCCAGCAGTGCCTGGATGTCGGCCTAGCCAAGTCCTGGCCTCTGCCCTGCGGCCACCCTGTCTGACTGCAGGGGGCACGCGCTGCTTGGGTATTCGCCCAGCATGGCCAGGTCCAGCCTGGCTGCACATGAGGCTCCTGTGTGGGTTGTGGCTGGCCCTCAGGCTAGGAGTGTGCCCTCCTGCGGCCTCAAGACAGGGAAGTGGAGGAGTGGGGTGTGCCCCATCACAGTCCACCCTGCATCATTCCTCCAAGTGGGTCTCACCTTGGTCACTCCCTCCTGTTGGGGAGTCAGATGCCGGTTCTAGTCCTGTGTCTGGCGGTGGGGGGGGCGTGTCCTAGACTCTGGGAGCCAGCAGACCTCTGGGTAGGGGGAGAGAGGAGGAGGGAACCATGTCAAACGGTGAATCCTCCAGTGGGCAGTGAGTGAGGCTGAGAGTGGGAAATAATGGTCCCTTCCTGGCAGGTCCTATGAGGATGAAATCTGGTGGTTCATGCAAACACCAGGTACACAGTAGGCACACAGTGTATGCAGCCGGTATGATTCTGGTTATTTTCTCCTTCACACTGCTAACAGACCACCCTGTGTTCCTCCACGGACCACCTTCTCATATTCCTGGGCCCCTGGCTCCGACTCCAAAACTCGGGGTTGGGGTGGGCTGCAATCTGAATCTGAATATTTGTAAAGTGCCCGGTGTGATGCTGCCACTCTGAAGATTCCGAACTGCTGCCTTAGGAGGTGAGGATGGGCACCACCACACTGATTCCTGTCCCCCTGGTGTCCAGGGGAAACCAGGATATGGTGAGGGCGAGAGGGCAGGATGTGGCTGAAGGGCCAGATGAACAGCCCCGGGCCCGTGGACATTGTGTGCCTGTGTGTGCACGCCCGAGCTTGTGTGTTGGGGCAGGAGCTCATCGTTGGGGAGTGTCAGCCCAGACTGGGGAGGTAGGTGACCTCCGATGCAGGCCATGGCTCCGGTTCTCTACACGAAGACTCCCAGTGGAGGCTGCCCTTCCCTCTTCCTCCCACCCTGACTGTGGTGGTCTCAGGCCGCTCTGTGTCCAGGCCCAGCCTAACCCAGGGCTTGGCTCTGGCTCCCTGGGCTCCTGGCCAGCCTCGCTCAACCCTAGGAACTGCAGCTCTTTTGTGTTCCCTTTTCCGTGGTGCCAGGTCTCCCCAGTCCCAAGCTCCATTGGGGTGCAAGCTTGTTCTCAGCTCTCATCCTGCTCAACTCAGGGGTAACTGTGGGTTTCTGGGGAGGGCTGCAGGATATTCACTGACAGGCAGAAAGGCAGCCCAGTTTGGGCCTTGCTTTCACTGGCTTCAGTCCCCACCCTTACAATTCGTGGGGCCTACATTTATGAGTCAAGCTGAAGAAACCTCATCTGTCTGCGAAGCCCGCAGTCCATGGTCGCATGGTCAGGGCAGGGGGGCACGAGGCCTTTTGAGCCCCGGAGCCCAGGTGTGCATCTGGCTCACAAATCTGTGTGGGTCTCCCGTCTGCGTGTGTTCAGAGGGCACAGCTCAGCCCAGGCTGCCCAACACTGAGGAGAGGCTCTCAGGCCCACTCCTAAATGGGAGTGCTAGGGGTGGTGTGGGCCTGGGCCTCATCGGAGGAGCATCCAGGAACGTGGGCCAAGGCCTGGAGGGGCATATGCCTGGAATGGGGTGAGTGTAGGAGTGGTGCCTGCTGGAGCCCCAGCTCTGCAGGAGGCTGGGAAGGCCTGGCCCCAGAGTCTGGGGAGGCCTAGTCCCACCCTGCCCTGCTGCCCGTCCCTCTGCCTCCCTGCCAGGATAAGAGCTGGGCGGCTGGTCATCAGGGTGGCACCTCTTGGGTCCCTGCCTCCGGCTATACTGGCCACTCACCCAGTCCCAGGCTGAGCCTGGTCATTGCTAATTAAATGAAAATTCATTTTTAAAGTAATGTTAAGTCATGGTCATTTTTGTCTGCCATTTATCTCCTCGCTCACAGCTTTCTAAACCCTTTCTTTTTTTATTATTCAGGTATGAGGGTCTTCTTGAGCATTTCTTTTAGGAGTGGGCGTCTTGTGGCGAGGAACTCCCTCAGCTTTTGTTTATCTGGGAAAGATTTTATTTCTCCATCATATCTGAGGGATATTTTCGCTCGGTAGATTATTGTTGGCTGAAAGTTTTTGCCTTTCAGATTTCTGAATGTATCGTTCTGCTCTTTCCTAGCCTGTAAGCCTTCTGCTGAGAAATCTGCTCAAAGCCTGCTAAGGGTTCCTTTGTAGATTCTTTTCTTCTGCCTTCCTGCCCTTAACATTATTTCTTTGTCATTGACTTTTGCCAATTTGCCTAATATATGCCTTGGAGAAGGTCTTTTTAGACTGGTGTCATTAGAAATTTTATTAGTTTCTTTTACTTGTAATTCCAGTTCCTTCCCCAGGTTTGGGAAATTCTCAGCTATTATTTCTTTGAACAAGCTCTGTGTTCCTTTCTCCCTCTCTTCTCCCTCTGGAATATCTATAATCCTTAGGTTGCAGTTCCTAATTGAGTCGGATATTTCTCAGAGAATGTCTTCATTTCTTTTTACTCTTAGTTCTCTCTCCTCCCACATCTGAAGCATTTCTATATTTCTGTCCTCTGAATTGCTTATTCTGTCCTCCATTATTTCAGCTCTGTTATTTAAGGACTCCAGACTTTTCTCTATCTCAGTCATTGTGTTTTTCCTCTCTGACATTTCTCATTGATGTTTCTTGATAGTTTCGATCTCTTCTGTCAAGAATTCCCTTTGGTCGTTAATTTTATTCGTGATTTCCTTGAACAATTTTTCTGAGTTTTCTTGTAACTTCTTTAGTTTTCTCATAATAACTATTGAGAATTCTCTGTCATTTAGATTGTAAATAGCGGTGCCCTCAGGATTGATTTCTGGGTGTTTGTCATTTTACTTCTGGTCTCGTGTCTTAGTATACACTTCCATACTATTTGTTGTTGTGGATTTGATCCATCCCAGAGTGGTAGTATCAGGTTACAAATTCCACCTTCTGCCTCTGGGTGGTGGCAGGACCCGTGTATTCCAAGCCTGCCCATTCCCTGGCGGCTGTGTCTGTCCTTTGGAAGTTATGCTGACGGAGCCTATCTGCATTTGACTGCTGGACGCCGCTGATTTACACATATGTGTGCCGGCACCTTGGCGGGGGTCTCTTGCTCTGGCTGACCAATAGTACTTGCGTGCCAGGTGGGGGAGGGGCGCTTTCATTCCTGTGCACGTGCCCGCAGGTGCTCCTGCTCTGTCCTCGCTCTCTGCCCTCCTGGGATGTTCGGCTTGGTGAATACGGCCCAGTGATTGCCTAGCCTCCTCAGAGTGGAGCTGTCCCACAGGCTGGGAGGCAACTCAGAGAGCGAAGGCATTCCCGCGAATGACTGCCCCCTCCCCCTTCTCCTCTCAGAGCTGCAAGCGGTCCTGCGCCCTAAGTGTCTGCCAGTGGGGGAGGTAGAGCAGATTCCCCTTACCTCTTTCCACTGCCTCCCGGGCAGTTCTGCACCTCCACGTTCAGAGATATGGCTGCATGGGTCTCTCAGACATCTATTGTGTTGTTTGAATGTCTCTGTTGATTTATGAGTGTCCTTTCCATTGTATCTCATCAGGGAGAGTCTAAGGAAAGAGCTCACTCCGCCAGGATGCTGACGTCACTCCCTTTGTCATCGACTTTTGCCAGTTTTACTGTTATGTGCCTCGAAGAAGCTCATTTATCGTTGATGTAATTAGGAGTTCCATTGGCTTCATGTATTTGTCAGTCCAGTTCCTTCCCGCGTCCTGGGAAATTCTCAGCTATTATTACTTTGAAGAAACGCTCGGCTCCTTTCTCCCTCTCTTCTCCCTGTGAAATACCTATGGTCCTTAGGATGCTTTTTCTAGTTGAGTCGGATTTTTCTTGAACAATTCCTTCATTTTTTTTTAAATCTTAGTTCTCTCTCCTCCTCCACCTGAAGGATTTCTATTTGTCTATCCTCTAAATCACTAGTTCTTTCCTGCAAACATCAGCTCTTTTTTTTTTTCATGAGGAAGATTGGCCCCTGAGCTAACATCCATTGCCAATCTTCATTTTTCACTGAGGAAGATTAGCCCTGAGCTATCAACTGTGCCCATCTCCCTCTATTTTGTTTGTGGGATGCTGCCACAGCATGGCTGGATGAGCAGTGCATAGGTCCACGCTCAGGATCCGAACCTGCGAACCCCAGGCCGCCGAAGTGGAGTGCACCAACTTTACCACTACGCCTTTGGGCCGGCCCCCGTCAGCTCTATTTTTTAAGAATTCTAGATTATTTCTTATTTGACTTATTGTGTTCTTCATATCCAGAATTTCTGCTTGGATTTTTGTTTATAGTTTCCATCTCTCAGGTGAAGTATTAACTCTTCTCATTAATTTTATTCCTGCTTTATTCCTGTGCTCATTGAACTTTCTGAGTCTTCTTGTAACTCATGGAGTTTCTTTATGACACCTGTGTTGAATCCTCTGCCATTGAGATTGTAAATTTCTGTGACTTCAGGGTCAGTTTCTGGAGAAGTGTCATGTTCCTTCTGCTCTGAATTGTTGCTCTAGTTTCTCGTGGTGTTTGATGAAGTAATGTTTTGCCAGCGCATTTGTGGTTGTATCCGTTGGCAGATTCCACCTGCTACCACTGGGGCTGAAGCAGGAACTGTGTTTCTGGTACTACCACATCAGCTGAAAGTTGTGGAAGTGCTATGGGCATTTATGCTGGCTGGGAAAGCATTGGACCAGATGCGTAGGTCTGCCAACCGCACTTCTCATCTTCACTCCGGTTGCTGCTTCTTGGGCGGGGCTTCCAAGGGGGATCTGAGCCCCCTTGGGACTGAAGCGGCCTTGTGGGCTCTTCAGCCGGCCACGAAAGTGATCACGCACGGGCTGAGTATCAATTTTTCAATATATGTCATCGTTCCTATCCAGTTATCATGGACACTACTACTAAGTGGAGCTATCTACAAATTATAGTTTAAATGTTTTGTGGAATGTTCATAGGGCCACTGGAATTTTCCCAAGCATAAATATGTGACCCAGAACTCCTCTAAATTCCAGTTATTAGGGGATCATTTTACAGTTTTCCTGAAAATTAATTACCTTGTAAAATATACTCACAGTTTTCCATATTCAGACTCACAGTTACTGTATGTAGGACCTCGTATATGTGCCCGGATCCTGATAGGCTGGGCCCAGGCGAAGAAATATTTTTTCTCTTTAAAACTGGATTGTTCTTTTCCTTTTCATGTATAGTGGATGACTATGTCAATCCAGCAAAGATTTACATTCAAAACCAATAATCAATTAAGGTTGGCCGTTGTTATAGTCGTGGTCATAGCCTGCAAAAATGAGGGTTTGGAGATGGAACAGAAAGCATAAAACGGGACCTTATTGTATGCCCATCAGAAAATAAAACAGTAAAACTGATCAACAGAATTCTGAGAGAAACAGCCACAAATTCTGCAACAAATAGCAAGCAGCAGATTTCTCTCATCAGTGTTACTCAGTCTCGTGTTGTGAATTCTGTCGGTATTGGCTCAAAAGTCTGTGTTCCTGAAGTCATCTGTTCCCAGACCCTGTAGTCCTAGAGTCCTGAGTGTCGGGTCCTCCCGGTATCTGCTATGGTGGGTGTGTCAGCTTCTTCTAGGAAGGCTGTAATCATGCATCTGTTCCCTATATCCCTTTCTCAGGCTGTCTTTTTTGGGTGCTTCTTCCAGAAGACCCAATCTCTGGTTGTAGCTTCTAGCAGGGACCTTCAGGCAAGAATGAAGGGAGCAGAGAAACCACGTGTTGATGACAAGGCAGGTTAACTTCTTCCAGTAACTAACAATATCAGAATGGAGGAGAGTGGAATCTCTATGGGAGTGAGGTACATAGGCACGTGGGTCCCTGTAATTGTTCCATGAAGACTCAACTGATAATTAATCCAATGAGAAAATGGAATAATGGACAATGAAAACAGTGACGAATCTGTTATGTACAGTTTGTGCCACAATTGCTGCCAATTGACATAAGTGTTTTAAACCAAGGAATAAAGTATTCTTAGAAGCTAATTTGTTGACATTCTCTGTGTCGGGTGAGGCACTTGAATTCTAATGTGCTTTTCCCCACTCTGCAAGAGTATATAAATTACTGAAAAACTTAATCATATTTGTTACCGATCCCAAACACAGGTTCATTTACCCAGCGCACAGGAGGGCCAAAAAAGTAAAGGAACTGAAACAGCAGGCTTGTGGCAAGGAAAGAGCCTTACTATCGAAGGGCAGCCAGATGAGTAGACGGGAGTTAGAACTCAGATCCACCTGGTCGAATGAAAAAAGGTTGAGGTTTGTATCTGAGGTTTTCGGTAGGGGAGGGAGAGCATGTGCCGTGGTTTTATGTAGGGGAACAAGAGCATGTTCCGGGTTTGAGGTAGGGCAGCAGGAGCATGTGGCTGTGCTGCTTGGCACCTTCCAGCAGCCTGTGTTTGGCCTTGAAGACTGAATTTCCTTTCTCTTGACTTTCTGGACTTTTCTGGTTAGTTTTCGGCATCAGCCTGCATTTGGCCTTGTGAGGCTGAATCCTGATGTCTGGGCCTTGACTTTCTGGGAAAGACAGCTCACTCATATAGTGAGGAGAGATAGGAAGACCTGGTTAGTTTTAGACAACAGCTGATTATGCTGAATATGCACAGGTGCAGTTAGCAAAGCTTATGTCAAAACTTTTGGCTCTAGGGCAGATTTTTGAACTTTTTCATGCTCGGTTTCAGTTCCCACCTCTTATGATCAGGCTTCAGTCTTCGGGAACGGCGGTGAAGGCCTCTCTAGCTACCTTCTGCTGTGAAAGGGCAAAGATCAGGATGGGAGGAATGAAACTGTTTTACCGTCACTTTAAAATAGTTTTGAGTACCGGGTGGGGAGAGAGAGCTACGCTTTGCATCACTAATATTTTAGTACTCTAATCAACGGCTTTGGAACAACACTTAAGTTCATCACTTATAATTACATGGATAACCACACAGATAGCAAAATAGACAGCCCAAATTTTAGTATCCCCTCCATAATGGACCTCAGTCCTTGAGGAATCCCGGAGAAGGTGACTGTAAACCAATCAAGGTTACTGCCTGGAAGCTCAGGTGAAATCTGATGTAGCCAAGTAGCGTGCTGTCTAATCGTCCAACAAGTAATGTAAGAACCTGGGAGTCATGTATTACTCATCTATAGGAGGCTGTCTTGTGCACAGCAACTTGCAGTCTGTCACGAGTCCATTTGAGCATTCGGAGAAGTCAGTGTCTAGAGGATGAAGCCAGCCAAAGTTTGGGAGATCCCAGTTGTGATGTACTTCTGTGGCATGATTCTTGTTCCCTGTGGCGTTTTCAGTATGGTCCCCTGCAATCCAAGAATTCAATAGGACCCAGTCTCCATGACAACGATGCTGCAGAGAAACCTCTGACGGTGTCTAGTTCCTTGGTTTGAGTTCCCTTCAGGGCTTTTGGATCATCTCTGGAACGTAGAAAGGGTCTCCCAAAGTTAGGCCTATGTTGTGTCAGCAAGTAACCAGGTATTTAATAGGAAGCATTTTTAGAAAAGAAAAGCAAAGTTAATGGGTTTGGAGCAAATGATAAACCAATTTCTGAGCCCAGGGTATGGTTATTCAAGAAGATCTCTGGATGTCAGCATTGAAGACTCCCCTGCAGTTTAAAATGTCTCCGATGATGTCATCAGGTGTTCAGGTAAACCTTTTGAGTGGCTTACACAGAAACAGGCGTGAAGATCGTCCCAACATGGGTTGTCGTGGTGCGCTCTCTTAGGTTTATATCAAGTTCTCCAGCTTCAGGTTCCCGGGCTTCAGGAAAAAACGTGATTTTAGTTCTCAATGATTGGAAATGAAAAGGAAAGAAAAAGTTGAAAACGTCAATTTGGAGATCTGTACCAGATATTTGAGCAAACTAGCAGAATTCAGGATCCAGTCCAATTTACAAATAAAAAACAAAAACCTTGAAGTTTTTAATGAACAGAACCAAAATCCAACATCCACAAATGTGTATTACAGTTTCTATTGAAACATAAGTTTGCTCGCTAAATTTACCTTCATTTGTACCAATGACAGTGAAATTAAGAGTCATTGGTTTGCAAACTAACTCTAGTTTTAATAAACTTTGCCCAATGATTTACATAAGTACAGCAAGAGTAGCAATTGATCATATAGGTTCTTTTAAATCTGCTTTGCTGGAACTTTTTATAAGGAATCTCAGCTTGAACTTGAAAGGCACCTCCACGCCAGGAAAAGTCAAGCCAAGGACTTGTCATCAGACTTGACCTGGGATACCTACAGATTTGTGTGAATTCCTCTTTTCTCTTGAGGGTCCCCCAAATATCCTAAAGTTCTTGCACCTGCCAGGGAAGTGCCCTGCTTTACTGGCCTGGTGAGGTTTCTGGGAACCTTGTAAGCAAGGTGCCAGGGCAATATTTTTAAGTGGCTTTATTCCGGAAAGTCCAGTGTTTGCTTCTCAAATTTGTACGGTCATATCCAAGTTTGTGTATGTTTCTGTCAAATATGACATTCCAGTCAAAGCCTTGGCAATATAACCCGTTTCTAATTCTGCCCTGCTATAAGGGAAACAGATTCTTATTGAACTTATACAAATAACTATATTGCCATGAAAATAAGAATACTTACTCTTGAAGAGTTTTTAAATGCTGGAGGCATAAGATAAGGGAGAAAAAGAGAAATGCTTCCCTTTTGCTTACAAATTGCTGTAAGTCATAGTTAGCTTAACGAGAAAAGAGAAAAAGGTTTACTAACTCTGGAAAAACAAAACGTTAAATATCAGCAATATTTCAAACAGGGAGTCATAAAAATTATAATCATCCTCATCAATTTATTCAGTCCTACGATGTCAACTTTTGATCTTCTGTTTGCAGTTTCATGAGGCCACTAATTTCTCAGTTACAGTTTTGTGATTTCCTACCCAGATCAGTTTTGTAATCTGAAAGTTTGTCAGAAACCTGTATTTTAGAGCAAGTGTCAGGGTCCTTTCCATGAATCTCTCTGAAGATGAAACATGAGAGTAAAACAAGTGCCTGCGTATGACCCAACATTCAAAAATGGCATATTGGCAAAGACACTCGGCTATTTCTGTAACATACAACACTTTGAGATAATGACTAGAATTATGACTGACAACCAGGACAGATCAGAATTTTTGGAATGTTAGATAATTTTTAGAAAAGAAATCCTACGTTAGTAACATTTACCCACACAATATTACCTCGGAAGGCTTGTTATGGTTTATTTGATAACGCTTCCCATGTAATTTAACGTACCAAATAAGTTTCGTGAGTTTACATCTTCCTCTTTGTAGAAAGAGAGAACAAATTCTTGGAAACATCTCAGAGCTGATTGGAAATTCTCAAAGCTTTCTTTTTAAGTCAAAAGAAAGACTTGAATTTGGGGGGAAGTTCATCAAAAATATCAAAAAGGTTTAAAACACTTGGTCATGTAGGAAACAATGCTTAGTTATTCATTTAATCAAGGAGACAACAGAATCAGCAAAGGCAACAGAGAGTTCAAGCAGTCAGCAAACCTTAATAGAGAGACCTCAGTTCTTGAACACAGGAAATTATTTTCACAAAACATGGATTTTCTGTCTTTTAGGTAAACTTACTCAAAGGTAAAGAAAAACTTTTTATAACCTCTTTATCAAGAGCAGACCCAAAGTTCAAGAGAATTATCTTTGGAAGAAAGAAAGCCAAATTCTAATTCTGCACCAGCTTACTTTTCATATTGAAACGTATTGACTTAATTAAATTCATTTCAACCACAGCCAACTTGACCAAGAACACAGAACTCCTCAGGGTTTTCCTTTCGCAACCCTTCTGTCGCTTACTTTTTACATTCAGAATTTGTCCCATGCCTTCATTTTGTCTTTCCTTATGCTTTAGGACAGATATCTCTATGCATCATACCTTCTTTACTGCAAACATACATTTTATTTTCCTTGCAGACAGAGGTTCTAGAAATACGTGTTTTCAAAGGAAAGTTTTTGAGCATGCATAAAACCCGTTTATTAATCAACTTAAGCATCTTTAAGGTTCCCTGTGAACAGAAACCAAAGGCGGACAAATCTATGCTTAGTAATCAATTTCTAATTTTTTTTAATGCAGAAATGACCTAGGTACTCAACAGATTTTACTGTTTAACTTAATTTAGCAAAACTCTTAAGTTTTAAGTAACCAAAAAAGATTTTCAAAGCAGTTTTTCAAGCATATAGGCCATAAAACATAATTATTGCACCCCAAACCTCTTACCCATTTGTATCTATCTAAATTATTTGTTCCCAATAATTATGTTTAGGTTACTCACAAAAATTTCATGTGACATTAAGCCGTTAGCCATCATCTTAAGTTGTTTGAAGTATATACACCATAATGTGATCATTGTTAAAAGTTCCCCAAAACACCTTTATCCTTTTCACATCTATTTCGTTTACTTGTTCCCAATAATTATGTTTAGATTGCCTACAAAGCCCTCCTGAGACATCAGACAAAATCAGCCATTATTGAAAGTTATTATTGTTGGCCGACAAATTTTGTCACAAGCATAACATGTCTACACCATATCTGATGTTGATAACTCTGAAAACGTATTTATTTTAATCAAACCAACAAACTTCCATAAGATTTTATTTACCAAAGATCATTTTATATCATGTTAACTTGAAAGACATTTGGGTTAGTTTCCATTACATTTAGAAAGAATTTATATAAGCACTTACGTTAAGCCAATTAAATGGAGATGCTTTAGAAATTATATCATCTGTAGGCAGACGAATAGAGAGAGAGAGACTTACATCCAGATAGATGCCAACAGAGATCTTTAAAACTTTAGCCTGGTCGCAGGGACGAAACTCAGAGGAACAGTTGGATCCAAATTACTCCCTAGCAAATGGACCTGCTCAGATGGCCAAAGATTTTTCCTCAAGATTCTTTTTTGTTGTAAGGATCCTTTTCATGGCTGTGTTTGACATCATTTTGTCTTTGAGAAGCCTCTGCATATTACTCAAAGACTGCATTCCATTATGAGAGCTTTTGAATCCTCACTTTTAAGGGTGACTCTTAAGGTGGTCTTGAAACAGAAGTTCCCCAGCCTGGCCGTTACAATTCCAAATGATCTCAAAAGTTTACCTATTTGCACTTGCTTAACATGAGTTCGGGAATTTCGGGGGAATTGAAGTGGGGAAGCTCAGCAAGAGAGGAGATTTGGTTTCTTTCGCTAGCAGGGCCGCTGGCATCCCCCAATCTGGCGTGTTTAATTACTTAATTATTTTCTTTGAAAGAGGCAGGAAGTCATTCCTGATTTCGTTTAGAAGCCTCAAAAGATTAAAATAGGCTTCCCATTGGTTGTTTAACTTTGTGGCTGGCTTTTTCCAATTGCGTATGTAAATACACCAGTTTGGGTAAACTGAAGTTGCCCCCTTTTGGCCATTTTAAAGTAAGGTCTCCTTTAGCATGTTTAAGTAACATTGGCTGAAGGGTGGATTTATATGGCCTTACAATATCAGGCAGGGGAAACGTTCCCCAGCGAGACACAATATTTTATCCCCGTAACATACTGTAATAGCATCAGGCCAAAGAGATGTAATCATTTTACATAAAGCCCATTTAACTGTACTAATTTTTCAACGACATTTAATTTCAATTTTATCAATTTTTATACCTCTCATCATAGCTTTCGTTAGGATTCCATCAATAAGTCTCTGTCTTATAATATTGTGTAGGGAAAGCATTCCCAGCCAGACATAACATCCGTTTCCGAAAAAACATCCAGGCGAAGTGGACATGACCTCTTCCTCTAATATTAGCTCAAACATTATAATCTTCATGATCTTATCAAGATTAGCATTCTAACTGTTGCCCCCAACAATTGTTGGTCAGATTTCTCATTGTGATTTCCTGCTTTCTGGCTTAAAAATATTTTTTTTCCCCCAAACTGGGACGACTAGAACAGGCCTGTCTGAGGTCTTTTAATCTTGCGGGGCCAGTAGGGGGTCCTTTCATCCCACCTAACTTTAGGCGGTGTTTTATGAAAACCTTTATGTTAACCTCATCCATGTCTGTTTTATTTATCCCATTTTTCTTTTTAATAACTAGCTAAAGATTTCCATCCTGCTGAGATGAGTCCTGTGACTCTTTCCTTTTCTGAGTCCTCTTTGTTTTTCCCCCTTTTAATATTTGTCTTATTTACCCCACTGTCTTACTTACTTTAGTTTCCCTTAGAATACAAAAAATACCTTTAAAAATTTCCAACTTGCTGGGAAGAGTCCCTTTTTTTTCTCTCAGCTTGTTTTTATTCTTCTGTTAACTTGTTTTTGTTGGGGGAAGAGGGAGAATCTCCCTCTGCCCTTTTCCTTAAGGTTCTTCTGGCTGGCCAAATAATCAACAAGACAGGTTAGCAGGAGAAAATAATACCAAGTTTAATAACATGTATACATGGGAGAAACTCAGAAATGAGCAACTCGTCCCTCTGTCTAAGCTGCTTCCGTAAGTATTGCAGCTAAAGGCGAGGAGCGTGTTGGGGGTGGGGAGTGGCCTGGGACTTCAGAGGGCAGGAGGACAATTCTTTTCGGGATCATCTATAGATAATGTGGTCAGGTCTTACATTCAAGTCTTTAATCCATTTGGAGTTAATTTTTGTGTATGGTGTAAGGTAAGTCAGAGGGAGAAGGTCAAATACCGTATGATTTCCTTCATTAAGTAGTAGATAATAACAACAACAAACAAACACATAGGGACAGAGATTGGATTGGTGGTTACCAGAGGGGAAGGGGGGAGGGAGGAGGGTGAAAGGGATAATTCGGTACATGTGTGTGGTGATGGGTTGTAATTAGTATTTTGGTGGTGAACATGATGTAATCTATGCAGAAATAGAAGTACAATGATGTACACCTGAAATTTTTACAATGTTATAAACCAATGTTACTGCAATAAACAAAAAATTAAAAAAAATAAAAAAATAAGATAATGTGGTCAGGGAGAGACAGAGTTTTTGATAAAAGGGGCTTGGTGCCCCTCCCATTGTAACATCTATGTTACATTATCTTTATAGCCATCATGATAGAAGATCTGTTCCAGGAAGGAGCCACCATGTCAAATTCTTTAGGCAGTTAGTGGGGGAGGTCAAATGTCCTTCAGAGAAAACAATCAAGGTAAAGAGATATATTTCAGGGTGGCCGAATTTTGATCTCCCACAATTTCATTAGCCTCTGTAAGACCACGAGAGGAAGCTGAGACCCCAAATTTGGTTAAGTTTCATCTTTATTTTTCATAGGTTTATAACTGGAAACATCCCAGTTTTGCAATACATGACCCAGAGGGCTGCCACTGGGAGTCAAATCCCAGTTTCCCATTATGGCACCACTCACACACACACATTACCTGCATTCACACATGTCCACACAAGTGTCAGAAAAGATGGTGCCAAGAGTTAGTCCTTTCTAGAAATTGGGGCTCCCTCCGGACAGACTCCCATAACCTAGAACAAAACTCCTGAAACAGGCAAACAAACTTCACATTCACATACACATGCACACACACAAGTGTCACAAGAGACGGAGAGCAGAGTTAGTCCTCTCTGCGTGAGAGCTCTAGTCCTTTCAACATGGTCAGAGCCCCCTGACCACACCTTTTACCCACGCAAAACCAATTTTCCCTCTTCTTTTGTATTTATCAGTTTACCCCACTAGGTGGTCCCAATCAATAGGGAAGCTCTTGCAAAATCATTGAGCACATGAAGGAGATATGAAGCATGTCAATTCCATCTCTATGTCTTTCACATCATTTGATGCCTGAGAGAGCCATATTATGGGTTCCTGGGTTCGGGGTGGGTAGCGAGCCTCTGGTGTTACCTAGCAGCCAACAAGACACAAGGTCAATTTTATTCTTCTGAATTTGGGGCCCAGTATCAGAAAATAGCAACCTCAAAGAGTCATTGCCCTGTGTGAGTAGAGGTGTCTGAGGACAAGAAATGGTCACTGTGTTGGCTGTGTCGTTAATCAGACTAACAATCCTGTAGATGGCACAGCAGAAGGTAAAATAACAAGCACTCAGCCTTTTCAGTTTTTTTTAGAAGTGAGGAATCTCCTATCATTCTCTTAATTCTCATTTATCATTCTATTAATTTGCTTATAATGAAGATTACTCATTGAGGTTAAGTGAGATAATAAGTCTCTACAATGACCAGAAAAGGCAGAAACTAAATAACAAGTTTTTAGTGGCTCGGGATGAAAAGAGACTGTTCTACAAAGATCATTTCTCTTCCAAGCTACCAGGTCTTCCTGTCTATTATAACTACATCATTAAAAAAGTAATTTTAGTATATTTCAATATGTAGGTAGTTTAAATGTGCATACATATATACAGTTGTATGATAACAAATGAAAATATCTAAAGGTTTCAACTTTAGTGTTTAAAATATATTCTCACCAGGTAGAAGACAGTATTCTTACTGCATGGATTTTGTGTGTGTGTGTATGTGAGGAAGATGAGCCCCGAGGTAACATCCATGCCAATCCTCCTCCTCTTGCTGAGGAGGACTGGCGCTGGGCTAACATTTGTGCCTATCCACCTCAATTGGATTAGGGAAGCCGCCACAGGTGGCCTGACAAGCAGTGCGTCGGTGCCCGCCCCGGATCCGAACCCGGGCCGCCAGCACCAGAGGGCGCGCACTTAACCACTGCACCACGGGACCGGCCTTGAATTTTGACCTCTTAATTTGAATGTCATGAAGAAAAAATATGTTTCTGTAGACAGGAAAATAAAAGTAACAATAATTATGTGTCCATGAGGGACTTTTGCTCTCTGTTTTTAATCCAAGTAATTTCCTCAGAATGTTCCAATTCAATTACTCCCATTCAATATCAGCCTTTTTCAAAGCAAAGTAGGAACCTTGGAATTACATATTTTATCCAGGTTCAGCAAAAATACAATCGCTGTTGAAATTAAAGTGACTTTCAAAATGGACACTACACCTCAACACGCGGGAGCTGTGAAAATGTGTGCATTGGCTGCCTGTCGGCCAAGACTCCCCGTCGGTTGGTGGTAGCAGCTCTGAGGCTGACTAGTGGCACCTGACTCCCAGTTGGGGGAATCTTCCAAACACAGAGGGGTTCAGACGCTCAGTGGCTAAAACGAATGACAACTATCAGCTGCAGGTAAGAGAGAGGCCAGTTATTTTCTCACATAATAAGCAGCTCAGAGGGAGGGAGTCAAGGCTGGGGCAGTGACTCAACAAGGTCCTCACTGTTGTCTGTGTAGCTTGTGGAGGTGTTGGCTAACGGGTCAAAGGGGGCACCCCTGGCCAGCACATCTGGGTTCAAGACAGGAAGAAGGAACAGAGCTCTGCCAACTGTGTCGTTTCCCCCTTTTATCAGGAAGGCAAAAGCTTTTCTAGAAACCCTGAACAGACATCCACTCATATCTCATTGAGCAGAATTGTGTCATGAAACGCCTGGAAATGAGGAAGCCTGCAAAATTATTTTGCTGCCCCCTCCCCCAAAGTATAATTTCAGAATAGTACAAAAGAAAACCTGGAGACAGATGAGCAATGAGCACTGTTTGCTTCGATTAGTGCTTTGCCTGAAACGGAGATTGAAATCAATTTCTTCTCCCCAGGAGTTTCTCTAATCTCCTGCAGTGTGGAGACCATCCTCAGAGGGCAGGACCTCTCCTTCCCCGGCACAGTTGAGGGTTGGGGGGTGGCTGTTGGAAGTGGCAGTCACAGGCTACAGAGCCCCTAGCCCAGACCTCTTCATCGTCTGTGATGCCACGCTGGGGCTTCTTGCCTTCCACCCTGGGCTGTGGCTTCTGAGCTCACTATGGCTTCAGCGGTCACTGGTGACATAGGGCTCTCGGAGGCAGTATCGGGGTGGGGTCCTGTGGGCACCGGAGGTCCAGCCGCGCGGCTCTGGCAGGATGGCATGCCCCTCAAGAAGGAGTCCCATTCCCCGCCTCAGGTCCCGCTTCCCTGGCTCGACCCGAGCCTGCTGGCTTCCTTCACTGGAGTCCTGCTGGTCTGTGTCAATGGACTCTTCTTCGGTTTCCCGTGAGTCTCCCGCACAATCCGGCAGTTTTCTTACAGAGATTCAGAAAGGAAAACAGATCATGAGAGTCCGGACAGGTGAAGTGCAGAAGAGGCATCAGGGAAAGGAGGATATTCTAGGCAGAGGGAACCCAATATGCAAAGGCACAGAGGCATAGCGTGCTTGGTGCCTTTGGGAGCTATTGGTGGCTGGTAATAGTGGGTGACATTTGGTGGAGCCGCTCTGGATCTGTGACTACTCTGGCTATTTAGAGCAGGCTTTGACGTCGGTGAGTCTTGACCAGGTGGACTGAGTCCCCCGAGAAGCTTGGGCCCCCCGGGATCAGGACTGAGTCCTACTCTGGTCTCAGTTGCAGATGGCTGGCCCAGAGTGGGGAGTGGTTCTTTCCCATTGTCACAGGCCTCCCATTGTTCGTCCTCACCTTCAGCAGTCTGGTTTTCCTGAACTTCTCAGACTCTGACATCTTGCATCAAGGTGTGCTCTCGGGCCCTAGGTTAAGGAGGTAGCACCCTAAAGGCTCCTGCATGCAGGGATGATTCCTAAAGTGCTCCTCCCCTCTCACCTCCGTGGGTCTCAAGACCCCGTCAACCCCTATCCCCTTTGCTTGGGCCCTGCTTCTGGTGCTTCATTTCCCAAGCCACCAAGACGTGAACAAACTGCAGTCTGGAGGCTTTCCAATTGCTCTGGAGGGGACGGCAGGGCAGGCCAGGGAGAGAAGCCAGCTCTTGGCAACCACTCAGTTCTGTCTTCTTCCTTCCCACTGCACACACTGCTTACAGCATCAATCACAGTTCCAAAGGCCTGAGTCATCACAGACTCCTCTGGCTGGAAGTCTACCTTCCCTTGGATTGCCAGCCTCTCCGAGTTTGGTCAGCTTTCTCAGTGGGGACTAGGATTCCCCTGCCCCCCTCCTCCCCACCCTTCGTGGAGCCCAGTGATGCTGCAGGGCTGTCCCCCACTCCCGGCAGCAGCAGACTGATGAAGGGCTCCTGCTGCTGCACAATCCTCTTCCCATGCCAGGCTCCAACAAACAGGGCCCCAGGACGGTGCATGTGGAATGGGTGAACCACACAGCCTTCTGCCTGCAGTGGTGCTCACAGTGCTGCTTCCACCGCCCGCCGCGGACCTACCCGTGCCCCTGGTGCAACATTTGTGTGGAGATGAACGCCCCTCTCATCTGCCCCCTTCCGGCCCCCACCCCACCTGCCCAGTACCGGGCCGGTTCAGGAGGCCCACTTGCACAGGGGACCAGCAGCAGGCCTCAAACCACTTCCAGGACTGCCAAGGCCAAGGGTGGCAGTAACTCCCAGCCAGTCTTCGTCACTCATGCACCTCACTGCCTCCCTGCCTGCACCTGTCCTGGGAGGCTGGCCCCTGCTGACCCAGGTGCTCACACGCCCAGGAGCATCCACATCTACGCTAAGCCTGGTCAGGCCAGGGGGAGAAAAGGCACCCCTGTCCTACCCCAGGGCTCGCTGACACTGGATGCCCAGGAGCCCCACGGCTGGCTGTAGGCCTGGCCCGGGGAGCTTTACCTGTCCTCTTCTGGTGTCCAGAACGCTGCCCCCTTCCCTCTGCCCAGGACTTAGAACACCACTGCAAGTGTGTCAACAACAGCATCGGTCAGTGCAACTTTGGCTTCTTCATGCTGCACATCCTGTCCCTATGCCTCTCCTCGGGCGCCTTGCTGGTCACCTCCGTGGTCTTTCTGGTGCGCACGACTCACCTGCCCTTCTGCATGAACAGGGTCATCCCATCACCGCCAGTCTGCTGGGCCCACTTGGGGAGCAGTGGGGAGGGCGGGGACAGCCGAGTGGCGGGGTGCCAGGGGCGGAGCGATTGGTGGGCGAGGTTAGAGAGAGAGAAGGGTGAGGAGGACCAGTCTGGACCAGGTGAGGATGGTAGGGTCGGGGAGATGGGTGGGGCTAGGAGGCACTGCGGTGAGTGGGCAATCTAGCCGGGTCTTGGATGGAGGACGCTGAGGGTGGCACGGAGACCAAGGTCGGCAGGGTGGGCTGAGGTTTACCAGGGGTTGGAGGGTGGGGAGAGGATGGACTGGCTGGTCGTGGGCGGGTCCGTTAGGGCCGGAGTGGGGGTGAGGGGCGGGGCCGAGGAGGACCGTTGGGGGCGCAGCTCCTTAGCTCGAGGGCAGCATCATGGTGGCGGTACCCGCCACTGGCTCCCTGTGCCTCTCTTGGTGCTTCTGCTGATGAAGGCCAGGTCGGTGAGCGCCGCCCAGCGCTCCTACGAGGACAAGGTACGCGGGTCCCCGGGGGCGCCACTACAGTGGGCTCTGGGCGGTCACCTTGCGCCTCCAGGGCCTCCGCACTTTCCGCCCTTTCTCCCCCGCCCCGGTCCTCATGGCCTGACCTCCCTCGAAGGTGCCTCGTTAGCCCTTCAGACACAGATTCAGCTCAGATCTCACCTCCTCTGGGGCTCCGGGGTCCCTCTCCCTCCCACGTGCACTGCGTCGAGGGCCTGCTGTGTGCTAGCCCGCGCGTGCATTATTTTGAGCGCTTGGCGTGGAGGTGAGGAAGGCCACATCCTGCGCTCCTGTTGGTAAGGAACCTGAAGTCAGAATAACTCCCGCCCGACGCCCTGGAACACTGAGAGAGGGGCCTGCCCTCCGCTGTGCAGCACCGACTCTGCAAGGGACTGGAGGCTTCAGAGCACCACGGTGTAGAGGGTTTAGGGGGGCAGAAGGCCGAGGGGAGGGCATTGCAGGTGAGGGGCACAGCTTGCAAAAAGGCCGGGAAGATGGCAAGTCTGTGGAATATTGGTAAGATGCTGAGGAGAAAGTTGTAATTGGAGCAGAAAGTGGATGGGCAATCAAGTGGACTGCTAGGGATTGACCCTAGGGAAACTGCCCAGAAGTTCCGGTGCCGTGGAAACCTGGGAGCCAAAACAAGATTTTTTTTTTTTTAACATGGAGTAAAATTCACGGTTTTTTAGTGCCCAGTTATAGGAGTTTTGACAGATGCATGCAGTCCTGTAACCACCACCATAATTAAGATTTCGAACAGTTCCTTCACCCCCCCAAATTCTCCTGAGGCCTTTTGTAGTCAGTTTCTCCCGGTACCTACTGCCCCTGGAAACCGCTGATTTGTCTTCTATCCCTCTAGTCTTTCCTTTTCCAGAGTCTCATGTGAATGGACTCATAGCCTTTTGAGTGCGGTGTCTTGCACTTAGCATAATGCGTTTGAGATTCCTCCATGTTGCCACTATGTGAGCTATTCCCACCTCCAGGACTTTCCAGGTGGCTTCTGCCTGCTCAGCTTTTCTCCCTGAGCTGCGTGTGGCTGGCTCCTTCTCATCTCTGAGCTCTCTGCTTCAATGCCCCTGCTCAGCTAGCCTCCCCCCGGCCCTGTGTGTCGTTGCCCCCACCATCCGTCCTCCCACCATTGTGTAAGCTCCACGAAGGCAAGGACTCTTTGGGGCTTGTTCTCCGTTCCACCATCCAACTGCCTGGAGCAGTAACTGTCTGTGACTATTTCTTGAATGAAAGAAATGACCCCGTGACAATTGCTATTGTCATTTCCATTGCATAGGCTTTTCCAGGCAACTAGGCTGAGAGAGTTAAGCACCTTGCCCAGGGTCACACAGCCTGGAAAAGAAGGAGCTTGATTGAAACCCAGGGGTCCTGAGGCTAAGCCCGTATTCTTCACCATTATACACACTCACTCTTGGTGTGTGTTCACGTGGATACGGGAGAGAGCGTGGAGTGATACAGACAATCAAGTGCAGCCCTAAAGGGTTGTTTCGGTTGATCGAGGTGGGGATGGGCATTTCCTGACTGTTCAGTACAGAAGTGCTTGTGCAGTGTCTTGTGAGTGCTGGCTTGGGCACTCGACTCTTTCTCGCACCCGCAGTATCTACAGGCTCCTGTGTGCACCTCCACAGCGCAGAAGCTGAGAGAGAGCAGGGCCTGAGCACCCATAGCCTGCCACCCCTCGCTCCATCACACTCATTTGTCTTCTTAGAAGATTGTCCCCCACCGTATTTGACTGCATCATCTTAATAGATATGATGGGACAAAAGTGTTCTATCGCCTAAAGATCTGCCTTAGACAAAAGAAATGCCTTACACAAAGTTAAACGTGTTTCTTTCCTGCAGAGCATACTGGACCTTTTAATCTGATTTACATTAATAATTTCCAAAAGGATGTCATAGACCACAGCTTGTACAAAACTTGTGTTTCTGCCGACTCTGTTTTCACGATGCGCTCCTCGGGATTCTTATTCCAGGAAGACACTTTGGGAAATGCTTGTCTAGCTGACCGTTTTGAAAACAACTATACCTTTAGCAACTAGCACATTTCCCACTGTCTCTGAAATAGCGAAGATTCCTTATTTAAATAATGCAAACAATATCACAACATTAAAATTTTGAAAAAAAGTGGATGAGTCATAATCCTAGCTAGTCCCCAACCCAAAATTATTTTCCTTTTTGCGTATTTGTTTCCAGGGAGGTTAAGATCGTAAGGTCTGGAGTCATAGATAGTTGAGTTCAAAGCGAAATTCTCCTTCCTGCTGTAGGACCTTGGACAGCTTATTTATCCTCTCATTAAACCTCTTAGCACAGCACCTGGCGTGTAGTATTTGCTCAATAAAAAGTAGTTTTAAAAAATATGCTGATTAGGGGCTGACCCGGTGGCCCAGTGGATAGGTTCACGCCCTGTTCTTCAGTGGCCCGGGGCTTACGGGTTTGAATCCTGGGCCAGACGCACACAGCACTCATCCAGCCGTGCTGTGGCGGCATCCCACATATAAAATTGAGGAAGATTAGCACGGATGTTAGCTCAGGGACAGTCTTGCTCATCAGAAAGAGAAAAGAAGGTGTAAAAAACCGTAGTTTTAAAAAATATGGTGCTCAGAGTGCATAGATAGTATCTTGCTGCAATCATATTGTAAAGATTATATTCTGGTTTTTCATCTCTGCCTTTCAAAAACTATTTTCATAATTATTTTGAAAATTATAAAATATTCCCAAAACAAAGACAATAATAGAGCAAACATAAAATATACCCGGAGCCCATTTTAAAGAGTTTTACGAAATTGCTAATTTTGCTTCAAAAGTTATTTTTAGCAAGACAAAACATTACAGACGTATCTGAAGGCCCCTGTATGTACCTCCCAGATCCTCTTCCCTTCCTGACCTCACTCCCCAGGGGTAACTGCTGTTCTGAAGCTGGTGTATATCTTTCCCAATCATGTTTTAAGTTTTACAACATATGTTCACACTCAACATATGATATCGCTTTGCATCTTCCAAAACCTAGGCAAATGGCACCATCCTACACAATGCTTTTCCCACCCAACATTGTTTTCACGATTTTTATTTTTATCATGATAAACAAAGGCTGCGGTAAGCATTCATGGATGTGTCTCCCTGGCGGGTATAGGGGAGTTCCTGTGTTCGGACCCGCCGGACTGGAATTGCTGGGTGTAGGAGATGAGAATCTTCAGTGTTACAGATATATAATTACCCTCCAAAGTGGTTACACCAATTTTTACTCCCACCAGTAGTCTATGAGAGCTCACAGTTCACCTCCAATTCACCATCACTGGGGAATCTCAGACTCTTTATTTTTGCCTATAAGACGGGAGTGAAATGATATTTCATTGTTCAATTCACAGTCCCCTAATTCCTAACAAAACAGATAATCTTTTTGTATATTTATTGGCCATCTGGGTATCTTCTTCTGTGAATCATCTGTTCATATCTTTTATCCAGTTTCTATGGGGTAATTTTTCTTATGTTGCCTACTCATCCTTCATTGTTTAGAGGCTTGAAAATATCTTCTCCTGGTCTATGGTTTGGCTTTTAATGTTGTTTTTACTGTTTTTAGTTGTGCAGAAGTTTGTTTACCTTATGTGGTCAATCTTCTCCATGATTATTTGTGCTTTTTTCTGTTTTAAGAAATTATTGTCTACTCCCGATCATAAAAATATCTCTCTATATTTTCTTTTGTAAAGGTATTTACATTTTACGTTTAGGTACTTAATCCAGATTAAAGCTACTTTGGAGCTATTTTCATGGTTATTTATTTGCCATAGGGACAGGCAATTGTCCAGCATCTCTTCTTGGAGAATCCATCCTGCCCCCTGATATGTGTAGCATCGTTTCATAAAGCCAGCCCCCGAGTGGGCAGCGGTCTGTTCCGGGCCCTCTATTCTGTTCCATTCGTCTACTTGTCAGGCCCCTTACAGTTAGTACCTCATAGCTTTAATTACTATCGTTTTAGCATCTAAAGCTAAACTAATCTCTGGTAGGGCACGTACCCTGCTTTCACTTTTTGAGAACTCTCTTGCCTTTTCTTGGCCTTGCACTCCTCCATATAAATGTTTGGATCAGTCCGTTAAAAAAAAAATCCTGTAGGGATTATAATTGCAATCATATCACAGGCATTTCACGAATGAATTAGTGAAAGGTTCAATAGCTCTTCGAGAATAGCTCTTTCTTAAGTGGCATTTAACTCAAGGAAGACAAGAATTTACAAATGAAGGAGGAAGGGGTTTCGCCACATCCTCCAATGGGCGCCTCTTCCTGACGCCCTGTTTCCGGCACTGTCATCACTTTGCCCAGATCCCGAGTCATCATTAGAGTCTCCTTTACTTTCCTTCCTTGTATAGATATTTAGCAGATTGCCGGCTCTTTCTTTGATTTGCCTGTTCCCTAGCCTTCCCTTCCTTTCCCTGACTTTGCCCTGGTTCAGCCTCTTGTCTGTCTTGCTGGGCTGGGGCAATAACCTCCCGTTTATGCCCCTGCTTCTCAGGACTTTTCTTCCCTGAAGGCACCCTGATTACTGATCAGTGGTCGTAAAGCACCATCCAGGCCCTCCCAATCTCAGAGTCCTCTGTCTGCTGGATCAAGTACAGCTCCTCTGCCTGACGCTCAGCAGGCCCCAGCTTTCCTGCCAAGCCCTCTCAACTGTCACCTGCTTTCCATCGGTAACCTTGACTCCTGCCGGATCCAGCTCCTCAGTGTCTGGGGAACCTGCCTGCTCATTCAGTCTCTATGCCCACCCCAGCCGTGCCCACTGCCTGCTCTCCACTCTCCACTTGCTACCCAACTCCAACAGTTCCACCTGGAACAAGGCAGCTCACCCGACGACCAGAGCCAGAATGGTCTCCCTACTGTGAACATCCTTGGTGCTTCTATTTGCAGACTTTGTAGCAAAGCAACGTGGTAAGGCAGGGTTTCTCAATCTGAGCACTGTTGACACCTGGCCCGGATAATTCTTTGTTGTGGGGGCTTTCCTTTGTTTCCAGGCTGCATCCCTGGCCCCTGCCCACTACATGCCAGGAGCACCCTCTAGTTGTGGCACCTGAACCTGTCTCCAGACCTTGTCAGAAGTCCCCTGGGGGACAACATGGCCTCTGGTTGACAACCACTGATGCAAGGGAAGACTTGTACCCCCAGCTGCACCGTCTGAACAAGGGGTCCCTGGAGCTGGAGGTGGCAGCTGCCTCCTGGCACGAACCACAGAGCAGCTACAAGGTGTCTCTGGACACTCTCTGGCAGTTGGCATCTGCTCTGGTTCAGAGCATCTGAAACGGGGCTGAATACTGCCCAAGGCCATGTCCACGTCTGCCTCCTGGTGCACGCTGAGCACATCCTGTTGTTCAGAGAGCGTCTGCTCCTTGAGGTGACGAGATCAGAAGGAGGTTGGGAAAGCATTTAGGATACCATAGAGACACCTGTTTATCCACATCTTCGAGGAAGTGAATCATGCAGTGGGAAAACAAAATACAACGTGGATATGAACCACATTTGCTATAAAGGTGCTAGATTCATTTGACTGTTGATGATTTAGGTGTCCAGAGAATAAACTGAGTCCCATCCTCTGCCTCTCATTTTCAAAAGCGTTCAGTGATAGGATCTAGTGGGCCTGCAGGGTCAGAATACTTTCACAGGTTCATCTACATTTTAAGAATTTTATTACTAGTGGCTACCCCTCTGGAATGACACAGGCCCTTTCCCAAGGAGGCTGTTGTGCAGGCGTCAAGGGGATTCTGTGGGGCTTGGATCATTCGGGCACCGTCCTGAGTCCCTGGACGGCCCTGGGGTCTGAAAACTGCTCCAGGCCAGTGTCCCCTGTTTGAGAGCTTTGAGCCCGGGATCTGTGGGAGGCCCCACATGCAAGTTTGTCTCCCGGGCTATGTTGTCACGTCCCTTCTTTGACCTACTGGCTCCGTGAGGAGTTGTTCTTCTCCAAGGCCTTAACCACGACGGATACCGGGCCAGCCGTCCTCCCAGGCTCTCCAGGCTGGCCAGCTCAGGAGCACCTCTCCTCAGCTCCTCTCAGCTGTCCTGACTTCCCGCTGGGATGCTCATTTCCTCCCTTCAGTTCCCTCTGGGGAGGGTCCCTGACTCACCTCTCAGAAGCTGGGCTGCGGTGGGCGGGAGAGAGAAGCAGGCAGAGGGGATGCTGTAGCTGGTTTTCAGTATGTCCAGAAGACCTGCCGTGTACCTGGAGAGACGTCAGCCTGCCTTCAGAATATGGGGACTTGGGGAAGGGGGAGGGTACCAGAAGGGACACCAGTTACTTGACACTCCCTCAAACACTCCTGGGTTCAGGAAGCCTGGCCATTTCCCCTCAAGACCTGTAGGGAAGGGAGAATTGGCCCAGGCTAGGGTGTCAGGCAGGCTGGCACGCAGGCCACAGGCAGGTCTGGCTGTGGCGTCCAAAAAGCCCACAGTGCATTCTCTCCACTTCCATTGAGGCAGCAGCCCAGAGGCTGGCTATGGAGAAAGAGCAGGATCTCAGAGAAAGAGCTTAGCACCCTTAGGAGCCTTAGCACCAGGGAAGGGTCCCCAACTGTTCAGGGTCCTGTGCAAGTCCCCCAGAGTCCCCACCTCTGGGATCTTTCTTTCTCCAGTTGGCGTGCAAAGCCAAGGCTCCGAGGGGTCATGCACTGGCCCAAACCCACAGTGTCCCTGAGGACCTCATGGACAGCCAGACCATTATCAGTCCTGTCTCACTCTGTGTGCTGGGAGCCAAAGGGCCCTGGGAGGGAGAGAGGGACAGGCCAGAGCCATAGGGGCCACCGCTCCTTATCAACTGGCTACTGGCTCAGGGCCTGGTGCTCTCACTCGCCTGGGGTCCAGTTTTTTTTTTTTTTTTAATTTTTTGCTTATTGCAGTAACATTGGTTTATAACATTGTAAAGGTTTCAGGTGTACATCATTGTACTTCTATTTCTGCATAGATTACATCACGTTCACCACCAAAATACTAATTACAACCCATCACCACACACATGTACCGAATTATCCCTTTCACCCTCCTCCCTCCCCCCTTCCCCTCTGGTAACCACCAATCCAATCTCTGTCCCTATGTGTTTGTTTATTGACACCACATCTGACCGGGCAAGAGAAACAATAGAAAAAATAAACAAATGGGACTGCATCAAACTAAAAAGCTTCTGCACAGCAAAGGAAACCATCAACAAAACGAAAAGACAACCTAACAATTGGGAGAAGATATTTGCAAACCATACATCTGATAAGGGCTTAATCTCCAAAATATATAAAGAGCTGGGGTCCAGTTTTATCTGAGTCCTGCCTGACTGCGTGATCTTCTCTCCCTCTCCAGCTCTGCAGGCAGGCACTGAAGGGCAAGGAGGGGTGGGCAGGAGGGGGCCCTGAGGGAGGCGGCTCCCACTGGCCCTGTTGCCTGCTGGCCTTTCCCAGAGGACTCAGGCCACAGGTAGGTGGAGTGGCCGGTCTTCCCCTCTGGCTCTTTCCCTCTTGGAGCCTTTTGTGCCCAAAAGTTCCCAGAATCTTTCTCAGAGTTCACCCTGGAGGAATTGGATCCTGTCTGCTGGCTGAGTTCCCTGGCTCCTGACTCCTCCCTGTCCCTAGGTGTGGTCCCTCCTGCCTCCCTCCCACAAATGCCTTTGGCCACCCCTTGCCCCTGGCCCACCCCCATCCTACTTCCCCCACTAAGGCGTCTTCTAAGGCAGTGGTAGGGACAGAGTTCTCAATCCTCCCTGCAAGACCTCCTGGACAGCAACCCTCCCTCCCCCAGAACCTGTCCGGAGCTCAGTCTCTGGTGCCCTGGCGATGGGAGAGTCAGGGCTGAGGCCTAGGCTGTGTTGGTGCTGTTGGCCCGGCGTGTGGAAGGGAGGACCAGCTGGAAAAGCCAGATGAGGCCTTTGTGGGTTTCCCAAAGCCCGGCCCACCACATGTAGATGACGGGCTTATCCAGCCACACAGCAGCGAAGGTTGCAGCAAATGCGAGGGAGGCTGTATTTCAGAGGCAGAGGTACTGAGTGAGATTTCTGAGCATTTTGACACATTTTGAAAAACTGACAATTTTGATAAGCCGATTATATGCTTATGAACTATTTTATTGACTGGTGATTTCTCTTCTCTCTCAGAATAGATTTAAACCTATCTGAGGCCAAAGAGTGTGACCCTAGGTTCCTGGCACAGGGCCTCACACATACTCAGTGCTCCTTAGAATTGGTTGCATGACTTCTAAAGTAATAAAATCATGGCAACAGCAACCGCTAATGTGTATTAAGCTTTTATGGACCACCAGGTGCTGTGTGAAATACAATATGTTCCTGATCTCATTTCAATCTTATAAACACTCTTATCAGGTAAATACTATCTTTATTCCCAATTTCCAGTTAAGGAAACTGAGTTTCAGAGAGGTTATGACATCAGATTGGATAGAAAGCTGTGGAGGTATGGAGAGAGCTGAAGGGACCTGCTATAGGGGCTCTGTTGAGGTTCGGGTGAAGATTTTTGATGGTAAGGAAAGGACTCCTAGAGGGTCAAGAGAGTGAATTCTGGGAAAGCAGAGGCGGCTCTTGCCCTGGCTGGGGAGTAGATGCGATCAGAGGAGCAGTTACTGCTGTGGTACCAAGAGGACTCCCTCCTCCTGTCCGCGAACACCTCCAAGTATCTCCCCAGGGTCAACAGAATCCTCTCCCTCTCTCAGCCTCCTCCTAAAGTACATGCTGGGGACAGGACAATGCAGGGAACCAGGAGTCTCAGGGGCCCCATTACCTCCTGCGGTGGGGATAAAGGCACAACAAAGAATCAAGGGCACTGAGCCCCAGAGGGTCCATCACCTTGGCAGCCCTGACAAAGACACAGGCTGGCTCAGCTTCCTCAAACTATGTGCACAGAGCGCTCCCTGGGTCGTTCATCTCTAGCCAGCGAGAGGCCTTGAGCTTAATGGGCCAAAGCCCTGAACCTTAGCCTTCTCCAGAGCCGATAACAGGGTGCTGAGGGTGTTCTCCATAACTTCTTCAGGACAGCGTTGGGGGTGGGGGAGGCAAGAGAGGGGAGTTGAAGAGCAGGAGGGAGTCGGGAAGGGAGGCGGCTGGGCTGACACTCAGTGCTCCCACAGCTGGGTTGTAGGGGCTGTGAGGTCCAGGGGAGACTGGCGAATTCTCAAGATGGCTGAGGATGGCGGGAGGAATGGCAGGGTGTGGGTGAGGGGGAGGACTTTTAGCTGCCCCACCCAAAGTCCCTCAGCGGCTATCTTCTGTGCAGGGTGACCCGTGACTAGTCCAGGGCGAAGCCCTGACTCAAGGCCAGCCGATTCATAGCTCAGCTGTGGCAAGAGAGGACGAGCTAGACCAGCCAATCAATTCTTCTCTTGACAGTTTTGGACTGCTACCTCTCAAACACCGATTTTTAGAGCCAAGAAGAACACAGCTTCCTTCGTTTCATGTTTTTGCCTTAATTTCCCTCACAAAATTGTATGATAATGTGATACGACACCTATCCCTTCAGTTTGGCTTTCTCAGTGTAAGGGTCATTTTTGACAGATAAAAATACGCAAAAGAAACCTGAGATTCACCGTGTTTTCCCCAGGACTCCTCAATCATTTGATGTTTAAAAGCCGTGCTCTCTCTTTTCAACAAATTCTTATTGAGATAAAATTCACATAACATAAAATTCAGCATTTTCTTCTTTAAAGTGCATAAATCAGAGGTTTTTAACGTATTTGTAATGTTGTACAACTATCTCCATTAATCTAATTGCAGAATATTTCCATCATCCCAAAAAGAAGCCTCATACTTCCCAATTCCTCCTTCCTCCCATCCCCTGGCAACCACTAATCTACTTTCTGTCTCAACGGTTTTGTCTCTTGTGGATGGTACATCTAAAGAGAATCATACAATATGTGGCCTTTTGCATCTGACTTCTTTCATTTAGCATGTTTTCAAGGTTTATTCATGTCATAGTATGTATCAGTACTTCATTCCTTCTCATGGCTGAATAATAGTCTGTCATACGGATATGTCATATTTTGTTTTATCTACTCATCATCTAATGGACATGTGAGTTGTTTCCCTGTTTTTGGCTACTATGAATAATGTTGCTACTTCGCTGAGCTCATTAGTTAGCTCTGTGTGTGTGTGTGTATGCGTGTGTGGGTGGGTGGGTGTGGGTGTGTGTGTATTGTTTAGGGTTTTCTATATACAAGATCATGTCATCTGCAAATGGATATAGTTTTACTTCTTCCTTTCCAGTGTGGATGCTTTTGTTTGTTTTTCTTGCCTAACTGCTCTGGCTAGAACTTGCAGCACAGTGTTAAATGGAAATGGCAAAAGCAAGCACACTTGTCTTGTTCCTGATCTTACGGGGAAAGCTTTCAGTCCTTCTGACATCAAGTACAATTTAACTGTGGGGTGTTCATCCATGCCCTTTATCGGGTTGAAGAAGTTCCCTTCCATCCCTGGTGTGTGAGCGTCTTAATCACAGAGGGGTGTTGGATTTTGCCAAATGCTTATTCGCCATTGAGATGATCATGCTGTGTTTTCCCTGCACTCTATTAATATGGTGTAGTACGTTGATTGACTTTTGTGTGTTGAACCACTCTTGCGTTCTTGGGCTAAATCTTACTTGATCCTGGTGTGTAATCCTTTAATATGCCCCGGTTTCAGTTCTCCAGTATTTTGTTGAGGGTTTTTGCATCTATATCCATGAAGGATACTGGTCTGTAGTTTGTATGTGTGTGATGTCTTCATCTGGCTTTGGTGTTATGGGGATACTGACTTGCTAGAATGAATTGGATAAAGTCTTCCTTCTTCTGTTTTTCGGAAGAATTTGAGAAGGATGAGTGTTCATTCTGTAATGTGTTGAGAATTTACCAGGGAAGCCATAGGCCATTCTTTTCTGAAGAGCCTACCATGTTGTCCCTTCTTCAATGTTTTGCTGTTTTAGACTAGCTCCTTATCGGTTCATGGCCGTTTGGGTGACTTCAATGGTATTCTAATATCACTTCTATAAACATCATTAAATTCTGCTTCTTTTGCAAGATTTTAAATGTCACTTTGCAGTAAGTTTTCATTATACCTGCACTTGGCATTGTTTTACATTGCAGTTGAGATGGGAAATGAAGATGCTACTTTTGAGTGAAAGGTGACGTTTGGGTGGGGCCTCATTTCTTGTTCATGAGTGAATATTTTTGCGTTCTGGTGTTTTTGTTTACTACGTAACATGCTAACTTTAGGGATTCAGAGGTTGACAACTAAGAACGCAAAAAGCCCCCTGAATTCTAAAACTACAAACACCGAAATGCATGGTGCTAATTTCAGTAAATTAATGAAAGAGAAGTTCACAAACAGATTCTAAAGAGTAGCCTGCAGAATGTTTATTAGGCAATGATTTTGGGATCAACACCTGTGGAAGGGAAGGGAAGGGAAGGGAAGGAAGCGGGCCTGAGCAGAGGGAGCAGTCCATCTGTGGTAAGGGCCCCCAAAAGCCTCAGGCAACCCAGAGGTCACATGGGGGCTGGGATGGCCCTTCAGGATTGTCCTGCACTGGGGCAAAGTGGCTGGGCCTTGAAACTCTCCTGTTGACCAGTCCCTGGATGCAAACAAACTGCCCCTGAAGGAGGCAGGACCTTGGGTGAGGCAATTTCCTTTCGAGGAGGCTACCCTCAAAGCAGAGGCTGTCTTCCAGCAGCTGGGGGATAGATTCTGCCTTCCAGGACTGGGGTCTGGGAGGCACCTCACAGGGCCACCCACAGATCTTAGCATATATGAAGAACTTAGTAACTGTTGTAAGAGGAAAAGGAAAGCTTACTTGATAAATGATGCTGGAACAATTTACTGTGATGACATGAGTGACATACACGATTAGACCTTTACCTGATGTCTTACCACTACCTGAATGTCAGATAGATTAAAGATTTAAATGACAAAGAAAATAAGATGTATAGGTAAATATTTATCAGAGAGAAGGAGAGGGAAAGACTTAGAAGAAAGGTAAGATGATGCTAAGGAAATATCAATAGATTTGATTACAGAAAAACAACAAAACCTGATATTCAAAATCGCACACAAAATTAAAAGGCAAAGAACAAACCAGGAATATATTTGCAATAAACAGTGCCAAAAGTTTTAAAGAAAGGAGCTCCTGTAAATCAGAAATAAAAACCCAACACTTCCATCAAAAGCACAATGAGATACCACTTGATACCCATTAGGATAGATGTTATAAAACAGCAACAGAAGAAAACAGAAAGTGTTAGCAAGGATGTGGAGAAATTGGAACCCTTGCACATTGCTGACAAGAATGTAAAATGGTGCAGCTGCTGTGGAAAATCATATGGCCGTTCCTCAAAAAATTAAACATAGAATTACCATACGATCCAGATCTTCTGCTTCTGGCTATGTACCCCAAAGAATTGAAAGCAGGGACTTGAATAGATATTTCTACCCTCTTGTTCATAGCAGCTTTACTCACGATCGCCAGAAGGTGGAAAGGACCTAAATGTCCAACAACAGATGAATGGATAAAGAAAATATGGCATATGCATACAACGAAATATTATTGGGCCTTGAAAAGGAAGGAAGTTCTGATACACGCTACAACATACCAACTTTCAGGACTGCTAAATGTCAGAGACGAATCTTGAGGACATTATGCTAAGTGGAGTAAACCATACGCAAAAAGACAGATATCCTATGATTGCACTTGTATGAGGTACCTAGAGTAGTCAAATTCATAGAGTCAGAAAGCAGAACAGTGCTTATCAGGGGCTGGAGGTAGTGGAGAATGAGGAGTCATTATTTAATGGGTACAGAGTTTCTGTTTGGAATGATGAAAAAGTTCTGGAATGAATAGTAGTGATTGTCACATAGCAATGTGAATGAACGTAATGCCACAGAACTGCTCATTTAAAAATGGTTAAAATGGTAAATTTTATGTTATGTTTATTTACCACATAAAGAAAAGAAAAATACCCCAAGATATAAACTTGAAATGTGAGTGCTAAAAGATATAAAAGGGCAATTAACAAAACAACTAGAATAAAATGACCTACAGGTGTATAAAAATATTTAATTTCATAAGTAATTTAAGAAGATATAAATGAAAAGATCAGCATATCATTTGTCATCTATAAAACTGGTGAAACTATTTTATGTGAATATTTAATTATAATCTTAGTCTTATGGCATGGGGATGCTCACAATGGTAGTATAAACGTGTGCAAACTTTCAGGAAAGCATCTTGCAAACTATGCAAAAGAAGTTTCAAATGTTCACATTCATTGACCCAAATCCAACAGTTAGGAATCTATTCTAAGGGTGTCATAGGAGATGCAGGCATGTGGATAATGGCAGACGGCACCCCTTGAACAAAGAACTCCGTGCAGTGAGGGAGCCAGCTCTGTGAATATTTGTAGCGGGGAATGCTGTGTGCCTGTTGGCATGGAGTGAGCATTCCTAACACTCAGTTAGGGATGAGGTCAGGAAGTGAGTGGGGCCAGATGAGGGAGGGCCTGAAGGCCACAGTAAGGAGTGCGGACTTTACCGGGAGTGAGCCGGGAAGCAATTGGAGGCTTCTGAGCAGAGGCCGTGATCTAAGCTTTATAAGGAGCACTGGCTACTATTTGCAGCAGAATCTATTAAGGTTCAAGGGAGGAAGAGGCACGGGTCACTTAGGAAGGTATTGCAATATCCAAGCAAGAGAAGGTGATGGCTTGGACTCGTGAGATTTTGTTTTGAATGTCGAGCTGATGGACTGGAGGTGGGATGTGAGATAGAGACAGGAGTCAGGTGACTCTAAGGGTTTGATCTGAACAGGAGGGTGAATGATGGTCCTAATTCCTGGGACGTACAGCACTGAGGGAGGAGTAGGCTTCTGGAGGAAGGAATCCAGGGATTCAGTCTGGAAAGGTGAAATGTGAGATGCCTGTTAGACACCAAGTGCAGATGTCGTCTGAGCAGGTGGAAGGATGAGTCTGGAGTTCAGGGGAGAGGACAGGGCTGGAGATACTAATTTGGGAACTGAAAGCAGATGGAGAGTAGTTAAGCTATGGACCACATGAGATGGTCTAGGAAGTGAAGCAGAGATGGAGAAGAGCACCGGGTGCTCTAATATTTAGAGGTCAGAGAGGAGGGAGCATCAGCAAAGGAGACTCAGGTAGAGCAGTAAATAAAGGAGGAGGAAAACCAGGAGGTTGTGGTGTCTAATTATTGTAGACAGTACAACAGTACAACTTTTTCTACAACTTGGCTACAAGCATGCGTGCAGGTTTCGTTTCAAACTTGCTGCGAGGACAGAGGAGTCTAAGCAGTCCAATTCGAAGAGTTCTCTCAAAGACATTAATAGGAAGAAAGGAAGAGAGAATGAGAGAGAGAAAGAGAGAGAGAGGGAGGAAGGAAATGAAAGAAAGAAAAGAACGAAAGAAAAAGAAGGAAAGGGGTCAAATAAATGTCTTGTTCAAGACAATGTGACCTCTGATGGACGGTTGGCTGGGTCCTCTTGGTAACTGCGTAGAAGAAATCTTAATCTGATTAAAATCTACCAGATTTGATCAAGCACACTAGTTGTTCCCCAGGAGCAGCTAGCGATTTATCACAGGCAAAATGTCCCAGATCGGGTTTTCACACAACTTTCTCCAATACCTCTTTTTCACTGAGCGAATGTTTCAAGTTCCATCTCAGCTGTGGTATTTTGTTTTGTATTGTTTTGACAATATCATTAATTGAACATGTTACCTCTTTACAGTTTTTATAGGAAGTGGAAATTAGGAATAATTAGGAAATTATCATGAATGTAAATTAATCTTTAGAAGACATACACAGTCACAATTAGCAGCTATATTTTTACACACATTGATATTGTTGGTTTATGCCTGTTTCCTCCCTTAGGCAAGGATATCGAAACGAAACCTCACGGCGACCAGGGCAGCGGTGGCAGCGCATGTGCTGGGAGGACCTGGGCTTTCAACTTGTGCATGTCGTGTTCTGTTTGGGCTCTTTTGTTTATGTAAAATAGGAAGAGGTGTAAGTAAAAGACACCCAAAGACCTCCTTGATTTCTGGCCAGAGATCTAGAGCTGTAAGACCCTAAGACTAGAGAATTAAACTCTGCCTGGAGAGTCACTTAGATGCTTCCCAAATGCCAGATATAGTTTTTTGCTGAACCTATCTTCTTGTGTATTCCAAGGTCGAGATCAAGTGTGCTTTCTCCTCCAGGTTTTGCTGCCGGTCGCTACAGGCATGTAGTGAGAAACCTCCAGGTGTTCTCTGAGAGCCCCACGCTGTCCAATGTTCCTGACGTGCCGTCTATAAAGCCAGTGGACAGGTACCATTTTTCTGGGAGGGATTTTTAGCATGTTTCTACTTATAAGGTATACTGCTCGTTCCCTCATTGTGGGCTGGTCATCGCTAATTAAATGAAATTTATTTTTAGAAGTGACATTTCAGTCATGGGCATGATAACAGATTTGATGTATTCAATTAGGTAAGAGAACTAGTTCTTATGGAAACTTTGACAATAATGACATTGCCGTGATCAGTACAGGGACTCAGTAAAGGCACTGTGTGTATCTAAGCAGCCTCCTGAGTGTCTGTGTGTAAATGTATGTTCAAGTTCCTGTAGAGTTATCATGACACTAACAAGTGGAGCTCTCTACACATCACAGTTTAAATGTTTCCCAGAAGGTTCACAGGGCAGCTAGAATAGTCCCAGGCTTCAATTTGTGCAAAAGCACTCCCCTGGATTCCACTTATTAGGGCATGATTGTAAAGTTTTCCTGAGAATTCATTAGCTTGTAATTCCAGCTGTAACTCACAGCTTTCCATATTCAGCCTCACCGTGATAGCGTGGAGGAACTCTTATCATCTGTGCCCGGATTCCGATAGGTGGGCCCAGGTGAAGAAGTATTTTTGCTCTTTCAAAAAGGATCGTTCTTTCCATATATTTTGGATGAATATGTCAATCAAGGAAAGATTTAAATTAAACAGCAATAGTCAGCTAAGTTTGACCATTGTCATAGTCATGGTCATAGCTTGTGAAATTCAGGGTTTGGAGACGGAACACAAAGTATAAAAAGGGACCTTATTGTATGCTCATCAGAAAAGAAAACAGTAAAACTGGTCCACAGAATTCTGAAACAAGAAGCCACAAATTCTGAAACAAATAGGCACCGTCAGATTTCCCTCATGGGCGTCACTCAGTCATATGTTGTGAATTCTCTTTCTGTCAACCCAGGCTCAACAATCTGTGTTCCTCAAGTCATCTGTTGCTGGACCCTGGAGTCCTGGAGTCCCGAGTGTCAGATCCCCCCGGTGTGTGCTCTGGTGGGCACATCAGCTTCTTCTAGGAAGGCTGTAAGCATGGATCTGTTCTCTGTATCCCTCTCTCAGGCTGCACCTCTCTGATTTTCTTCCAGAAGACCTAATCTCTGGCCAGTAGCTTCTGGCAGGGACCTTCAGGCAAAAATGAAGGGAGCAGAGAAAGCATGTGTTGATGACAAGGCAGGGCAACTTCTTACAGAGGCCAACATTATCAGATGGAGGAGAGTGGAATCTCTATGGGGGTGAGGTACATAAGTGCATGGGTCCCTGTAATTGTTCCATGAAGACTTAACTGGTAATTAATCTGAGGAGAAAATGGATTAATGGGCAGTGAAAACACTGAGGACTCTGTTATGTAAAGCGTGTGCCACAATGGCTGCCAATTGACATAAGTGTTGTAAACCAAGGAATAAAATATTCTTATGGGGCCGGCCCGGTGGCACAAGCGGTTGAGTGCGTGCGCTCTGCTGCGGTGGCCCAGGGTTCGCCGGTTCGGATCCCGGGCACGCACCGACGCACCGCTTGGCAAGCCGTGCTGTGGCGGCGTCCCATATAAAGTGGAGGGAGTCGGGCACGGATGTGGGCCCAGGACCAGTCTTCCTCAGCAAAAAAATAAATAAAAATAAAAAAAGGAGGATTGGCAAATGTTAGCACAGGGCTGATCTTCCTCTCCAAAACAATATATATATATATTCTTAGAGGCCAGTTTGTTGACAGTCTCTTTGTTGGGCCGTGCACTTGACTTGGAATGTGCTCTTCCTGACTCTGCAAGAGGATCCAAATTAGTGAAAACTTATTCACATTGATAAGACTTTACCAATAGAAAACCGACATGAAATCATCTTTCTAATTTATCAGTTTACCCCACAATGTGGGCCCAATAAGTAAGGCAGTGCTTAGAATGTCATTGAGCACACGAAGAAAATATGGAGCACGCTCGTTCTATCTCTATGTTTTTCACATTCTTTGATGCTTGAGAGTGCCATGTCATGGGTTCTGAGATGGCGGAGCCAGCCTGTGGTGTACCTAGCAGCCAAAAAGACACAGGGTCAATTTTGTTCTTCTGAATTTGGAGCTCAGCGTCAGAAAACAGCAACATCAGAGAGCTGTTGCTCTATATGAGTCCAGGTGCCTGAGGATAAGAAAGCGTCATAGTGTTGGCCGTGTTATTCATCAGACTAGCAGCCCTTTACATGGTATAGCAGAAGGTACCATGACAAACATTCAGCATTTTCCGTTTTTGTTAGAAGTGAGGACTCTCCTATCATTCTACTAATTTGTTTAGAATTGTCTATGGTGATAACATGTCTCAAAACAGCAAAAAAGCATGTACGTGAATAGACCCCGTTCAGATGACTCACTTAGGTTTTCGCTGAGATAATGACTGTCTACCACTGGGTGGAATAGGCAGAAAGCAAATAAGGACTTTTTACTGTATCGTGTTGACAACAGACTGTTATTCAAAGGTCATTTCTCTTGCAGGCTACCAATTCTTTCTCTCTGTTATACATATACCTTTAAAAGTTTTTAATATCTCTCTGTATGTACGTATTTTAAATGTGCATAGAAATATAGAGTTATACAAAATTCTGACAAATGAAAATTCTAAAGCTTTAAACTTTAGTTTTTAAAATATAATTTTATCAAGCAAATTATAAGACAATATTCTTCTACATTGATTTCAACCTCTTAATTTGAATATCAGGAAGAAACATAACATTTCTATAGACAAGAAACTAAAAGTAACAATCATTGTGAGTTGATGAGGGACTTGTGCTGTCTTCTTTTTGTTCTGAGGAAGATTCACACTGAGCTGACATCCGTTGCCAATCTGCCTCTTTTTTTTTGATTGAGGAAGATTAGCCCTGGGCGAAGAACTGTGTCATTCTTCCTCTCTTTTGCATGTGGGTCGACACCACAGTCAGGCTGACAGGCGGTGTAGGTCTGTGCACGGCATCCGAACCCGCAAAGCCTGGGCCGACGAAGCAGAGCACGTCGAACTTAACCACTACGCCACAGGTCCGTCCCCTGCTCTCTGTTTTCAATCAAATTAACTTTCTCAGAATGTTCTAGTTCAATTACTCCCATTCACTATCAGCCTAAGCTTTTAAAGCAAAGCAGGAACCTTGGAAATACATATTTGGCCCATGTCCACGAGTAATACAATCACTGTTGAAATTGAAGTGACCTCCAAAATGGCCACTACACTTCAACACGCAGGAGCTCTGAAAATGAGTGCGGTGGCTGCCTGTCGGCCAAGACTCCCCAGTCGGTCGGTGGTAGATGCTCTGAGGCTCATTGGTGGCCCCTGGGTCCCAGTTGGGGGAATCTTCCAAACACAGAGGGGTTCAGACGCTCAGTGGCTAAAACGAATGACAACTGTCAGCTGCACGTAAGAGAGAAGCCAGTTATTTTCTCAAATAATACGCAGCTCAGGGGGAAGGAGTCAAGGCTGGGGCAGTGACTCAACAAGGTCCTCACATGTTGTCTGTGTAGCTTGTTGAGGGGCTGGCTAACGGGTCAAAGGGGCCCCCCGGGCCAGCACATCTAGGTTCAAGACAGGAAGAAGGAACAGAGCTGTGCCACCTGTGTCCTTTCTCCCTTTATCAGGAAGGCAAAAGCTGTTCTAGAAACCCTGAACACACATCCACTTGTATCTCATCGACCAGAATTGTGTCATGAAAAGCCTGGAAAGAGGAAGCCTGCGAAATTATTTTGCTGCCCCCTCCCCCAAAGTATAATTTTAGAAGAGTCCAAAGGAAAAACTGCAGACAGATGAGCAATGAGCACTGTTGGCTTCTATTGGCACTTTGCCTGAGAGGGAGATTGGAATCACCTCCTTCCTGCAGGGTCCACTTGGCGAGCTGTGGGCAGGGCGAGGACAGCCGAAGGGCGGGGTCCCGGGGGCGGGCGAGTGGTGGGCGGGGTTAGAGAGAAACCCCCTGGGGAGGACCAGTCTGGACCAGGGGAGGGTGGTAGGGTCCGGGTGATGGGTGGGGCTAGGAGGCACTGCGGTGCGTGGGCAATCTAGCGGGGTCTTGGATGGAGGACGCTGAGGGTGGCACGGAGACCAGGTCGGCAGGGTGGGGTGAGGTTTACCAGGGGTTGGTGGGTGGGGAGAGGATGGACTGGCTGGTCGTGCGCGGGTCTGTCAGGGCCGGAGTCGGGGTGAGGGTCCGGGCCCGGGAGGTCCATTGCGGGCGCAGCTCCTTAGCTTGTGGGCAGCATCGTCGTAGTGGTCCCCGCTGCCGGCTTCCTGGTGCCTCTCTTGGTGCTTCTGCTGATGAAGGCCAGGTCGGTGAGCACCGCCCAGCGCTCCTACGATGACAAGGTACGCGGGACTCCGGGGGCGCCACGAAAGCGGTCTCTGGGCGGTCACCTTGGGCCTTCAGGACCTCCACACTTTCCGCCCTTTCTCCCCCGCCCTGGTCCTCATGGCCTGACCTCCCTTGAGGGGCCTCGTGAGGCCTTGAGGCCCAGATTCAGCTCAGATCTCACCTCCTCTAGGGACTCGGGGGTCCCTCTCCCTCCCAGGTGCACTGCGTCGAGGGCCTAGTGAGTGCTAGGCTGCGCATCCGTTATTTTGAAGGCTGGGCATGGAGGTGAGGGAGGCCCATCCTGCGCTCCTGTTGATAAGGCCCCTGAAGTCAGAGAATCTCCCGCCCTTCGCCCGTGCACATTGAGAGAGGGCCTGCCCTGTGCTGTGCAGTGCAGCACAGACTCAGAGGGAATGGAGAGTTCAGAGAGGACCGCGGTGTAGAGGGTTTGGGGGCAGAAGGCAGAGTGAAGGGCGTTGCAGGTGAGGGGCACAGCTTGCAAAAAGGCAGGGAAGCCAGAAAGTTTGTGGAATGTTGAGGATGCTGAGGGGACAGTTGTAATTGGAGCAGAAAGTGGATGGGAAATCAAGTGGACTGCTGGGCTCGGGCCAGATGGAAAAGGCACGAAAGTCAGCTGGAGCCTTCTCTTGGTGCGGTGGAAACCTGGAAGCCAGGACAGGTTTTGTTTTTTTTTTTTAACATGGAGTAAAATTCACCCATTTTTAGTGCCCAGTTATAGGAGTTTTGACAAATGCATACAGTCCTGCAACCACCTCCATAATTAAGATTTAGAACAGTTCCATCACCCCCCACAATTCTCTGAAGCCCCTTTTGTAGTGGGTTTCTCCCCATACTTGTTGCCCCTGGCAACCACTGATTTGTCTTCTATCCCTCTTGTCTTTCCTTGTCCAGAGTCTCGTGTGGATGAAATCATAGCCTTTTGAGTCTGGTGTCTTGCACTTAGCATAATGCGTTTGAGATTCCTCCACGTTGCTGCCCGTAGGAGTTCTTTCCTCCTTTCTCTTGCTGTGTACTATTCCCTCATATGGATGTACCACAGCTTACTTATCCATTTGCCAACGGAAGGATATTTGGGTTGTTTCTGGGTTTTGGTGATCATAAAGAAAGTGGCTATAAACATTCGTGTACAGGCATGGGAAGATAAGTTTTCATTTCTTTGAGTCAATTCTTAAAAGTGGCATTGCTGGGTTAGACAGTAACTGAATGTTTAACTTGATAAGAAAGTGCCAAATTGTCTTCCAAAATGGCTGTACCCTTTTGCATTCCCACAAGCAGTGCATGGGAAATCCAGTTGCTTCTGCATCCTCATTAACATTTGGCATTGTCACCATTTTGTTTTCTGATTTTCCGTTGTAGCTAGTCTAAGAAACGTGTAGTGGTATCTCATTGTGGTTTGAATTTGCATCTTCCTAGTGACTAATGCTGTTGAGCATCCTTTCATGTTCTTATTTGCCATCTGTATATCTTTGATTAAATGTCTGTTCCAATCGTTTGCCCATTCAAAAAATTATGTTGTTTTCTTAGTATTAGATTTAAAGAGTTCTTTCTATCTGCTAGATTCAGCTACGTGTTTGCAGTCTTTTCCGAGCCTTTGGCCTTATTTTCTTGCCAGTGTTTGTCCAAGATCAGAAGTGTTCAATTTGGATCAAGAGCGTTTTCAGTTTTGTCTTCAATGGCTTGTGTTTTGGTGTTGTAATTATGAAATTTTTGCCTAAACCGAGGTCACCAAGAATTTCTCCTATGTTTTCTTCTAGAAGCTTTATAGTTTTAGGTTTTCTCTTTAGGCCTCCTATTCATTTTGGGTTAAATTTTGGATATGAAGCAGGGTATGAGTCAAGACTTATAGTTTTGCGTGTGGGTTGTTCCAAGAGCATTTGTTGAAAAGACAGTCCTTTTTCTGTTGAGTTGTCTTTGCACATTCCTCAAAAATCAATTGACTATATAGATGTGGGTGTATTTCTGAACTGTCTCTTTTGTTGCCACTACCACACTGTCTTCACTGGTAGCTTTCTATGAAGTCTTGAAATGACACAATGTGACATCTCCAACTTTGTTCTTTTTTTCAGAGTTCTTGTGGCTATCCTAGTTCCTTTGATTTTCCATATAAATTAAGAATCAGCTTGTCAATTGCTAGAACTAAGTTTGCTGAGATTTTCACTTGGATTGCATTGAACCTATAGACCGCTTTGGAAAATGGACCTTTTAACAGTATTGATCTTTTAATCCACGAAAATGGGATACCTCTCCATATTCAGGTCTTCTTTGATGTCTTTCCTTAGTGTTGTGTAGTTTTCAGCATATACAGCTTGCATACCTTGTGTTAGATGTTTTCTAAGTATTTCCTTGTTTTTTGTGCTCTTATAAATTTTTTGCAAAATTGAATTTACATTTGCTTATTATTGTTAGAAAATACAGTGGACTTTTGTATGTTTGTCTCGGATCTTGGAATTTTTCTGGATTGACTTATAAGTTCTAGTAGCCTTTTTGTTGATTCTACCTCAAAATTCATGTCATCTGTGAATAAGGACAGTTTCATTTCCCCCTTTCCAGCGTGTCTGGCTTTATTTCTTTTTCTTGTCTTCCTGCACTGTCTCGGCCCTCCGCTACAGTGGCAGGTGGAGTGGTAAAAGTGGAGCTCCTTGCCGTGGGGTTCCTTCAGCAGGACAGGGACTTGAGTAAAGGCTTTTTTAGGAAGACTGTAGTGGGCCACAGTGATGAGGGAGGGGCTGGAGACACCGAGGCAGCTGAAAGGACAGAGGAGCCCTCTGTGCCCACCTCCTCCCATCCTTCCCATCACCACTCCATCGCTCCCCCCGTATTTGGTTCACAGCTCCCGTGTGACGCCTCTGCTCATCCCTTCCTCATCAGCCCCCTGTTGTCTGCATGCCTTCTCTCTCCATCCTCAGTCCATCATTTCAGCCTCTCTTGGGCAGCACTGTCCCATCCCACATCCTATGGTTCTTCAGCCTCGGGTCGGGACCTAACTCTGCGCCCCCTGCTCTGCTCCGCATGGGGTTCTTCTAGTCCGGGGTCTCCACCCTTGAGAAGCCCGACTGGGGTCTGCACTCTGTGATTCACCAGGCAGGGCTCTTTCCCATCACCTGCAGATCCCATTTCAGGCATCCTTCACACACCTCCACTTCGTTCCCTTCCCGCCTGCTTCCCCTGACCGCAGCTTCTGCTGGGGCCACTTGCTTAGTGGTTCATAGTAAGGGCTCTGGAGCCAGACCATGTAAATTCACTTGCCAGCTCCACAACATGCCAGCATGGAGATCTTAGGAGTACTGCTTGGCCACCTGGTGCCTCAGTTTCCCCATCTGTAAAAGGAGGCCGCATGGGTTAATATGTGTAAGACACATAGCACAATGGCTGGTACAAGTAAGTGTCCTAGACTTTGTTGTTGTTATTATTACCGTTCCTTGGCATCATCATTGCCACGTCTTCATGTCTCTCTCATCTTACAAACAAAGCAAATCTCTGTTAACGTCACAGGCCTCCACTCCAACTGTCATACTCTCCCCTCGGCACAGCCGGAGTTTCTGACAGAGTTGGCTGTGCTCACTAGCATCGTTCTTCACCTTCCTCATCCCACTTCAGCCTCTGTCCTCACTGTCACGGTGATGCTGCGCTCTCCACGAGGCCACAGCCAGCAGGAAGTCCTCAGACTGATCTTTCCTGGCCGCACACAGCCCCATGGGGAACGGAACGCAGCTGCCATGGCCCTGCCCCAGGCTCTCGGGGTCCCGATCCCTCTGCTCACCTGGCTGATGCTCCTCGGCCTGCACCGTGGAGTCTTGCCCTAGGCTGCCTGCTCTTCTCGCTGATCCCCTCTCCCTGCTGCTCTGCCACCCCCAGCTGCCCTCTCCACCCTGAAAGTTACGACTGGCTTTGTTGTTCATGGTGTGTCCTCTGTCCCCAGTGCAGTGCCCGGAACATTGTTGAAGCCTCAACGTATTTATGAGCAAAGAGTGAACCTGCAGACAAAGGAATGCATTTGGCTTTGGGAGGAAGAGAAAGAAAGAGAGAGAGAGAGAGAGAGAGAGAGAGAGAGAGAAGCCTGATGCCATAAACCCTGGGGAAGAAACGAGAGAGCAGAGGAAGCAGGGAGTTGGGCAGGAGACGGGACAAGAAGACGCCCACTTTGCTCTGGGCCTGTGGAGGGTGAGGGCGTTGGAGACTCGCAATGGGAGCAGGAGACCCGGGTCTGGAGCCAGTGAGAGGGGACAGTGTGGGAAGCTCAGAGCTGCTGGCTTCCGTTCCCAGCTGAGAGGGGCCATGTGGGGGAGCACGGTGCTCTGCTATATTAGTCAGTTCTTACAAATTCCTTCAACAGCTATCATTCCTTGAGGCACTGAATAATCAGCATTTTCCTATGCTCCATATACATCTCATGAATGAAAATATATTTCTCTAAATTTGAAATTTTGAATGTAAATTTAATCAAATTCTTTTAAGCTTTTAGTTTCCCTTAAATGCTTTAAACACCCTAAAGGACGCAGAACTCAAACTCTCACAATGGTTGGTGTTGGTTTTGGCCACAATGGGACATTCTGGAGCTGTCTTGACTTTTCCTCCCCCAGGGCTCAGCTGCCCTGCCTGGGGTCCTGGTTCATTTTGGTGGAGAATAGTGTTGAAGATCAACGTCTTTGTGACAGGGGCATGGGACACAGGAGAGCTGGTGGTGGGCGGATGTGCTCCTGGGCCCCTTTCGGTCGTGACCAGCACTTTGTAGCTAGGGCTCTCGAAGTCGGGGTGAGAGTCGGCCTGCGCTGGGGAGGAGGAGGGGATGAGGCTGGTGGGTGGAGGGCGGGGAGGACGAGAGCTGGGTCAAGTGTGTCCAGGAGAGGACTTGAACTTTCGTCTTGACCTTTACTGCACTAGGCGCTCAGGACTTTGAACCCCGATTTCCGGGGCCATGTGAGTTTGGGTAGGAAATATGATTGGGCCCGAAAGCACTGCCCTTCCAGATAGTGAAATTCAGTGAAGGCACAAGTTTGGAAGTAATGAGTGGTGGGAAAGCAGAGAAGTAGGGGGAGCGGGGTGTGGAGCCGTCTTTGGAGCAGCTTAATAGAACAAGGCAGATCTGAAAGCATATTTGGAAGGAGGCAGCAGGAGGATGTGTGTGGCCAAAGGAGACAGAGAGGGGGAGGATGCTGCCAAAGGGGGTACCAGGTGGTGGAGGGATCCCTGAGGCGGCAGGAGTTGGGGGTGCGGGGCCAGAGGTCGCGTGGAGAGAGCTCCTCGGAAGTGGGTTGGGGGAGGCCTTGGCTGACCCTTGCGGCTTCCCCGCCCTTGGAGTCTTGCTGCAGCCCTGGGCTGAGCTGACCGGCTCAGGGAGGGCAGTGGGGGCGGCCTGCCCAGTCCTGCTGGATCTGAGCTCCTCTTCCCACCCTCGCCCCCTCCAGTACCAATACCTACATGGACACAACCCTTTCGACCTTGGCTGTGGCAAAAACTGGTATTGGACACTTTGTGCAGCGCTGGGACCCAAGTGAGTTGGCAAACCAGAGGCCTGAGTGGTGGCCCTGGGGCTGGTGGGGTGGGGTGAAGCTGGGTCATCTCGCCTGGCCCCTTAGCAGAGCTCCCAGGTCCTTCCGCTCATTCTTCCTATTGTTTTGGGATTTTCCCCAGGGCCTTGTGGGAGCATTTGGAGCCCCCACTTCCTTGCCTCTGTGGGTTCTTGCCCCAAGAAATGGTGTAGAGGGCATTGCAGCCTGGATGAGACAGGCCCCAGCTCCCCGTGGTGCCGAGCGCTGGGCCTTGTCCTCCCTAAGATGAGGGGCACCAGTCAAGGAGGGTCACGACCACCTCCATCTGGCTTGTTGCTCCCCAGGTACATGTCCGAAGCTGTCGGGCTGCAGAGAGTGGTGGGGCCTGACTGGGTGCCCACGCGGAACCTGCACTTCCCGACGTGCCCCTCCATGCCCATTCCCGAAGCCCTCCCTGGGCTGGGGTCTGGCCGCCAGGTCCAACCTCTGGATCTGTACCAAGCAGGGCAGGATCCTCCAGGGAGTGGTGAGGCTGCAGCCCTCCAGGAGGTAAGGGGTGTGTGTGTGTTTGTGCCCACACATGCGCATGCGCCCGTCGTGTTGGGAAAGGGCATCTGAAGATTGTACAGGTTTAGGGAAAGCCCCCCTCCATGTTTTCGCTGTGCTGAAGCTGGAACACTCCAAGCTCGAGGGCGGCGGATCATAGGCCAGCGGAGCGTTGAAAGTAGAGTCACAGGCCTGCAGACTACACCAGGGGTCCCTGGAGAAACAAAGGGAAGAGACCACACCACTCACTTGCTCGTTGCCCTTGGGCCAGTCCCTTACCCTTTCTGGGCCTCAGTTTCCTTAGCCATGAATGAGGACTGAGACTAGACCAGTGGGCAATAATTTTGGGGGGCGGATTCATTTATTTAAGGGCAACTTTTAACCTGAAGCTCAATGTTTGAAACAGGTGGCAGTGGAGCTTTAGGACTGCTGCGGGGAAGGTAATTCACAAGCCCCGCCCACAGGGCCCCTGCAGTGACATTCTGTGGGTCCTGCCCACTCCCTTGGCTCTGCCTAGGGGGGTGGCACCTTGGACAGTTTCTTGCTCCCGAGCTGGTGGGTCATGCGGTGTGGGGCCGGCACCTTTGGAGAGCTGACCTCCTCCACTCTGTGTTTAGATCCACGCCGGCCGGCCCAGTGTGGCCCCTGCTGCTCAGGCCCCAGAGGCGGCTCGATCTGCCTCTCACCCATTTGCACCGGGAGATGCCAGGAGACCCGGCACCTGAGCCTCACCCCCTGAGCCGCGCGTGGAGGCTCTCTGAGCCCTATCCTTGCCCAGTCCCCTGGCGGGAGTACCGAGACCCCTGAAAGCCCATTAAAAACCCTTTGCCTGCCTCCTACAGCTGCCCTGCTGCACTGTGTGTTGGGATCAAGGGAGTGGGGCGGTGAGGGGGCCTCTGGGGGCTGAGACAAAGACCCGGGGTGGGGGCAGCCAGGGTTCAATACTGGCTGGCTCTGCGATCTAGTGCAAGACACTGCACATTTCTCTCACCCCTCAAACGAGGAAACCATAACAACCAAAGCGAGGACTGGAGATGATGGAAGAGAAAACCCAGCAGTGCCTGGATGTCGGCCTAGCCAAGTCCTGGCCTCTGCCCTGCGGCCACCCTGTCTGACTGCAGGGGGCACGCGCTGCTTGGGAATTCGCCCAGCCTGGCCAGGTCCAGCCTGGCTGCACAGGAGGCTCCTGTGTGGGTTGTGGCTGGCCCTCAGGCTAGGAGTGTGCCCTCCTGCGGCCTCAAGACAGGGAAGTGGAGGAGTGGGGTGTGCCCCATCACAGTCCACCCTGCATCATTCCTCCAAGTGGGTCTCACCTTGGTCACTCCCTCCTGTTGGGGAGTCAGATGCCGGTTCTAGTCCTGTGTCTGGCGGTGGGGGGGGCGTGTCCTAGACTCTGGGAGCCAGCAGACCTCTGGGTAGGGGGAGAGAGGAGGAGGGAACCATGTCAAACGGTGAATCCTCCAGTGGGCAGTGAGTGAGGCTGAGAGTGGGAAATAATGGTCCCTTCCTGGCAGGTCCTATGAGGATGAAATCAGGTGGTTCATGCAAACACCAGGTACACAGTAGGCACACAGTGTATGCAGCCGGTATGATTCTGGTTATTTTCTCCTTCACACTGCTAACAGACCACCCTGTGTTCCTCCACGGACCACCTTCTCATATTCCTGGGCCCCAGGCTCCGACTCCAAAACTCGGGGTTGGGGTGGGCTGCAATCTGAATCTGAATATTTGTAAAGTGCCCGGTGTGATGCTGCCACTCTGAAGTTTCCGAACTGCTGCCTTAGGAGGTGAGGATGGGCACCACCACACTGATTCCTGTCCCCCTGGTGTCCAGGGGAAACCAGGATATGGTGAGGGCGAGAGGGCAGGATGTGGCTGAAGGGCCAGATGAACAGCCCCGGGCCCGTGGACATTGTGTGCCTGTGTGTGCACGCCCGAGCTTGTGTGTTGGGGCAGGAGCTCATCGTTGGGGAGTGTCAGCCCAGACTGGGGAGGTAGGTGACCTCCGATGCAGGCCATGGCTCCGGTTCTCTACACGAAGAGTCCCAGTGGAGGCTGCCCTTCCCTCTTCCTCCCACCCTGACTGTGGTGGTCTCAGGCCCCGCTGTGTCCAGGCCCAGCCTCACCCAGGGCTTGGCTCTGGCTCCCTGGGCTCCTGGCCAGCCTCGCTGAACCCTAGGAACTGCAGCTCTTTTGTGTTCCCTTTTCCGTGGTGCCAGGTCTCCCCAGTCCCAAGCTCCATTGGGGTGCAAGCTTGTTCTCAGCTCTCATCCTGCTCCACTCAGGGGTAACTGTGGGTTTCTGGGGAGGGCTGCAGGATATTCACTGACAGGCAGAAAGGCAGCCCAGTTTGGGCCTTGCTTTCACTGGCTTCAGTGGCCACCCTTACAATTCGTGGGGCCTACATTTATGAGTCAAGCTGAAGAAACCTCATCTGTCTGCGAAGCCCACAGTCCATGGTCGCATGGTCAGGGCAGGGGGGCACAAGGCCTTTTGAGCCCCGGAGCCCAGGTGTGCATCTGGCTCACAAATCTGTGTGGGTCTCCCGTCTGCGTGTGTTCAGAGGGCACAGCTCAGCCCAGGCTGCCCAACACTGAGGAGAGGCTCTCAGGCCCACTCCTAAATGGGAGTGCTAGGGGTGGTGTGGGCCTGGGCCTCATCGGAGGAGCATCCAGGAACGTGGGCCAAGGCCTGGAGGGGCATATGCATGGAATGGGGTGAGTGTAGGAGTGGTGCCTGCTGGAGCCCCAGCTCTGCAGGAGGCTGGGAAGGCCAGGCCCCAGAGTCTGGGGAGGCCTAGTCCCACCCTGCCCTGCTGCCCGTCCCTCTGCCTCCCTGCCAGGATAAGAGCTGGGCGGCTGGTCATCAGGGTGGCACCTCTTGGGTCCCTGCCTCCGGCTATACTGGCCACTCACCCAGTCCCAGGCTGAGCCTGGTCATTGCTAATTAAATGAAAATTCATTTTTAAAGTAATGTTAAGTCATGGTCATTTTTGTCTGCCATTTATCTCCTCGCTCACAGCTTTCTAAACCCTTTCTTTTTTTATTATTCAGGTATGAGGGTCTTCTTGAGCATTTCTTTTAGGAGTGGGCGTCTTGTGGCGAGGAACTCCCTCAGCTTTTGTTTATCTGGGAAAGATTTTATTTCTCCATCATATCTGAGGGATATTTTCGCTCGGTAGATTATTGTTGGCTGAAAGTTTTTGCCTTTCAGATTTCTGAATGTATCGTTCTGCTCTTTCCTAGCCTGTAAGCCTTCTGCTGAGAAATCTGCTCAAAGCCTGCTAAGGGTTCCTTTGTAGATTCTTTTCTTCTGCCTTCCTGCCCTTAACATTATTTCTTTGTCATTGACTTTTGCCTATTTGCCTAATATATGCCTTGGAGAAGGTCTTTTTAGACTGGTGTCATTAGAAATTTTATTAGTTTCTTTTACTTGTAATTCCAGTTCCTTCCCCAGGTTTGGGAAATTCTCAGCTATTATTTCTTTGAACAAGCTCTGTGTTCCTTTCTCCCTCTCTTCTCCCTCTGGAATATCTATAATCCTTAGGTTGCAGTTCCTAATTGAGTCGGATATTTCTCAGAGAATGTCTTCATTTCTTTTTACTCTTAGTTCTCTCTCCTCCCACATCTGAAGCATTTCTATATTTCTGTCCTCTGAATTGCTTATTCTGTCCTCCATTATTTCAGCTCTGTTATTTAAGGACTCCAGACTTTTCTCTATCTCAGTCATTGTGTTTTTCCTCTCTGACATTTCTCATTGATGTTTCTTGATAGTTTCGATCTCTTCTGTCAAGAATTCCCTTTGGTCGTTAATTTTATTCGTGATTTCCTTGAACAATTTTTCTGAGTTTTCTTGTAACTTCTTTAGTTTTCTCATAATAACTATTGAGAATTCTCTGTCATTTAGATTGTAAATAGCGGTGCCCTCAGGATTGATTTCTGGGTGTTTGTCATTTTACTTCTGGTCTCGTGTCTTAGTATACACTTCCATACTATTTGTTGTTGTGGATTTGATCCATCCCAGAGTGGTAGTATCAGGTTACAAATTCCACCTTCTGCCTCTGGGTGGTGGCAGGACCCGTGTATTCCAAGCCTGCCCATTCCCTGGCGGCTGTGTCTGTCCTTTGGAAGTTATGCTGACGGAGCCTATCTGCATTTGACTGCTGGACGCCGCTGATTTACACATATGTGTGCCGGCACCTTGGCGGGGGTCTCTTGCTCTGGCTGACCAATAGTACTTGCATGCCAGGTGGGGGAGGGGCGCTTTCATTCCTGTGCACGTGCCCGCAGGTGCTCCTGCTCTGTCCTCGCTCTCTGCCCTCCTGGGATGTTCGGCTTGGTGAATACGGCCCAGTGATTGCCTAGCCTCCTCAGAGTGGAGCTGTCCCACAGGCTGGGAAGCAACTCAGAGAGCGAAGGCATTCCCGCGAATGACTGCCCCCTCCCCCTTCTCCTCTCAGAGCTGCAAGCGGTCCTGCGCCCTAAGTGTCTGCCAGTGGGGGAGGTAGAGGAGATTCCCCTTACCTCTTTCCACTGCCTCCCGGGCAGTTCTGCACCTCCACGTTCAGAGATATGGCTGCATGGGTCTCTCAGACATCTATTGTGTTGTTTGAATGTCTCTGTTGATTTATGAGTGTCCTTTCCATTGTATCTCAGCAGGGAGAGTCTAAGGGAAGAGCTCACTCCGCCAGGATGCTGACGTCACTCTCTTTGTCATCGACTTTTGCCAGTTTTACTGTTATGTGCCTCGAAGAAGCTCATTTATCCTTGATGTAATTAGGAGTTCCATTGGCTTCATGTATTTGTCAGTCCAGTTCCTTCCCGCGTCCTGGGAAATTCTCAGCTATTATTACTTTGAAGAAACGCTCGGCTCCTTTCTCCCTCTCTTCTCCCTGTGAAATACCTATGGTCCTTAGGATGCTTTTTCTAGTTGAGTGGGATTTTTCTTGATTAATTCCTTCATTTTTTTTTAAATCTTAGTTCTCTCTCCTCCTCCACCTGAAGGATTTCTATTTGTCTATCCTCTAAATCACTAGTTCTTTCCTGCAAACATCAGCTCTTTTTTTTTTTCATGAGGAAGATTGGCCCCTGAGCTAACATCCATTGCCAATCTTCATTTTTCACTGAGGAAGATTAGCCCTGAGCTATCAACTGTGCCCATCTCCCTCTATTTTGTTTGTGGGATGCTGCCACAGCATGGCTGGATGAGCAGTGCATAGGTCCACGCTCAGGATCCGAACCTGCGAACCCCAGGCCGCCGAAGTGGAGTGCACCAACTTTACCACTACGCCTTTGGGCCGGCCCCCGTCAGCTCTATTTTTTAAGAATTCTAGATTATTTCTTATTTGACTTATTGTGTTCTTCATATCCAGAATTTCTGCTTGGATTTTTGTTTATAGTTTCCATCTCTCAGGTGAAGTATTAACTCTTCTCATTAATTTTATTCCTGCTTTATTCCTGTGCTCATTGAACTTTCTGAGTCTTCTTGTAACTCATGGAGTTTCTTTATGACACCTGTGTTGAATCCTCTGCCATTGAGATTGTAAATTTCTGTGACTTCAGGGTCAGTTTCTGGAGAAGTGTCATGTTCCTTCTGCTCTGAATTGTTGCTCTAGTTTCTCGTGGTGTTTGATGAAGTAATGTTTTGCCAGCGCATTTGTGGTTGTATCCGTTGGCAGATTCCACCTGCTACCACTGGGGCTGAAGCAGGAACTGTGTTTCTGGTACTACCACATCAGCTGAAAGTTGTGGAAGTGCTATGGGCATTTATGCTGGCTGGGAATGCATTGGGCCAGATGCGTAGGTCTGCCAACCGCTCTTCTCATCTTCACTCCGGTTGCTGCTTCTTGGGCGGGGCTTCCAAGGGGGGTCGGAGCCTGGGCCACCCCTTGGGACTGAAGCGGCCTTGTGGGCTCTTCAGCCGGCCACGAAAGTGATCACGCACCGGCTGAGTATCAATTTTTCAATATATGTCATCGTTCCTATCCAGTTATCATGGACACTACTACTAAGTGGAGCTATCTACAAATTATAGTTTAAATGTTTGGTGGAATGTTCATAGGGCCACTGGAATTTTCCCAAGCATAAATATGTGACCCAGAACTCCTCTAAATTCCAGTTATTAGGGGATCATTTTACAGTTTTCCTGAGAATTAATTACCTTGTAAAATATACTCACAGTTTTCCATATTCAGACTCACAGTTACTGTATGTAGGACCTTGTATATGTGCCCGGATCCTGATAGGCTGGGCCCAGGTGAAGAAATATTTTTTCTCTTTAAAACTGGATTGTTCTTTTCCTTTTCATGTATAGTGGATGACTATGTCAATCCAGCAAAGATTTAAATTCAAAACCAATAATCAATTAAGGTTGGCCGTTGTTATAGTCGTGGTCATAGCCTGCAAAAATGAGGGTTTGGAGATGGAACAGAAAGCATAAAACGGGACCTTATTGTATGCCCATCAGAAAATAAAACAGTAAAACTGATCAACAGAATTCTGAGAGAAACAGCCACAAATTCTGCAACAAATAGCAAGCAGCAGATTTCTCTCATCAGTGTTACTCAGTCTCGTGTTGTGAATTCTGTCGGTATTGGCTCAAAAGTCTGTGTTCCTGAAGTCATCTGTTCCCAGACCCTGTAGTCCTAGAGTCCTGAGTGTCGGGTCCTCCCGGTATCTGCTATGGTGGGTGTGTCAGCTTCTTCTAGGAAGGCTGTAATCATGCATCTGTTCCCTATATCCCTTTCTCAGGCTGTCTTTTTTGGGTGCTTCTTCCAGAAGACCCAATCTCTGGTTGTAGCTTCTAGCAGGGACCTTCAGGCAAGAATGAAGGGAGCAGAGAAACCACGTGTTGATGACAAGGCAGGTTAACTTCTTCCAGTAACTAACAATATCAGAATGGAGGAGAGTGGAATCTCTATGGGAGTGAGGTACATAGGCACGTGGGTCCCTGTAATTGTTCCATGAAGACTCAACTGATAATTAATCCAATGAGAAAATGGATTAATGGACAATGAAAACAGTGACGAATCTGTTATGTACAGTTTGTGCCACAATTGCTGCCAATTGACATAAGTGTTTTAAACCAAGGAATAAAGTATTCTTAGAAGCTAATTTGTTGACATTCTCTGTGTCGGGCGAGGCACTTGAATTCTAATGTGCTTTTCCCCACTCTGCAAGAGTATGTAAATTACTGAAAAACTTAATCATATTTGTTACCGATCCCAAACACAGGTTCATTTACCCAGCGCACAGGAGGGCCAAAAAAGTAAAGGAACTGAAACAGCAGGCTTGTGGCAAGGAAAGAGCCTTACTATCGAAGGGCAGCCAGATGAGTAGACGGGAGTTAGAACTCAGATCCACCTGGTCGAATGAAAAAAGGTTGAGGTTTGTATCTGAGGTTTTCGGTAGGGGAGGGAGAGCATGTGCCGTGGTTTTATGTAGGGGAACAAGAGCATGTTCCGGGTTTGAGGTAGGGCAGCAGGAGCATGTGGCTGTGCTGCTTGGCACCTTCCAGCAGCCTGTGTTTGGCCTTGAAGACTGAATTTCCTTTCTCTTGACTTTCTGGACTTTTCCGGTTAGTTTTCGGCATTAGCCTGCATTTGGCCTTGTGAGGCTGAATCCTGATGTCTGGGCCTTGACTTTCTGGGAAAGACAGCTCACTCATATAGTGAGGAGAGACAGGAAGACCTGGTTAGTTTTAGACAACAGCCGATTATGCTGAATATGCACAGGGGCAGTTAGCAAAGCTTATGTCAAAACTTTTGGCTCTAGGGCAGATTTTTGAACTTTTTCATGCTCGGTTTCAGTTCCCACCTCTTATGATCAGGCTTCAGTCTTCGGGAACGGCGGTGAAGGCCTCTCTAGCTACCTTCTGCTGTGAAAGGGCAAAGATCAGGATCGGAGGAATGAAACTGTTTTACCGTCACTTTAAAATAGTTTTGAGTACCGGGTGGGGAGAGAGAGCTACGCTTTGCATCACTAATATTTTAGTACTCTGATCAACGGCTTTGGAACAACACTTAAGTTCATCACTTATAATTACATGGATAACCACACAGATAGCAAAATAGACAGCCCAAATTTTAGTATCCCCTCCATAATGGACCTCAGTCCTTGAGGAATCCCGGAGAAGGTGACTGTAAACCAATCAAGGTTACTGCCTGGAAGCTCAGGTGAAATCTGATGTAGCCAAGTAGCCTGCTGTCTAATCGTCCAACAAGTAATGTAAGAACCTGGGAGTCATGTATTACTCATCTATAGGAGGCTGTCTTGTGCACAGCAACTTGCAGTCTGTCACGAGTCCGTTTGAGCATTCGGAGAAGTCAGTGTCTAGAGGATGAAGCCAGCCAAAGTTTGGGAGATCCCAGTTGTGATGTACTTCTGTGGCATGATTCTTGTTCCCTGTGGCGTTTTCAGTATGGTCCCCTGCAATCCAAGAATTCAATAGGACCCAGTCTCCATGACAACGATGCTGCAGAGAAACCTCTGACGGTGTCTAGTTCCTTGGTTTGAGTTCCCTTCAGGGCTTTTGGATCATCTCTGGAACGTAGAAAGGGTCTCCCAAAGTTAGGCCTATGTTGTGTCAGCAAGTAACCAGGTATTTAATAGGAAGCATTTTTAGAAAAGAAAAGCAAAGTTAATGGGTTTGGAGCAAATGATAAACCAATTTCTGAGCCCAGGGTATGGTTATTCAAGAAGATCTCTGGATGTCAGCATTGAAGAATGCCCTGCAGTTTAAAATGTCTCCGATGATGTCATCAGGTGTTCAGGTAAACCTTTTGAGTGGCTTACACAGAAACAGGCGTGAAGATCGTCCCAACATGGGTTGTCGTGGTGCGCTCTCTTAGGTTTATATCAAGTTCTCCAGCTTCAGGTTCCCGGGCTTCAGGAAAAAACGTGATTTTAGTTCTCAATGATTGGAAATGAAAAGGAAAGAAAAAGTTGAAAACGTCAATTTGGAGATCTGTACCAGATATTTGAGCAAACTAGCAGAATTCAGGATCCAGTCCAATTTACAAATAAAAAACAAAAACCTTGAAGTTTTTAATGAACAGAACCAAAATCCAACATCCACAAATGTGTATTACAGTTTCTATTGAAACATAAGTTTGCTCGCTAAATTTACCTTCATTTGTACCAATGACAGTGAAATTAAGAGTCATTGGTTTGCAAACTAACTCTAGTTTTAATAAACTTTGCCCAATGATTTACATAAGTACAGCAAGAGTAGCAATTGATCATATAGGTTCTTTTAAATCTGCTTTGCTGGAACTTTTTATAAGGAATCTCAGATTGAACTTGAAAGGCACCTCCACGCCAGGAAAAGTCAAGCCAAGGACTTGTCATCAGACTTGACCTGGGATACCTACAGATTTGTGTGAATTCCTCTTTTCTCTTGAGGGTCCCCCAAATATCCTAAAGTTCTTGCACCTGCCAGGGAAGTGCCCTGCTTTACTGGCCTGGTGAGGTTTCTGGGAACCTTGTAAGCAAGGTGCCAGGGCAATATTTTTAAGTGGCTTTATTCCGGAAAGTCCAGTGTTTGCTTCTCAAATTTGTACGGTCATATCCAAGTTTGTGTATGTTTCTGTCAAATATGACATTCCAGTCAAAGCCTTGGCAATATAACCCGTTTCTAATTCTGCCCTGCTATAAGGGAAACAGATTCTTATTGAACTTATACAAATAACTATATTGCCAGGAAAATAAGAATACTTACTCTTGAAGAGTTTTTAAATGCTGGAGGCATAAGATAAGGGAGAAAAAGAGAAATGCTTCCCTTTTGCTTACAAATTGCTGTAAGTCATAGTTAGCTTAACGAGAAAAGAGAAAAAGGTTTACTAACTCTGGAAAAACAAAACGTTAAATATCAGCAATATTTCAAACAGGGAGTCATAAAAATTATAATCATCCTCATCAATTTATTCAGTCCTACGATGTCAACTTTTGATCTTCTGTTTGCAGTTTCATGAGGCCACTAATTTCTCAGTTACAGTTTTGTGATTTCCTACCCAGATCAGTTTTGTAATCTGAAAGTTTGTCAGCAACCTGTATTTTAGAGCAAGTGTCAGGGTCCTTTCCATGAATCTCTCTGAAGATGAAACATGAGAGTAAGACAAGTGCCTACGTATGACCCAACATTCAAAAATGGCAAATTGGCAAAGACACTCGGCTATTTCTGTAACATACAACACTTTGAGATAATGACTAGAATTATGACTGATAACCAGGACAGATCAGAATTTTTGGAATGTTAGATAATTTTTAGAAAAGAAAACCTACGTTAGTAACATTTACCCACACAATATTACCTCGGAAGGCTTGTTATGGTTTATTTGATAATGCTTCCCGTGTAATTTAACGTACCAAATAAGTTTCGTGAGTTTACATCTTCCTCTTTGTAGAAAGAGAGAACAAATTCTTGGAAACATCTCAGAGCTGATTGGAAATTCTCAAAGCTTTCTTTTTAAGTCAAAAGAAAGACTTGAATTTGGGGGGAAGTTCATCAAAAATATCAAAAAGGTTTAAAACACTTGGTCATGTAGGAAACAATGCTTAGTTATTCATTTAATCAAGGAGACAACAGAATCAGCAAAGGCAACAGAGAGTTCAAGCAGTCAGCAAACCTTAATAGAGAGACCTCAGTTCTTGAACATAGGAAATTATTTTCACAAAACATGGATTTTCTGTCTTTTAGGTAAACTTACTCAAAGGTAAAGAAAAACTTTTTATAACCTCTTTATCAAGAGCAGACCCAAAGTTCAAGAGAATTATCTTTTGAAGAAAGAAAGCCAAATTCTAATTCTGCACCAGCTTACTTTTCATATTGAAACGTATTGACTTAATTAAATTCATTTCAACCACAGCCAACTTGACCAAGAACACAGAACTCCTCAGGGTTTTCCTTTCGCAACCCTTCTGTCGCTTACTTTTTACATTCAGAATTTGTCCCATGCCTTGATTTTGTCTTTCCTTATGCTTTAGGACAGATATCTCTATGCATCATACCTTCTTTACTGCAAACATACATTTTATTTTCCTTGCAGACAGAGGTTCTAGAAATACGTGTTTTCAAAGGAAAGTTTTTGAGCATGCATAAAACCCGTTTATTAATCAACTTAAGCATCTTTAAGGTTCCCTGTGAACAGAAACCAAAGGCGGACAAATCTATGCTTAGTAATCAATTTCTAATTTTTTTTAATGCAGAAATGACCTAGGTACTCAACAGATTTTATCGTTTAACTTAATTTAGCAAAACTCTTAAGTTTTAAGTAACCAAAAAAGATTTTCAAAGCAGTTTTTCAAGCATATAGGCCATAAAACATAATTATTGCACCCCAAACCTCTTACCCATTTGTATCTATCTAAATTATTTGTTCCCAATAATTATGTTTAGGTTACTCACAAAAATTTCATGTGACATTCAGCCGTTAGCCATCATCTTAAGTTGTTTGAAGTATATACACCATAATGTGATCATTGTTAAAAGATCCCCAAAACACCTTTATCCTTTTCACATCTATTTCGTTTACTTGTTCCCAATAATTATGTTTAGATTGCCTACAAAACCCTCCTGAGACATCAGACAAAATCAGCCATTATTGAAAGTTATTATTGTTGGCCGACAAATTTTGTCACAAGCATAACATGTCAACACCATATATGATGTTGATAACTCTGAAAACGTATTTATTTTAATCAAACCAACAAACTTCCATAAGCTTTTATTTACCAAAGATCATTTTATATCATGTTAACTTGAAAGACATTTGGGTTAGTTTCCATTACATTTAGAAAGAATTTATATAAGCACTTACGTTAAGCCAATTAAATGGAGATGCTTTAGAAATTATATCATCTGTAGGCAGACGAATAGAGAGAGAGAGACTTACATCCAGATAGATGCCAACAGAGATCTTTAAAACTTTAGCCTGGTCGCAGGGACGAAACTCAGAAGAACAGTTGGATCCAAATTACTCCCTAGCAAATGGACCTGCTCAGATGGCCAAAGATTTTTCCTCAAGATTCTTTTTTGTTGTAAGGATCCTTTTCATGGCTGTGTTTGACATCATTTTGTCTTTGAGAAGCCTCTGCATATTACTCAAAGACTGCATTCCATTATGAGAGCTTTTGAATCCTCACTTTTAAGGGTGACTCTTAAGGTGGTCTTGAAACAGAAGTTCCCCAGCCTGGCCGTTACAATTCCAAATGATCTCAAAAGTTTACCTATTTGTACTTGCTTAACTTGAGTTCAGGAATTTCGGGGGAGTTGAAGTGGGGAAGCTCAGCAAGAGAGGAGATTTGGTTTCTTTCGCTAGCAGGGCCGCTGGCATCCCCCAATCTGGCGTGTTTAATTACTTACTTATTTCCTTTGAAAGAGGCAGGAAGTTAGTCCTGATTTCGTTTAGAAGCCTCAAAAGATTAAAATAGGCTTCCCATTGGTTGTTTAACTTTGTGGCTGGCTTTTTCCAATTGCGTATGTAAATACACCAGTTTGGGTAAACTGAAGTTGCCCCCTTTTGGCCATTTTAAAGTAAGGTCTCCTTTAGCATGTTTAAGTAACATTAGCTGAAGGGTGGATTTATATGGCCTTACAATATCAGGCAGGGGAAACGTTCCCCAGCGAGACACAATATTTTATCCCCGTAACATACTGTAATAGCATCAGGCCAAAGAGATGTAATCATTTTACATAAAGCCCATTTAACTGTACTAATTTTTCAACGACATTTAATTTCAATTTTATCAATTTTTATACCTCTCATCATAGCTTTCGTTAGGATTCCATCAATAAGTCTCTGTCTTATAATATTGTATAGGGAAAGCATTCCCAGCCAGACATAACATCCGTTTCCGAAAAAACATCCAGGCGAAGTGGACATGACCTCTTCCTCTAATATTAGCTCAAACATTATAATCTTTATGATCTTATCAAGATTAGCATTCTAACTGTTGCCCCCAACAATTGTTGGTCAGATTTCTCATTGTGATTTCCTGCTTTCTGGCTTAAAAATATTTTTTTTTCCCCAAACTGGGACGACTAGAACAGGCCTGTCTGAGGTCTTTTAATCTTGCGGGGCCAGTAGGGGGTCCTTTCAGCCCACCTAACTTTAGGCGGTGTTTTATGAAAACCTTTATGTTAACCTCATTCATGTCTGTTTTATTTATCCCATTTTTCTTTTTAATAACTAGCTAAAGATTTCCATCCTGCTGAGATGAGTCCTGTGACTCTTTCCTTTTCTGAGTCCTCTTTGTTTTTCCCCCTTTTAATATTTGTCTTATTTACCCCACTGTCTTACTTACTTTAGTTTCCCTTAGAATACAAAAAATACCTTTAAAAATTTCCAACTTGCTGGGAAGAGTCCCTTTTTTTTCTCTCAGCTTGTTTTTATTCTTCTGTTAACTTGTTTTTGTTGGGGGAAGAGGGAGGATCTCCCTCTGCCCTTTTCCTTAAGGTTCTTCTGGCTGGCCAAATAATCAACAAGACAGGTTAGCAGGAGAAAATAATACCAAGTTTAATAACATGTATACATGGGAGAAACTCAGAAATGAGCAACTCGTCCCTCTGTCTAAGCTGCTTCCGTAAGTATTGCAGCTAAAGGCGAGGAGCGTGTTGGGGGTGGGGAATGGCCTGGGACTTCAGAGGGCAGGAGGACAATTCTTTTCGGGATCATCTATAGATAATGTGGTCAGGTCTTACATTCAAGTCTTTAATCCATTTGGAGTTAATTTTTGTGTATGGTGTAAGGTAAGTCAGAGGGAGAAGGTCAAATACCGTATGATTTCCTTCATTAAGAAGTAGATAATAACAACAATAAACAAACACATAGGGACAGAGATTGGATTGGTGGTTACCAGAGGGGAAGGGGGGAGGGAGGAGGGTGAAAGGGATAATTCGGTACATTTGTGTGGTGATGGGTTGTAATTAGTATTTTGGTGGTGAACATGATGTAATCTATGCAGAAATAGAAGTACAATGATGTACACCTGAAATTTTTACAATGTTATAAACCAATGTTACTGCAATAAACAAAAAATTTAAAAAAAATAAAAAAATAAGATAATGTGGTCAGCGAGAGACAAAGTTTTTGATAAAAGGGGCTTGGTGCCCCTCCCATTGTAACATCTATGTTACATTATCTTTATAGCCATCATGATAGAAGATCTGTTCCAGGAAGGAGCCACCATGTCAAATTCTTTAGGCAGTTAGTGGGGGAGGTCAAATGTCCTTCAGAGAAAACAATCAAGGTAAAGAGATATATTTCAGGGTGGCCAAATTTTGATCTCCCACAATTTCATTAGCCTCTGTAAGACCACGAGAGGAGGCTGAGACCCCAAATTTGGTTAAGTTTCATCTTTTTTTTTCATAGGTTTATAACTGGAAACATCCCAGTTTTGCAATACATGACCCTGAGGGCTGCCACTGGGAGTCAAATCCCAGTTTCCCATTATGGCACCACTCACACACACACATTACCTGCATTCACACATGTCCACACAAGTGTCAGAAAAGATGGTGCCAAGAGTTAGTCCTTTCTACAAATTGGGGCTCCCTCCGGACAGACTCCCATAACCTAGAACAAAACCCCTGAAACAGGCAAACAAACTTCACATTCACATACACATGCACACACACAAGTGTCACAAGAGACGGAGAGCAGAGTTAGTCCTCTCTGCGTGAGAGCTCTAGTCCTTTCAACATGGTCAGAGCCCCCTGACCACACCTTTTACCCACGCAAAACCAATTTTCCCTCTTCTTTTGTATTTATCAGTTTACCCCACTAGGTGGTCCCAATCAATAGGGAAGCTCTTGCAAAATCATTGAGCACATAAAGGAGATATAAAGCATGTTAATTCCATCTCTATGTCTTTCACATCATTTGATGCCTGAGAGAGCCATATTATGGGTTCCTGGGTTCGGGGTGGGTAGCGAGCCTCTGGTGTTACCTAGCAGCCAACAAGACACAAGGTCAATTTTATTCTTCTGAATTTGGGGCCCAGTATCAGAAAATAGCAACCTCAAAGAGTCATTGCCCTGTATGAGTAGAGGTGTCTGAGGACAAGAAATGGTCACTGTGTTGGCTGTGTCATTAGTCAGACTAACAATCCTGTAGATGGCACAGCAGAAGGTAAAATAACAAGCACTCAGCCTTTTCAGTTTTTTTTAGAAGTGAGGAATCTCCTATCATTCTCTTAATTCTCTTTTATCATTCTATTAATTTGCTTATAATGAAGATTACTCATTGAGGTTAAGTGAGATAATAAGTCTCTACCATGACAAGAATAGGCAGAAACTAAATAATAAGTTTTTAGTGGCTCGGGATGCAAAGAGACTGTTCTACAAAGATCATTTCTCTTCCAAGCTACCAGGTCTTCCTGTCTATTATAACTACACCATTAAAAAAGTAATTTTAGTATATTTCAATATGTAAGTAGTTTAAATGTGCATACATATATACAGTTGTATGATAACAAATGAAAATATCTAAAGGTTTCAACTTTAGTGTTTAAAATATATTCTCACCAGGTAGAAGACAGTATTCTTACTGCATGGATTTTGTGTGTGTGTGTATGCGAGGAAGATGAGCCCCGAGGTAACATCCATGCCATTCCTCCTCCTTTTGCTGAGGAGGACTGGCGCTGGGCTAACATTTGTGCCCATCCATCTCAGTTGGATTTGGGAAGCCGCCACATATGGCCTGACAAGCAGTGCGTCGGTGCCCGCCCCGGATCCGAACCCGGGCCGCCAGCACCAGAGGGCGCGCACTTAAGCACTGCACCACGGGACCGGCCTTGAATTTTGACCTCTTAATTTGAATGTCATGAAGAAAAAATATGTTTCTGTAGACAGGAAAATAAAAGTAACAATAATTATGTGTCCATGAGGGACTTTTGCTCTCTGTTTTTAATCCAAGTAATTTCCTCAGAATGTTCCAATTCAATTACTCCCATTCAATATCAGCCTTTTTCCAAGCAAAGTAGGAACCTTGGAATTACATATTTTATCCAGGTTCGGGAAAAATACAATCGCTGTTGAAATTAAGGTGACTTTCAAAATGGACACTACACCTCAACACGCGGGAGCTGTGAAAATGTGTGCATTGGCTGCCTGTCGGCCAAGACTCCCCGTCGGTTGGTGGTAGCAGCTCTGAGGCTGACTAGTGGCACCTGACTCCCAGTTGGGGGAATCTTCCAAACACATAGGGGTTCAGACGCTCAGTGGCTAAAACGAATGACAACTATCAGCTGCAGGTAAGAGAGAGGCCAGTTATTTTCTCACATAATAAGCAGCTCAGAGGGAGGGAGTCAAGGCTGGGGCAGTGACTCAACAAGGTCCTCACTGTTGTCTGTGTAGCTTGTGGAGGTGTTGGCTAACGGGTCAAAGGGGGCACCCCCGGCCAGCACATCTGGGTTCAAGACAGGAAGAAGGAACAGAGCTCTGCCAACTGTGTCCTTTCCCCCTTTTATCAGGAAGGCAAAAGCTTTTCTAGAAACCCTGAACAGACATCCACTCATATCTCATTGAGCAGAATTGTGTCATGAAACGCCTGGAAATGAGGAAGCCTGCAAAATTATTTTGCTGCCCCCTCCCCCAAAGTATAATTTCAGAATAGTACAAAAGAAAACCTGGAGACAGATGAGCAATGAGCACTGTTTGCTTCGATTAGCGCTTTGCCTGAAACGGAGATTGAAATCAACTTCTTCTCCCCAGGAGTTTCTCTAATCTCCTGCAGTGTGGAGGCCATCCTCAGAGGGCAGGACCTCTCCTTCCCCAGCACAGTTGAGGGTTGGGGGGTGGCTGTTGGAAGTGGCAGTCACAGGCTACAGAGCCCCTAGCCCAGACCTCTTCATCGTCTGTGATGCCACGCTGGGGCTTCTTGCCTTCCACCCTGGGCTGTGGCTTCTGCCCTCACTATGGCTTCAGCGGTCACTGGTGACATAGGGCTCTCGGAGGCAGTATCGGGGTGGGGTCCTGTGGGCACCGGAGGTCCGGCCGCGCGGCTCTGGCAGGATGGCATGCCCCTCATGAAGGAGTCCCAATCCCCGCCTCAGGTCCCGCTTCCCTGGCTCGACCCGAGCCTGCTGGCTGCCTTCACTGGAGTCCTGCTGGTCTATGTCAACGGACTCTTCTTCGGTTTCCCGTGAGTCTCCCACACAATCCGGCAGTTTTCTTACAGAGAGTCAGAAAGGAAAACAGATCATGAGAGTCCGGACAGGTGAAGTGCAGAAGAGGCATCAGGGAAGGGAGGATATTCTAGGCAGAGGGAACCCAATATGCAAAGGCACAGAGGCATAGAGTGCTTGGTGCCTTTGGGAGCTATTGGTGGCTGGTAATAGTGGGTGACATTTGGTGGAGTCGCTCTGGATCTGTGACTACTCTGGCTATTTAGAGCAGGCTTTGACGTCAGTGAGTCCTGACCAGGTGGACTGAGTCCCCCGAGAAGCTTGGGCCCCCCGGGATCAGGACTGAGTCCTTCTCTGGTCTCAGTTGCAGATGGCTGGCCCAGAGTGGGGAGTGGTTCTTTCCCATTGTCACAGGCCTCCCATTGTTCGTCCTCACCTTCAGCAGTCTGGTTTTCCTGAACTTCTCAGACTCTGACATCTTGCATCAAGGTGTGCTCTCGGGCCCTAGGTTAAGGAGGTAGCACCCTAAAGGCTCCTCCATGCAGGGATGATTCCTAAAGTGCTCCTCCCCTCTCACCTCCGTGGGTCTCAAGACCCCGTCAACCCCTATCCCCTTTGCTTGGGCCCTGCTTCTGGTGCTTCATTTCCCAAGCCACCAAGACGTGAAAAAACTGCAGTCTGGAGGCTTTCCAATTGCTCTGGAGGGGACGGCAGAGCAGGCCAGGGAGAGAAGCCAGCTCTTGGCAACCACTCAGTTCTGTCTTCTTCCTTCCCACTGCACACACTGCTTACAGCATCAATCACAGTTCCAAAGGCCTGAGTCATCACAGACTCCTCTGGCTGGAAGTCTACCTTCTCTTGGATTGCCAGCCTCTCCGAGTTCGGTCAGCTTTCTCAGTGGGGACTAGGACTCCCCTGCCCCCCTCCTCCCCACCCTTCGTGGAGCCCAGTGATGCTGCAGGGCTGTCCCCCACTCCCGGCAGCAGCAGACTGATGAAGGGCTCCTGCTGCTGCACAATCCTCTTCCCATGCCAGGCTCCAACGAACAGGGCCCCAGGACGGTGCATGTGGAATGGGTGAACCACACAGCCTTCTGCCTGCAGTGGTGCCCACAGTGCTGCTTCCACCGCCCGCCGCGGACCTACCCGTGCCCCTGGTGCAACATTTGTGTGCAGATGAACGCCCCTCTCATCTGCCCCCTTCCGGCCGCCACCCCACCTGCCCAGTACCGGGCCGGTTCAGGAGGCCCACCTGCACAGGGGACCAGCAGCTGGCCTCAAACCACTTCCGGGACTGCCAAGCCCAAGGGTGGCAGTAACTCCCAGCCAGTCTTCGTCACTCATGCAGCTCACTGCCTCCCTGCCTGCACCTGTCCTGGGAGGCTGGCCCCTGCCGACCCAAAGCTCACACACCCAGGAGCATCCACATCTACGCTAAGCCTGGTCAGGCCAGGGGGAGAAAAGGCACCCCTGTCCTACCCCAGGGCTCGCTGACACTAGATGCCCCGGGGCCCCACACTGGCTGTAGGCCTGGCCCGGGGAGCTTTACCTGTCCTCTTCTGGTGTCCAGAACGCTGCCCCCTTCCCTCTGCCCAGGACTTAGAACACCACTGCAAGTGTGTCAACAACAGCATCGGTCAGTGCAACTTTGGCTTCTTCATGCTGCCCATCCTGTCCCTATGCCTCTCCTCAGGCGCCTTGCTGGTCACCTCCGTGGTCTTCCTGGTGCGCACGACTCACCTGCCCTTCTGCATGGACAGGGTCATCCCATCACCGCCAGTCTGCTGGGCCCACTTGGGGAGCAGTGGGGACGGCGGGGACAGCCGAGTGGCGGGGTGCCAGGGGCGGAGCGATTGGTGGGCGAGGTTAGAGAGAGAGAAGGGTGAGGAGGACCAGTCTGGACCAGGCGAGGATGGTAGGGTCGGGGAGATGGGTGGGGCTATGAGGCACTGCGGTGAGTGGGCAATCTAGCCGGGTCTTGGATGGAGGACGCTGAGGGTGTCACCGAGACCAGGTCGGCAGGGTGGGGTGAGGTTTACCAGGAGTTGGAGGGTGGGGAGAGGATGGACTGGCTGGTCGTGGGCGGGTCCGTTAGGGCCGGAGTCGGGGTGAGGGGCGGGGCCGAGGAGGACCGTTGGGGGGGCAGCTCCTTAGCTCCAGGGCAGCATCATGGTGGCGGTACCCGCCACTGGCTCCCTGTGCCTCTCTTGGTGCTTCTGCTGATGAAGGCCAGGTCGGTGAGCGCCGCCCAGCGCTCCTACGAGGACAAGGTACGCGTGTCCCCGGGGGGCGCCACGACAGCGGGCTCTGGGCGGTCACCTTGCGCCTCCAGAACCGCCACACTTTCCACTCTTTCTCCCCCACCCCTGTCCTCATGGCCTGACTTCCCTCGAAGGTGCCTCGTTAGCCCTTCAGACACAGATTCAGCTCAGATCTCACCTCCTCTAGGGGCTCGGGGGTCCCTCTCCCTCCCGGGTGCACTGTGTCGAGGGCCTAGTGAGTGCTATGCCGCGCGTGCGTTATTTTGAGCGCTGGGCTTGGAGGTGAGTAAGGCCACATCCTGTGCTCCTGTTGATAAGGAACCTGAAGTCAGAATAACTCCCGCCCTACGCCCTGGAACACTGAGAGAGGGGCCTGCCCTGTGCTGTGCAGCGCAGACTCAGAGGGAATGGAGAGTTCAGAGAGGACCGCGGTTGTAGAGCGTTTGGGGGGCAGAAGGCAGAGGGGAGGGCATTGCAGGTGAGGGGCAGAGCTTGCAAAAAGGCAGTGAAGCCTGAAAGTCTGTGGAATGTTGATAGGATGGTGAGGAGACAGTTGTAATTGGAGCAGAAAGTGGATGGGAAATCAAGTGGACTGCTAGCGACTGGCCAGATGGAAAAGGCCCAGAAAGTCAGGTGGAGCATTAGTCTTGGTTTGGTGGAAACCTGGGAGCCAGGACAGGAGTGATTTTTTTTTTTTTAACATGGAGTAAAATTCACCCTTTTTTAGTGCCCAGTTATAGGCGTTTTGACAAATGCATGCAGTTCTGCAACCATGTCCACAGTTAAGATTTAGAACAGTTCCATCACCCTCCAAAATTCTCTGAAGCCACTTTTGTAGTTGGTTTCTCCCCATAATTGCTGCCCCTGGCAACCACTGATTTGTCTTCTATCCCACTTGTCTTTCCTTTTCCAGAGTCTCTTGTGAATGGAATCATAGGTTTTTGAGTCTGATGTCTTGCACTTAGCATAATGCATTTGAGATTCCTCCATGTTGCTGCTGATAGGAGTTCTTTCTTCCTTTTTCTTGCTGTGTACTGTTCCATCGTATGGATGTACCACAGCCTGTTGATCCATTTGCCAATCGAAGGATATTTGGGTTGTTCCCGGTTTTTGGTGATCATAAAGAAAGTTGCTGTAAACATTCGTGTACAGGAATGTGAGCATAAGTTTTCATTTTTTTTAAGAGTGGCATTGCTGGGTTATAAGGTAACTGAATGTTTAACTTGATAAGAAATTGTCAAATCGTCTTCCAAAATGGTTGTACCCTCTTGCAGTCCCATGAGTAATATATGAGAAATCCAGTTGCTTCTGCATCCTCACTAACATTTGGCACTGTCAGCTTTTCTTGGTTTCTTTTTTTCTATTTACCTAGTCTAATAAACGTTTACTGGTATCTCATTATGGTTTGAATTTGCATCTTCTTAATGACTAATGATGTTGAGCATCTTTTCATGTTCTCATTTGCCACCTGTATATCTTTGATTAAATGTCAGTTCCAACCTTTTGTCCGTTAAAAGTATTGTGTTGTTTTCTTAGTATTGAATTTAAAGAGTTCTTTCTATATTCTGGATTTAAATATATGATTTGCAAGTATTTTCCCCCAGGCTGTGGCTTGTCATCACATTTTTTCAGAGTGTCTTTCAAAGATGAGAAGTTTTAAATTTTGATAAAGTGAATTTGCAGTTTTTTTCTTTTGTGGATTGTGTTTTTGAGGTTGTAATTAAGAAATCTTTGCCTAACCCAAGGTCACTAAGATTTTCTCATCCGTTTTCTTCTAGAAGTTTTATAGTTTTAGATTTCCTGTTTTTGCCTCTGACTCATTTTGGGTTAATTTTTTTATATGATGCAAGGTGTGGGTCAAGATTTATTTTTTGCGTGTTGGTTGTTCCAACACCATTTGTTGAAAAGACAATCCTTTTTCCATTGAGTTGCCTTTTCACATTCCTCAAGGATCAATTGACTCTATAGGTGTGTGTATTTCTGAACTCCCTGTTCTTTTGCCACTACCACACTGTCTTCATTGGTAGCTTTCTATTAAGTCTTGAAATCACAGAATGTGAGATTCCCACGTTGTTGTGTTTTTTCAAATTTCTTTTGGCTATCATAGTTCCTTTCACTTTCCATGTAAATTTTAGAATCAGCTTTTCCTACACTTCATGTTGATCTCATGAATCAAAATTTATTTATTTATTTATTTATTTATTTATTTATTTATTTATTTGTGAGGAGGATCAGCCCTGAGCTAACATCTGTGCTAATCTTCCTATTTTTGCTGAGGAAGACCAGCTCTGAGCTAACATATATTGCCAATCCTCCTCCTTTTTTTTTCCCCAAAGCCCCAGCAGATAGTTGTATGTCGTAGTTTCACATCCTTCTAGTTGCTGTATGTGGGATGCGGCCTCAGCATGGCTGGAGAAGCGGTGCGTCAGTGTGTGTCCAGAACCTGAACCCGGGCCTCCAGTAGTGGAGCGCGCGCACTTAACCGCTAAGCCACGGGGCTGGCCCAAAATTTATGTCTTTACATTTGACATTTTGATTGTCAATTTAGTCAAACAATTTTTTTTTTCCCTAGGAAGATTCACCCTGAGGTAGCATCCATGGTATCCTCCTCTATTTTGTGGTTTGTGGACCGCTAGCACAGTGTGGCCGTTAACAGAGTGGTATAGGTCTGCGCCCGGGAACCTAACCCAAGCCACCAAAACCGAGCAGCCGAACTTAACCACTAGGCGACTAGGGCTGACCCTAGTCAAACTCTTTTAGGCATTTAATTAAAATTTTGATTAGAACACTAGTTTCGCTTAAATCTTTAAACACTTTAAAGGACGCAGAACTCAAAATCTCACAATGGTTAGTGTTGGTTTTGGCCACAGTGGGACATTATGGAACTGTCTTGACTGTTCCTCCTCCAGGGCTCCACTGCCCTCTGTGGGGTCCTGGTTCACTTTGATGGAGAATAGTGTTGAAGATCAATGTCTTTGTGACAGGGGAATGGGACACAGGAGAGCTGGTGGTGGGTGGAGGTCGTCACCACCATTTTGTAGCTAGGAGTCTTGAAGTCGGGGTGAGAGTCGGCGTGTGCTGGGGAGGAGGATGCGAGGGGGTGGTGGGTGGAGTGCAGGGGGGAGGAGAACCGGGTCAAGAGTGTCTAGGGGTGAAGTTGACCTTTGGGCTTGACCTTTACAGCACTGGGTGCTCAGGACTTTGAACCCGGATTTCCAAGGCCATGTGAGTTTGGTTGGGAATGTGATTGGGCCCCAAACCACTGCCCTTCCAGATAGTGAAATTCAGTGAAGGCACAAGTTTAGAAAAAATGAGAGAGGGGAAAGCAGAGAAGAGGGGGGAGCGGGGTGTGGAGCTGTCTTTGGAGCAGCTTAATAGAACAAGGCAGATCTGAAAGCATATTTGGAAGGAGGCAGCAGGAGGATGTGTGTGGCCAAAGGAGGCAGAGACGGGGCAGATGCTGCCAATGGGGGTGCCAGGTGATGGAGGGATCCCAGAGATGGCAGGAGTTGGGGGTGCGGGGCCAGGGGTCGCGTGGAGAGAGCTCCTCGGAAGTGGGTTGGGGGAGGCCTTGGCTGACCCTTCCAGCTTCCCCGCCCTTGGAGTCTTGCTGCAGCCCTGGGCTGAGCTGACCGGCTCAGGGAGGGCAGTGGGGGCGGCCTGCCCAGTCCTGCTGGATCTGAGCTCCTCGTCCCACCCTCGCCCTCTCCAGTACCAATACCGACATGGACACAACCCTTTCGACCTTGGCTGTGCCAAAAATTGGTATTGGACACTTTGTGCAGCGCTGGGACCCAAGTGAGTTGGCAAACCAGAGGCCTGAGTGGTGGCCCTGGGGCTGGTGGGGTGGGGTGAAGCTGGGTCATCTCGCCTGGCCCCTTAGCAGAGCTCCCAGGCCCTTCCGCTCACTCTTCCTATTGTCTTGGGGTTTTCCCCAGGGCCTTGTGGGAGCCTCCCCTTCCTTGCCTCTGTCGGCTCATGCCCCAAGAAAAGGGGTAGAGGGCATGGCAGCCTGGATGAGGCAGGCCCCAGCTCTCTGCAGGGACGGGCCCTTGGCCTTGTGCTCCACAAGCTGAGGGGAAAAAGGCGAGGGTGGCCACGACCCCTTCCATTTGGTGTGTTGATCCCCAGGTCAGGCTACAGAAAGTGGAGGCCTGACTGGGTGCCCATGCAGATCCTGCACATCCCGAAATGCCCCTCCACGCCCAGTCTCGAGCCCACCTCTGGGTCTCTACCAACCAGGGCAGAGTCCCCAGCGGAGTGGTGAGGCTTCAGCCCTCCAGGAGATGAGGTGTCTCTCTGTGCTTGCGTGTGTGTGTGTGTGTGTGCGTGTGTGTGTGTGTGTGTGTGTGTGTGTATGCAAGTGTGGGTGCCCTTTGTACTGGGAAAGGGCATGTGCAGATTAGGGAAAGCCTCCGCCATTGAGGGCTGGCCCTGAAGCAGGAGCACACAGAGCTCAAGGGCGGGGGATTATAGCCCTGAGGAGTGTTGGAAGTAGAGTCCCAGGCCTCCAGAATACACCAGGGGTCCCTGGAGACACAAAGGGAAAAGACCACACCACTCACTTGCTGATTGGCTTTGGGCCAGTCACTTACCTTTTCTAGCCCTCAGTTTCCTTAGCTATTGGTGACAACTGAGACTAGTCCAGTGGTTTAAATTTTGGGAGGCGGATTCCTTTGCCTGCCTCCTACAGCTGCCCTGCTGCACTGTGTGTTGGGATCAAGGGAGTGGATGGATGAGCTGGACTCCGGGGGCTGAGACAAAGACCCTGGGAGGGATAAGCCAGGGTCCAATACCAGCTGGCTCTGTGACCTTGCGCAAGACACTCAACATTTTCGTCATCCTTCAAATCGGAAAACCATAACAACCACAGTGAGGACTGGAGATGATGGAAGAGAAAACCCAGCAGTGCCTGGATGTCAGCCCAGGGAATGTCCCGGCCTCCGCCCTGCAGCCCCGCTGTCTGCATGCAGGGGGCGAGCGCTGCTTGGGAATTCGCCCTGCCTGGCCAGGTCCAGCCTGGCAGCACAGGAGGCTCTGGGGTGGGTTGGGGCTGGCCCTCAGGCTAGGAGTGGACCCTCCCTTGGCCTCATCACGGGGTGTTCCCCATCACAGTCCACCGTGCATCTTTCCTGCAAGCGGGTCTCACCCTGGTCGCTCCCTCCTGTTTGGGTGTCAGATGCTGTTCTGGTCCTGTTCCTGGGGGTGGGGGTTCTAGACCCGGTGAGTCTGCAGACCTCTGGGTGGGGGGAGGGAGGAGGAGAGAACCACGTCAAACTGGGCTCCTCTAGTGTGCTGTGTGTGAGCTTGGGAATGGAAAATAACGGCACCTTCCTGGCAGGTGGTCAGAGGATGAAATGAGGTTGTACATGCAAACACCAGGTACACAGTAGGCACACAGTGAATGCAGCCGGTACCATTATGATTATTTTCTCCATCACACTGCTGACAGACCACCCTGTGTTCCTTTCTGAAGCAAGTTCTCAGAATTCCTGGGCCCCCAGACCACGAACTCAGAATCTCGGGGTGTGGGTGGGTGGGAATCTAAATCTGAATTTTTGTCCAGTGCCCGGTGTGATGCTGCCACCCTGATGTTTTCAAACTACTGTCTCAGGAGGGGAAGATGGGCACCAGCCACACTGCTTCCTGCCCCCCTTGTCTCCAGGGGAAATCGAGATATGGTGAGGGTGAGAAGGCAGGATGTGGCTGAAGGGCCAGATGAACAGCCCGGGGCCCGTGGAGGTGTGTGCGCCTGTGTGTGCATGCCCGAGCTTTTGTGTTGGGGCAGGAGCTCGTCCTTGGTTAGTGTCAGCACAGCCTGAGGAGGCGAGTGACCTCCAATGTAGGACATGGTTTCAGTGCCCTACAGGCTGAATCCCCTAGAGGCTGCCCTTTCCTCTTCCTCCCACCCTGACTGTGGTGGCCTCGGGCCCCTCTGTGTCTGGGCCTTGCGTCACCCCCGGCTCTGGCCCTGGCTCTTTGAGCTCCTGGGCAGCCTCGCCTAACCCCAGGGACTCCAGCTCTATCGTGTCCCCTTGCCCTGGTCCCAGCATCTCCCCAGTCCCAAGCTCCCTTGGGGTGCAGGCTTGTTCTCAGCTCTCATCATGCTTAACTCAGGGTTAACCAACGGTTCCGGGGAGGGGTGCAGGGTATTCATTGACATTCAAAAAGGCAGCCCAGTTTGGGCCTTGCCGTCAATGACTTCATTGGCCACATTTACACTGCTTGGGGCCTGCATTTATTGAGTGAAGCTGAAGCAGCCTCCTCTGTCTGGGAAGCCCACAGTCCATGGTTAAGTGGCGAGGGGAGGGGGGCATGAGGCCTTTTGAGCCCCTGAGCCCAGGTGTGCATGTGGCGCACGAATCTGTGTGGGTCTCTCGTCTGTGTGTGTTCAGAGGGCACAGCTCAGCCCAGGCTGCCCAGCAGTGAGGAGAGGCTCTCAGGCCCACTCCCAAATGGGAGTCCTAGGGGTGGTCTGGGCCTGGGCCTCATAGGAGGAGGATCCAGGAACGTGGGCCAAGGCCTGGAGGGGCATATGCATGGAACGGGGTGAGTGTAGGAGTGGCGCCTGCTGGAGCCCCAGCTCTGCAGGAGGCTGGGAAGGCCAGGCCCCAGAGTCCGTGGAGGCCTAGTCCCGCCCTACCCTGCTGCCCGTCCCTCTGCCTCCCTGCCTGGGTCAGAGCTGGACGACTGGTCATCAGGGTGGCACCTCTTGGGTCCCTGCCTCCGGCTATACAGGCCACTCTCCCAGTCCCAGGCCGAGCCTTCCAAGTCCTAAGCCAGGTGTGAGTCATCTCCCCCAACAGCCTGGGTCTCGGTTTCCCCACTGGGCAAAGACATCTCTTTCCCCAGACTCTCAAAGGCGGCCATGACCCTTCCTGCTCTCGGACATAGATTCTGGGTCTTTCTGGTCCCTCCCAGCCAGAGATTTGTAGGGTTTCTTTAGGAAAGTCCCTTGCCTCATGCTCCTCTGCATCTCCAGGACTAAGAGGGACCTAGTGCACCCCTTCCTCTGACATCCCCGACACACCCTCTGCCCTACGCGCTGGGCCCCCCTCACAGATTCTTTCCTGCCAGGCTGGAGCCTCAGCTGAGCTGCACCCACCTTCCCTTTCCACCTCCTCTCCATTTCTGCTGGACCTGCCCATGATCTCACTCACAGCCCTCGCAGGCCTTGGCCCACTGATAAGGGGAGGGTGTTATCAGGGAAAGTCAGGGAGCAGGTAGCTATTTTCTTGCAGGAAGTTTTAGTGTGTTTCTACTTATAAAGTATAGTTCTTGTTCCATCCTTATGGGCTGGTCATGGCTAATTAAATGAAAATTCATTTTTAAAGTAATGTTAAGTCATGGTCATTTTTGTCTGCCTATTTATCTCCTTGCTCACGGCTTTCTAAACCCTTTTTTTTTTTTTCAGGTATGAGGGTCCTCTTGAGCATTTCTTTTAGGAGTGGGCGTCTTGTGGCAAGGAACTCCCTCAGCTTTTATTTATCTGGCAAAGTTTTTATTTCTCCATCTTGTCTGAATGATATTTTTGCTGGATAGAGTATTCTTGGCTGACAGTTTCTGTCTTTCAGAATTTGGAATATATCATTCTGCTCTTTCCTAGCCTGTAAGCCTTCTGCTGAGAAATCTGCTCAAAGCCTGCTAAGGGTTCCTTTGTAGGTTATTTTCGTCTGCCTTGCTGACCTTAATATTTTTTCTTTGTCATTGACTTTTGCCAGTTTTACTAATGTATGCCTTGGACAAGGTCTTTTTAGACTGGTGTCGTTAGAAGTTTTATTAGTTTCTTTTACTTGTAATTGCAGCTCCTTCCCCAGGTTTTGGAAATTCTCAGCTATTATTTCTTTAAACAAGCTTTGTGTTCCTTTCTCCCTCTCTTTTCCCTCTGGAATATCTATATTCCTTAGGTTGCATTTCCTAATTGAGTCGGATGTTTCTCCAAGAATATCTGCGTTTCTTTGTAGTCTTCGTTCTCTCTCCTCCTCCATCTGAAGCATTTCTATATTTCTGTCCTCTAAATTGCTTATTCTGTCCTCCATTATTTCTGCACTCATTTAAGGACTCCAGATTTTTCTTTATCTCATTCATTGTGTTTTTCCTCTCTGACATTTCTGATTGGTTTTTCTTGATAGTTTCAATCTCTTTTGTGAAGAATTCCCTCTGGTCATTAATTTTATTCATGATTTCCTTGAACAATTTTTCTGAGTTTTCTTGTAACTTGTTTAGTTTTTTCATGATAACTATTGAGAATTCTCTGTCATTTAGATTGTAAATAGCGCTGCCCTCAGGATTGATTTCTGGGTGTTTGTCATTTTACTTCTGGTCTGGTGTCTTAGTTTACACTTTCATACTATTTGATGGGGTGGATTTGATCCTTCGCAGAGTGGTAGCATCAGGTTACAGATTTCACCTGCTGCCACTGGGGGGTGACAGGACCTGTGTATTCCGAGCCTGCCCCATGCCCTGGCAGCTGTGCCTGTCCTTTGGAAGTTATGCTGACAGAGCCTAGCTGCATTTGACTGCTGGATGCTGCTGATTTACACATATATGTGCTGGCGCTCTGGCGGGGGTATCTTGCTCTGGCTGACCAACAGTACTGGTGTGCTTGGTGGGGGAGGGGCGTTTTTTTTCCTGTGCACAAGACTGCGGGTGCTTCTCCTCTGTCCTTGCTCTCTGCCCTCCTGGCATGCTGGGCTTGGTGAATACGCCCCAGTGATTGCCTAGCCTCCTCAGAGTGGAGCTGTCCCACAGGCTGGGAGGCAACTCAGAGAGCGAAGGCATTCCCACGAATGACTGCCCCCTCCCCCTTCTCCTCTCAGAGCTGCAAGCGGTCCTGCGCCCTAGGTGTCTGCCAGTGGGGGAGGTAGAGGAGATTCCCCTTACCTCTTTCCACTGCCTCCCAGGCAGTCCTGCACCTCCACATTCAGAGGTATGGCTGCATGGGTCTCTCAGACATCTGTTGTGTTGTTTGAATGTCCTCTGTTGATTTATGACTGTCCTTTTCATTGTATCTCAGCAGGGAGAGTCTAAGGGAAGAGCTCACTCTGCCATGATGCTGACGTCACTCCCTTTGTCATCGACTTTTGCCAGTTTTACTGTTATGTGCCTTGGAGAAGGTCATTTAGTGTTGATGTAATTAGGATTTCTATTGACTTCATGTAGTTGTAAGTCCAGTTACCCCCCCCAGGATTGGGAAATTCTCAGCTATTATTTCTTTGAAGAAGCACTCGGCTCCTTTCTCCCTCTCTTCTCTCTCTGGTATACCTATAGTCCTTAGAATGCTTTTTCTAGTTGAGTTGCATATTTCTCGAAGAATTCCTTCATTTTTTTAAAAATCTTAGTTGTCTCTACTCCTCCACCTGAAGGATTTCTATTACTCTATCCTCTAAACCACTAATTCATTCCTGCAAACATCAGCTCTTTTTTTTTTTCATGAGAAAGATTGCCCCCTGAGCTAATATCCATTGTCAGTCTTTGTTTTTCACTGAAGAAGATTAGCCCTGAGCTATCATCTGTGCCCATATTTGCATCACTAATATTTTAGTACTGTGATCAACGGCTTTGGAACAACACTTAAGTTCATAACTTTATAATTACGTGGATAACCACACAGATAGCAAAATACACAGCCCAAATTTTAGTATCCCCTCCATAATGGACCTCAGTCCTTGAGGAGTCCCGGAGAAGGTGACTGTAAACCAATCAAGGTTACTGCCTGGAACCTCAGGTGAAATCTGATGTAGCCAAGTAGCCTGCTGTCTAATAGTCCAACAAGTAATGTAAGAACCTGAGAGTCATTTATTACTCATCTATAGAAGGCTGTCTTGTGCACAGCAACTTGCAGTGTCATGAGTCCATTTGACCATTCGGAGAAGTCAGCGTCCAGAGTATGAAGCCAGCCAAGGTTTGGGAGATCCCAGTTGTGATGTACTTCTGTGGCATGATTCTTGTTCCCTGTGGCATTTTCAATATGGTCCCATCCGATCCAAGAATTCAATAGGACCCAGTCTCCATGACAAAGATGCTGCAGAGAATCCTCTGACGGTGTCTAGTTCCTTGGTGTGAGCTCTCTTCAGGGCTTTTGGATCATCTCTGGAACATAGAAAGGGTCTCCCAAAGTTAGGCCTATGTTGTGTCAGCAAGTAACCAGGTATTTAATAGGAAGAATTTTTAGAAAAAAAAGCAAGGTTAATGGGTTTGGAGCAAATGATAAACCAATTTCTGAGCCCAGGGTATGGTTAGTCAAGAAGCTCTCTGCATGTCAGCGTTAAAGCATCCCCTGCAGTTTAAAATGTCTCCGATGATGTCATCAGGTGTTCAGTTAAACTTTTTTGTGTGTGTGTGAGGAAGATCAGCCCTGAGCTAACATCCATGTTAATCCCCCTTTTTTGCTGAGGAAGACTGGCTCTGAGCTAACATCTATTGCCAATCCTCCTTTTTTTCCCCAAAGCCCCAGTAGATAGTTGTATCATAGTTGCACATCCTTCTAGTTGCTGTACGTGGGATGCTGCCTCAGCATGGCCAGAGAAGCGGTGCTTCGGTGTGCGCCCAGGACCCGAACCTGGGCCACCAGTAGCAGAGCACGTGCACTTAACTGCTAAGCCACAGGGCAGGCCCCCCAGGTAAACCTTTTGAGTGGCTTACACAGAAATAGGCATGAAGATTGTCCGAACATGGGCTGTCGTGGTGCTCTCTCTTAGGTTTATATCAAGTACCCCAGCTTCAGTTTCCCGGGCTTCAGGAAAAAGCGTGGTTTTAGTTCTCAATGATTTGAAATGAAAAGGAAAGAAAAAATTGAAAACATTAATTTGGAGATCTTATCAGATATTTGAGGAAACTAGAAGAATTCAGGATCCAGTCCAGTTTACAAATAAAAAACAAAAACCTTCAAGTTTTTAATTAACAGAACCAAAATCCAACATCCACAAATGTGTATTATAGTTTCTATTGAAACATAATTTGGCTCTTGAAATTTACCTTCATTTTTACCAAAGATAGCAAAATTAAAATTCATTCGTTTCTAAAATAACTCTAGTTTTAATAAACTTTGTGCAATTATTTACATAAGTACAGCAAGAATAGCAATTGATCACATAGGTTCTTTTAAATCTGCTTTGCTGGAACTTTTTATAATGAATCTCAGCTTGAACTTTAAAGGCCCCTCCAGGCCAGGAAAGTCAAGCCAAGGTCTTGTCATCAGACTCGGCCTAGGATACCTGCAGATGTGGGCGAATTCCTCTTTCCTCTTGAGGATCACCAAAATATCCTAAGGTTCTGTCCTCTGCCAAGGAAATGTCCTTCTTTACTGGCCTGGTAAGGTTTCTGGGAACCCTGTAAGCAAGGTGCCAGGCCAATATTTTTTCAGTGGCTTTATTGCAGAAAGTCCAATCTTTGCTTCTCAAAGGTGTATTGTCATATCCGAGTTTATGTATCTTTCTCTCAAACACGACATTCCAGTCAAAGCTTTGGTAATATAACTCGTTTCCAATTGTGTCCTGCTATAAGGAAAACAGATTCTTATTAAACTTACACAAATAACTATATTGCCATGAAAGTAAGAATACTTAGTCATCAGGAGTTTTTCAATGCTGGAGGGATCAGATAAGGGAAAAAAAGAGAAATGCTTCCCTTTTTCTTAGAAAATTCTATAAGTCATAGTTAGCTTAAGAGAAAAGAGAAAAAGGTTTCCTTAAATCTAGAAAAACAAAGCATTAAATATCAACAATATTTCAAACAAAAGGTCATAAAAATTATAATCATCCTCATCAATTTAGTTAGTCCTATGTTATCAACTTTTGATCTTCTGCTAGTTGTTCCATGAGGCCACTAGTTTCTCAGTTACAGTTTTGTAATTTCTTACCCAGCTCAGTTTTGTAATCTGAAAGTTTATCAGAAACCTGTATTATAGAGCAAGTGTCAGAATCCTTTCCATGAATCTCTCTGAAGGTGAAACACATTTGGAAAATCATCAGAGTAGAACCACTGTCTGCAAATGACAAATCATTCAAAAATAGCAAATTGACAAAGATAGTTGGCTCTTTCTGTAACATACAACACTTTGAGATAATGACTAAAATTATGACTGACAAGCAGGACTGATCAGAATTTTTGGAATGTTATATAATTTTTCCAAAAAAAACATGTTAATAACATTTACCCACACAATATAACTTTGGAAGGCTTATTATCATTTAGTTGATAATGATTCCCATGTAATTTAACATACCGAATAAGTTTAGTTTAATATCTTCCTCTTTATAGAAAGAGAGAACCAAATCTTTGAGACGTCTCAGGGCTAATTGGAAATTCTCAAACTTTTCTTTTTCAGTCAAAGAAAGACTTTAATTTGGGAGGAAGTTCATCAAAAATATCAAAAACGTTTAAAACACTTGGTCACATAGGAAACAGTGCTTAGTTATTCATTTAATCAAGGTGAAAGCAGAATCAGGCAAAGGCAACAGGGAGTTAAAACAGTCAAAAGACATTAATAGAGACCTCAGTTTTTTGAACATAGGGAATTATTTTAACAGAAAATGGATTTTCTGTCTTTTAGGAAGACTTACTCAAAGGTAAAGAAAAACTTTATATAACCTCTTTATCAAGAGCAGACCAACAGTTCAAGAGAAATTATCTTTTTAAGAGAGAAAGCCAAATTCTAATTCTGCATCAGCTTACTTTGGATATGAAAACTTATTTACTTAATTAAATTCATTTCAACCTTAGCCAACTTGACCGTACACAAAACTCCTCAGGGTTTTACTTTTGCAAAGCTTCTGTTGCTTACATTTTACATTCATAATTTGTCCCATACCTTCTATTTTCTTTCCTTGTACCTTAGGACAGATTTCTCTTTCTTAACAAAACAAACAGAAATCTCTCTATGAATCATACCTTCTTTACTGAAAAGATACATTTTCCTTTCCTTGTATACAGACTTTCTGGAAATATGTGCTTTCACATGGAAAATTATTCAGCATGCACAAAACATGTTTATTAATCAACTTAAGCATCTTTTAGTTTCCCTGGGAACAGAAACCAAAGGCAGACAAATCTATGGTTAGTAATCAATTCCTAATATTTTCTCTTATGTGGAAATCACCTAGATAATCAACAGATTTTATCATTTAACTTAATTTAGCTAAACTCTTAAGTTTAAGTTACCAAAAAAGATTTGGAAGCTGTTTTTCAAGTGTATATGCCATAAAACATAATTATTGCACCCAAAACCTCTTACCCATTTGTATCTATCTAAATTATTTGTTCCCAATAATTATATTTAGGTTACTCACAAAAATTTCATGTGACATTCATCCATTAGCCATCATCTTAAGTTGTTTGAAGTACGTACACCATACTGTGATCATTGTTAAAAGTTCCCCAAAAAACCTTTATCCTTTTCACCTCTATTTAGTTTACTTGTTTGCAATAATTATGTTTAGATTGCCTAGAGAACCCTCATGAGACATCAGACAAAATCAGCCTTTATTCAAAGTTATTATTTTTGGCTAAAAAATTTTGTCACAAGCATAACATGTTTGCACCATATCCAATGTTGATAAATCTGAAAACATATTTATTTTAATCAAACCAAGAAAGTTAAATAAGCTTTTATTTACCAAAGATCATTTTATATCATGAAACTTGAAAGACATTTGGGTTAGTTTCTATTACTTTTACACATAATTTAAATAAGCACTTACTTTAAGCCAATTACATAGAGCTTTAGAAGTTATATCATCTGTAGGCAGACAAATATATATAGAGAGACTTACATGTGGATAGATGGAAACAGAGATCTTTAAAACTTTAGCCAAGTTGCAGTTATAAAAATGAGAAGAACAGTTGGATCCAAATGGCTCCCTCGCAAATAGACCTACTCAGATGGCCAAGGATTTTTACTTAAGATTCTTTTTTGTTGTAAGGATCCTTTTTATAGCTGTTTTTGACATCATTTTGTCTTTTGTCTTTTAATTGTATTTATGTATGTATGTATGTATGTATGTATGTATGTATGTATGTAGTGCGGAAGATCAGCCCTGAGCTAACATCCGATGCCAGTCCTTCTCTTATTGCTGAGGAAGATTGGCCCTGGGCTAACATCTGTGCCCATCTTCCTCTCCTTTATATGGGACATCGCCACAGCACGGCCTGATAAGTGGTGGGTCAGTGCACACCCGGGATCTGAACCTGCGAACCCCAGGCCACTGAAGTGGAGCACGTGCGCTTCACGGCTTGGCCACTGGGCCAGGCCCATTTTGTCTTTTAGAAGCTTCTGCATATTACTCAAAGACTGTATTACATTATGAGAGCTTTTGAATCCTCTTTCTTAAGGGTGACTCTTAAGGTGGACTTGAAACGGTACCCCAGCCTGTCCATTACCATTCCAAATTATCCTAAAAGTTTACGTACTTCCACTTGCTTAACTTGAGTTCAGGAATTTCGGGGGAGTTGAAGTGGGGAAGCTCCACAGGAGAGGAGATTTGGTTTCTTTCACTAGCAGGGCCACTGGCATCCCCCAATCTGGCGTGTTTAATTACTTAATTATTTTCTTTGAAAGAGGCAGGTAGTTAGTCCTGATTTCGTTTAGAAGCCTCAAAAGATTAAAATAGGCTTCCCATTGGTTGTTTAACTTTGTGGCTGGCTTTTTCCAATTGCATATGTAAATACACCAGTTTGGGTAAACTGAAGTTGCCCCCTTTTGGCCATTTTAAAGTAAGGTCTCCTTTAGCATGTTTAAGTAACATTGGCTGAAGGGTGGATTTATATGCCCTTACAATATCAGGCAGGGGAAACGTTCCCCAGCAAGACACAATATTTTATCCCCATAACATAATCTATAATAGCATCAGGCAAAAGAGATGTAATCATTTTACGTAAAGCCCACTTAACTGTACTAATTTTTCAACGACATTTTATTTCAATTTTATCAATTTTTATACCTCTCATCATAGCTTTCATTAGGATTCCATCAATAAGTCTCTGTCTTATAATATTGTGTAGGGAAAGCATTCCCAGCCAGACATAACATCCGTTTCCGAAAAAACATCCAGGCGAAGTTGACATGATCTCTTCCTATAATATTAGCTCAAACATTATAATCTTTATGATCTTATCAAGATTAGCATTCTAACTGTTACCCCCAACAATTGTTGGTCAGATTTCTCATTGTGATTTCCTGCTTTCTGGCTTAAAAATATTTTTTTTCCCCAAACTGGGGTGACTAGAACAGGCCTGTCTGAGGTCTTTTAATCTTGCGGGGCCAGTAGGGGGTCCTTTCAGCCCACCTAACTTTAGGCGGTGTTTTATGAAAACCTTTATGTTAACCTCATCCATGTCTGTTTTATTTATCCCATTTTTCTGTTTAATAACTAGCTAAAGATTTCCATCCTGCTGAGATGAGTCCTGTGACTCTTTCCTTTTCTGATTCCTCTTTGTTTTTCCCCCTTTTAATATTTGTCTTATTTACCCCACTGTCTTACTTACCTTAGTTTCCCTTAGAATACAAAAAATACCTTTAAAAATTTCCAACTTGCTGGGAAGAGTCCCTTTTTTTTTCTCTCAGCTTGCTTTTATTCTTCTGTTAACTTGTTTTTGTTGGGGGAAGAGGGAGAATCTCCCTCTGCACTTTTCCTTAAGGTTCTTTTGGCTGGCCAAATAATCAACAAGACAGGTTAGCAGGAGAAAATAATACCAAGTTTAATAACATGTATACATGGGAGAAACTCAGAAATGAGCAACTCGTCCCTCTGTCTAAGCTGCTTCCTTAAGTATTGCAGCTAAAGGCGAGGAGGGTGTTGGGGGTGGGGAGCGGCCTGGGACTTCAGAGGGCAGGAGGACAATTCTTTTCGGGGTCATCTTTAGATAGTGTGGTCAAGGAGAGACAGAGTTTTTGATAAAAGGGGCTTGGTGCCCCTCCCATTGTAACATCTATTTTACATTATCTTTATAGCCATCATGATAGAAGATCTGTTCCAGGAAGGAGCCACCATGTCAAATTCTTTAGGCAGTTAGTGGGGGAGGTCAAATGTCCTTCAGAGAAAACAATCAAGGTAAAGAGATATATTTCAGGGTGGCCAAATTTTGATCTCCCACAATTTCATTAGCCTCTGTAAGACCACAAGAGGAAGCTGAGACCCCAAATTTGGTTAAGTTTCATCTGTTTTTTTCATAGGTTTATAACTGAAAACATCCCAGTTTTGCTATACATGACCCAGAGGGCTGCCACTGGGAGTCAAATCCGAGTTTCCCATTATGGCACCACTCACAAACACACATTACCTGCATTCACACACGTCCACACAAGTGTCAGAACAGATGGAGCCAAGAGTTAGTCCTTTCTACAAATTGGGACTCCCTCCGAACAGACTCCAGTAACGCAGAACAAAACCCCTGAAACAGGCAAACAAATTTCACATTCACATACACATGCACACACACAAGTGTCACAGGAGACGGAGAGCAGAGTTAGTCCTCTCTGCGTGAGAGCTCTGGTCCTTTCAACATGGTCAGAGCCCCCTGACCACACCTTTTACCCACGCAAAATCAATTTTCCCTCTTCTTTTGTATTTATCAGTTTACCCCACTAGGTGGTCCCAATAAATAGCGCAGCTCTTGCAAAATCATTGAGCACATGAAGGAGATATGAAGCATGTCAATTCCATCTCTATGTCTTTCACATCATTTGATGCCTGAGAGAGCCATATTATGGGTTCCTGGGTTCGGGGTGGGTAGCGAGCCTCTGGTGTTACCTAGCAGCCAACAAGACACAAGGTCAATTTTATTCTTCTGAATTTGGGGCCCAGTATCAGAAAATAGCAACCTCAAAGAGTCATTGCCCTGTGTGAGTAGAGGTGTCTGAGGACAAGAAATGGTCACTGTGTTGGCTGTGTCGTTCATCAGACTAACAATCCTGTAGATGGCACAGCAGAAGGTAAAATAACAAGCACTCAGCCTTTTCAGTTTTTTTTAGAAGTGAGGAATCTCCTATCATTCTCTTAATTCTCTTTTATCATTCTATTAATTTGCTTATAATGAAGATTACTCATTGAGGTTAAGTGAGATAATAAGTCTCTACCATGGCTAGAATAGGCAGAAACTAAATAATAAGTTTTTAGTGGCTCGGGATGCAAAGAGACTGTTCTACAAAGATCATTTCTCTTCCAAGCTACCAGGTCTTCCTGTCTATTATACCTACACCATTAAAAAATTAATTTTAGTATATTTCAATATATAGATAGTTTAAATGTGCATACATATATACAGTTGTATGATAACAAATGAAAATATCTAAAGGTTTCAACTTTAGTATTTAAAATATAATCTCACCAAGTAGAAGACAACATTCTTACTACATGTTTTTTAACCTCTTAATTTGAATATCGTGAAGAAAACTATGTTTCTAGAGACAAGAAAATAAAAGTAACAATAATTGTGTGTTGATGAGGGACTTTTGCTCTCTGTTTTTAATCAAAGTAATTTCCTCAGAATGTTCCAATTTAATTACTCCCATTCAATATCAGCCTTTTTTAAAGCAAAGTAGGAACCTTGGAATTACATATTTTATCCATGTTTAGGAATAATACAATCACTGTTGAAATTGAAGTGACCTCCAAAATGGCCACTACACTTCAACACGCAGGAGCTCTGAAAATGTGTGCAGCGGCTGCCTCTTGGCCAAGACTCCCTGTCGGTTGGTGGTAGCAGCTCTGAGGCTCCTTTGTGGCGCCTGAGTCCCAGTTGGGGGAATCTTCCAAACACAGAGGGTTCAGAGGCTCAGTGGCTAAAAGGAATGACAATTGCCAGCTGCATCTAAGAGAGAAGCCAGTTATTGTCTCACATACTAAGCAGCTCAGAGGGAGGGAGTCAAGGCTGGGGCAGTGACTCAACAAGGTCCTCACATGTTGTCTGTGTAGCTTGTTGACTTGTTGGCTAACGGGTCCAAGGGGGCCCCCCGGCCAGCACGTCTAGGTTCAAGACAGGAAGCAGGAACAGAGCTGTGCCAACTGTGTCCTTTCCCCCTTTATCAGGAAGGCGAAAAGTTTTCTAGAAACCTTGAACAGACATCCTCTTATATCTCATCGACCAGAATTGTGTCATGAAAAGCCTGGAAATGAGGAAGCCTGCAGAAATTATTTTGCTGCCCCTTCCCCCACAGTATACTTTCGGGATACTTCAAAGGAAAAACTGGAGACAGATGAGCAATGAGCACTGTTTGCTTCAATTAGCACTTTGCCTGGGAGGGAGATTGGAATCACCTCCTCTCCCCATGTGTTTCTCTAATCTCATGTTGTGTGGGAGCCAAGCTCACAGGTGCAGGAACTCTCAATCCCCAGCATGGGTCGGGGTGGGGGTGTGCTGTTGGAATTGACGGTCACAGGCTGCAGAGCCCCTAACCCAGCCCTCCTCAGCCTCTGTGATGCCCAGCCTCCTCAGCTGGGACTTCCTGCCTTCCACCCTAGGCTTGGCTTTGGAGCTCACTATGGATTCAGCAGTCACTGTGGACATACGGTTCTCAGAGCCAGTATCGGGGAGAGAGCCTGGGGGAACTGGAGGTCCAGCCATGCAGCTCTGGAAGGATGGCATGCCCCTCATGAAGGAGCGCCATCACCCGCCTCAGGTCCCGCTTCCCTGTCTCCTCCTGAGCCTGCTCGCTGCCTTCACTGGAGTCCTGCTGGTCGCTGTCAGCGGACTCTTCTTCGCGTTCCCGTGAGTCTCCCACACAAGCTGGCAGGTTTCTTACAGAGAGACAGAAAGGAAGACAGAGAGTCCGGACAGGGGAAGTGCAGAAGTGGCGTCAGGGAAGGGAGGATATTCTAGGCAGAGGCAGCCGAATATGCAAAGGCTCAGAGGCATAGAGTGCTTGGTGCCTTTGGGAGCTGTTGGTGGCTGGGAATATTGGGTGACATTTGGTGGAGCCTCTCTGGGTCTGTCACTACCCTGGCTATTTAGAGCAGGCTTTGAGGTCTGTGATTCCTGACCAGGTGTATTGAGTCCCGTGGGGAGCTTTGGGTCCCCCAGCTCAAGGCTGAGTCCTGCTCTGGTCTCAGTTGCAGATGGCTGGCCCAGAATGGGGAGTGGGCCTTTCCCATTGTCACAGGCCTCCCATTGTTCGTCCTCACCTTCAGCAGTCTCGTTTTCCTGAACTTCTCAGACCCTGACATCTTGCACCAAGGTGAGCTCTTGGGCCCCTGGGAGAAGGAGGTAGCACCCTAAAGGCTCCTGCATGCAGGGATGATTCCTCAAGTGCTCCTCCCCTCTCCCCTCCTCGGCCCTCAAGACACTGTTACTCCACTTCCCATTTGCTTGGGCCCTGCTTCTGTTGCTTCATTTCCCAAGCCACCGAGATGTGGAACAACAGCATTCTGGAGGCTTTCCAATTGCTCTGGAGGGGAGGGCCAGGGCAGGCCAGGGAGAAAAGCCAGCTCTTGGCAACCACTCCGTTCTGTTTTCTTCTTTCCCACTGCACAAACTCCTTACATCAATCACAGTTCCAAAGGCCTGCGTTCTCACAGAACTCCTCTGGCTGGAAGTCTACCTTCCCTTGGATTGCCAGCCTCTCCGAGTTTGGTCAGCTTTCTCAGTGGGGACTAGGATTCCCCTGCCCCCCTCCTCCCCTGCACCTTCCCTGAGCCCAGTGATGCTGTGGGCCTGGCCTCCACCCGCCAGCAGCAGAGTGATGAAGGGCTCCTGCTGCTGCCCAAACCTCTTCCCATGCCAGGCCCCAATGCACAGGGCCCCAGGACGGTGTGTGTGGTATGGGTGAACCACATAGCCTTCCGCCTGCAGTGGTGGCCACAGTGCTGCTTCCACCGCCGACCCCTCACCTGTTACTGCCCCTGGTGGAGGTGAGCGCCCTTGTGATCTGCCCCCTTCATCCCTGCTCCCCCACTGGCTCAGTACCTGGCTGGGCCGAGGAGGCCCACTTGCACAGGGGACCAGTAGCAGTCCTGAAACCACTTCCAGGAGTGCTAAGGTGAAGGGTGGCAGTAACTCCTAGCCACTCTTGGTCACCCATGCAGCTCACTGCCTCCCTGCCTGCACCTGTCCTGGGAGGCTGGCCCCTGCCGACCCAGGTGCTGACACGCCCAGGAGCATCCACATCTATGCTGAGCCTGGCCAGGCCAGGGGAAGGAAAGGCATCCCTGTCCTACCCCAGGGCTCGCTGACACTAGATGCTCAAGGGCCCCACGGCTGGCTGCAGGCCTAGCCCGGGGAGCTTTACCTGTCCTCTTCTGGAGTCCAGAACGCTGCCCGCTTCGCTCTGCCCAGGACTTAGAACACCACTGCAAGTGTGTCAACAACAGCATCGGTCAGTGCAACTTGGGCTTCTTCATGCTGCTCGGTCCTGTCCCTATGCCTCTCCTCGGGCGCCACGCTGGTCACCTCCGTGGTCTTCCTGGTGCACACGACTCACCTGCCCTTCTGCATGGACAAGGTCATCCGGTCACCACCAGGCTGCTGGGCCCACTTGGGGAGCAGTGGGGAGGGCGTGGACAGCCGAGGGGCAAGGTACTGGGGGGCGGGGGTGGGGGCGAATGGTAGGCGGGGTTAGAGAGAGAAAGGGTGAGGAGGACCAGTCTGGACCAGGTGAAGAAGGTAGGGCCGGGGAGATGGGTGGGGCTAGGATGCACTGCCGCCAGTGGAGAATCTAGCCTATTCTTGGATGGAGGGTGTTAAAGATGGACAGGGGGCCCGGATGGCAGGGTGGGGTGAGGTTTACCTGAGGTTGGAGGGTGGGGTGAGGATGGACTGGCAGGTCATGGGCGGGGCTGTTAGGGGCGGAATCGGGGTGAAGGGTGGGGCCGAGGGGGACCATTGGGGATGCAGCTCCTTAGCTCGTGGGCAGCATCTTGGTGATTGTACCCCCAGGCGGCTTCCTGGTGCCTCTCTTGGTGCTTCTGCTGATGAAGGCCAGGTCGGTGAGCGCCGCCCAGCACTCCTACGAGGACAAGGTACGCGGGTCCCCGGGGGCGCCACGACAGCGGGCTCTGGGCGGTCACCTTGCGCCTCCAGGGCCTCCGCACTTTCCGCCCTTTCTCCCCCGCCCCGCTCCTCATGGCCTGACCTCCCTCGAAAGTGCCTCATTAGCCCTTCAGACGCAGATTCAGCTCAGATCTCACCTCCTCTGGGGCTCCGGGGTCCCTCTCCCTCCCACGTGCACTGCGTCGAGGGCCTGCTGTGTGCTAGGCCGCGCGTGCATTATTTTGAGCGCTTGGCGTGGAGGTGAGGAAGGCCCCATCCTGCGCTCCTGTTGATAACGAACCTGAAGTCAGAATAACTCCCGCCCGACCCCCTGAACACTGAGAGAGGGGCCTGCCCTGCGCTGACCAGGGCAGACTTAGGGAATGGAGAGTTCAGAGAGGACCCCTGTGTAGAGGGTTTGGGGGACAGAAGGCAGAGGGGAGGGCATTGCAGGTGAGGGGCAGAGCTTGCAAAAAGGCAGTGAAGCCTGAAAGTCTGTGGAATGTTGATAGGATGGTGAGGAAACAGTTGTAATTGGAGCAGAAAGTGGATGGGAAATCAAGTGGACTGCTAGGGACTGGTAAGATGGAAAAGGCCCAGAAAGTCTGGTGGAGCATTAGTATTGGTGCCATGGAAACCTGGAAGCCAGGACAGGATTTTTTTTTTTTTCTTTTTAACGTGGAGTAAAGTTCACCCATTTTTAGTGCCCAGTTACAGGAGTTTTGACAAATGCATGTAGTTCTGTAACCACCACCGTATTTAAGATTTAGAACCGTTCCATCACCCCCCAAAATCCTCTGAAGGCTTTTTGTAGTTAGTTTCTCCTGTACCTCCTGCCCCTGGCAACCACTGATTTGTTTTCTGTCCTTCTAGTCTGTCCTTTTCCAGAGTCATGGAATGTGAATGGAATCATAGGTTTTTGAGTCTGGTGTCTTGCACTTAGCATAATGCATTTGATAATTTTATTTATTTATTTATTTTTTCCCCCAAAGCCCCAGTAGATAGTTGTATGTCATAGCTGCACATCCTTCTAGTTGCTGTATGTGGGACGCGGCCTCAACATGGCCGGAGAAGTGGTGCGTCAGTGAGCACCTGGGATCCGAACCCGGGCCGCCAGCGGCGTAGCATGCGCACCCAACCGCTAAGCCACGTGGCCGGCCCTAGCATAATGCATTTGAGATTCCTCCATTTTGCTGCCCATAGGAGTTCTTTCTTCCTTTTTCTTGCCGTGTACTGTTCCATCGTATGGATGTACCACAGCTTGTTTATCCATTTGCCAATGGAAGGATATTTGGGTTGTTCCCGGTTTTTGGTGATCATAAAGAAAGTGGCTATAAACATTCATGTACAGGCATGTGAACATAAGTTTTCATTATTTATAAGAGTGGCATTGCTGGTTTATACAGTAACTGAATGTTTAACTTGATAGGAAACTGCGAAATCGTCTTCCAAAATGGCTGTACCCTCTTGCATTCCCATGAGTAATGTATTAGAAATCCAGTTGCTTCTGCATCCTAACTAAAATTTGGAATTGTCAGCTTTTGTTGGTTTCTGTTTTTCCATTTAGCTAGTCTAATAAATGTTTAGTGGTATCTCATTATGGTTTGAATTTGCATCTTCCTAACGACTAATGATGTTGAGCATCTTTTCATGTTCTTATTTGCCATCTGTATGTCTTTGATGAAATGTCTGTTCCAATCTTTTGCCCATTAAAAATACTGTGTTGTTTTCTTATTATTGAATTTAAAGAGTTCTTTCTATATTCTGGATTTAAATCTATGATTTGCAAGTATTTTCGGCCAGGCTGTGGCTTGTCATCACATTTTTTCAGAGTGTCTTTCAAAGATGAGAAGTTTTAAATTTTGATAAAGTGCATTTGCAGTTTTTTCTTTGATGGATTGTGTTTTTGGTGTTGTAATTAAGAAATCTTTGCCTAAGCCAAGGTCACCAAGATTTTCTCATCTGTTTTGCTGTAGAAGTTTTATAGTTTTAGATTTTCTGTTTAGGCCTCTGACTCATTTTGGGTTAAATCTTGTATACGTTGTAAGGTGCGGGTCAAGATTTATTTTTTGCATGTTGGTTGTTCCAACACCATTTGTTGAAAAGACTATCCTTTTTCCATTGAGTTGCCTTTGCACATTCCTCAAAGATCAATTGACTCTGTAGGTGTGTGTATTTCTGAACTCCCTGTTCTTTTGCCAGTACCACACTGTCTTCATTCGTAGCTTTGTATTAAGTTTTAAAATCACAGAATGTGAGATTCCAACATTGTTGTGTTTTTTCTTTTCTTTTTTTTTTAATTTTTTGTTTATTGCAGTAACATTGGTTTATAACATTGTAAAAATTTCAGGTGTACGTCATTGTACTTCTATTTCTGCATAGATTACATCATGTTCACCACCAAAATACTAATTACAACCCATCACCACACACATGTACCGAATTATCCCTTTCACCCTCCTCCCTCCCCCCTTCCCCTCTGGTAACCACCAATCCATTCTCTGTCCCTATGTGTTTGTTTATTGTTGTGTTTTTTCAAAGTTCTTTTGGCTATCCTAATTCCTTTCATTTTCCGTGTAAATTTTAGAATCAGCTTGTCTTATACTTCATGTAGATCTCATGAATCAAAATTTATTTCTTTACATTTGACATTTTTACTGTCAATTTAGTCAAACAATTTTTTTTTTCCCTAGGAAGATTCACCCTAAGGTGAGATCCATGGTATCCTCCTCTATTTTGTGGTTTGTGGACCGCCAGCACAGCATCGCCGATAACAGAGTGGTGTAGGTCCATGCCTGGGAACCCAACCCAAGCCGCCGAAGCCGAGCACGCCGAACTTCACCACTAGGCCACCAGGGCTGACCCTAATCAAACTCTTTTAAGCATTTAATTAAAATTTTGATTAGAACACTAGTTTTGGTTAAATCTTTAAACACTTTAAAGGACACAGAACTCAAAATATCACAATGGTTAGTGTTGGTTTTGGCCACAGTGGGACATTCTGGAGCCGTCTTGACTTTTCCTGCCCCAGGGCTCAGCTGCCCTGTATGGGATCCTGGTTCCTTTTGGTGGAGAATAGTGTTGACGAACAAAGTCTTTGTGACAGGGGCATGGGACACAGGGGAGCTGGTGGTGGGCGGAGGTGCTCCTGGGCCCCTTTTGGTCGTGACCACCATTTTGTAGCTAGGGCTCTTGAAGTCGGGGTGAGAGTCGGCCTGCGCTGGGGAGGAGGATGGTGGGTGGAGGGCGGGGAGGACGAGAGCTGGGTCAAGTGTGTTCAGGAGAGGACTTGAACTTTCAGCTTGACCTTTACTGCACTAGGTGCTCAGGACTTTGAACCCCGATTTCTGGGGCCATGTGAGTTTGGTTAGGGAATATGATTGGGCCCGAAAGCACTGCCCTTCCAGATAGTGAAATTCAGTGAAGGCACAAGTTTAGAAGTAATGAGAGGTGGGAAAGCAGAGAAGTAGGGGGAGCGGGGTGTGGAGCCGTCTTTGGAGCAGCTTAATAGAACAAGGCGGATCTGAAAGCATATTTGGAAGGAGGCAGCAGGAGGATGTGTGTGGCCAAAGGAGACAGAGAGGGGGAGGATGCTGCCAAAGGGGGTCCCAGGTGGTGGAGGGATCCCTGAGATGGCAGGAGTTGGGGGTGCGGGGCCAGGAGTCGCGTGGAGAGAGCTCCTCAGAAGTGGGTTGGGGGAGGCCTTGGCTTACCCCTCAGCTTCTCTGCCCTTGGGGTCTTGCTGCAGCCCTGGGCTGGCCTGACCAGCTCAGGGAGGGCAGTGGGGGTGACCTGCCCAGTCCTGCTGGGTCTGAGCTCCTCTTCCCACCTGCGCCCCCTCCGGTACCAATACCTACAGGGATACCATCCTCTGGACCTTGGCTGTGCCGGAAACTGGTATTGGACACTTTGTGCAGCGCTGGGACCCAAGTGAGTTGGCAAACCAGAGGCCTGAGTGGTGGCCCTGGGGCTGGTGGGGTGGGGTGAAGCTGGGTCATCTCCCCGGTCCTTTGGCACAGCTCCCAGGACCTTCCACTCACTCTTCTTATTCTTTCGAGGTTTTCCCCAGTGCCCTGTGGGAGCCTCCCATTCCTTGCCTCTGTCGGCTCTTGCCCCAAGAAACGGAGCAGAGGGCACTGCATCCTGGATGAGACAGGCCCCAGCTCCCTGCAGGGACAGGCCCTTGGCCTTCTGCTCCCAAAGCTGAGGGGACCAGGCAAAGAGGTCCATGACCCCTTCCATCTGGCTTGTTGCTCCCCAGGTACATAGCCGAAGCTGTCAGGGTGCAGAGAGCGGAGGGGCCTGACTGGGTGCCCAGAAGATCCAGCACATCCCGAGGTGCCCCTCCACGCCCAATCCCCAAGCCCACCCTGGACTGGGGTCTGGCCCCCAGGTCCAACCGCTGGGTCTCTACCAACCAAGGCAGGGTTCCCCAGGGAGTGGTGAGGCTGCAGCCCTCCAGGAGATGAGGTATCTCTGTGCATGCATGCCTGTGTGTGTGTGTGTGTGTGTGTGTTTGTGTGTGTGTATGCAAGCGCGGGTGCCCTTTGTACTGGAAAAGGGCATGTGCAGATTAGGGAAAGCCTCCCCCATTGAGGGCTGGCCCTGAAGCAGGAGCACACAGAGCTTGAGGGCGGGGGATTATAGGCCTGAGGAGTGTTGGAAGTAGAGTCACAGGCCTCCAGAATACACCAGGGGTCCCTGGAGACACAAAGGGAAAAGACCACACCGCTCACTTGCTGGTTGGCATTGGGCCAGTCACTTACCTTTTCTAGCTCTCAGTTTCCTTAACTATTGGTGACAACTGAGTCTAGTCCAGTGGTTTAAATTTTGGGGGGCAGATTCCTTTATTTAAAGGCAACTTTTAATGTGAAGCTCAATGTATGAAATATGGAAGTGGAGCTTTAGGAATGATGTGCAGTAGATAATTCATAACCCCCGCACCGCCCCCCAGGGCCCCTGCAGTGGCGTTCTGTGGTGCCTGCCCACTCCTTTGGCTCTGCCTGTGGGAGTGGCACTTTGGACAGTTTCTAGCTGCCGAGCTGGTGGTTCATGCGGTGTGGGGCCGGCACCGTTGGAAAGCCGACATCCTTCACTCTGTGTTTAGATCCACACCGGCCGGCCCAGTGTGGCCCCTGCTGCGACAGGCCCCCAGACGAGGCTCGGTCTGCCTCTCACCCCTTTGGACCTGGAAATGCCAGGAGCCCCGGCACCTAAGGCTCATCTCTTGAGCCCTGTGTGGAGGCTCTCTGCGCCCTGCCCTCGCCCAGTCCCCTGGCGGGAGTGCTGAGACCCCTGAAAGCTCATTAAATACCCTTTGCCTGCCTCCTACAGCTGCCCTGCTGCACTGTGTGTTGGGTTCAAGGGAGTGGGGGGTTTACGTGACTCTGGGGGCTGAGACAAAGACCAGGGGAGGGAGGAGCCAGGGTCTAATACTGGCTGGCTCTGCGATCTTGTGCAAGAAACTCAACATTTCACTCGTCCTTCCAATGGGGAAACCATAACAACCACAGTGAGGACTGGGGATGATGGAAGAGAAAACCCAACAATGCCTGGCTGTCAGCCTAGCCAAGTCCTGGCCTCTGCCCTGTGGCCACCCTGTCGGACTGCAGGGGGCACGCGCTGCTTGGGAATTCACCCTGCCTGGCCAGGTCCAGCCTGGCAGCACAGGAGGCTCTGGGGTGGGTTGGGGCTGGCCCTCAGGCTAGGAGTGGACCCTCCCAGGACCTCATCACAGGGAAGTGGAGGAGTGGGGGTGTTCCCCATCACAGTCCACCGTGCATCTTTCCTCCAAGTGGGTCTCACCCTTGTCACTCCCTCCTGTTGGAGACTCAGATGCTGGTTCTGATCCTGTCTCTGAGGGTGGGGGTTCTAGGCCCAGTGAGTCTGCAGACCTCTGGGTGTGGGGAGGGAGGAGGAGGGAGCCACGTCAAACTGGGCTCCTCTAGTGTGCTGTGTGTGAGCTTGGGAATGGGAAATAACGGCACCTTCCTGGCAGGTGGTCAGAGGATGAAATGAGGTTGTACATGCAAACACCAGGTACACAGTAGGCACACAGTGAATGCAGCCGGTACCATTATGATTATTTTCTCTATCACACTGCTGACAGACCACCCTGTGTTCCTTTCTGAAGCAAGTTCTCAGAATTCCTGGGCCCCCAGACCACGAACTCAGAATCTCGGGGTGTGGGTGGGTGGGAATCTAAATCTGAATTTTTGTCCAGTGCCCAGTGTGATGCTGCCACCCTGATGTTTCCAAACTACTGTCTCAGGAGGGGAAGATGGGCACCAGCCACACTGCTTCCTACCCCCCTTGTCTCCAGGGGAAATCGGGATATGGTGAGGGTGAGAGGGCAGGATGTGGCTGAAGGGCCAGATGAACAGCCCGGGGCCCGTGGAGGTGTGTGCGCCTGTGTGTGCATGCCCGAGCTTTTGTGTTGGGGCAGGAGCTCGTCCTTGGTTAGTGTCAGCACAGCCTGAGGAGGCGGGTGACCTCCCATGTAGGACATGGCTTCAGTGCCCTACAGGCTGAATCCCCTAGAGGCTGCCCTTTCCTCTTCCTCCCACCCTGACTGTGGTGGCCTCGGGCCCCTCTGTGTCTGGGCCTTGCGTCACCCCCGGCTCTGGCCCTGGCTCTTTGAGCTCCTGGGCAGCCTCGCCTAACCCCAGGGACTCCAGCTCTATCGTGTCCCCTTGCCCTGGTCCCAGCATCTCCCCAGTCCCAAGCTCCCTTGGGGTGCAGGCTTGTTCTCAGCTCTCATCATGCTTAACTCAGGGTTAACCAACGGTTCCGGGGAGGGGTGCAGGGTATTCATTGACATTCAAAAAGGCAGCCTTGGGAGGTTTGGGCCTTGCCGTCAATGACTTCATTGGCCACATTTACACTGCTTGGGGCCTGCATTTATTGAGTGAAGCTGAAGCAGCCTCCTCTGTCTGGGAAGCCCACAGTCCATGGTTAAGTGGCGAGGGGAGGGGGGCATGAGGCCTTTTGAGCCCCTGAGCCCAGGTGTGCATGTGGCGCACAAATCTGTGTGGGTCTCCCGTCTGTGTGTGTTCAGAGGGCACAGCTCAGCCCAGGCTGCCCAGCAGTGAGGAGAGGCTCTCAGGCCCACTCCCAAATGGGAGTCCTGGGGGTGGTCTGGGCCTGGGCCTCATAGGAGGAGGATCCAGGAACGTGGGCCAAGGCCTGGAGGGGCATATGCATGGAACGGGGTGAGTGTAGGAGTGGCGCCTGCTGGAGCCCCAGCTCTGCAGGAGGCTGGGAAGGCCAGGCCCCATTTTGCCAAATATATAATAATATAAAATATTCCTATGCTGTTCCGGTAATACATACAGGATGTAAAATTGTAGGTAGACTAGAATCTGTACAAATGTTAAATAAAAGCATAGAGAAAGGAAGGGCCAGCCTTGTGAACTAGTTGCTAAGCTCTCTCACTCTGCTTTCGTGGCCGGGGTTCGTGGTTGCAGATCCCAGGTGCAGACATACACCTTGCTCTTCAAGTCATGCTGTCGCAGCATCCCATGTGCAAAACAAAGAAAGATTGGCACAGATGTTAGCTCAGGGCCAATCTTCCTCACCAAAATAAATAAACAAAATAAATAAATAAATAAAATGAATCAGCACTCCCATTATCAGCAAAAGAAATTAAACTAAATAAATTGAAAATAAAAAAGAAAAAGGGAATTATACTATGATATTTATAGTTCCTGCCTCTGAGTGGTGGGATTACATATGAATTTTTCTCCTTTTACTTTGGTATTTTCATATTCAGTTTACTGAACAAAATTTATTTTTACAGTAGCAATGTTTACTTTTAAGAAAAATACAGGGGGCTGGCCTGGTGGGCCAGTGGTTAAGTTCAGTGCACTCTGCTTTGGTGGCCCGTGTTCAGTTCCAGGCGGAACCTACACCACTGGTCAGTGAGCGTGCTGTGGTGGTGAGCCACATCCAAAATACAGGAAGATTGGCCACAGATGTTAGCTCAGGGCGAATCTTCTTCAAGGAAAGAGAGGAAGATTGTCAACAGACAGTAGCTCAGGGCAAATCTTCATCAGCAAAAAAAAAAAAAAAAAATTACAAACAAAAGATAAAGTCCAGATAGCTGGAAACCGAAATTTATTCAGTAGATTTCTAAAAGCCAATGTCCATTGTCAGGAGCGAGAGTCACTGCTGGAAGCCTTTCCTTGCCCGGCACCCCCCACGCCCTACTCAGCTCTCATCCTCATCAGATCACTGAGAGCTGAGAGCAGAAACCACCCTTTCCTGAGCCATCAAGGCCGAGCCTTTCCCAGTCCTCGCTGTCCTTGACTGCTCCCTCCTCCGTGAAAAGCTCCCTCCCCTTGACTCCCAGACCGCAGTCCTCCTGGTTCCCCCCTGGCCTCTGACCCCAGGTCTCCTCCACTGATTCCTCACCCTCTCGCACACCCTGTGTTCTCCAAACTCAGTCAGGACAGCTCAGCTCTTCTCTGTTGATTGAGGTTTCCGATATCCCTACCACTCCTTCAGACTCCCAGCAACCACGTGAGCTGTTTCCACCTCTAGGACTTTCCAGATGGCTTCTGCCTGCTCAGCTTTTCTCCCTGAGCTGCGTGTGGCTGGCTCCTTCTCATCTCTGAGCTCTCTGCTTCAATGCCCCTGCTCAGCTAGCCTCCCCTCGGCCCTGTGTGACGTTGCCCCCACCATCCCTCCTCCCACCATGGTGTAGCTCCACGAAGGCAGGGACTCTTTGGGGCTTGTTCTCCGTTCCACCATCCAACTGCCTGGAACAGAAACTGTCTGTGACTATTTCTTGAATGAAAGAAATGACCCCGTGACAATTGCTATTGTTGTCTCCATTGCATAGGCTTTTCCAGGCAACTAGGCTGAGAGAGATAAGCACCTTGCCCAGGGTCACAGCCTGGAAGTGAAGGAGCTGGATGGAAACCCAGGGGTCCTGACGCTAAGCCCGTTTTCTTCACCGTTACACACACTCACTCTTGGTGTGTGTTCACATGGATACGGGAGAGAACGTGGAGTGACATAGACAATGAAATGCAGCCCTAAAGGGTTGTTTCAGTTGATGAAGGTGGGGATGGGCATGTCCTGACTGTTCAGTACAGAAGTGCTTCTGCATGCAGTGTCTTGTGAGTGCTGGCTTGGGTACTCGACTCTTTCTCGTAGTCGCAGCATCTACTGGCTCCTGTGTGCACCTCCACAGCGCAGAAGCTGAGAGAGAGCAGGGCCTGAGCACCCATAGCCTGCCACCCCTCGCTCCATCACACTCATTTGTCTTCTTAGAAGATTGTCCCCCACGGTATTTGTCTGCATCATCTTAATAGATATTATGGGACCAAAGTGTTCTATCGCCTAAAGATCTGCCTTAGACAAAAGAAATGCCTTAAACAAAGTTAAACGTGTTTCTTTCCTACAGAGCATACTGGACTTTTTAATCTGATTTACATTATTAATTTCCAAAAGGATGTCATAGACCACAGCTTGTACAAAACTTGTGATCTGCCGACTCTGTTTTCACGATGCGCTCCTCGGGATTCTTATTCCAGGAACACACTTTGGGACCTCATGGACAACCAGACCGTTATCAGTCCTGTCTCACGCTGTGTGCTGGGAGCCAAAGGGCCCTGGGAGGGAGGGAGGGACAGGCCAGAGCCATATGGGCCACCGCTCCTTATCAACTGGCTACTGGCTCAGGGCCTGGTGCTCTCACTCGCCTGGGGTCCAGTTTTTTTTTTTTTAATTTTTTGTTTATTGCAGTAACATTGGTTTATAACATTGTAAAGGTTTCAGGTGTACATCATTGTACTTCTATTTCTGCATAGATTACATCACGTTCACCACCAAAATACTAATTACAACCCATCACCACACACCTGTACCGAATTATCGCTTTCACCCTCCTCCCTCCCCCCTTCCCCTCTGGTAACCACCAATCCAATCTCTGTCCCTATGTGTTTGTTTATTGACACCACATCTGACCAGGCAAGAGAAACAATAGAAAAAATAAACAAATGGGACTACATCAAACTAAAAAGCTTCTGCACAGCAAAGGAAACCATCAACAAAACGAAAAGACAACCTAACAATTGGGAGAAGATATTTGCAAACCATACATCTGATAAGGGCTTAGTAACCAAAATATATAAAGAGCTGGGGTCCAGTTTTATCTGAGTCCTGCCTGACTGCGTGATCTTCTCTCCCTCTCCAGCTCTGCAGGCAGGCACTGAAGGGCAAGGAGGGGTGGGCAGGAGGGGGCCCTGAGGGAGGCGGCTCCCACTGGCCCTGTTGCCTGCTGGCCTTTCCCAGAGGACTCAGGCCACAGGTAGGTGGAGTGGCCGGTCTTCCCCTCTGGCTCTTTCCCTCTTGGAGCCTTTTGTGCCCACAAGTTCCCAGAATCTCTCTCAGAGTTCACCCCGGAGGAATTGGATCCTGTCTGCTGGCTGAGTTCCCTGGCTCCTGACTCCTCCCTGTCCCTAAGTGTGGTCCCTCCTGCCTCCCTCCCACAAATGCCTTTGCCACCCCTTGCCCCTGGCCCACCCCCATCCTACTTCCCCCACTAAGGCGTCTTCTAGGGCAGTGGTAGGGACAGAGTTCTCAATCCTCCCTGCAAGACCTCCTGGACAGCAACCCTCCCTCCCCCAGAACCTGTCCGGAGCTCAGTCTCTGGTGCCCTGGCGATGGGAGAGTCAGGGCTGAGGCCTAGGCTGTGTTGGTGCTGTTGGCCCGGCGTGTGGAAGGCAGGACCAGCTGGAAAAGCCAGATGAGGCCTTTGTGGGTTTCCCAAAGCCCGGCCCACCACATGTAGATGACGGGCTTATCCAGCCACACAGCAGCGAAGGTTGTAGCAAATGCAAGGGAGGCTGTATTTCAGAGGCAGAGGTACTGAGTGAGATTTCTGAGCATTTTGACACATTTTGAAAAACTGACAATTTTGATAAGCCGATTATATGCTTATGAACTATTTTATTGACTGGTGATTTCTCTTCTCTCTCAGAATAGATTTAAACCTATCTGAGGCCAAAGAGTGTGACCCTAGGTTCCTGGCACAGGGCCTCACACATACTCAGTGCTCCTTAGAATTGGTTGCATGACTTCTAAAGTAATAAAATCATGGCAACAGCAACCGCTAATGTGTATTAAGCTTTTATGGACCACCAGGTGCTGTGTGAAATACAATATGTTCCTGATCTCATTTCAATCTTATAAACACTCTTATCAGGTAAATACTATCTTTATTCCCAATTTCCAGTTAAGGAAACTGAGTTTCAGAGAGGTTATGACATCAGATTGGATAGAAAGCTGTGGAGGTATGGAGAGAGCTGAAGGGACCTGCTATAGGGGCTCTGTTGAGGTTCGGGTGAAGATTTTTGATGGTAAGGAAAGGACTCCTAGAGGATCAAGAGAGTGAATTCTGGGAAAGCAGAGGCGACTCTTGCCCTGGCTGGGGAGTAGATGCAATCAGAGAAGCAGTTACTGCTGTGGTACCAAGAGGACTCCCTCCTCCTGTCCGCGAACACCTCCAAGTATCTCCCCAGGGTCAACAGAATCCTCTCCCTCTCTCAGCCTCCTCCTAAAGTACATGCTGGGGACAGGACAATGCAGGGAACCAGGAGTCTCAGGGGCCCCATTACCTCCTGCGGTGGGGATAAAGGCACAACAAAGAATCAAGGGCACTGAGCCCCAGAGGGTCCATCACCTTGGCAGCCCTGACAAAGACACAGGCTGACTCAGCTTCCTCAAACTATGTGCACAGAGCGCTCCCTGGGTCGTTCATCTCTAGCCAGCGAGAGGCCTTGAGCTTAATGGGCCAAAGCCCTGAACCTTAGCCTTCTCCAGAGCCGATAACAGGGTGCTGAGGGTGTTCTCCATAACTTCTTCAGGACAGCGTTGGGGGTGGGGGAGGCAAGAGAGGGGAGTTGAAGAGCAGGAGGGAGTCGGGAAGGGAGGCGGCTGGGCTGACACTCAGTGCTCCCACAGCTGGGTTGTAGGTGCTGTGAGGTCCAGGGGAGACTGGCGAATTCTCAAGATGGCTGAGGATGGCGGGAGGAATGGCAGGGTGTGGGTGAGGGGGAGGACTTTAGCTGTGACGGGGTACTTCTGCCCCACCCAAAGTCCCTCAGCGGCTATCTTCTGTGCAGGGTGACCCGTGACTAGTCCAGGGCGAAGCCCTGACTCAAGGCCAGCCGATTCATAGCTCCGCTGTGGCAAGAGAGGACGAGCTGGACCAGCCAATCAATTCTTCTCTTGACAGTTTTGGACTGCTACCTCTCAAACACCGATTTTTAGAGCCAAGAAGAACACAGCTTCCTTCGTTTCATGTTTTTGCCTTAATTTCCCTCACAAAATTGTATGATAATGTGATACGACACCTATCCCTTCAGTTTGGCTTTCTCAGTGTAAGGGTCATTTTTGACAGATAAAAATACGCAAAAGAAACCTGAGATTCACCGTGTTTTCCCCGGGACTCCTCAATCATTTGATGTTTAAAAGCCGTGCTCTCTCTTTTCAACAAATTCTTATTGAGATAAAATTCACATAACATAAAATTCAGCATTTTCTTCTTTAAAGTGCATAAATCAGAGGTTTTTAACGTATTTGTAATGTTGTACAACTACCTCCATTAATCTAATTGCAGAATATTTCCATCATCCCAAAAAGAAGCCTCATACTTCCCAATTCCACCTTCCTCCCATCCCCTGGCAAACATTAATCTACTTTCTGTCTCAACGGTTTTGTCTCTTGTGGATGGTACATCTAAAGAGAATCATACAATATGTGGCCTTTTGCATCTGACTTCTTTCATTTAGCATGTTTTCAAGGTTTATTCATGTCATAGTATGTATCAGTACTTCATTCCTTCTCATGGCTGAATAATAGTCTGTCATACGGATATGTCATATTTTGTTTTATCTACTCATCATCTAATGGACATGTGAGTTGTTTCCCTGTTTTTGGCTACTATGAATAATGTTGCTACTTCACTGAGCTCATTTGTTAGCTCTGTGTGTGTGTGTGTATGTGTGTGTGGGTGGGTGGGTGTGGGTGTGTGTGTATTGTTTAGGGTGTTCTATATACAAGATCATGTCATCTGCAAATGGATATAGTTTTACTTCTTCCTTTCCAGTGTGGATGCTTTTGTTTGCTTTTCTTGCCTAACTGCTCTGGCTAGAACTTGCAGCACAGTGTTAAATGGAAATGGCAAAAGCAAGCACACTTGTCTTGTTCCTGATCTTACGGGGAAAACTTTCAGTCCTTCTGACATCAAGTACAATTTAACTGTGGGGTGTTCATCAATGCCCTTTATCGGGTTGAAGAAGTTCCCTTCTATCCCTGGTGTGTGAGCGTCTTAATCACAGAGGGGTGTTGGATTTTGCCAAATGCTTATTCGCCATTGAGATGATCATGCTGTGTTTTCCCTGCACTCTGTTAATATGGTGTATTACGTTGATTGACTTCTGTGTGTTGAACCACTCTTGCGTTCTTGGGCTAAATCTTACTTGATCCTGGTGTGTAATCCTTTAATATGCCCCGGTTTCAGTTCTCCAGTATTTTGTTGAGGGTTTTTGCATCTATATCCATGAAGGATACTGATCTGTAGTTTGTATGTGTGTGATGTCTTCATCTGGCTTTGGTGTTATGGGGATACTGACTTGCTAGAATGAATTGGATAAAGTCTTCCTTCTTCTGTTTTTCGGAAGAATTTGAGAAGGATGAGTGTTCATTCTGTAATGTGTTGAGAATTTACCAGGGAAGCCATAGGCCATTCTTTTCTGAAGAGCCTACCATGTTGTCCCTTCTTCAATGTTTAGCTGTTTTAGACTAGCTCCTTATCGGTTCATGGCCGTCTGGGTGACTTCAATGGTATTCTAATATCACTTCTATAAACATCATTAAATTCTGCTTCTTTTGCAAGATTGTAAATGTCACTTTGCAGTAAGTTTTCATTATACCTGCACTTGGCATTGTTTTACATTGCAGTTGAGATGGGAAATGAAGATGCTACTTTTGAGTGAAAGGTGACGTTTGGGTGGGGCCTCATTTCTTGTTCATGAGTGAATATTTTTGCGTTCTGGTGTTTTTTTTACTACGTAACATGCTAACTTTAGGGATTCAGAGGTTGACAACTAAGAACGCAAAAAGGCCCCTGAATTCTAAAACTACAAACACCGAAGTACATGGTGCTAATTTCAGTAAATTAATGAAAGAGAAGTCCACAAACAGATTCTAAAGAGTAGCCTGCAGAATGTTTATTAGGCAATGATTTTGGGATCAACACCTGTTGAAGGGAAGGGAAGGGAAGAGAAGGAAGCGGGCCTGAGCAGAGGGAGCAGTCCATCTGTGGTAAGGGCCCCACAAAAGCCTCAGGCAACCCAGAGGTCACATGGGGGCTGGGATGGCCCTTCAGGATTGTCCTGCACTGGGGCAAAGTGGCTGGGCCTTGAAACTCTCCTGTTGACCAGTCCCTGGATGCAAACAAACTGCCCCTGAAGGAGGCGGGACCTTGGGTGAGGCAATTTTCTTTCGAGGAGGCTACCCTCAAAGCAGAGGCTGTCTTCCAGCAGCTGGGGGATAGATTCTGCCTTCCAGGACTGGGGTCTGGGAGGCACCTGACAGGGCCACCCACAGATCTTAGCATATATGAAGAACTTAGTAACTGTTGTAAGAGGAAAAGGAAAGGTTACTTGATAAATGATGCTGGAACAATTTACTGTGATGACATGAGTGACATACACGATTAGACTTTTACCTTATGTCTTACCACTACCTGAATGTCAGATAGATTAAAGATTTAAATGACAAAGAAAATAAGAAGTATAGGTAAATATTTATCAGAGAGAAGGAGAGGGAAAGACTTAGAAGAAAGGTAAGATGATGCTAAGGAAATATCAATAGATTTGATTACAGAAAAACAACAAAACCTGATATTCAAAATTGCACACAAAATTAAAAGACAAAGAACAAACCAGGAATATATTTGCAATAAACAGTGCCAAAAATTTTAAAGAAAGGAGCTCCTGTAAATCAGAAATAAAAACCCAACACTTCCATCAAAAGCACAATGAGATACCACTTGATACCCATTAGGATAGATGTTATAAAACAGCAACAGAAGAAAACAGAAAGTGTTAGCAAGGATGTGGAGAAATTGGAACCCTTGCGCATTGCTGACAAGAATGTAAAATGGTGCAGCTGCTGTGGAAAATCATATGGCCGTTCCTCAAAAAATTAAACATAGAATTACCATACGATCCAGATCTTCCGCTTCTGGCTATGTACCCCAAAGAATTGAAAGCAGGGACTTGAATAGATATTTCTACCCTCTTGTTCATAGCAGCTTTACTCACGATCGCCAGAAGGTGGAAAGGACCTAAATGTCCAACAACAGATGAATGGATAAAGAAAATATGGCATATGCATACAACGAAATATTATTGGGCCTTGAAAAGGAAGGAAGTTCTGATACACGCTACAACATACCAACTTTCCGGACTGCTAAATGTCAGAGACGAATCTTGAGGACATTATGCTAAGTGGAATAAACCATACGCAAAAAGACAGATATCCTATGATTGCACTTGTATGAGGTACCTAGAGTAGTCAAATTCATAGAGTCAGAAAGCAGAACAGTGCTTATCAGGGGCTGGAGGTAGTGGAGAATGAGGAGTCATTATTTAATGGGTACAGAGTTTCTGTTTGGAATGATGAAAAAGTTCTGGAATGAATAGCAGTGATTGTCACATAGCAATGTGAATGAACGTAATGCCACAGAACTGCTCATTTAAAAATGGTTAAAATGGTAAATTTTATGTTATGTTTATTTACCACATAAAGAAAAGAAAAATATCCCAAGATATAAACTTGAAATGTGAGTGCTAAAAGATATAAAAGGGCAATTAACAAAACAACTAGAATAAAATGACCTACAGGTGTATAAAAATATTTAATTTCATAAGTAATTTAAGAAGATATAAATGAAAAGATCAGCATATCATTTGTCATCTATAAAACTGGTGAAATTATTTTATGTTAATATTTAATTATAATCTTAGTCTTATGGCATGGGGATGCTCACAATGGTAGTATAAACGTGTGCAAACTTTCAGGAAAGCATCTTGCAAACTATGCAAAAGAAGTTTCAAATGTTCACATTCATTGACCCAAATCCAACAGTTAGGAATCTATTCTAAGGGTGTCATAGGAGATGCAGGCATGTGGATAATGGCAGACGGCACCCCTTGAACAAAGAACTCCGTGCAGTGAGGGAGCCAGCTCTGTGAATATTTGTAGCGGGGAATGCTGTGTGCCTGTTGGCATGGAGTGAGCATTCCTAACACTCAGTTAGGGATGAGGTCAGGAAGTGAGTGGGGCCAGATGAGGGAGGGCCTGAAGGCCACAGTAAGGAGTGCGGACTTTACCGGGAGTGAGCCGGGAAGCAATTGGAGGCTTCTGAGCAGAGGCCGTGATCTAAGCTTTATAAGGAGCACTGGCTACTATTTGCAGCAGAATCTATTAAGGGTCAAGGGAGGAAGAGGCACGGGTCACTTAGGAAGGTATTGCAATATCCAAGCAAGAGAAGGTGATGGCTTGGACTCGTGAGATTTTGTTTTGAATATCGAGCTGATGGACTGGAGGTGGGATATGAGATAGAGACAGGAGTCAGGTGACTCTAAGGGTTTGATCTGAACAGGAGGGTGAATGATGGTCCTAATTCCTGGGACGTACAGCACTGAGGGAGGAGTAGGTTTCTGGAGGAAGGAATCCAGGGATTCAGTCTGGAAAGGTGAAATGTGAGATGCCTGTTAGACACCAAGTGCAGATGTCGTCTGAGCTGGTGGAAGGATGAGTCTGGAGTTCAGGGGAGAGGACAGGGCTGGAGATACTAATTTGGGAACTGAAAGCAGATGGAGAGTAGTTAAGCTATGGACCACATGAGATGGTCTAGGAAGTGAAGTAGAGATGGAGAAGAGCACCGGATGCTCTAATATTTAGAGGTCAGAGAGGAGGGAGCATCAGCAAAGGAGACTCAGGTAGAGCAGCAAATAAAGGAGGAGGAAAACCAGGAGGTTGTGGTGTCTAATTATTGTAGACAGTACAACAGTACAACTTTTTCTACAAATTGGCTATAAGCACGCGTGCAGGTTTCGTTTCAAACTTGCTGCGAGGACAGAGGAGTCTAAGCAGTCCAATTCGAAGAGTTCTCTCAAAGACATTAATAGGAAGAAAGGAAGAGAGAATGAGAGAGAGAAAGAGAGAGAGAGGGAGGAAGGAAATGAAAGAAAGAAAAGAATGAAAGAAAAAGAAGGAAAGTGGTCAAATAAATGTCTTGTTGAAGACAATGTGACCTCTGATGGACGGTTGGCTGGGTCCTCTTGGTAACTGCGTAGAAGAAATCTTAATCTGATTAAAATCTACCAGATTTGATCAAGCACACTAGTTGTTCCCCAGGAGCAGCTAGCGATTTATCACAGGCAAAATGTCCCAGACCGGGTTTTCACACAACTTTCTCCAATACCTCTTTTTCACTGAGCGAATGTTTCAAGTTCCATCTCAGCTGTGGTATTTTGTTTTGTATTGTTTTGACAATATCATTAATTGAACATGTTACCTCTTTACAGTTTTTATAGGAAGTGGAAATTAGGAATAATTAGGAAATTATCATGAATGTAAATTAATCTTTAGAAGACATACACACTCACAATTAGCAGCTATATTTTTACACACATTGATACTGTTTGTTTATGCCTGTTTCCTCCCTTAGGCAAGGATATCGAAACGAAACCTCACGGCGACCAGGGCAGCGGTGGCAGCGCATGTGCTGGGAGGACCTGGGCTTTCAACTTGTGCATGTCGTGTTCTGTTTGGGCTCTTTTGTTTACGTAAAATAGGAAGAGGTGTAAGTAAAAGACACCCAAAGACCTCCTTGATTTCTGGCCAGAGATCTAGAGCTGTAAGACCTTAAAACTAGAGAATTAAACTCTGCCTGGAGAGTCACTTAGATGCTTCCCAAATTCCAGATATAGTTTTTTGCTGAACCTATCTTCTTGTGTATTCCAAGGTCGAGATCAAGTGTGCTTTCTCCTCCAGGTTTTGCTGCCGGTCGCTACAGGCATGTAGTGAGAAAGCTCCAGGTGTTCTCTGAGAGCCCCACGCTGTCCAATGTTCCTGACGTGCCGTCTATAAAGCCAGTGGACAGGTACCATTTTTCTGGGAGGGATTTTTAGCATGTTTCTACTTATAAGGTATACTGCTCGTTCCCTCATTGTGGGCTGGTCATCGCTAATTAAATGAAATTTATTTTTAGAAGTGACATTTCAGTCATGGGCATGATAACAGATTTGATGTATTCAATTAGGTAAGAGAACTAGTTCTTATGGAAACTTTGACAATAATGACATTGCCGTGATCAGTACAGGGACTCAGTAAAGGCACTGTGTGTATCTAAGCAGCCTCCTGAGTGTCTGTGTGTAAATGTATGTTCAAGTTCCTGTAGAGGCATCATGACACTAACAAGTGGAGCTCTCTACACATCACAGTTTAAATGTTTCCCAGGAGGTTCACAGGGCAGCTGGAATAGTCCCAGGCTTCAATTTGTGCAAAAGCACTCCCCTGGATTCCACTTATTAGGGCATGATTGTAAAGTTTTCCTGAGAATTCATTAGCTTGTAATTCCAGCTGTAACTCACAGCTTTCCATATTCAGCCTCACCGTGATAGTGTGGAGGAACTCTTATGATCTGTGCCCGGATTCCGATAGGTGAGCCCAGGTGAAGAAGTATTTTTGCTCTTTCAAAAAGGATCGTTCTTTCCATATATTTTGGATGAATATGTCAATCAAGGAAAGATTTAAATTAAACAGCAATAGTCAGCTAAGTTTGACCATTGTCATAGTCATGGTCATAGCTTGTGAAATTCAGGGTTTGGAGACGGAACACAAAGTATAAAAAGGGACCTTATTGTATGCTCATCAGAAAAGAAAACAGTAAAACTGGTCCACAGAATTCTGAAACAAGAAGCCACAAATTCTGAAACAAATAGGCACCATCAGATTTCCCTCATGGGCGTCACTCAGTCATATGTTGTGAATTCTCTTTCTGTCAACCCAGGCTCAACAATCTGTGTTCCTCAAGTCATCTGTTGCTGGACCCTGGAGTCCTGGAGTCCCGAGTGTCAGATCCCCCCGGTGTGTGCTCTGGTGGGCACATCAGCTTCTTCTAGGAAGGCTGTAAGCATGGATCTGTTCTCTGTATCCCTCTCTCAGGCTGCACCTCTCTGATTTTCTTCCAGAAGACCTAATCTCTGGCCAGTAGCTTCTGGCAGGGACCTTCAGGCAAAAATGAAGGGAGCAGAGAAAGCATGTGTTGATGACAAGGCAGGGCAACTTCTTACAGAGGCCAGCATTATCAGATGGAGGAGAGTGGAATCTCTATGGGGGTGAGGTACATAAGTGCATGGGTCCCTGTAATTGTTCCATGAAGACTTAACTGGTAATTAATCTGAGGAGAAAATGGATTAATGGGCAGTGAAAACACTGAGGCATCTGTTATGTAAAGCGTGTGCCACAACGGCTGCCAATTGACATAAGTGTTGTAAACCAAGGAATAAAATATTCTTATGGGGCCGGCCCGGTGGCACAAGCGGTCGAGTGCGTGCGCTCTGCTGCGGCGGCCCAGGGTTCGCCAGTTCGGATCCCGGGCACGCACCGACGCACCGCTTGGCAAGCCGTGCTGTGGCGGCGTCCCATATAAAGTGGAGGGAGTCGGGCACGGATGTGGGCCCAGGACCAGTCTTCCTCAGCAAAAAAATAAATAAAAATAAAAAAAGGAGGATTGGCAAATGTTAGCACAGGGCTGATCTTCCTCTCCAAAACAATATATATATATATTCTTAGAGGCCAGTTTGTTGACAGTCTCTGTGTTGGGCCGTGCACTTGACTTGGAATGTGCTCTTCCTGACTCTGCAAGAGGATCCAAATTAGTGAAAACTTATTCACATTGATAAGACTTTACCAATAGAAAACCGACATGAAATCATCTTTCTAATTTATCAGTTTACCCCACAATGTGGGCCCAATGAGTAAGGCAGTGCTTAGAATGTCATTGAGCACACGAAGAAAATATGGAGCACGCTCGTTCTATCTCTATGTTTTTCACATTCTTTGATGCTTGAGAGTGCCGTGTCATGGGTTCTGAGATGGCGGAGCCAGCCTGTGGTGTACCTAGCAGCCAAAAAGACACAGGGTCAATTTTGTTCTTCTGAATTTGGAGCTCAGCGTCAGAAAACAGCAACATCAGAGAGCTGTTGCTCTATATGAGTCCTGGTGCCTGAGGATAAGAAAGCGTCATAGTGTTGGCCGTGTTATTCATCAGACTAGCAGCCCTTTACATGGTATAGCAGAAGGTACCATGACAAACATTCAGCATTTTCCGTTTTTGTTAGAAGTGAGGACTCTCCTATCATTCTACTAATTTGTTTAGAATTGTCTATGGTGATAACATGTCTCAAAACAGCAAAAAAGCATGTACGTGAATAGACCCCGTTCAGATGACTCACTTAGGTTTTCGCTGAGATAATGACTGTCTACCACTGGGTGGAATAGGCAGAAAGCAAATAAGGACGTTTTACTGTATCGTGTTGACAACAGACTGTTATTCAAAGGTCATTTCTCTTGCAGGCTACCAATTCTTTCTCTCTGTTATACATATACCTTTAAAAGTTTTTAATATCTCTCTGTATGTACGTATTTTAAATGTGCATAGAAATATAGAGTTATACAAAATTCTGACAAATGAAAATTCTAAAGCTTTAAACTTTAGTTTTTAAAATATAATTTTATCAAGCAAATTATAAGACAATATTCTTCTACATTGATTTCAACCTCTTAATTTGAACATCAGGAAGAAACATAACATTTCTATAGACAAGAAAATAAAAGTAACAATCATTGTGAGTTGATGAGGGTCTTGTGCTGTCTTCTTTTTATTCTGAGGAAGATTCACACTGAGCTGACATCTGTTGCCAATCTGCCTCTTTTTTTTTGATTGAGGAAGATTAGCCCTGGGCGAAGAACTGTGTCATTCTTCCTCTCTTTTGCATGTGGGTCGACACCACAGTCAGGCTGACAGGCGGTGTAGGTCTGTGCACGGCATCCGAACCCGCAAAGCCTGGGCCGACGAAGCAGAGCACGTCGAACTTAACCACTACGCCACAGGTCCGTCCCCTGCTCTCTGTTTTCAATCAAATTAACTTTCTCAGAATGTTCTAGTTCAATTACTCCCATTCACTATCAGCCTAAGCTTTTAAAGCAAAGCAGGAACCTTGGAAATACATATTTGGCCCATGTCCACGAGTAATACAATCACTGTTGAAATTGAAGTGACCTCCAAAATGGCCACTACTCTTCAACACGCAGGAGCTCTGAAAATGAGTGCAGTGGCTGCCTGTCGGCCAAGACTCCCCAGTCGGTCGGTGGTAGATGCTCTGAGGCTCATTGGTGGCCCCTGGGTCCCAGTTGGGGGAATCTTCCAAACACAGAGGGGTTCAGACACTCAGTGGCTAAAACGAATGACAACTGTCAGCTGCACGTAAGAGAGAAGCCAGTTATTTTCTCAAATAATACGCAGCTCAGGGGGAAGGAGTCAAGGCTGGGGCAGTGACTCAACAAGGTCCTCACATGTTGTCTGTGTAGCTTGTTGAGGGGCTGGCTAACGGGTCAAAGGGGCCCCCCCGGGCCAGCACATCTAGGTTCAAGACAGGAAGAAGGAACAGAGCTGTGCCACCTGTGTCCTTTCTCCCTTTATCAGGAAGGCAAAAGCTGTTCTAGAAACCCTGAACACACATCCACTTATATCTCATCGACCAGAATTGTGTCATGAAAAGCCTGGAAAGAGGAAGCCTGCGAAATTATTTTGCTGCCCCCTCCCCCAAAGTATAATTTTAGAAGAGTCCAAAGGAAAAACTGCAGACAGATGAGCAATGAGCACTGTTGGCTTCTATTGGCACTTTGCCTGAGAGGGAGATTGGAATCACCTCCTTCTCCCCATGTGTTTGTGTAATCTCATGTGGTGTGCAAGCCAAGCTCACAGGGGCAGGACCTCTCAGTCCCCAGCACGGGTGGGGGTGGGGTGGTTGCTGTGGGAAGTGACAGTCACAGGCTGCAGAGCCCCTAGTCCACATTCTCCTCATCCTCTGTGATGTCACACTGGGACTTCTTGCCTTCCACCCTGGGCTGAGGCTTCTGAGCTCACTATGGCCTCAGCGTTCGCTGGGAACATAGGGCTCTCGGAGCCAGTATCAGGGAGGGAGCCTGTGGGCACCAGAGGTCCGGCCATGCGGCTCTGGGAGGATGGCATGCCCCTCACGACGGGGCGCCATCCCCCGCCTCAGATCCCAATTCCCTGGCTCGTCCCGAGCCTGCTCGCTGCCTTCAGTGGAGTCCTGCTGGTCGCTGTCAGTGGACTCTTCTTTGGTTTCCCGTGAGTCTCCCACACAAGCCGGCAGGTTTCTTACAGAGTCAGAAAGGAAGACAGATCATGAGAGTCCGGACAGGGGAAGTGCAGAAGAGGCGTCAGGGAAGGGAGGATATTCTAGGCAGTGGGAACCAATGTGCAAAGGCACAGAGGCATAGAGTGCTTGGTGCCTTTGGGAGCTGTTGGTGGCTAGGAGTATTGGGTGACATTTGGTGGAGCCTCTCTGGGTCTGTCACCGCCCTGGCTATTTAGAGCAGGCTTTGAGGTCTGTGAGTCCGGACCAGGTGGAGTGAGTCCCGCGCGGAGCTTTGGGACTCCAGGATCAGCGCTGAGTCCTGCTCTGGTCTCAGTTGCAGATGGCTGGCCCAGAATGGGGAGTGGGCCTTTCCTGTTGTCACAGGACCCCTCTTCGTCCTCACCTTCGGCATTCTCATGTTTCTAAACATCTCCGACCCTGGTATCTTGCACCAAGGTGAGCTCTCGGGCCCCTGGGAGAAGGAGGTAGCACCCTAAAGGGTCCTGCGTGCAGGGAAGATTCCTAAAGTGCTCCTCCCTTGTCCCCTCCTCGGGCCTCAAGACCCCGTCACCCCACATCCCCTTCACTTGGGCCCTGCTTCTGTTGCTTCATTTCCCAAGCCACCGAGATGCGGTACAACAGGATTCTGGAGGCTTTCCAGTTGCCTTGGAGGCAGGGCCAGTGCAGGCTGGGAAGAGAAGCCAGCTCTTGGCAACCACTCAGTTGTGTCTTCTTCCTTCCCACTGCACACACTCCTTACATCACTGACAGTTCCAAAGGCCTGCGTTCTCACAGAAGTCCTCTGGCTGGACGTCTACCTTCCCTTGGACTGCCAGCCTCTCTGAGTTTGGTCAGCTTCCTCAGTGCGGACTAGGATTCCCGTGCACACCTCCTTGCCTAGGCCAGTGATGCTGCGGGGCGGCCCTCACCCCGGCAGCAGCAGTGTGACGAAGGGCTCCTGCCGCTGCCCAATCCTCTTCCCATGCCAGGCTCCAACGAACAGGGCCCCAGGACGGTGCGTGTGGTTTGGGTGAAGCACATAGCCTTCCGCCTGCAGTGGTGCCCACAGTGCTGCTTCCACCGCCCGCCGCGGACCTACCACTGCCCCTGGTGCAACATCTGTGTGGAGGTGAGCGCCCCTCTCATCTGCCCCCTTCTGGCCCACACCCCCACCCGCTCTGCACCTGCCTGGGACCAGGAGGCCCACTTGCACAGGGGACCAGTAGCAGACCTCAAACCACTTCCGGGACTGCTAAGGCCAAGGGTGGCAGTAACTCCCAGCCACTCTTGGTCACTCATGCAGCTCACTGCCTCCCTGCCTGCACCTGTCCTGGGAGGCTGGCCCCTGCCGACCCAGGTGCTGACAGGCCCAGGAGCATCGACATCTATGCTGAGCCTGGTCAGGCCAGGGGGAGGAAAGGCACCCCTGTCCTACCCCAGGGCTGGCTGACACTAGATGCCCAAGGGCCCCACGGCTGGCTGTAGGCCTGGCCCGGGGAGCTTGACCTGTCCTCTTCTGGTGTCCAGAACGCTGTCCCCTCTCCCTCTCGCTCAGGACTTCGACCACCACTGCAGGTGGGTGAACAATTGCATAGGTCACCGGAACTTGGGCTTGTTCATCCTGCTCCTCCTGTGCCTATGCTTGTACTTGGGCTCCATGCTTGTCACCTGCATGGTCTTCCTCCTGCGCACCACCCACCTGCCCTTCTCCATTGACAAGGTCATCGCGTATCCACCAGGCTGCAGGGTCCACTTGGCGAGCTGTGGGCAGGGCGAGGACAGCCGAAGGGCGGGGTCCCGGGGGCGGGCGAGTGGTGGGCGGGGTTAGACAGAAACCCCCTGGGGAGGACCAGTCTGGACCAGGGGAGGGTGGTAGGGTCCAGGCGATGGGTGGGGCTAGGAGGCACTGCGGTGCGTGGGCAATCTAGCGGGGTCTTGGATAGAGGACGCTGAGGGCGGCACGGAGACCAGGTCGGCAGGGTGGGGTGAGGTTTACCAGGGGTTGGTGGGTGGGGAGAGGATGGACTGGCTGGTCGTGCGCGGGTCTGTCAGGGCTGGAGTCGGTGTGAGGGTCCCGGCCCGGGAGGTCCATTGCGGGCGCAGCTCCTTAGCTCGTGGGCAGCATCGTCGTAGTGGTCCCCGCCGCCGGCTTCCTGGTGCCTCTCTTGGTGCTTCTGCTGATGAAGGCCAGGTCGGTGAGCACCGCCCAGCGCTCCTACGAGGACAAGGTACGCGGGTCTCCGGGGTGCCACGAAAGCGGTCTCTGGGCGGTCACCTTGGGCCTTCAGGACCTCCACACTTTCCGCCCTTTCTCCCCCGCCCTGGTCCTCATGGCCTGACCTCCCTTGAAGGTGCCTCGTGAGGCCTTGAGGCCCAGATTCAGCTCAGATCTCACCTCCTCTAGGGGCTCGGGGCTCCCTCTCCCTCCCAGGTGCACTGCGTCGAGGGCCTAGTGAGTGCTAGGCTGCGCATCCATTATTTTGAAGGCTGGGCATGGAGGTGAGGCAGGCCCCATCCTGCGCTCCTGTTGATAAGGCCCCTGAAGTCAGAGAATCTCCCGCCCTTCGCCCGTGCACATTGAGAGAGGGGCCTGCCCTGTGCTGTGCAGCGCAGCGCAGACTCAGAGGGAATGGAGAGTTCAGAGAGGACCGCGGTGTAGAGGGTTTGGGGGCAGAAGGCAGAGCGAAGGGCGTTGCCGGTGAGGGGCAGAGCTTGCAAAAAGGCAGGGAAGCTGGAAAGTTTGTGGAATGTTGAGGATGCTGAGCGGACAGTTGTAATTGGAGCAGAAAGTGGATGGGAAATCAAGTGGACTGCTGGGCTCGGGCCAGATGGAAAAGGCACGAAAGTCAGCTGGAGCCTTCTCTTGGTGCGGTGGAAACCTGGAAGCCAGGACAGGTTTTGTTTTTTTTTTTTAACATGGAGTAAAATTCACCCATTTTTAGTGCCCAGTTATAGGAGTTTGACAAATGCATACAGTCCTGCAACCACCTCCATAATTAAGATTTAGAACAGTTCCATCACCCCCCACAATTCTCTGAAGCCCCTTTTGTAGTGGGTTTCTCCCCATAGTTGTTACCCCTGGCAACCACTGATTTGTCTTCTATCCCTCTTGTCTTTCCTTGTCCAGAGTCTCGTGTGGATGAAATCATAGCCTTTTGAGTCTGGTGTCTTGCACTTAGCATAATGCGTTTGAGATTCCTCCACGTTGCTGCCCGTAGGAGTTCTTTCCTCCTTTCTCTTGCTGTGTACTATTCCGTCATATGGATGTACCACAACTTACTTATCCATTTGCCAACGGAAGGATATTTGGGTTGTTTCTGGGTTTTGGTGATCATAAAGAAAGTGGCTATAAACATTCGTGTACAGGCATGGGAAGATAAGTTTTCATTTCTTTGAGTCAATTCTTAAGAGTGGCATTGCTGGGTTAGACAGTAACTGAATGTTTAACTTGATAAGAAAGTGCCAAATTGTCTTCCAAAATGGCTGTACCCTTTTGCATTCCCACAAGCAGTGCATGGGAAATCCAGTTGCTTCTGCATCCTCATTAACATTTGGCATTGTCACCTTTTTTTGTTTTCTGATTTTCCGTTGTAGCTAGTCTAAGAAACGTGTAGTGGTATCTCATTGTGGTTTGAATTTGCATCTTCCAAGTGACTAATGCTGTTAGCATCCTTTCATGTTCTTATTTGCCATCTGTATATCTTTGATTAAATGTCTGTTCCAATCGTTTGCCCATTCAAAAAATTATGTTGTCTTCTTAGTATTAGATTTAAAGAGTTCTTTCTATCTGCTAGATTCAGCTACGTGTTTTGCAGTCTTTTCCCAGCCTTTGGCCTTATTTTCTTGCCAGTGTTTGTCCAAGATCAGAAGTGTTCAATTTGGATCAAGAGCGTTTTCAGTTTTGTCTTCAATGGCTTGTGTTTTGGTGTTGTAATTAAGAAATCTTTGCCTAAACCGAGGTCACCAAGATTTTCCCCTATGTTTTCTTCTAGAAGCTTTATAGTTTTAGGTTTTCTCTTTAGGCCTCCTATTCATTTTGGGTTGAATTTTGGATATGAAGCAGGGTATGAGTCAAGACTTATAGTTTTGCGTGTGGGTTGTTCCAAGAGCATTTGTTGAAAAGACAGTCCTTTTTCTGTTGAGTTGTCTTTGCACATTCCTCAAAAATCAATTGACTATATAGATGTGGGTGTATTTCTGAACTGTCTCTCTTTTTGCCACGACCACACTGTCTTCACTGGTAGCTTTCTATGAAGTCTTGAAATGACACAATGTGACATCTCCAACTTTGTTCTTTTTTTCAGAGTTCTTGTGGCTATCCTAGTTCCTTTGATTTTCCATATAAATTAAGAATCAGCTTGTCAATTGCTAGAACTGAGTTTGCTGAGATTTTCCCTTGGATTGCATTGAACCTACAGACCGCTTTGGAAAATGGACCTTTTAACAGTATTGATCTTTTAATCCACGAAAATGGGATACCTCTCCATATTCAGGTCTTCTTTGATGTCTTTCCTTAGTGTTGTGTAGTTTTCAGCATATACAGCTTGCATACCTTGTGTTAGATGTTTTCTAAGTATCTCCTTGTTTTTTGTGCTCTTATAAATTTTTTGCAAAATTGAATTTACATTTGCTTATTATTGTTAGAAAATACAGTGGACTTTTGTATGTTTGTCTCGGATCTTGGAATTTTTCTGGATTGACTTATAAGTTCTAGTAGCCTTTTTGTTGATTCTACCTCAAAATTCATGTCATCTGTGAATAAGGACAGTTTCATTTCCCCCTTTCCAGCGTGTCTGGCTTTATTTCTTTTTCTTGTCTTCCTGCACTGTCTCGGCCCTCCGCTACAGTGGCAGGTGGAGTGGTAAAAGTGATCCTTGCCGTGGGTTTCCTTCAGCAGGACAGGGACTTGAGTAAAGGCTTTTTTAGGAAGACTGTAGTGGGCCACAGTGATGAGGGAGGGGCTGGAGACACCGAGGCAGCTGAAAGGACAGAGGAGCCCTCTGTGCCCACCTCCTCCCATCCTTCCCATCACCATTCCATCGCTCCCCCCGTATTTGGTTCACAGCTCCCGTGTGACGCCTCTGCTCATCCCTTCCTCATCAGCCCCCTGTTGTCTGCATGCCTTCTCTCTCCATCCTCAGTCCATCATTTCAGCCTCTCTTGGGCAGCACTGTCCCTTCCCACATCCTATGGTTCTTCAGCCTCGGGTCGGGACCTAAGCCCTGCGCCCCCTGCACTGCTCCGCATGGGGTTCTTCCAGTCCGGGGTCTCCACCCTTAAGAAGCCCGACTGGGGTCTGCACTCTGTGATTCACCAGGCAGGGCTCTTTCCCATCACCTGCAGATCCCATTTCAGGCATCCTTCACACACCTCCACTTCGTTCCCTTCCCGCCTGCATCCCCTGACCGCAGCTTCTGCTGGGGCCACTTGCTTAGTGGTTCATAGTAAGGGCTCTGGAGCCAGACCATGTAAATTCACTTGCCAGCTCCACAACATGCCAGCATGGAGATCTTAGGAGTACTGCTTGGCCACCTGGTGCCTCAGTTTCCCCATCTGTAAAAGGAGGCCGCATGGGTTAATATGTGTAAGACACATAGCACAATGGCTGGTACAAGTAAGTGTCCTAGACTTTGTTGTTGTTATTATTACCGTTCCTTGGCATCATCATTGCCACGTCTTCATGTCTCTCTCATCTTACAAACAAAGCAAATCTCCGTGAACGTCACAGGCCTCCACTCCTACTGTCATACTCTCCCCTCGGCACAGCCGGAGTTTCTGACAGAGTTGGGTGTGCTCACTAGCATCGTTCTTCACCTTCCTCATCCCACTTCAGCCTCTGTCCTCACTGTCACGGTGATGCTGCGCTCTCCACGAGGCCACAGCCAGCAGGCAGTCCTCAGACTGATCTTTCCTGGCCGCACACAGCCCCATGTGGAACGGCACGCAGCTGCCATGACCCTGCCCCAGGCTCTCGGGGTCCCGCTCCCTCTGCTCACCTGGCTGATGCTCCTCGGCCTGCACCGTGGAGTCTTGCCCTAGGCTGCCTGCTCTTCTCGCTGATCCCCTCTCCCTGCTGCTCTGCCACCCCCAGCTGCCCTCTCCACCCTGAAAGTTACGACTGGCTTTGTTGTTCATGGTGTGTCCTCTGTCCCCAGCGCAGTGCCCGGAACATTGTTGAAACCTCAACATATTTATGAGCAAAGAGTGAACCTGCAGACAAAGGAATGCATGCGGCTTTGGGAGGAAGAGAAAGAAAGAGAGAGAGAGAGAGAGAGAGAGAGAAGCCTGATGCCATAAACCCAGGGGAAGAACCGAGAGAGCAGAGGCAGCAGGGAGTTGGGCAGGAGACGGGACAAGAAGACGCCCACTTTGCTCTGGGCCTGTGGAGAGTGAGGGCGTTGGAGACTCGCAATGGGAGCAGGAGACCCGGGTCTGGAGCCAGTGAGAGGGGACAGTGTGTGAAGCTGAGAGCTGCTGGCTTCCGTTCCCAGCTGAGAGGGGCCATGTGGGGGAGCACGGTGCTCTGCTGTATTAGTCAGTTCTTACAAATTCCTTCAACAGCTATCATTCCTTGAAGCACTGAATAATCAGCATTTTCCTATGCTCCATGTACATCTCATGAATGAAAATATATTTCTCTAAATTTGAAATTTTGAATGTAAATTTAATCAAAGTCTTTTAAGCTTTTAGTTTCCCTTAAATGCTTTAAACACCCTAAAGGACGCAGAACTCAAACTCTCACAATGGTTGGTGTTGGTTTTGGCCACAATGGGACATTCTGGAGCTGTCTTGACTTTTCCTCCCCCAGGGCTCAGCTCCCCTGCCTGGGGTCCTGGTTCATTTTGGTGGAGAATAGTGTTGAAGATCAACGTCTTTGTGACAGGGGCATGGGACACAGGAGAGCTGGTGGTGGGCAGATGTGCTCCTGGGCCCCTTTCGGTCGTGACCAGCACTTTGTAGCTAGGGCTCTCGAAGTCGGGGTGAGAGTCGGCCTGCGCTGGGGAGGAGGAGGGGATGAGGCTGGTGGGTGGAGGGCGGGGAGGACGAGAGCTGGGTCAAGTGTGTCCAGGAGAGGACTTGAACTTTCGTCTTGACCTTTACTGCACTAGGCGCTCAGGACTTTGAACCCCGATTTCCGGGGCCATGTGAGTTTGGGTAGGAAATATGTTTGGGCCCGAAAGCACTGCCCTTCCAGATAGTGAAATTCAGTGAAGGCACAAGTTTGGAAGTAATGAGTGGTGGGAAAGCAGAGAAGTAGGGGGAGCGGGGTGTGGAGCCGTCTTTGGAGCAGCTTAATAGAACAAGGCAGATCTGAAAGCATATTTGGAAGGAGGCAGCAGGAGGATGTGTGTGGCCAAAGGAGACAGAGAGGGGGAGGATGCTGCCAAAGGGGGTACCAGGTGGTGCGGGATCCCTGAGGCGGCAGGAGTTGGGGGTGCGGGGCCAGGGGTCGCGTGGAGAGAGCTCCTCGGAAGTGGGTTGGGGGAGGCCTTGGCTGACCCTTGCGGCTTCCCCGCCCTTGGAGTCTTGCTGCAGCCCTGGGCTGAGCTGACCGGCTCAGGGAGGGCAGTGGGGGCGGCCTGCCCAGTCCTGCTGGATCTGAGCTCCTCTTCCCACCCTCGCCCCCTCCAGTACCAATACCTACATGGACACAACCCTTTCGACCTTGGCTGTGGCAAAAACTGGTATTGGACACTTTGTGCAGCGCTGGGACCCAAGTGAGTTGGCAAACCAGAGGCCTGAGTGGTGGCCCTGGGGCTGGTGGGGTGGGGTGAAGCTGGGTCATCTCGCCTGGCCCCTTAGCAGAGCTCCCAGGTCCTTCCGCTCATTCTTCCTATTGTTTTGGGATTTTCCCCAGGGCCTTGTGGGAGCATTTGGAGCCCCCACTTCCTTGCCTCTGTGGGTTCTTGCCCCAAGAAATGGGGTAGAGGGCATTGCAGCCTGGATGAGACAGGCCCCAGCTCCCCGTGGTGCCGAGCGCTGGGCCTTGTCCTGCCTAAGATGAGGGGCACCAGGCAAGGAGGGTCACGACCACCTCCATCTGGCCTGTTGCTCCCCAGGTACATGGCCGAAGCTGTCGGGCTGCAGAGAGTGGTGGGGCCTGACTGGGTGCCCACGCGGAACCTGCACTTCCCGACGTGCCCCTCCATGCCCATTCCCGAAGCCCTCCCTGGGCTGGGGTCTGGCCGCCAGGTCCAACCTCTGGATCTGTACCAAGCAGGGCAGGATCCCCCAGGGAGTGGTGAGGCTGCAGCCCTCCAGGAGGTAAGGGGTGTGTGTGTGTTTGTGCCCACAGATGCGCACGCGCCCGTCGTGTTGGGAAAGGGCATCTGAAGATTGTACAGGTTTAGGGAAAGCCCCCCTCCATGTTTCGCTGGTGCTGAAGCTGGAACACTCCGAGCTCGAGGGCGGCGGATCATAGGCCAGCGGAGCGTTGAAAGTAGAGTCACAGGCCTGCAGACTACATCAGGGGTCCCTGGAGAAACAAGGGGAAGAGACCACACCACTCACTTGCTCGTTGCCCTTGGGCCAGTCCCTTACCCTTTCTGGGCCTCAGTTTCCTTAGCCATGAATGAGGACTGAGACTAGGCCAGTGAGCAATAATTTGGGGAGGCGGATTCATTTATTTACGGGCAACTTTTAACCTGAAGCTCAATGTTTGAAACAGGTGGCAGTGGAGCTTTAGGACTGCTGCGGGGAAGGTAATTCACAAGCCCCGCCCACAGGGCCCCTGCAGTGATGTTCTGTGGGTCCTGCCCACTCCCTTGGCTCTGCCTAGGGGGGTGGCACCTTGGACAGTTTCTTGCTCCCGAGCTGGTGGGTCATGCGGTGTGGGGCCGGCACCTTTGGAGAGCTGACCTCCTCCACTCTGTGTTTAGATGCACGCCGGCCGGCCCAGTGTGGCCCCTGCTGCTCAGGCCCGAGAGGCGGCTCGATCTGCCTCTCACCCATTTGCACCCGGAGATGCCAGGAGACCCGGCACCTGAGCCTCACCTCTTGAGCCCCGCGTGGAGACTCTCTGAGCCCTAACCTTGCCAAGTCCCCTGGCGAGAGTGCCGAGACCCCTGAAAGCCCATTAAACACCCTTTGCCTGCCTCCTACAGCTGCCCTGCTGCACTGTGTGTTGGTATCAAGGGAGTGGGGCGGTGAGGGGGCCTCTGGGGGATGAGACAAAGACCCGGGGTGGGGGCAGCCAGGGTTCAATACTGGCTGGCTCTGCGATCTAGTGCAAGACACTGAACATTTCTCTCACCCTTCAAACGGGGAAACCATAACAACCAAAGCGAGGACTGGAGATGATGGAAGAGAAAACCCAGCAGTGCCTGGATGTCGGCCTAGCCAAGTCCTGGCCTCTGCCCTGCGGCCACCCTGTCTGACTGCAGGGGGCGCGCGCTGCTTGGGAATTCGCCCAGCCTGGCCAGCTCCAGCCTGGCAGCACAGGAGGCTCCTGTGTGGGTTGTGGCTGGCCCTCAGGCTAGGAGTGTGCCCTCCTGCGGCCTCAAGACAGGGAAGTGGAGGAGTGGGGTGTGCCCTCTCACAGTCCACCCTGCATCATTCCTCCAAGTGGGTCTCACCTAGGTCACTCCCTCCTGTTGGGGAGTCAGATGCCGGTTCTAGTCCTGTGTCTGGCGGTGGGGGGCGTGTCCACAGTGTATGCAGCCGGTATGATTCTGGTTATTTTCTCCTTCACACTGCTAACAGACCACCCTGTGTTCCTCCAAGGACCACCTTCTCATATTCCTGGGCCCCAGGCTCCGACTCCAAAACTCGGGGTTGGGGTGGGCTGCAATCTGAATCTGAATATTTGTAAAGTGCCCGGTGTGATGCTGCCACCCTGAAGTTTCCGAACTGCTGCCTTAGGAGGTGAGGATGGGCACCACCACACTGATTCCTGTCCCCCTGGTGTCCAGGGGAAACCAGGATATGGTGAGGGCGAGAGGGCAGGATGTGGCTGAAGGGCCAGATGAACAGCCCCGGGCCCGTGGACATTGTGTGCCTGTGTGTGCACGCCCGAGCTTGTGTGTTGGGGCAGGAGCTCATCGTTGGGGAGTGTCAGCCCAGACTGGGGAGGTAGGTGACCTCCGATGCAGGCCATGGCTCCGGTTCTCTACACGAAGAGTCCCAGTGGAGGCTGCCCTTCCCTCTTCCTCCCACCCTGACTGTGGTGGACTCAGGCCCCGCTGTGTCCAGGCCCAGCCTCACACAGGGCTTGGCTCTGGCTCCCTGGGCTCCTGGCCAGCCTCGCTCAACCCTAGGAACTGCAGCTCTTTTGTGTTCCCTTTTCCGTGGTGCCAGGTCTCCCCAGTCCCAAGCTCCATTGGGGTGCAAGCTTGTTCTCAGCTCTCATCCTGCTCCACTCAGGGGTAACCGTGGGTTTCTGGTGAGGGCTGCAGGATATTCGCTGACAGGCAGAAAGGCAGCCCAGTTGGGGCCTTGCTTTCACTGGCTTCAGTGGCCACCCTTACAATTCTTGGGGCCTGCATTTACGAGTCAAGCTGAAGAAACCTCATCTGTCTGCGAAGCCCGCAGTCCATGGTCGCATGGTCAGGGCAGGGGGGCATGAGGCCTTTTAAGCCCCGGAGCCCAGGTGTGCATGTGGCACACAAATCTGTGTGGGTCTCCCGTCTGTGTGTGTTCAGAGGGGACAGCTCAGCCCAGGCTGCCCAACACTGAGGAGAGGCTCTCAGGCCCACTCCTAAATGGGAGTGCTGGGGTGGTGTGGGCCTGGGCCTCATCGGAGGAGCATCCAGAAACGTGGGCCAAGGCCTGGAGGGGCATATGCATGGAATGGGGTGAGTGTAGGAGTGGCGCCTGCTGGAGCCCCAGCTCTGCAGGAGGCTGGGAAGGCCAGGCCCCAGAGTCTGGGGAGGCCTAGTCCCACCCTGCCCTGCTGCCCGTCCCTCTGCCTCCCTGCCAGGATAAGAGCTGGGCGGCTGGTCATCAGGGTGGCACCTCTTGGGTCCCTGCCTCCGGCTATACTGGCCACTCTCCCAGTCCCAGGCTGAGCCTGGTCATTGCTAATTAAATGAAAATTCATTTTTAACGTAATGTTAAGTCATGGTCATTTTTGTCTGCCATTTATCTCCTCGCTCACAGCTTTCAAACCCTTTCTTTTTTTATTATTCAGGTATGAGGGTCTTCTTGAGCATTTCTTTTAGGAGTGGGTGTCTTGTGGTGAGGAACTCCCTCAGCTTTTGTTTATCTGGGAGAGATTTTATTTCTCCATCATATCTGAGGGATATTTTCGCTCGGTAGATTATTGTTGGCTGAAAGTTTTTACCTTTCAGATTTCTGAATGTATCGTTCTGCTCTTTCCTAGCCTGTAAGCCTTCTGCTGAGAAATCTGCTCAAAGCCTGCTAAGGGTTCTTTTGCAGATTCTTTTCTTCTGCCTTCCTGCCCTTCACATTATTTCTTTGTCATTGACTTTTGCCAGTTTTCCTAATATATGCCTTGGAGAAGGTCTTTTTAGACTGGTGTCATTAGAAATTTTATTAGTTTCTTTTACTTGTAATTCCAGTTCCTTCCCCAGGTTTGGGAAATTCTCAGCTATTATTTCTTTGAACAAGCTCTGTGTTCCTTTCTCCCTCTCTTCTCCCTCTGGAATATCTATAATCCTTAGGTTGCAGTTCCTAATTGAGTCGGATATTTCTCAGAGAATGTCTTCATTTCTTTTTACTCTTAGTTCTCTCTCCTCCCACATCTGAAGCATTTCTATATTTCTGTCCTCTGAATTGCTTATTCTGTCCTCCATTATTTCAGCTCTGTTATTTAAGGACTCCAGACTTTTCTCTATCTCAGTCATTGTGTTTTTCCTCTCTGACATTTCTCATTGATGTTTCTTGATAGTTTCGATCTCTTCTGTCAAGAATTCCCTTTGGTCGTTAATTTTATTCGTGATTTCCTTGAACAATTTTTCTGAGTTTTCTTGTAACTTCTTTAGTTTTCTCATAATAACTATTGAGAATTCTCTGTCATTTAGATTGTAAATAGCGGTGCCCTCAGGATTGATTTCTGGGTGTTTGTCATTTTACTTCTGGTCTCGTGTCTTAGTATACACTTCCATACTATTTGTTGTTGTGGATTTGATCCATCCCAGAGTGGTAGTATCAGGTTACAAATTCCACCTTCTGCCTCTGGGTGGTGGCAGGACCTGTGTATTCCAAGCCTGCCCATTCCCTGGCAGCTGTGTCTGTCCTTTGGAAGTTATGCTGACGGAGCCTATCTGCATTTGACTGCTGGACGCCGCTGATTTACACATATGTGTGCCGGCACCTTGGCGGGGGTCTCTTGCTCTGGCTGACCAACAGTACTTGCGTGCCAGGTGGGGGAGGGGCGCTTTCATTCCTGTGCACGTGCCCGCAGGTGCTCCAGCTCTGTCCTCGCTCTCTGCCCTCCTGGGATGTTCGGCTTGGTGAATACGGCCCAGTGATTGCCTAGCCTCCTCAGAGTGGAGCTGTCCCACAGGCTGGGAGGCAACTCAGAGAGCGAAGGCATTCCCATGAATGACTGCCCCCTCCCCCTTCTCCTCTCAGAGCTGCAAGCGGTCCTGCGCCCTAAGTGTCTGCCAGTGGGGGAGGTAGAGGAGATTCCCCTTACCTCTTTCCACTGCCTCCCGGGCAGTTCTGCACCTCCACGTTCAGAGATATGGCTGCATGGGTCTCTCAGACATCTATTGTGTTGTTTGAATGTCTCTGTTGATTTATGAGTGTCCTTTCCATTGTATCTCAGCAGGGAGAGTCTAAGGGAAGAGCTCACTCCGCCAGGATGCTGACGTCACTCCCTTTGTCATCAACTTTTGCCAGTTTTACTGTTATGTGCCTCGAAGAAGCTCATTTATCGTTGATGTAATTAGGAGTTCCATTGGCTTCATGTATTTGTCAGTCCAGTTCCTTCCCGCGTCCTGGGAAATTCTCAGCTATTATTACTTTGAAGAAACGCTCGGCTCCTTTCTCCCTCTCTTCTCCCTGTGGAATACCTATGGTCCTTAGGATGCTTTTTCTAGTTGAGTCGGATTTTTCTTGAATACTTCCTTCATTTTTTTTTAAATCTTAGTTCTCTCTCCTCTTCCACCTGAAGGATTTCTATTTGTCTTTCCTCTAAATCACTAGTTCTTTCCTGCAAACATCAGCTCTTTTTTTTTTTCTTGAGGAAGATTGGCCCCTGAGCTAACATCCATTGCCAATCTTCATTTTTCACTCAGGAAGATTAGCCCTGAGCTATCGACTGTGCCCATCTCCCTCTATTTTGTTTGTGGGATGCTGCCACAGCATGGCTGGATGAGCAGTCATAGGTCCATGCCCAGGATCCGAACCTGCGAACCCCAGGCCGCCGAAGTGGAGTGCACCAACTTTACCACTACGCCTTTGGGCCGGCCCCCGTCAGCTCTATTTTTTAAGAATTCTAGATTATTTCTTATTTGACTTATTGTGTTCTTCATATCCAGAATTTCTGCTTGGATTTTTGTTTATAGTTTCCATCTCTCAGGTGAAGTATTAACTCTTCTCATTAATTTTATTCCTGCTTTATTCCTGTGCTCATTGAACTTTCTGAGTCTTCTTGTAACTCATGGAGTTTCTTTATGACACCTGTGTTGAATCCTCTGCCATTGAGATTGTAAATTTCTGTGACTTCAGGGTCAGTTTCTGGAGAAGTGTCATGTTCCTTCTGCTCTGAATTGTTGCTCTAGTTTCTCGTGGTGTTTGATGAAGTAATGTTTTGCCAGCGCATTTGTGGTTGTATCCGTTGGCAGATTCCACCTGCTACCACTGGGGCTGAAGCAGGAACTGTGTTTCTGGTACTACCACATCAGCTGAAAGTTGTGGAAGTGCTATGGGCATTTATGCTGGATGGGAAAGCATTGGGCCAGGTGCGTAGGTCTGCCAACCGCTCTTCTCATCTTCACTCCGGTTGCTGCTTCTTGGGCGGAGCTTCCAAGGGGGGTCTGAGCCTGGGCCACCCCTTGGGACTGAAGCGGCCTTGTGGGCTCTTCAGCCGGCCACGAAAGTGATCACGCACGGGCTGAGTATCAATTTTTCAATATATGTCATCGTTCCTATCCAGTTATCATGGACACTACTACTAAGTGGAGCTATCTACAAATTATAGTTTAAATGTTTGGTGGAATGTTCATAGGGCCACTGGAATTTTCCCAAGCATAAATATGTGACCCAGAACTCCTCTAAATTCCAGTTATTAGGGGATCATTTTACAGTTTTCCTGAGAATTAATTACCTTGTAAAATATACTCACAGTTTTCCATATTCAGACTCACAGTTACTGTATGTAGGACCTCGTATATGTGCCCGGATCCTGATAGGCTGGGCCCAGGTGAAGAAATATTTTTTCTCTTTAAAACTGGATTGTTCTTTTCCTTTTCATGGATAGTGGATGACTATGTCAATCCAGCAAAGATTTAAATTCAAAACCAATAATCAATTAAGGTTGGCCGTTGTTATAGTCGTGGTCATAGCCTGCAAAAATGAGGGTTTGGAGATGGAACAGAAAGCATAAAAGGGGACCTTATTGTATGCCCATCAGAAAATAAAACAGTAAAACTGATCAACAGAATTCTGAGAGAAACAGCCACAAATTCTGCAACAAATAGCAAGCAGCAGATGTCTCTCATCAGTGTTACTCAGTCTCGTGTTGTGAATTCTGTCGGTATTGGCTCAAAAGTCTGTGTTCCTGAAGTCATCTGTTCCCAGACCCTGTAGTCCTAGAGTCCTGAGTGTCAGGTCCTCCCGGTATCTGCTATGGTGGGTGTGTCAGCTTCTTCTAGGAAGGCTGTAATCATGCATCTGTTCCCTATATCCCTTTCTCAGGCTGTCTTTTTTGGGTGCTTCTTCCAGAAGACCCAATCTCTGGTTGTAGCTTCTAGCAGGGACATTCAGGCAAGAATGAAGGGAGCAGAGAAACCACGTGTTGATGACAAGGCAGGTTAACTTCTTCCAGTAACTAACAATATCAGAATGGAGGAGAGTGGAATCTCTATGGGAGTGAGGTACATAGGCACGTGGGTCCCTGTAATTGTTCCATGAAGACTCAACTGATAATTAATCCAATGAGAAAATGGATTAATGGACAATGAAAACAGTGACGAATCTGTTATGTACAGTTTGTGCCACAATTGCTGCCAATTGACATAAGTGTTTTAAACCAAGGAATAAAGTATTCTTAGAAGCTAATTTGTTGACATTCTCTGTGTCGGGCGAGGCACTTGAATTCTAATGTGCTTTTCCCCACTCTGCAAGAGTATGTAAATTACTGAAAAACTTAATCATATTTGTTACCGATCCCAAACACAGGTTCATTTACCCAGCGCACAGGAGGGCCAAAAAAGTAAAGGAACTGAAACAGCAGGCTTGTGGCAAGGAAAGAGCCTTACTATCGAAGGGCAGCCAGATGAGTAGACGGGAGTTAGAACTCAGATCCACCTGGTCGAATGAAAAAAGGTTGAGGTTTGTATCTGAGGTTTTCAGTAGGGGAGGGAGAGCATGTGCCGTGGTTTTATGAAGGGGAACAAGAGCATGTTCCGGGTTTGAGGTAGGGCAGCAGGAGCATGTGGCTGTGCTGCTTGGCACCTTCCAGCAGCCTGTGTTTGGCCTTGAAGACTGAATTTCCTTTCTCTTGACTTTCTGGACTTTTCTGGTTAGTTTTCGGCATTAGCCTGCATTTGGCCTTGTGAGGCTGAATCCTGATGTCTGGGCCTTGACTTTCTGGGAAAGACAGCTCACTCATATAGTGAGGAGAGACAGGAAGACCTGGTTAGTTTTAGACAACAGCCGATTATGCTGAATATGCACAGGTGCAGTTAGCAAAGCTTATGTCAAAACTTTTGGCTCTAGGGCAGATTTTTGAACTTTTTCATGCTCGGTTTCAGTTCCCACCTCTTATGATCAGGCTTCAGTCTTCGGGAACGGGGGTGAAGGCCTCTCTAGCTACCTTCTGCTGTGAAAGGGCAAAGATCAGGATGGGAGGAATGAAACTGTTTTACCGTCACTTTAAAATAGTTTTGAGTACCGGGTGGGGAGAGAGAGCTACGCTTTGCATCACTAATATTTTAGTACTCTGATCAACGGCTTTGGAACAACACTTAAGTTCATCACTTATAATTACATGGATAACCACACAGATAGCAAAATAGACAGCCCAAATTTTAGTATCCCCTCCATAATGGACCTCAGTCCTTGAGGAATCCCGGAGAAGGTGACTGTAAACCAATCAAGGTTACTGCCTGGAAGCTCAGGTGAAATCTGATGTAGCCAAGTAGCCTGCTGTCTAATCGTCCAACAAGTAATGTAAGAACCTGGGAGTCATGTATTACTCATCTATAGGAGGCTGTCTTGTGCACAGCAACTTGCAGTCTGTCACGAGTCCATTTGAGCATTCGGAGAAGTCAGTGTCTAGAGGATGAAGCCAGCCAAAGTTTGGGAGATCCCAGTTGTGATGTACTTCTGTGGCATGATTCTTGTTCCCTGTGGCGTTTTCAGTATGGTCCCCTGCAATCCAAGAATTCAATAGGACCCAGTCTCCATGACAACGATGCTGCAGAGAAACCTCTGACGGTGTCTAGTTCCTTGGTTTGAGTTCCCTTCAGGGCTTTTGGATCATCTCCGGAACATAGAAAGGGTCTCCCAAAGTTAGGCCTATGTTGTGTCAGCAAGTAACCAGGTATTTAATAGGAAGCATTTTTAGAAAAGAAAAGCAAAGTTAATGGGTTTGGAGCAAATGATAAACCAATTTCTGAGCCCAGGGTATGGTTATTCAAGAAGATCTCTGGATGTCAGCATTGAAGAATCCCCTGCAGTTTAAAATGTCTCCGATGATGTCATCAGGTGTTCAGGTAAACCTTTTGAGTGGCTTACACAGAAACAGGCGTGAAGATCGTCCCAACATGGGTTGTCGTGGTGCGCTCTCTTAGGTTTATATCAAGTTCTCCAGCTTCAGGTTCCCGGGCTTCAGGAAAAAACGTGATTTTAGTTCTCAATGATTGGAAATGAAAAGGAAAGAAAAAGTTGAAAACGTCAATTTGGAGATCTGTACCAGATATTTGAGCAAACTAGCAGAATTCAGGATCCAGTCCAATTTACAAATAAAAAACAAAAACCTTGAAGTTTTTAATGAACAGAACCAAAATCCAACATCCACAAATGTGTATTACAGTTTCTATTGAAACATAAGTTTGCTCGCTAAATTTACCTTCATTTGTACCAATGACAGTGAAATTAAGAGTCATTGGTTTGCAAACTAACTCTAGTTTTAATAAACTTTGCCCAATGATTTACATAAGTACAGCAAGAGTAGCAATTGATCATATAGGTTCTTTTAAATCTGCTTTGCTGGAACTTTTTATAAGGAATCTCAGCTTGAACTTGAAAGGCACCTCCACGCCAGGAAAAGTCAAGCCAAGGACTTGTCATCAGACTTGACCTGGGATACCTACAGATTTGTGTGAATTCCTCTTTTCTCTTGAGGGTCCCCCAAATATCCTAAAGTTCTTGCACCTGCCAGGGAAGTGCCCTGCTTTACTGGCCTGGTGAGGTTTCTGGGAACCTTGTAAGCAAGGTGCCAGGGCAATATTTTTAAGTGGCTTTATTCCGGAAAGTCCAGTGTTTGCTTCTCAAATTTGTACGGTCATATCCAAGTTTGTGTATGTTTCTGTCAAATATGACATTCCAGTCAAAGCCTTGGCAATATAACCCGTTTCTAATTCTGCCCTGCTATAAGGGAAACAGATTCTTATTGAACTTATACAAATAACTATATTGCCATGAAAATAAGAATACTTACTCTTGAAGAGTTTTTAAATGCTGGAGGCATAAGATAAGGGAGAAAAAGAGAAATGCTTCCCTTTTGCTTACAAATTGCTGTAAGTCATAGTTAGCTTAACGAGAAAAGAGAAAAAGGTTTACTAACTCTGGAAAAACAAAACGTTAAATATCAGCAATATTTCAAACAGGGAGTCATAAAAATTATAATCATCCTCATCAATTTATTCAGTCCTACGATGTCAACTTTTGATCTTCTGTTTGCAGTTTCATGAGGCCACTAATTTCTCAGTTACAGTTTTGTGATTTCCTACCCAGATCAGTTTTGTAATCTGAAAGTTTGTCAGAAACCTGTATTTTAGAGCAAGTGTCAGGGTCCTTTCCATGAATCTCTCTGAAGATGAAACATGAGAGTAAGACAAGTGCCTGCGTATGACCCAACATTCAAAAATGGCAAATTGGCAAAGACACTCGGCTATTTCTGTAACATACAACACTTTGAGATAATGACTAGAATTATGACTGACAACCAGGACAGATCAGAATTTTTGGAATGTTAGATAATTTTTAGAAAAGAAAACCTACGTTAGTAACATTTCCCCACACAATATTACCTCGGAAGGCTTGTTATGGTTTATTTGATAATGCTTCCCATGTAATTTAACGTACCAAATAAGTTTCGTGAGTTTACATCTTCCTCTTTGTAGAAAGAGAGAACAAATTCTTGGAAACATCTCAGAGCTGATTGGAAATTCTCAAAGCTTTCTTTTTAAGTCAAAAGAAAGACTTGAATTTGGGGGGAAGTTCATCAAAAATATCAAAAAGGTTTAAAACACTTGGTCATGTAGGAAACAATGCTTAGTTATTCATTTAATCAAGGAGACAACAGAATCAGCAAAGGCAACAGAGAGTTCAAGCAGTCAGCAAACCTTAATAGAGAGACCTCAGTTCTTGAACACAGGAAATTATTTTCACAAAACATGGATTTTCTGTCTTTTAGGTAAACTTACTCAAAGGTAAAGAAAAACTTTTTATAACCTCTTTATCAAGAGCAGACCCAAAGTTCAAGAGAATTATCTTTGGAAGAAAGAAAGCCAAATTCTAATTCTGCACCAGCTTACTTTTCATATTGAAACGTATTGACTTAATTAAATTCATTTCAACCACAGCCAACTTGACCAAGAACACAGAACTCCTCAGGGTTTTCCTTTCGCAACCCTTCTGTCGCTTACTTTTTACATTCAGAATTTGTCCCATGCCTTGATTTTGTCTTTCCTTATGCTTTAGGACAGATATCTCTATGCATCATACCTTCTTTACTGCAAACATACATTTTATTTTCCTTGCAGACAGAGGTTCTAGAAATACGTGTTTTCAAAGGAAAGTTTTTGAGCATGCATAAAACCCGTTTATTAATCAACTTAAGCATCTTTAAGGTTCCCTGTGAACAGAAACCAAAGGCGGACAAATCTATGCTTAGTAATCAATTTCTAATTTTTTTTAATGCAGAAATGACCTAGGTACTCAACAGATTTTATCGTTTAACTTAATTTAGCAAAACTCTTAAGTTTTAAGTAACCAAAAAAGATTTTCAAAGCAGTTTTTCAAGCATATAGGCCATAAAACATAATTATTGCACCCCAAACCTCTTACCCATTTGTATCTATCTAAATTATTTGTTCCCAATAATTATGTTTAGGTTACTCACAAAAATTTCATGTGACATTAAGCCGTTAGCCATCATCTTAAGTTGTTTGAAGTATAGACACCATAATGTGATCATTGTTAAAAGTTCCCCAAAACACCTTTATCCTTTTCACATCTATTTCGTTTACTTGTTCCCAATAATTATGTTTAGATTGCCTACAAAGCCCTCCTGAGACATCAGACAAAATCAGCCATTATTGAAAGTTATTATTGTTGGCCGACAAATTTTGTCACAAGCATAACATGTCTACACCATATCTGATGTTGATAACTCTGAAAACGTATTTATTTTAATCAAACCAACAAACTTCCATAAGCTTTTATTTACCAAAGATCATTTTATATCATGTTAACTTGAAAGACATTTGGGTTAGTTTCCATTACATTTAGAAAGAATTTATATAAGCACTTACGTTAAGCCAATTAAATGGAGATGCTTTAGAAATTATATCATCTGTAGGCAGACGAATAGAGAGAGAGAGACTTACATCCAGATAGATGCCAACAGAGATCTTTAAAACTTTAGCCTGGTCGCAGGGACGAAACTCAGAAGAACAGGTGGATCCAAATTACTCCCTAGCAAATGGACCTGCTCAGATGGCCAAAGATTTTTCCTCAAGATTCTTTTTTGTTGTAAGGATCCTTTTCATGGCTGTGTTTGACATCATTTTGTCTTTGAGAAGCCTCTGCATATTACTCAAAGACTGCATTCCATTATGAGAGCTTTTGAATCCTCACTTTTAAGGGTGACTCTTAAGGTGGTCTTGAAACAGAAGTTCCCCAGCCTGGCCGTTACAATTCCAAATGATCTCAAAAGTTTACCTATTTGTACTTGCTTAACTTGAGTTCAGGAATTTCGGGGGAGTTGAAGTGGGGAAGCTCAGCAAGAGAGGAGATTTGGTTTCTTTCGCTAGCAGGGCCGCTGGCATCCCCCAATCTGGCGTGTTTAATTACTTACTTATTTCCTTTGAAAGAGGCAGGAAGTTAGTCCTGATTTCGTTTAGAAGCCTCAAAAGATTAAAATAGGCTTCCCATTGGTTGTTTAACTTTGTGGCTGGCTTTTTCCAATTGCGTATGTAAATACACCAGTTTGGGTAAACTGAAGTTGCCCCCTTTTGGCCATTTTAAAGTAAGGTCTCCTTTAGCATGTTTAAGTAACATTAGCTGAAGGGTGGATTTATATGGCCTTACAATATTAGGCAGGGGAAACGTTCCCCAGCGAGACACAATATTTTATCCCCGTAACATACTGTAATAGCATCAGGCCAAAGAGATGTAATCATTTTACATAAAGCCCATTTAACTGTACTAATTTTTCAACGACATTTAATTTCAATTTTATCAATTTTTATACCTCTCATCATAGCTTTCGTTAGGATTCCATCAATAAGTCTCTGTCTTATAATATTGTGTAGGGAAAGCATTCCCAGCCAGACATAACATCCGTTTCCGAAAAAACATCCAGGCGAAGTGGACATGACCTCTTCCTCTAATATTAGCTCAAACATTATAATCTTTATGATCTTATCAAGATTAGCATTCTAACTGTTGCCCCCAACAATTGTTGGTCAGATTTCTCATTGTGATTTCCTGCTTTCTGGCTTAAAAATATTTTTTTTCCCCAAACTGGGATGACTAGAACAGGCCTGTCTGAGGTCTTTTAATCTTGCGGGGCCAGTAGGGGGTCCTTTCAGCCCACCTAACTTTAGGCGGTGTTTTATGAAAACCTTTATGTTAACCTCATTCATGTCTGTTTTATTTATCCCATTTTTCTTTTTAATAACTAACTAAAGATTTCCATCCTGCTGAGATGAGTCCTGTGACTCTTTCCTTTTCTGAGTCCTCTTTGTTTTTCCCCCTTTTAATATTTGTCTTATTTACCCCACTGTCTTACTTACTTTAGTTTCCCTTAGAATACAAAAAATACCTTTAAAAATTTCCAACTTGCTGGGAAGAGTCCCTTTTTTTTCTCTCAGCTTGTTTTTATTCTTCTGTTAACTTGTTTTTGTTGGGGGAAGAGGGAGAATCTCCCTCTGCGCTTTTCCTTAAGGTTCTTCTGGCTGGCTAAATAATCAACAAGACAGGTTAGCAGGAGAAAATAATACCAAGTTTAATAACATGTATACATGGGAGAAACTCAGAAATGAGCAACTCGTCCCTCTGTCTAAGCTGCTTCCGTAAGTATTGCAGCTAAAGGCGAGGAGCGTGTTGGGGGTGGGGAGTGGCCTGGGACTTCAGAGGGCAGGAGGACAATTCTTTTCGGGATCATCTATAGATAATGTGGTCAGGTCTTACATTCAAGTCTTTAATCCATTTGGAGTTAATTTTTGTGTATGGTGTAAGGTAAGTCAGAGGGAGAAGGTCAAATACCGTATGATTTCCTTCATTAAGTAGTAGATAATAACAACAATAAACAAACACATAGGGACAGAGATTGGATTGGTGGTTACCAGAGGGGAAGGGGGGAGGGAGGAGGGTGAAAGGGATAATTCGGTACATGTGTGTGGTGATGGGTTGTAATTAGTATTTTGGTGGTGAACATGATGTAATCTATGCAGAAATAGAAGTACAATGATGTACACCTGAAATTTTTACAATGTTATAAACCAATGTTACTGCAATAAACAAAAAATTAAAAAAAAATAAAAAAATAAGATAATGTGGTCAGGCAGAGACAGAGTTTTTGATAAAAGGGGCTTGGTGCCCCTCCCATTGTAACATCTATGTTACATTATCTTTATAGCCATCATGATAGAAGATCTGTTCCAGGAAGGAGCCACCATGTCAAATTCTTTAGGCAGTTACTGGGGGAGGTCAAATGTCCTTCAGAGAAAACAATCAAGGTAAAGAGATATATTTCAGGGTGGCCAAATTTTGATCTCCCACAATTTCATTAGCCTCTGTAAGACCACGAGAGGAGGCTGAGACCTCAAATTTGGTTAAGTTTCATCTTTTTTTTTCATAGGTTTATAACTGGAAACATCCCAGTTTTGCAATACATGACCCTGAGGGCTGCCACTGGGAGTCAAATCCCAGTTTCCCATTATGGCACCACTCACACACACACATTACCTGCATTCACACATGTCCACACAAGTGTCAGAAAAGATGGTGCCAAGAGTTAGTCCTTTCTAGAAATTGGGGCTCCCTCCAGACAGACTCCCATAACCTAGAACAAAACCCCTGAAACAGGCAAACAAACTTCACATTCACATACACATGCACACACACAAGTGTCACAAGAGACGGAGAGCAGAGTTAGTCCTCTCTGCGTGAGAGCTCTGGTCCTTTCAACATGGTCAGAGCCCCCTGACCACACCTTTTACCCACGCAAAACCAATTTTCCCTCTTCTTTTGTATTTATCAGTTTACCCCACTAGGTGGTCCCAATCAATAGGGAAGCTCTTGCAAAATCATTGAGCACATGAAGGAGATATGAAGCATGTCAATTCCATCTCTATGTCTTTCACATCATTTGATGCCTGAGAGAGCCATATTATGGGTTCCTGGGTTCGGGGTGGGTAGCGAGCCTCTGGTGTTACCTAGCAGCCAACAAGACACAAGGTCAATTTTATTCTTCTGAATTTGGGGCCCAGTATCAGAAAATAGCAACCTCAAAGAGTCATTGCCCTGTATGAGTAGAGGTGTCTGAGGACAAGAAATGGTCACTGTGTTGGCTGTGTCATTAGTCAGACTAACAATCCTGTAGATGGCACAGCAGAAGGTAAAATAACAAGCACTCAGCCTTTTCAGTTTTTTTTAGAAGTGAGGAATCTCCTATCATTCTCTTAATTCTCTTTTATCATTCTATTAATTTGCTTATAATGAAGATTACTCATTGAGGTTAAGTGAGATAATAAGTCTCTACCATGACAAGAATAGGCAGAAACTAAATAATAAGTTTTTAGTGGCTCGGGATGCCAAGAGACTGTTCTACAAAGATCATTTCTCTTCCAAGCTACCAGGTCTTCCTGTCTATTATAACTACACCATTAAAAAGTAATTTTAGTATATTTCAATATGTAGGTAGTTTAAATGTGCATACATATATACAGTTGTATGATAACAAATGAAAATATCTAAAGGTTTCAACTTTAGTGTTTAAAATATATTCTCACCAGGTAGAAGACAGTATTCTTACTGCATGGATTTTGTGTGTGTGTGTATGCGAGGAAGATGAGCCCCGAGGTAACATCCATGCCATTCCTCCTCCTTTTGCTGAGGAGGACTGGCGCTGGGCTAACATTTGTGCCCATCCATCTCAGTTGGATTTGGGAAGCCGCCACATATGGCCTGACAAGCAGTGCGTCGGTGCCCGCCCCGGATCCGAACCCGGGCCGCCACCACCAGAGGGCGCGCACTTAAGCACTGCACCACGGGACCGGCCTTGAATTTTGACCTCTTAATTTGAATGTCATGAAGAAAAAATATGTTTCTGTAGACAGGAAAATAAAAGTAACAATAATTATGTGTCCATGAGGGACTTTTGCTCTCTGTTTTTAATCCAAGTAATTTCCTCAGAATGTTCCAATTCAATTACTCCCATTCAATATCAGCCTTTTTCCAAGCAAAGTAGGAACCTTGGAATTACATATTTTATCCAGGTTCGGGAAAAATACAATCGCTGTTGAAATTAAGGTGACTTTCAAAATGGACACTACACCTCAACACGCGGGAGCTGTGAAAATGTGTGCATTGGCTGCCTGTCGGCCAAGACTCCCCGTCGGTTAGTGGTAGCAGCTCTGAGGCTGACTAGTGGCACCTGACTCCCAGTTGGGGGAATCTTCCAAACACAGAGGGGTTCAGACGCTCAGTGGCTAAAACGAATGGCAACTATCAGCTGCAGGTAAGAGAGAGGCCAGTTATTTTCTCACATAATAAGCAGCTCAGAGGGAGGGAGTCAAGGCTGGGGCAGTGACTCAACAAGGTCCTCACTGTTGTCTGTGTAGCTTGTGGAGGTGTTGGCTAACGGGTCAAAGGGGGCACCCCCGGCCAGCACATCTGGGTTCAAGACAGGAAGAAGGAACAGAGCTCTGCCAACTGTGTCCTTTCCCCCTTTTATCAGGAAGGCAAAAGCTTTTCTAGAAACCCTGAACAGACATCCACTCATATCTCATTGAGCAGAATTGTGTCATGAAACGCCTGGAAATGAGGAAGCCTGCAAAATTATTTTGCTGCCCCCTCCCCCAAAGTATAATTTCAGAATAGTACAAAAGAAAACCTGGAGACAGATGAGCAATGAGCACTGTTTGCTTCGATTAGTGCTTTGCCTGAAACGGAGATTGAAATCAACTTCTTCTCCCCAGGAGTTTCTCTAATCTCCTGCAGTGTGGAGGCCATCCTCAGAGGGTAGGACCTCTCCTTCCCCGGCACAGTTGAGGGTTGGGGGGTGGCTGTTGGAAGTGGCAGTCACAGGCTACAGAGCCCCTAGCCCAGACCTTTTCATCGTCTGTGATGCCACGCTGGGGCTTCTTGCCTTCCACCCTGGGCTGTGGCTTCTGAGCTCACTATGGCTTCAGCGGTCACTGGTGACATAGGGCTCTCGGAGGCAGTATCGGGGTGGGGTCCTGTGGGCACCGGAGGTCCGGCCGCGCGGCTCTGGCAGGATGGCATGCCCCTCATGAAGGAGTCCCAATCCCCGCCTCAGGTCCCGCTTCCCTGGCTCGACCCGAGCCTGCTGGCTGCCTTCACTGGAGTCCTGCTGGTCTGTGTCAACGGACTCTTCTTCGGTTTCCCGTGAGTCTCCCACACAATCCGGCAGTTTTCTTACAGAGAGTCAGAAAGGAAAACAGATCATGAGAGTCCGGACAGGTGAAGTGCAGAAGAGGCATCAGGGAAGGGAGGATATTCTAGGCAGAGGGAACCCAATATGCAAAGGCACAGAGGCATAGAGTGCTTGGTGCCTTTGGGAGCTATTGGTGGCTGGTAATAGTGGGTGACATTTGGTGGAGCCGCTCTGGATCTGTGACTACTCTGGCTATTTAGAGCAGGCTTTGACGTCAGTGCGTCCTGACCAGGTGGACTGAGTCCCCCGAGAAGCTTGGGCCCCCCGGGATCAGGACTGAGTCCTTCTCTGGTCTCAGTTGCAGATGGCTGGCCCAGAGTGGGGAGTGGTTCTTTCCCATTGTCACAGGCCTCCCATTGTTCGTCCTCACCTTCAGCAGTCTGGTTTTCCTGAACTTCTCAGACTCTGACATCTTGCATCAAGGTGTGCTCTCGGGCCCTAGGTTAAGGAGGTAGCACCCTAAAGGCTCCTGCATGCAGGGATGATTCCTAAAGTGCTCCTCCCCTCTCACCTCCGTGGGTCTCAAGACCCCGTCAACCCCTATCCCCTTTGCTTGGGCCCTGCTTCTGGTGCTTCATTTCCCAAGCCACCAAGACGTGAAAAAACTGCAGTCTGGAGGCTTTCCAATTGCTCTGGAGGGGACGGCAGGGCAGGCCAGGGAGAGAAGCCAGCTCTTGGCAACCACTCAGTTCTGTCTTCTTCCTTCCCACTGCACACACTGCTTACAGCATCAATCACAGTTCCAAAGGCCTGAGTCATCACAGACTCCTCTGGCTGGAAGTCTACCTTCCCTTGGATTGCCAGCCTCTCCGAGTTTGGTCAGCTTTCTCAGTGGGGACTAGGACTCCCCTGCCCCCCTCCTCCCCACCCTTCGTGGAGCCCAGTGATGCTGCAGGGCTGTCCCCCACTCCCGGCAGCAGCAGACCGATGAAGGGCTCCTGCTGCTGCACAATCCTCTTCCCATGCCAGGCTCCAACGAACAGGGCCCCAGGACGGTGCATGTGGAATGGGTGAACCACACAGCCTTCTGCCTGCAGTGGTGCCCACAGTGCTGCTTCCACCGCCCGCCGCGGACCTACCCGTGCCCCTGGTGCAACATTTGTGTGCAGATGAACGCCCCTCTCATCTGCCCCCTTCCGGCCCCCACCCCACCTGCCCAGTACCGGGCCGGTTCAGGAGGCCCACTTGCACAGGGGACCAGCAGCAGGCCTCAAACCACTTCCGGGACTGCCAAGCCCAAGGGTGGCAGTAACTCCCAGCCAGTCTTCGTCACTCATGCAGCTCACTGCCTCCCTGCCTGCACCTGTCCTGGGAGGCTGGCCCCTGCCGACCCAAAGATCACACACCCAGGAGCATCCACATCTACGCTAAGCCTGGTCAGGCCAGGGGGAGAAAAGGCACCCCTGTCCTACCCCAGGGCTCGCTGACACTAGATGCCCCGGGGCCCCACACTGGCTGTAGGCCTGGCCCGGGGAGCTTTACCTGTCCTCTTCTGGTGTCCAGAACGCTGCCCCCTTCCCTCTGCCCAGGACTTAGAACACCACTGCAAGTGTGTCAACAACAGCATCGGTCAGTGCAACTTTGGCTTCTTCATGCTGCCCATCCTGTCCCTATGCCTCTCCTCGGGCGCCTTGCTGGTCACCTCCGTGGTCTTCCTGGTGCACACGACTCACCTGCCCTTCTGCATGGACAGGGTCATCCCATCACCGCCAGTCTGCTGGGCCCACTTGGGGAGCAGTGCGGAGGGCGGGGACAGCCGAGTGGCGGGGTGCCAGGGGCGGAGCGATTGGTGGGCGAGGTTAGAGAGAGAGAAGGGTGAGGAGGACCAGTCTGGACCAGGTGAGGATGGTAGGGTCGGGGAGATGGGTGGGGCTATGAGGCACTGCGGTGAGTGGGCAATCTAGCCGGGTCTTGGATGGAGGACGCTGAGGGTGTCACCGAGACCAGGTCGGCAGGGTGGGGTGAGGTTTACCAGGAGTTGGAGGGTGGGGAGAGGATGGACTGGCTGATCGTGGGCGGGTCCGTTAGGGCCGGAGTCGGGGTGAGGGGCGGGGCCGAGGAGGACCGTTGGGGGGGCAGCTCCTTAGCTCCAGGGCAGCATCATGGTGGCGGTACCCGCCACTGGCTCCCTGTGCCTCTCTTGGTGCTTCTGCTGATGAAGGCCAGGTCGGTGAGCGCCGCCCAGCGCTCCTACGAGGACAAGGTACGTGGGTCCCCGGGGGGCGCCACGACAGCGGGCTCTGGGCGGTCACCTTGCGCCTCCAGAACCGCCACACTTTCCACTCTTTCTCCCCCACCCCTGTCCTCATGGCCTGACTTCCCTCGAAGGTGCCTCGTTAGCCCTTCAGACACAGATTCAGCTCAGATCTCACCTCCTCTAGGGGCTCGGGGGTCCCTCTCCCTCCCGGGTGCACTGTGTCGAGGGCCTAGTGAGTGCTATGCCGCGCGTGCGTTATTTTGAGCGCTGGGCTTGGAGGTGAGTAAGGCCTCATCCTGCGCTCCTGTTGATAAGGAACCTGAAGTCAGAATAACTCCCGCCCTACGCCCTGGAACACTGAGAGAGGGGCCTGCCCTGTGCTGTGCAGCGCAGACTCAGAGGCAATGGAGAGTTCAGAGAGGACCGCGGTTGTAGAGCGTTTGGGGGGCAGAAGGCAGAGGGGAGGGCATTGCAGGTGAGGGGCAGAGCTTGCAAAAAGGCAGTGAAGCCTGAAAGTCTGTGGAATGTTGATAGGATGGTGAGGAGACAGTTGTAATTGGAGCAGAAAGTGGATGGGAAATCAAGTGGACTGCTAGCGACTGGCCAGATGGAAAAGGCCCAGAAAGTCAGGTGGAGCATTAGTCTTGGTTTGGTGGAAACCTGGGAGCCAGGACAGGAGTGATTTTTTTTTTTTTAACATGGAGTAAAATTCACCCTTTTTTAGTGCCCAGTTATAGGCGTTTTGACAAATGCATGCAGTTCTGCAACCATGTCCACAGTTAAGATTTAGAACAGTTCCATCACCCTCCAAAATTCTCTGAAGCCACTTTTGTAGTTGGTTTCTCCCCATAATTGCTGCCCCTGGCAACCACTGATTTGTCTTCTATCCCTCTTGTCTTTCCTTTTCCAGAGTCTCTTGTGAATGGAATCATAGGTTTTTGAGTCTGATGTCTTGCACTTAGCATAATGCATTTGAGATTCCTCCATGTTGCTGCTGATAGGAGTTCTTTCTTCCTTTTTCTTGCTGTGTACTGTTCCATCGTATGGATGTACCACAGCCTGTTGATCCATTTGCCAATCGAAGGATATTTGGGTTGTTCCCGGTTTTTGGTGATCATAAAGAAAGTGGCTGTAAACATTCGTGTACAGGCATGTGAGCATAAGTTTTCATTTTTTTTAAGAGTGGCATTGCTGGGTTATAAGGTAACTGAATGTTTAACTTGATAAGAAATTGTCAAATCGTCTTCCAAAATGGTTGTACCCTCTTGCAGTCCCATGAGTAATATATGAGAAATCCAGTTGCTTCTGCATCCTCACTAACATTTGGCACTGTCAGCTTTTCTTGGTTTCTGTTTTTCTATTTACCTAGTCTAATAAACGTTTACTGGTATCTCATTATGGTTTGAATTTGCATCTTCTTAATGACTAATGATGTTGAGCATCTTTTCATGTTCTCATTTGCCACCTGTATATCTTTGATTAAATGTCAGTTCCAACCTTTTGTCCGTTAAAAGTATTGTGTTGTTTTCTTAGTATTGAATTTAAAGAGTTCTTTCTATATTCTGGATTTAAATATATGATTTGCAAGTATTTTCCCCCAGGCTGTGGCTTGTCATCACATTTTTTCAGAGTGTCTTTCAAAGATGAGAAGTTTTAAATTTTGATAAAGTGAATTTGCAGTTTTTTTCTTTTGTGGATTGTGTTTTTGGTGTTGTAATTAAGAAATCTTTGCCTAACCCAAGGTCACTAAGATTTTCTCATCCGTTTTCTTCTAGAAGTTTTATAGTTTTAGATTTCCTGTTTTTGCCTCTGACTCATTTTGGGTTAATTTTTTTATATGATGCAAGGTGTGGGTCAAGATTTATTTTTTGCATGTTGGTTGTTCCAACACCATTTGTTGAAAAGACAATCCTTTTTCCATTGAGTTGCCTTTTCACATTCCTCAAGGATCAATTGACTCTATAGGTGTGTGTATTTCTGAACTCCCTGTTCTTTTGCCACTACCACACTGTCTTCATTGGTAGCTTTCTATTAAGTCTTGAAATCACAGAATGTGAGATTCCCACGTTGTTGTGTTTTTTCAAATTTCTTTTGGCTATCATAGTTCCTTTCACTTTCCATGTAAATTTTAGAATCAGCTTTTCCTACACTTCATGTTGATCTCATGAATCAAAATTTATTTATTTATTTATTTATTTATTTATTTATTTATTTGTGAGGAGGATCAGCCCTGAGCTAACATCTGTGCTAATCTTCCTATTTTTGCTGAGGAAGACCAGCTCTGAGCTAACATATATTGCCAATCCTCCTCCTTTTTTTTTCCCCAAAGCCCCAGCAGATAGTTGTATGTCATAGTTTCACATCCTTCTAGTTGCTGTATGTGGGATGCGGCCTCAGCATGGCTGGAGAAGCGGTGCGTCAGTGTGTGTCCAGAACCTGAACCCGGGCCTCCAGTAGTGGAGCGCGCGCACTTAACCGCTAAGCCACGGGGCTGGCCCAAAATTTATGTCTTTACATTTGACATTTTGATTGTCAATTTAGTCAAACAATTTTTTTTTTCCCTAGGAAGATTCACCCTGAGGTAGCATCCATGGTATCCTCCTCTATTTTGTGGTTTGTGGACCGCTAGCACAGTGTGGCCGTTAACAGAGTGGTATAGGTCTGCGCCCGGGAACCTAACCCAAGCCACCAAAACCGAGCAGCCGAACTTAACCACTAGGCGACTAGGGCTGACCCTAGTCAAACTCTTTTAGGCATTTAATTAAAATTTTGATTAGAACACTAGTTTCGCTTAAATCTTTAAACACTTTAAAGGACGCAGAACTCAAAATCTCACAATGGTTAGTGTTGGTTTTGGCCACAGTGGGACATTATGGAACTGTCTTGACTGTTCCTCCTCCAGGGCTCCACTGCCCTCTGTGGGGTCCTGGTTCACTTTGATGGAGAACAGTGTTGAAGATCAATGTCTTTGTGACAGGGGCATGGGACACAGGAGAGCTGGTGGTGGGTGGAGGTCGTCACCACCATTTTGTAGCTAGGAGTCTTGAAGTCGGGGTGAGAGTCGGCGTGTGCTGGGGAGGAGGATGCGAGGGGGTGGTGGGTGGAGTGCAGGGGGGAGGAGAACCGGGTCAAGAGTGTCTAGGGGTGAAGTTGACCTTTGGGCTTGACCTTTACAGCACTGGGTGCTCAGGACTTTGAACCCGGATTTCCAAGGCCATGTGAGTTTGGTTGGGAATGTGATTGGGCCCCAAACCACTGCCCTTCCAGATAGTGAAATTCAGTGAAGGCACAAGTTTAGAAAAAATGAGAGAGGGGAAAGCAGAGAAGAGGGGGGAGCGGGGTGTGGAGCTGTCTTTGGAGCAGCTTAATAGAACAAGGCAGATCTGAAAGCATATTTGGAAGGAGGCAGCAGGAGGATGTGTGTGGCCAAAGGAGGCAGAGACGGGGCAGATGCTGCCAATGGGGGTGCCAGGTGATGGAGGGATCCCCGAGATGGCAGGAGTTGGGGGTGCGGGGCCAGGGGTCGCGTGGAGAGAGCTCCTCGGAAGTGGGTTGGGGGAGGCCTTGGCTGACCCTTCCAGCTTCCCCGCCCTTGGAGTCTTGCTGCAGCCCTGGGCTGAGCTGACCGGCTCAGGGAGGGCAGTGGGGGCGGCCTGCCCAGTCCTGCTGGATCTGAGCTCCTCGTCCCACCCTCGCCCTCTCCAGTACCAATACCGACATGGACACAACCCTTTCGACCTTGGCTGTGCCAAAAATTGGTATTGGACACTTTGTGCAGCGCTGGGACCCAAGTGAGTTGGCAAACCAGAGGCCTGAGTGGTGGCCCTGGGGCTGGTGGGGTGGGGTGAAGCTGGGTCATCTCGCCTGGCCCCTTAGCAGAGCTCCCAGGCCCTTCCGCTCACTCTTCCTATTGTCTTGGGGTTTTCCCCAGGGCCTTGTGGGAGCCTCCCCTTCCTTGCCTCTGTCGGCTCATGCCCCAAGAAAAGGGGTAGAGGGCATGGCAGCCTGGATGAGGCAGGCCCCAGCTCTCTGCAGGGACGGGCCCTTGGCCTTGTGCTCCACAAGCTGAGGGGAAAAAGGCGAGGGTGGCCACGACCCCTTCCATCTGGTGTGTTGATCCCCAGGTCAGGCTACAGAGAGTGGAGGCCTGACTGGGTGCCCATGCAGATCCTGCACATCCCGAAATGCCCCTCCATGCCCAGTCTCGAGCCCACCTCTGGGTCTCTACCAACCGGGGCAGAGTCCCCAGCGGAGTGGTGAGGCTTCAGCCCTCCAGGAGATGAGGTGTCTCTCTGTGCTTGCGTGTGTGTGTGTGTGTGTGCGTGTGTGTGTGTGTGTGTGTGTGTGTGTGTATGCAAGTGTGGGTGCCCTTTGTACTGGGAAAGGGCATGTGCAGATTAGGGAAAGCCTCCGCCATTGAGGACTGGCCCTGAAGCAGGAGCACACAGAGCTCAAGGGCGGGGGATTATAGCCCTGAGGAGTGTTGGAAGTAGAGTCACAGGCCTCCAGAATACACCAGGGGTCCCTGGAGACACAAAGGGAAAAGACCACACCACTCACTTGCTGATTGGCTTTGGGCCAGTCACTTACCTTTTCTAGCCCTCAGTTTCCTTAGCTATTGGTGACAACTGAGACTAGTCCAGTGGTTTAAATTTTGGGAGGCGGATTCCTTTGCCTGCCTCCTACAGCTGCCCTGCTGCACTGTGTGTTGGGATCAAGGGAGTGGATGGATGAGCTGGACTCTGGGGGCTGAGACAAAGACCCTGGGAGGGATAAGCCAGGGTCCAATACCGGCTGGCTCTGTGACCTTGCGCAAGACACTCAACATTTTCGTCATCCTTCAAATCGGAAAACCATAACAACCACAGTGAGGACTGGAGATGATGGAAGAGAAAACCCAGCAGTGCCTGGATGTCAGCCCAGGGAATGTCCCGGCCTCCGCCCTGCAGCCCCGCTGTCTGCCTGCAGGGGGCGAGCGCTGCTTGGGAATTCGCCCTGCCTGGCCAGGTCCAGCCTGGCAGCACAGGAGGCTCTGGGGTGGGTTGGGGCTGGCCCTCAGGCTAGGAGTGGACCCTCCCTTGGCCTCATCACGGGGTGTTCCCCATCACAGTCCACCGTGCATCTTTCCTCCAAGCGGGTCTCACCCTGGTCGCTCCCTCCTGTTTGGGTGTCAGATGCTGTTCTGGTCCTGTTCCTGGGGGTGGGGGTTCTAGACCCGGTGAGTCTGCAGACCTCTGGGTGGGGGGAGGGGGGAGGAGAGAACCACGTCAAACTGGGCTCCTCTAGTGTGCTGTGTGTGAGCTTGGGAATGGAAAATAACGGCACCTTCCTGGCAGGTGGTCAGAGGATGAAATGAGGTTGTACATGCAAACACCAGGTACACAGTAGGCACACAGTGAATGCAGCCGGTACCATTATGATTATTTTCTCCATCACACTGCTGACAGACCACCCTGTGTTCCTTTCTGAAGCAAGTTCTCAGAATTCCTGGGCCCCCAGACCACGAACTCAGAATCTCGGGGTGTGGGTGGGTGGGAATCTAAATCTGAATTTTTGTCCAGTGCCCGGTGTGATGCTGCCACCCTGATGTTTCCAAACTACTGTCTCAGGAGGGGAAGATGGGCACCAGCCACACTGCTTCCTGCCCCCCTTGTCTCCAGGGGAAATCGGGATATGGTGAGGGTGAGAAGGCAGGATGTGGCTGAAGGGCCAGATGAACAGCCCGGGGCCCGTGGAGGTGTGTGCGCCTGTGTGTGCATGCCCGAGCTTTTGTGTTGGGGCAGGAGCTCGTCCTTGGTTAGTGTCAGCACAGCCTGAGGAGGCGAGTGACCTCCAATGTAGGACATGGTTTCAGTGCCCTACAGGCTGAATCCCCTAGAGGCTGCCCTTTCCTCTTCCTCCCACCCTGACTGTGGTGGCCTCGGGCCCCTCTGTGTCTGGGCCTTGCGTCACCCCCGGCTCTGGCCCTGGCTCTTTGAGCTCCTGGGCAGCCTCGCCTAACCCCAGGGACTCCAGCTCTATCGTGTCCCCTTGCCCTGGTCCCAGCATCTCCCCAGTCCCAAGCTCCCTTGGGGTGCAGGCTTGTTCTCAGCTCTCATCATGCTTAACTCAGGGTTAACCAACGGTTCCGGGGAGGGGTGCAGGGTATTCATTGACATTCAAAAAGGCAGCCCAGTTTGGGCCTTGCCGTCAATGACTTCATTGGCCACATTTACACTGCTTGGGGCCTGCATTTATTGAGTGAAGCTGAAGCAGCCTCCTCTGTCTGGGAAGCCCACAGTCCATGGTTAAGTGGCGAGGGGAGGGGGGCATGAGGCCTTTTGAGCCCCTGAGCCCAGGTGTGCATGTGGCGCACGAATCTGTGTGGGTCTCCCGTCTGTGTGTGTTCAGAGGGCACAGCTCAGCCCAGGCTGCCCAGCAGTGAGGAGAGGCTCTCAGGCCCACTCCCAAATGGGAGTCCTGGGGGTGGTCTGGGCCTGGGCCTCATAGGAGGAGGATCCAGGAACGTGGGCCAAGGCCTGGAGGGGCATATGCATGGAACGGGGTGAGTGTAGGAGTGGCGCCTGCTGGAGCCCCAGCTCTGCAGGAGGCTGGGAAGGCCAGGCCCCAGAGTCCGTGGAGGCCTAGTCCCGCCCTACCCTGCTGCCCGTCCCTCTGCCTCCCTGCCTGGGTCAGAGCTGGACGGCTGGTCATCAGGGTGGCACCTCTTGGGTCCCTGCCTCCGGCTATACAGGCCACTCTCCCAGTCCCAGGCCGAGCCTTCCAAGTCCTAAGCCAGGTGTGAGTCATCTCCCCCAACAGCCTGGGTCTCGGTTTCCCCACTGGGCAAAGACATCTCTTTCCCCAGACTCTCAAAGGCGGCCATGACCCTTCCTGCTCTCGGACATAGATTCTGGGTCTTTCTGGTCCCTCTCAGCCAGAGATTTGTAGGGTTTCTTTAGGAAAGTCCCTTGCCTCATGCTCCTCTGCATCTCCAGGACTAAGAGGGACCTAGTGCACCCCTTCCTCTGACATCCCCGACACACCCTCTGCCCTACGCGCTGGGCCCCCCTCACAGATTCTTTCCTGCCAGGCTGGAGCCTCAGCTGAGCTGCACCCACCTTCCCTTTCCACCTCCTCTCCATTTCTGCTGGACCTGCCCATGATCTCACTCACAGCCCTCGCAGGCCTTGGCCCACTGATAAGGGGAGGGTGTTATCAGGGAAAGTCAGGGAGCAGGTAGCTATTTTCTTGCAGGAAGTTTTAGTGTGTTTCTACTTATAAAGTATAGTTCTTGTTCCATCCTTATGGGCTGGTCATGGCTAATTAAATGAAAATTCATTTTTAAAGTAATGTTAAGTCATGGTCATTTTTGTCTGCCTATTTATCTCCTTGCTCACGGCTTTCTAAACCCTTTTTTTTTTTTTCAGGTATGAGGGTCCTCTTGAGCATTTCTTTTAGGAGTGGGCGTCTTGTGGCAAGGAACTCCCTCAGCTTTTATTTATCTGGCAAAGTTTTTATTTCTCCATCTTGTCTGAATGATATTTTTGCTGGATAGAGTATTCTTGGCTGACAGTTTCTGTCTTTCAGAATTTGGAATATATCATTCTGCTCTTTCCTAGCCTGTAAGCCTTCTGCTGAGAAATCTGCTCAAAGCCTGCTAAGGGTTCCTTTGTAGGTTATTTTCGTCTGCCTTGCTGACCTTAATATTTTTTCTTTGTCATTGACTTTTGCCAGTTTTACTAATGTATGCCTTGGACAAGGTCTTTTTAGACTGGTGTCGTTAGAAGTTTTATTAGTTTCTTTTACTTGTAATTGCAGCTCCTTCCCCAGGTTTTGGATATTCTCAGCTATTATTTCTTTAAACAAGCTTTGTGTTCCTTTCTCCCTCTCTTTTCCCTCTGGAATATCTATATTCCTTAGGTTGCATTTCCTAATTGAGTCGGATGTTTCTCCAAGAATATCTGCGTTTCTTTGTAGTCTTCGTTCTCTCTCCTCCTCCATCTGAAGCATTTCTATATTTCTGTCCTCTAAATTGCTTATTCTGTCCTCCATTATTTCTGCACTCATTTAAGGACTCCAGATTTTTCTTTATCTCATTCATTGTGTTTTTCCTCTCTGACATTTCTGATTGGTTTTTCTTGATAGTTTCAATCTCTTTTGTGAAGAATTCCCTCTGGTCATTAATTTTATTCATGATTTCCTTGAACAATTTTTCTGAGTTTTCTTGTAACTTGTTTAGTTTTTTCATGATAACTATTGAGAATTCTCTGTCATTTAGATTGTAAATAGCGCTGCCCTCAGGATTGATTTCTGGGTGTTTGTCATTTTACTTCTGGTCTCGTGTCTTAGTTTACACTTTCATACTATTTGATGGGGTGGATTTGATCCTTCGCAGAGTGGTAGCATCAGGTTACAGATTTCACCTGCTGCCACTGGGGGGTGACAGGACCTGTGTATTCCGAGCCTGCCCCATGCCCTGGCAGCTGTGCCTGTCCTTTGGAAGTTATGCTGACAGAGCCTAGCTGCATTTGACTGCTGGATGCTGCTGATTTACACATATATGTGCTGGCGCTCTGGCGGGGGTATCTTGCTCTGGCTGACCAACAGTACTGGTGTGCTTGGTGGGGGAGGGGCGTTTTTTTTCCTGTGCACAAGACTGCGGGTGCTTCTCCTCTGTCCTTGCTCTCTGCCCTCCTGGCATGTTGGGCTTGGTGAATACGCCCCAGTGATTGCCTAGCCTCCTCAGAGTGGAGCTGTCCCACAGGCTGGGAGGCAACTCAGAGAGCGAAGGCATTCCCACGAATGACTGCCCCCTCCCCCTTCTCCTCTCAGAGCTGCAAGCGGTCCTGCGCCCTAGGTGTCTGCCAGTGGGGGAGGTAGAGGAGATTCCCCTTACCTCTTTCCACTGCCTCCCAGGCAGTCCTGCACCTCCACATTCAGAGGTATGGCTGCATGGGTCTCTCAGACATCTGTTGTGTTGTTTGAATGTCCTCTGTTGATTTATGACTGTCCTTTTCATTGTATCTCAGCAGGGAGAGTCTAAGGGAAGAGGTCACTCTGCCATGATGCTGACGTCACTCCCTTTGTCATCGACTTTTGCCAGTTTTACTGTTATGTGCCTTGGAGAAGGTCATTTAGTGTTGATGTAATTAGGATTTCTATTGACTTCATGTAGTTGTAAGTCCAGTTACCCCCCCCAGGATTGGGAAATTCTCAGCTATTATTTCTTTGAAGAAGCACTCGGCTCCTTTCTCCCTCTCTTCTCTCTCTGGTATACCTATAGTCCTTAGAATGCTTTTTCTAGTTGAGTTGCATATTTCTCGAAGAATTCCTTCATTTTTTTAAAAATCTTAGTTGTCTCTACTCCTCCACCTGAAGGATTTCTATTACTCTATCCTCTAAACCACTAATTCATTCCTGCAAACATCAGCTCTTTTTTTTTTTTTCATGAGAAAGATTGCCCCCTGAGCTAATATCCATTGTCAGTCTTTGTTTTTCACTGAAGAAGATTAGCCCTGAGCTATCATCTGTGCCCATATTTGCATCACTAATATTTTAGTACTGTGATCAACGGCTTTGGAACAACACTTAAGTTCATAACTTTATAATTACGTGGATAACCACACAGATAGCAAAATACACAGCCCAAATTTTAGTATCCCCTCCATAATGGACCTCAGTCCTTGAGGAGTCCCGGAGAAGGTGACTGCAAACCAATCAAGGTTACTGCCTGGAACCTCAGGTGAAATCTGATGTAGCCAAGTAGCCTGCTGTCTAATAGTCCAACAAGTAATGTAAGAACCTGGGAGTCATTTATTACTCATCTATAGAAGGCTGTCTTGTGCACAGCAACTTGCAGTGTCATGAGTCCATTTGACCATTCGGAGAAGTCAGCGTCCAGAGTATGAAGCCAGCCAAGGTTTGGGAGATCCCAGTTGTGATGTACTTCTGTGGCATGATTCTTGTTCCCTGTGGCATTTTCAATATGGTCCCATCCGATCCAAGAATTCAATAGGACCCAGTCTCCATGACAAAGATGCTGCAGAGAATCCTCTGACGGTGTCTAGTTCCTTGGTGTGAGCTCTCTTCAGGGCTTTTGGATCATCTCTGGAACATAGAAAGGGTCTCCCAAAGTTAGGCCTATGTTGTGTCAGCAAGTAACCAGGTATTTAATAGGAAGAATTTTTAGAAAAAAAAGCAAGGTTAATGGGTTTGGAGCAAATGATAAACCAATTTCTGAGCCCAGGGTATGGTTAGTCAAGAAGCTCTCTGCATGTCAGCGTTAAAGCATCCCCTGCAGTTTAAAATGTCTCCGATGATGTCATCAGGTGTTCAGTTAAACTTTTTTGTGTGTGTGTGAGGAAGATCAGCCCTGAGCTAACATCCATGTTAATCCCCCTTTTTTGCTGAGGAAGACTGGCTCTGAGCTAACATCTATTGCCAATCCTCCTTTTTTTCCCCAAAGCCCCAGTAGATAGTTGTATCATAGTTGCACATCCTTCCAGTTGCTGTACGTGGGATGCTGCCTCAGCATGGCCAGAGAAGCGGTGCTTCGGTGTGCGCCCAGGACCCGAACCTGGGCCACCAGTAGCAGAGCACGTGCACTTAACTGCTAAGCCACAGGGCAGGCCCCCCAGGTAAACCTTTTGAGTGGCTTACACAGAAATAGGCATGAAGATTGTCCGAACATGGGCTGTCGTGGTGCTCTCTCTTAGGTTTATATCAAGTACCCCAGCTTCAGTTTCCCGGGCTTCAGGAAAAAGCGTGGTTTTAGTTCTCAATGATTTGAAATGAAAAGGAAAGAAAAAATTGAAAACATTAATTTGGAGATCTTATCAGATATTTGAGGAAACTAGAAGAATTCAGGATCCAGTCCAGTTTACAAATAAAAAACAAAAACCTTCAAGTTTTTAATTAACAGAACCAAAATCCAACATCCACAAATGTGTATTATAGTTTCTATTGAAACATAATTTGGCTCTTGAAATTTACCTTCATTTTTACCAAAGATAGCAAAATTAAAATTCATTCGTTTCTAAAATAACTCTAGTTTTAATAAACTTTGTGCAATTATTTACATAAGTACAGCAAGAATAGCAATTGATCACATAGGTTCTTTTAAATCTGCTTTGCTGGAACTTTTTATAATGAATCTCAGCTTGAACTTTAAAGGCCCCTCCAGGCCAGGAAAGTCAAGCCAAGGTCTTGTCATCAGACTCGGCCTAGGATACCTGCAGATGTGGGCGAATTCCTCTTTCCTCTTGAGGATCACCAAAATATCCTAAGGTTCTGTCCTCTGCCAAGGAAATGTCCTTCTTTACTGGCCTGGTAAGGTTTCTGGGAACCCTGTAAGCAAGGTGCCAGGCCAATATTTTTTCCGTGGCTTTATTGCAGAAAGTCCAATCTTTGCTTCTCAAAGGTGTATTGTCATATCCGAGTTTATGTATCTTTCTCTCAAACACGACATTCCAGTCAAAGCTTTGGTAATATAACTCGTTTCCAATTGTGTCCTGCTATAAGGAAAACAGATTCTTATTAAACTTACACAAATAACTATATTGCCATGAAAGTAAGAATACTTAGTCATCAGGAGTTTTTCAATGCTGGAGGGATCAGATAAGGGAAAAAAAGAGAAATGCTTCCCTTTTTCTTAGAAATTTCTATAAGTCATAGTTAGCTTAAGAGAAAAGAGAAAAAGGTTTCCTTAAATCTAGAAAAACAAAGCATTAAATATCAACAATATTTCAAACAAAAGGTCATAAAAATTATAATCATCCTCATCAATTTAGTTAGTCCTATGTTATCAACTTTTGATCTTCTGCTAGTAGTTCCATGAGGCCACTAGTTTCTCAGTTACAGTTTTGTAATTTCTTACCCAGCTCAGTTTTGTAATCTGAAAGTTTATCAGAAACCTGTATTATAGAGCAAGTGTCAGAATCCTTTCCATGAATCTCTCTGAAGGTGAAACACATTTGGAAAATCATCAGAGTAGAACCACTGTCTGCAAATGACAAATCATTCAAAAATAGCAAATTGACAAAGATAGTTGGCTCTTTCTGTAACATACAACACTTTGAGATAATGACTAAAATTATGACTGACAAGCAGGACTGATCAGAATTTTTGGAATGTTATATAATTTTTCCAAAGAAAACATGTTAATAACATTTACCCACACAATATAACTTTGGAAGGCTTATTATCATTTAGTTGATAATGATTCCCATGTAATTTAACATACTGAATAAGTTTAGTGTACTATCTTCCTCTTTATAGAAAGAGAGAACCAAATCTTTGAGACGTCTCAGGGCTAATTGGAAATTCTCAAACTTTTCTTTTTCAGTCAAAAGAAAGACTTTAATTTGGGAGGAAGTTCATCAAAAATATCAAAAACGTTTAAAACACTTGGTCACATAGGAAACAGTGCTTAGTTATTCATTTAATCAAGGTGAAAGCAGAATCAGGCAAAGGCAACAGGGAGTTAAAACAGTCAAAAGACCTTAATAGAGACCTCAGTTTTTTGAACATAGGGAATTATTTTAACAGAAAATGGATTTTCTGTCTTTTAGGAAGACTTACTCAAAGGTAAAGAAAAACTTTATATAACCTCTTTATCAAGAGCAGACCAACAGTTCAAGAGAAATTATCTTTTTAAGAGAGAAAGCCAAATTCTAATTCTGCATCAGCTTACTTTGGATATGAAAACTTATTTACTTAATTAAATTCATTTCAACCTTAGCCAACTTGACCGTACACAAAACTCCTCAGGGTTTTACTTTTGCAAAGCTTCTGTTGCTTACATTTTACATTCATAATTTGTCCCATACCTTCTATTTTCTTTCCTTGTACCTTAGGACAGATTTCTCTTTCTTAACAAAACAAACAGAAATCTCTCTATGAATCATACCTTCTTTACTGAAAAGATACATTTTCCTTTCCTTGTATACAGACTTTCTGGAAATATGTGCTTTCACATGGAAAATTATTCAGCATGCACAAAACATGTTTATTAATCAACTTAAGCATCTTTTAGTTTCCCTGGGAACAGAAACCAAAGGCAGACAAATCTATGGTTAGTAATCAATTCCTAATATTTTCTCTTATGTGGAAATCACCTAGATAATCAACAGATTTTATCATTTAACTTAATTTAGCTAAACTCTTAAGTTTAAGTTACCAAAAAAGATTTGGAAGCTGTTTTTCAAGTGTATATGCCATAAAACATAATTATTGCACCCAAAACCTCTTACCCATTTGTATCTATCTAAATTATTTGTTCCCAATAATTATATTTAGGTTACTCACAAAAATTTCGTGTGACATTCATCCATTAGCCATCATCTTAAGTTGTTTGAAGTACGTACACCATACTGTGATCATTGTTAAAAGTTCCCCAAAAAACCTTTATCCTTTTCACCTCTATTTAGTTTACTTGTTTGCAATAATTATGTTTAGATTGCCTAGAGAACCCTCATGAGACATCAGACAAAATCAGCCTTTATTCAAAGTTATTATTTTTGGCTAAAAAATTTTGTCACAAGCATAACATGTTTGCACCATATCCAATGTTGATAAATCTGAAAACATATTTATTTTAATCAAACCAAGAAAGTTAAATAAGCTTTTATTTACCAAAGATCATTTTATATCATGAAACTTGAAAGACATTTGGGTTAGTTTCTATTACTTTTACACATAATTTAAATAAGCACTTACTTTAAGCCAATTACATAGAGCTTTAGAAGTTATATCATCTGTAGGCAGACAAATATATAGAGAGAGACTTACATGTGGATAGATGGAAACAGAGATCTTTAAAACTTTAGCCAAGTTGCAGTTATAAAAATGAGAAGAACAGTTGGATCCAAATGGCTCCCTGGCAAATAGACCTACTCAGATGGCCAAGGATTTTTACTTAAGATTCTTTTTTGTTGTAAGGATCCTTTTTATAGCTGTTTTTGACATCATTTTGTCTTTTGTCTTTTAATTGTATTTATGTATGTATGTATGTATGTATGTATGTATGTAGTGCGGAAGATCAGCCCTGAGCTAACATCCGATGCCAGTCCTTCTCTTATTGCTGAGGAAGATTGGCCCTGGGCTAACATCTGTGCCCATCTTCCTCTCCTTTATATGGGACATCGCCACAGCACGGCCTGATAAGTGGTGGGTCAGTGCACACCCGGGATCTGAACCTGCGAACCCCAGGCCACTGAAGTGGAGCACGTGCGCTTCACGGCTTGGCCACTGGGCCAGGCCCATTTTGTCTTTTAGAAGCTTCTGCATATTACTCAAAGACTGTATTACATTATGAGAGCTTTTGAATCCTCTTTCTTAAGGGTAACTCTTAAGGTGGACTTGAAACGGTACCCCAGCCTGTCCATTACCATTCCAAATTATCCTAAAAGTTTACGTACTTCCACTTGCTTAACTTGAGTTCAGGAATTTCGGGGGAGTTGAAGTGGGGAAGCTCCACAGGAGAGGAGATTTGGTTTCTTTCACTAGCAGGGCCACTGGCATCCCCCAATCTGGCGTGTTTAATTACTTAATTATTTTCTTTGAAAGAGGCAGGAAGTTAGTCCTGATTTCGTTTAGAAGCCTCAAAAGATTAAAATAGGCTTCCCATTGGTTGTTTAACTTTGTGGCTGGCTTTTTCCAATTGCATATGTAAATACACCAGTTTGGGTAAACTGAAGTTGCCCCCTTTTGGCCATTTTAAAGTAAGGTCTCCTTTAGCATGTTTAAGTAACATTGGCTGAAGGGTGGATTTATATGCCCTTACAATATCAGGCAGGGGAAACGTTCCCCAGCAAGACACAATATTTTATCCCCATAACATAATCTATAATAGCATCAGGCAAAAGAGATGTAATCATTTTACGTAAAGCCCACTTAACTGTACTAATTTTTCAACGACATTTTATTTCAATTTTATCAATTTTTATACCTCTCATCATAGCTTTCATTAGGATTCCATCAATAAGTCTCTGTCTTATAATATTGTGTAGGGAAAGCATTCCCAGCCAGACATAACATCCGTTTCCGAAAAAACATCCAGGCGAAGTGGACATGACCTCTTCCTATAATATTAGCTCAAACATTATAATCTTTATGATCTTATCAAGATTAGCATTCTAACTGTTGCCCCCAACAATTGTTGGTCAGATTTCTCATTGTGATTTCCTGCTTTCTGGCTTAAAAATATTTTTTTTTCCCCAAACTGGGGTGACTAGAACAGGCCTGTCTGAGGTCTTTTAATCTTGCGGGGCCAGTAGGGGGTCCTTTCAGCCCACCTAACTTTAGGCGGTGTTTTATGAAAACCTTTATGTTAACCTCATCCATGTCTGTTTTATTCATCCCATTTTTCTGTTTAATAACTAGCTAAAGATTTCCATCCTGCTGAGATGAGTCCTGTGACTCTTTCCTTTTCTGAGTCCTCTTTGTTTTTCCCCCTTTTAATATTTGTCTTATTTACCCCACTGTCTTACTTACCTTAGTTTCCCTTAGAATACAAAAAATACCTTTAAAAATTTCCAACTTGCTGGGAAGAGTCCCTTTTTTTTTCTCTCAGCTTGCTTTTATTCTTCTGTTAACTTGTTTTTGTTGGGGGAAGAGGGAGAATCTCCCTCTGCACTTTTCCTTAAGGTTCTTTTGGCTGGCCAAATAATCAACAAGACAGGTTAGCAGGAGAAAATAATACCAAGTTTAATAACATGTATACATGGGAGAAACTCAGAAATGAGCAACTCGTCCCTCTGTCTAAGCTGCTTCCTTAAGTATTGCAGCTAAAGGCAAGGAGGGTGTTGGGGGTGGGGAGTGGCCTGGGACTTCAGAGGGCAGGAGGACAATTCTTTTCGGGGTCATCTTTAGATAGTGTGGTCAAGGAGAGACAGAGTTTTTGATAAAAGGGGCTTGGTGCCCCTCCCATTGTAACATCTATTTTACATTATCTTTATAGCCATCATGATAGAAGATCTGTTCCAGGAAGGAGCCACCATGTCAAATTCTTTAGGCAGTTAGTGGGGGAGGTCAAATGTCCTTCAGAGAAAACAATCAAGGTAAAGAGATATATTTCAGGGTGGCCAAATTTTGATCTCCCACAATTTCATTAGCCTCTGTAAGACCACAAGAGGAAGCTGAGACCCCAAATTTGGTTAAGTTTCATCTGTATTTTTCATAGGTTTATAACTGAAAACATCCCAGTTTTGCTATACATGACCCAGAGGGCTGCCACTGGGAGTCAAATCCGAGTTTCCCATTATGGCACCACTCACAAACACACATTACCTGCATTCACACACGTCCACACAAGTGTCAGAACAGATGGAGCCAAGAGTTAGTCCTTTCTACAAATTGGGACTCCCTCCGAACAGACTCCAGTAACGCAGAACAAAACCCCTGAAACAGGCAAACAAATTTCACATTCACATACACATGCACACACACAAGTGTCACAGGAGACGGAGAGCAGAGTTAGTCCTCTCTGCGTGAGAGCTCTGGTCCTTTCAACATGGTCAGAGCCCCCTGACCACAGCTTTTACCCACGCAAAATCAATTTTCCCTCTTCTTTTGTATTTATCAGTTTACCCCACAAGGTGGTCCCAATAAATAGCGCAGCTCTTGCAAAATCATTGAGCACATGAAGGAGATATGAAGCATGTCAATTCCATCTCTATGTCTTTCACATCATTTGATGCCTGAGAGAGCCATATTATGGGTTCCTGGGTTCGGGGTGGGTAGCGAGCCTCTGGTGTTACCTAGCAGCCAACAAGACACAAGGTCAATTTTATTCTTCTGAATTTGGGGCCCAGTATCAGAAAATAGCAACCTCAAAGAGTCATTGCCCTGTGTGAGTAGAGGTGTCTGAGGACAAGAAATGGTCACTGTGTTGGCTGTGTCGTTCATCAGACTAACAATCCTGTAGATGGCACAGCAGAAGGTAAAATAACAAGCACTCAGCCTTTTCAGTTTTTTTTAGAAGTGAGGAATCTCCTATCATTCTCTTAATTCTCTTTTATCATTCTATTAATTTGCTTATAATGAAGATTACTCATTGAGGTTAAGTGAGATAATAAGTCTCTACCATGGCTAGAATAGGCAGAAACTAAATAATAAGTTTTTAGTGGCTCGGGATGCAAAGAGACTGTTCTACAAAGATCATTTCTCTTCCAAGCTACCAGGTCTTCCTGTCTATTATACCTACACCATTAAAAAATTAATTTTAGTATATTTCAATATATAGATAGTTTAAATGTGCATACATATATACAGTTGTATGATAACAAATGAAAATATCTAAAGGTTTCAACTTTAGTATTTAAAATATAATCTCACCAAGTAGAAGACAACATTCTTACTACATGTTTTTTAACCTCTTAATTTGAATATCGTGAAGAAAACTATGTTTCTAGAGACAAGAAAATAAAAGTAACAATAATTGTGTGTTGATGAGGGACTTTTGCTCTCTGTTTTTAATCAAAGTAATTTCCTCAGAATGTTCCAATTTAATTACTCCCATTCAATATCAGCCTTTTTTAAAGCAAAGTAGGAACCTTGGAATTACATATTTTATCCATGTTTAGGAATAATACAATCACTGTTGAAATTGAAGTGACCTCCAAAATGGCCACTACACTTCAACACGCAGGAGCTCTGAAAATGTGTGCAGCGGCTGCCTCTTGGCCAAGACTCCCTGTCGGTTGGTGGTAGCAGCTCTGAGGCTCCTTTGTGGCGCCTGAGTCCCAGTTGGGGGAATCTTCCAAACACAGAGGGTTCAGAGGCTCAGTGGCTAAAAGGAATGACAATTGCCAGCTGCATCTAAGAGAGAAGCCAGTTATTGTCTCACATACTAAGCAGCTCAGAGGGAGGGAGTCAAGGCTGGGGCAGTGACTCAACAAGGTCCTCACATGTTGTCTGTGTAGCTTGTTGACTTGTTGGCTAACGGGTCCAAGGGGGCCCCCCGGCCAGCACGTCTAGGTTCAAGACAGGAAGCAGGAACAGAGCTGTGCCAACTGTGTCCTTTCCCCCTTTATCAGGAAGGCGAAAAGTTTTCTAGAAACCTTGAACAGACATCCTCTTATATCTCATCGACCAGAATTGTGTCATGAAAAGCCTGGAAATGAGGAAGCCTGCAGAAATTATTTTGCTGCCCCTTCCCCCACAGTATACTTTCGGGATACTTCAAAGGAAAAACTGGAGACAGATGAGCAATGAGCACTGTTTGCTTCAATTAGCACTTTGCCTGGGAGGGAGATTGGAATCACCTCCTCTCCCCATGTGTTTCTCTAATCTCATGTTGTGTGGGAGCCAAGCTCACAGGTGCAGGAACTCTCAATCCCCAGCATGGGTCGGGGTGGGGGTGTGCTGTTGGAATTGACGGTCACAGGCTGCAGAGCCCCTAACCCAGCCCTCCTCAGCCTCTGTGATGCCCAGCCTCCTCAGCTGGGACTTCCTGCCTTCCACCCTAGGCTTGGCTTTGGAGCTCACTATGGATTCAGCAGTCACTGTGGACATACGGTTCTCAGAGCCAGTATCGGGGAGAGAGCCTGGGGGAACTGGAGGTCCAGCCATGCAGCTCTGGAAGGATGGCATGCCCCTCATGAAGGAGCGCCATCACCCGCCTCAGGTCCCGCTTCCCTGTCTCCTCCTGAGCCTGCTCGCTGCCTTCACTGGAGTCCTGCTGGTCGCTGTCAGCGGACTCTTCTTCGCGTTCCCGTGAGTCTCCCACACAAGCTGGCAGGTTTCTTACAGAGAGACAGAAAGGAAGACAGAGAGTCCGGACAGGGGAAGTGCAGAAGTGGCGTCAGGGAAGGGAGGATATTCTAGGCAGAGGCAGCCGAATATGCAAAGGCTCAGAGGCATAGAGTGCTTGGTGCCTTTGGGAGCTGTTGGTGGCTGGGAATATTGGGTGACATTTGGTGGAGCCTCTCTGGGTCTGTCACTACCCTGGCTATTTAGAGCAGGCTTTGAGGTCTGTGATTCCTGACCAGGTGTATTGAGTCCCGTGGGGAGCTTTGGGTCCCCCAGCTCAAGGCTGAGTCCTGCTCTGGTCTCAGTTGCAGATGGCTGGCCCAGAATGGGGAGTGGGCCTTTCCCATTGTCACAGGCCTCCCATTGTTCGTCCTCACCTTCAGCAGTCTCGTTTTCCTGAACTTCTCAGACCCTGACATCTTGCACCAAGGTGAGCTCTTGGGCCCCTGGGAGAAGGAGGTAGCACCCTAAAGGCTCCTGCATGCAGGGATGATTCCTCAAGTGCTCCTCCCCTCTCCCCTCCTCGGCCCTCAAGACACTGTTACTCCACTTCCCATTTGCTTGGGCCCTGCTTCTGTTGCTTCATTTCCCAAGCCACCGAGATGTGGAACAACAGCATTCTGGAGGCTTTCCAATTGCTCTGGAGGGGAGGGCCAGGGCAGGCCAGGGAGAAAAGCCAGCTCTTGGCAACCACTCCGTTCTGTTTTCTTCTTTCCCACTGCACAAACTCCTTACATCAATCACAGTTCCAAAGGCCTGCGTTCTCACAGAACTCCTCTGGCTGGAAGTCTACCTTCCCTTGGATTGCCAGCCTCTCCGAGTTTGGTCAGCTTTCTCAGTGGGGACTAGGATTCCCCTGCCCCCCTCCTCCCCTGCACCTTCCCTGAGCCCAGTGATGCTGTGGGCCTGGCCTCCACCCGCCAGCAGCAGAGTGATGAAGGGCTCCTGCTGCTGCCCAAACCTCTTCCCATGCCAGGCCCCAATGCACAGGGCCCCAGGACGGTGTGTGTGGTATGGGTGAACCACATAGCCTTCCGCCTGCAGTGGTGGCCACAGTGCTGCTTCCACCGCCGACCCCTCACCTGTTACTGCCCCTGGTGGAGGTGAGCGCCCTTGTGATCTGCCCCCTTCATCCCTGCTCCCCCACCGGCTCAGTACCTGGCTGGGCCGAGGAGGCCCACTTGCACAGGGGACCAGTAGCAGTCCTGAAACCACTTCCAGGAGTGCTAAGGTGAAGGGTGGCAGTAACTCCTAGCCACTCTTGGTCACCCATGCAGCTCACTGCCTCCCTGCCTGCACCTGTCCTGGGAGGCTGGCCCCTGCCGACCCAGGTGCTGACACGCCCAGGAGCATCCACATCTATGCTGAGCCTGGCCAGGCCAGGGGAAGGAAAGGCATCCCTGTCCTACCCCAGGGCTCGCTGACACTAGATGCTCAAGGGCCCCACGGCTGGCTGCAGGCCTAGCCCGGGGAGCTTTACCTGTCCTCTTCTGGAGTCCAGAACGCTGCCCGCTTCGCTCTGCCCAGGACTTAGAACACCACTGCAAGTGTGTCAACAACAGCATCGGTCAGTGCAACTTGGGCTTCTTCATGCTGCTCGGTCCTGTCCCTATGCCTCTCCTCGGGCGCCATGCTGGTCACCTCCGTGGTCTTCCTGGTGCACACGACTCACCTGCCCTTCTGCATGGACAAGGTCATCCGGTCACCACCAGGCTGCTGGGCCCACTTGGGGAGCAGTGGGGAGGGCGTGGACAGCCGAGGGGCAAGGTACTGGGGGGCGGGGGTGGGGGCGAATGGTAGGCGGGGTTAGAGAGAGAAAGAGTGAGGAGGACCAGTCTGGACCAGGTGAAGAAGGTAGGGCCGGGGAGATGGGTGGGGCTAGGATGCACTGCCGCCAGTGGAGAATCTAGCCTATTCTTGGATGGAGGGTGTTAAAGATGGACAGGGGGCCCGGATGGCAGGGTGGGGTGAGGTTTACCTGAGGTTGGAGGGTGGGGTGAGGATGGACTGGCAGGTCATGGGCGGGGCTGTTAGGGGCGGAATCGGGGTGAAGGGTGGGGCCGAGGGGGACCATTGGGGATGCAGCTCCTTAGCTCGTGGGCAGCATCTTGGTGATTGTACCCCCAGGCGGCTTCCTGGTGCCTCTCTTGGTGCTTCTGCTGATGAAGGCCAGGTCGGTGAGCGCCGCCCAGCACTCCTACGAGGACAAGGTACGCGGGTCCCCGGGGGCGCCACGACAGCGGGCTCTGGGCGGTCACCTTGCGCCTCCAGGGCCTCCGCACTTTCCGCCCTTTCTCCCCCGCCCCGCTCCTCATGGCCTGACCTCCCTCGAAAGTGCCTCATTAGCCCTTCAGACGCAGATTCAGCTCAGATCTCACCTCCTCTGGGGCTCCGGGGTCCCTCTCCCTCCCACGTGCACTGCGTCGAGGGCCTGCTGTGTGCTAGGCCGCGCGTGCATTATTTTGAGCGCTTGGCGTGGAGGTGAGGAAGGCCCCATCCTGCGCTCCTGTTGATAACGAACCTGAAGTCAGAATAACTCCCGCCCGACCCCCTGAACACTGAGAGAGGGGCCTGCCCTGCGCTGACCAGGGCAGACTTAGGGAATGGAGAGTTCAGAGAGGACCCCTGTGTAGAGGGTTTGGGGGACAGAAGGCAGAGGGGAGGGCATTGCAGGTGAGGGGCAGAGCTTGCAAAAAGGCAGTGAAGCCTGAAAGTCTGTGGAATGTTGATAGGATGGTGAGGAAACAGTTGTAATTGGAGCAGAAAGTGGATGGGAAATCAAGTGGACTGCTAGGGACTGGTAAGATGGAAAAGGCCCAGAAAGTCTGGTGGAGCATTAGTATTGGTGCCATGGAAACCTGGAAGCCAGGACAGCATTTTTTTTTTTTTTCTTTTTAACGTGGAGTAAAGTTCACCCATTTTTAGTGCCCAGTTACAGGAGTTTTGACAAATGCATGTAGTTCTGTAACCACCACCGTATTTAAGATTTAGAACCGTTCCATCACCCCCCAAAATCCTCTGAAGGCTTTTTGTAGTTAGTTTCTCCTGTACCTCCTGCCCCTGGCAACCACTGATTTGTTTTCTGTCCTTCTAGTCTGTCCTTTTCCAGAGTCATGGAATGTGAATGGAATCATAGGTTTTTGAGTCTGGTGTCTTGCACTTAGCATAATGCATTTGATAATTTTATTTATTTATTTATTTTTCCCCCCAAAGCCCCAGTAGATAGTTGTATGTCATAGCTGCACATCCTTCTAGTTGCTGTATGTGGGACGCGGCCTCAACATGGCCGGAGAAGTGGTGCGTCAGTGAGCACCTGGGATCCGAACCCGGGCCGCCAGCGGCGTAGCATGCGCACCCAACCGCTAAGCCACGTGGCCGGCCCTAGCATAATGCATTTGAGATTCCTCCATTTTGCTGCCCATAGGAGTTCTTTCTTCCTTTTTCTTGCCGTGTACTGTTCCATCGTATGGATGTACCACAGCTTGTTTATCCATTTGCCAATGGAAGGATATTTGGGTTGTTCCCGGTTTTTGGTGATCATAAAGAAAGTGGCTATAAACATTCATGTACAGGCATGTGAACATAAGTTTTCATTATTTATAAGAGTGGCATTGCTGGTTTATACAGTAACTGAATGTTTAACTTGATAGGAAACTGCGAAATCGTCTTCCAAAATGGCTGTACCCTCTTGCATTCCCATGAGTAATGTATTAGAAATCCAGTTGCTTCTGCATCCTAACTAAAATTTGGAATTGTCAGCTTTTGTTGGTTTCTGTTTTTCCATTTAGCTAGTCTAATAAATGTTTAGTGGTATCTCATTATGGTTTGAATTTGCATCTTCCTAACGACTAATGATGTTGAGCATCTTTTCATGTTCTTATTTGCCATCTGTATGTCTTTGATGAAATGTCTGTTCCAATCTTTTGCCCATTAAAAATACTGTGTTGTTTTCTTATTATTGAATTTAAAGAGTTCTTTCTATATTCTGGATTTAAATCTATGATTTGCAAGTATTTTCGGCCAGGCTGTGGCTTGTCATCACATTTTTTCAGAGTGTCTTTCAAAGATGAGAAGTTTTAAATTTTGATAAAGTGCATTTGCAGTTTTTTCTTTGATGGATTGTGTTTTTGGTGTTGTAATTAAGAAATCTTTGCCTAAGCCAAGGTCACCAAGATTTTCTCATCTGTTTTGCTGTAGAAGTTTTATAGTTTTAGATTTTCTGTTTAGGCCTCTGACTCATTTTGGGTTAAATCTTGTATACGTTGTAAGGTGCGGGTCAAGATTTATTTTTTGCATGTTGGTTGTTCCAACACCATTTGTTGAAAAGACTATCCTTTTTCCATTGAGTTGCCTTTGCACATTCCTCAAAGATCAATTGACTCTGTAGGTGTGTGTATTTCTGAACTCCCTGTTCTTTTGCCAGTACCACACTGTCTTCATTCGTAGCTTTGTATTAAGTTTTAAAATCACAGAATGTGAGATTCCAACATTGTTGTGTTTTTTCTTTTCTTTTTTTTTTAATTTTTTGTTTATTGCAGTAACATTGGTTTATAACATTGTAAAAATTTCAGGTACCGAATTATCCCTTTCACCCTCCTCCCTCCCCCCTTCCCCTCTGGTAACCACCAATCCATTCTCTGTCCCTATGTGTTTGTTTATTGTTGTGTTTTTTCAAAGTTCTTTTGGCTATCCTAATTCCTTTCATTTTCCGTGTAAATTTTAGAATCAGCTTGTCTTATACTTCATGTAGATCTCATGAATCAAAATTTATTTCTTTACATTTGACATTTTTACTGTCAATTTAGTCAAACAATTTTTTTTTTCCCTAGGAAGATTCACCCTAAGGTGAGATCCATGGTATCCTCCTCTATTTTGTGGTTTGTGGACCGCCAGCACAGCATCGCCGATAACAGAGTGGTGTAGGTCCATGCCTGGGAACCCAACCCAAGCCGCCGAAGCCGAGCACGCCGAACTTCACCACTAGGCCACCAGGGCTGACCCTAATCAAACTCTTTTAAGCATTTAATTAAAATTTTGATTAGAACACTAGTTTTGGTTAAATCTTTAAACACTTTAAAGGACACAGAACTCAAAATATCACAATGGTTAGTGTTGGTTTTGGCCACAGTGGGACATTCTGGAGCCGTCTTGACTTTTCCTGCCCCAGGGCTCAGCTGCCCTGTATGGGATCCTGGTTCCTTTTGGTGGAGAATAGTGTTGACGAACAAAGTCTTTGTGACAGGGGCATGGGACACAGGGGAGCTGGTGGTGGGCGGAGGTGCTCCTGGGCCCCTTTTGGTCGTGACCACCATTTTGTAGCTAGGGCTCTTGAAGTCGGGGTGAGAGTCGGCCTGCGCTGGGGAGGAGGATGGTGGGTGGAGGGCGGGGAGGACGAGAGCTGGGTCAAGTGTGTTCAGGAGAGGACTTGAACTTTCAGCTTGACCTTTACTGCACTAGGTGCTCAGGACTTTGAACCCCGATTTCTGGGGCCATGTGAGTTTGGTTAGGGAATATGATTGGGCCCGAAAGCACTGCCCTTCCAGATAGTGAAATTCAGTGAAGGCACAAGTTTAGAAGTAATGAGAGGTGGGAAAGCAGAGAAGTAGGGGGAGCGGGGTGTGGAGCCGTCTTTGGAGCAGCTTAATAGAACAAGGCGGATCTGAAAGCATATTTGGAAGGAGGCAGCAGGAGGATGTGTGTGGCCAAAGGAGACAGAGAGGGGGAGGATGCTGCCAAAGGGGGTCCCAGGTGGTGGAGGGATCCCTGAGATGGCAGGAGTTGGGGGTGCGGGGCCAGGAGTCGCGTGGAGAGAGCTCCTCAGAAGTGGGTTGGGGGAGGCCTTGGCTTACCCCTCAGCTTCTCTGCCCTTGGGGTCTTGCTGCAGCCCTGGGCTGGCCTGACCAGCTCAGGGAGGGCAGTGGGGGTGACCTGCCCAGTCCTGCTGGGTCTGAGCTCCTCTTCCCACCTGCGCCCCCTCCGGTACCAATACCTACAGGGATACCATCCTCTGGACCTTGGCTGTGCCGGAAACTGGTATTGGACACTTTGTGCAGCGCTGGGACCCAAGTGAGTTGGCAAACCAGAGGCCTGAGTGGTGGCCCTGGGGCTGGTGGGGTGGGGTGAAGCTGGGTCATCTCCCCGGTCCTTTGGCACAGCTCCCAGGACCTTCCACTCACTCTTCTTATTCTTTCGAGGTTTTCCCCAGTGCCCTGTGGGAGCCTCCCATTCCTTGCCTCTGTCGGCTCTTGCCCCAAGAAACGGAGCAGAGGGCACTGCATCCTGGATGAGACAGGCCCCAGCTCCCTGCAGGGACAGGCCCTTGGCCTTCTGCTCCCAAAGCTGAGGGGACCAGGCAAAGAGGTCCATGACCCCTTCCATCTGGCTTGTTGCTCCCCAGGTACATAGCCGAAGCTGTCAGGGTGCAGAGAGCGGAGGGGCCTGACTGGGTGCCCAGAAGATCCAGCACATCCCGAGGTGCCCCTCCACGCCCAATCCCCAAGCCCACCCTGGACTGGGGTCTGGCCCCCAGGTCCAACCGCTGGGTCTCTACCAACCAAGGCAGGGTTCCCCAGGGAGTGGTGAGGCTGCAGCCCTCCAGGAGATGAGGTATCTCTGTGCATGCATGCCTGTGTGTGTGTGTGTGTGTGTGTTTGTGTGTGTGTATGCAAGCGCGGGTGCCCTTTGTACTGGAAAAGGGCATGTGCAGATTAGGGAAAGCCTCCCCCATTGAGGGCTGGCCCTGAAGCAGGAGCACACAGAGCTTGAGGGCGGGGGATTATAGGCCTGAGGAGTGTTGGAAGTAGAGTCACAGGCCTCCAGAATACACCAGGGGTCCCTGGAGACACAAAGGGAAAAGACCACACCGCTCACTTGCTGGTTGGCATTGGGCCAGTCACTTACCTTTTCTAGCTCTCAGTTTCCTTAACTATTGGTGACAACTGAGTCTAGTCCAGTGGTTTAAATTTTGGGGGGCAGATTCCTTTATTTAAAGGCAACTTTTAATGTGAAGCTCAATGTATGAAATATGGAAGTGGAGCTTTAGGAATGATGTGCAGTAGATAATTCATAACCCCCGCACCGCCCCCCAGGGCCCCTGCAGTGGCGTTCTGTGGTGCCTGCCCACTCCTTTGGCTCTGCCTGTGGGAGTGGCACTTTGGACAGTTTCTAGCTGCCGAGCTGGTGGTTCATGCGGTGTGGGGCCGGCACCGTTGGAAAGCCGACATCCTTCACTCTGTGTTTAGATCCACACCGGCCGGCCCAGTGTGGCCCCTGCTGCGACAGGCCCCCAGACGAGGCTCGGTCTGCCTCTCACCCCTTTGGACCTGGAAATGCCAGGAGCCCCGGCACCTAAGGCTCATCTCTTGAGCCCTGTGTGGAGGCTCTCTGCGCCCTGCCCTCGCCCAGTCCCCTGGCGGGAGTGCTGAGACCCCTGAAAGCTCATTAAATACCCTTTGCCTGCCTCCTACAGCTGCCCTGCTGCACTGTGTGTTGGGTTCAAGGGAGTGGGGGGTTTACGTGACTCTGGGGGCTGAGACAAAGACCAGGGGAGGGAGGAGCCAGGGTCTAATACTGGCTGGCTCTGCGATCTTGTGCAAGAAACTCAACATTTCACTCGTCCTTCCAATGGGGAAACCATAACAACCACAGTGAGGACTGGGGATGATGGAAGAGAAAACCCAACAATGCCTGGCTGTCAGCCTAGCCAAGTCCTGGCCTCTGCCCTGTGGCCACCCTGTCGGACTGCAGGGGGCACGCGCTGCTTGGGAATTCACCCTGCCTGGCCAGGTCCAGCCTGGCAGCACAGGAGGCTCTGGGGTGGGTTGGGGCTGGCCCTCAGGCTAGGAGTGGACCCTCCCAGGACCTCATCACAGGGAAGTGGAGGAGTGGGGGTGTTCCCCATCACAGTCCACCGTGCATCTTTCCTCCAAGTGGGTCTCACCCTTGTCACTCCCTCCTGTTGGAGACTCAGATGCTGGTTCTGATCCTGTCTCTGAGGGTGGGGGTTCTAGGCCCAGTGAGTCTGCAGACCTCTGGGTGTGGGGAGGGAGGAGGAGGGAGCCACGTCAAACTGGGCTCCTCTAGTGTGCTGTGTGTGAGCTTGGGAATGGGAAATAACGGCACCTTCCTGGCAGGTGGTCAGAGGATGAAATGAGGTTGTACATGCAAACACCAGGTACACAGTAGGCACACAGTGAATGCAGCCGGTACCATTATGATTATTTTCTCCATCACACTGCTGACAGACCACCCTGTGTTCCTTTCTGAAGCAAGTTCTCAGAATTCCTGGGCCCCCAGACCACGAACTCAGAATCTCGGGGTGTGGGTGGGTGGGAATCTAAATCTGAATTTTTGTCCAGTGCCCGGTGTGATGCTGCCACCCTGATGTTTCCAAACTACTGTCTCAGGAGGGGAAGATGGGCACCAGCCACACTGCTTCCTGCCCCCCTTGTCTCCAGGGGAAATCGGGATATGGTGAGGGTGAGAAGGCAGGATGTGGCTGAAGGGCCAGATGAACAGCCCGGGGCCCGTGGAGGTGTGTGCGCCTGTGTGTGCATGCCCGAGCTTTTGTGTTGGGGCAGGAGCTCGTCCTTGGTTAGTGTCAGCACAGCCTGAGGAGGCGGGTGACCTCCCATGTAGGACATGGCTTCAGTGCCCTACAGGCTGAATCCCCTAGAGGCTGCCCTTTCCTCTTCCTCCCACCCTGACTGTGGTGGCCTCGGGCCCCTCTGTGTCTGGGCCTTGCGTCACCCCCGGCTCTGGCCCTGGCTCTTTGAGCTCCTGGGCAACCTCGCCTAACCCCAGGGACTCCAGCTCTATCGTGTCCCCTTGCCCTGGTCCCAGCATCTCCCCAGTCCCAAGCTCCCTTGGGGTGCAGGCTTGTTCTCAGCTCTCATCATGCTTAACTCAGGGTTAACCAACGGTTCCGGGGAGGGGTGCAGGGTATTCATTGACATTCAAAAAGGCAGCCTTGGGAGGTTTGGGCCTTGCCGTCAATGACTTCATTGGCCACATTTACACTGCTTGGGGCCTGCATTTATTGAGTGAAGCTGAAGCAGCCTCCTCTGTCTGGGAAGCCCACAGTCCATGGTTAAGTGGCGAGGGGAGGGGGGAATGAGGCCTTTTGAGCCCCTGAGCCCAGGTGTGCATGTGGCGCACAAATCTGTGTGGGTCTCCCGTCTGTGTGTGTTCAGAGGGCACAGCTCAGCCCAGGCTGCCCAGCAGTGAGGAGAGGCTCTCAGGCCCACTCCCAAATGGGAGTCCTGGGGCTGGTCTGGGCCTGGGCCTCATAGGAGGAGGATCCAGGAACGTGGGCCAAGGCCTGGAGGGGCATATGCATGGAACGGGGTGAGTGTAGGAGTGGCGCCTGCTGGAGCCCCAGCTCTGCAGGAGGCTGGGAAGGCCAGGCCCCATTTTGCCAAATATATAATAATATAAAAAATTCCTATGCTGTTCCGGTAATACATACAGGATGTAAAATTGTAGGTAGACTAGAATCTGTACAAATGTTAAATAAAAGCATAGAGAAAGGAAGGGCCAGCCTTGTGAACTAGTTGCTAAGCTCTCTCACTCTGCTTTCGTGGCCGGGGTTCGTGGTTGCAGATCCCAGGTGCAGACATACACCTTGCTCTTCAAGTCATGCTGTCGCAGCATCCCATGTGCAAAACAAAGAAAGATTGGCACAGATGTTAGCTCAGGGCCAATCTTCCTCACCAAAATAAATAAACAAAATAAATAAATAAATAAAATGAATCAGCACTCCCATTATCAGCAAAAGAAATTAAACTAAATAAATTGAAAATAAAAAAGAAAAAGGGAATTATACTATGATATTTATAGTTCCTGCCTCTGAGTGGTGGGATTACATATGAATTTTTCTCCTTTTACTTTGGTATTTTCATATTCAGTTTACTGAACAAAATTTGTTTCTACAGTAGCAATGTTTACTTTTAAGAAAAATACAGGGGGCTGGCCTGGTGGGCCAGTGGTTAAGTTCAGTGCACTCTGCTTTGGTGGCCCGCGTTCAGTTCCAGGCGGAACCTACACCACTGGTCAGTGAGCGTGCTGTGGTGGTGAGCCACATCCAAAATACCCTCTTGTTCATAGCAGCTTTACTCACGATCGCCAGAAGGTGGAAAGGACCTAAATGTCCAACAACAGATGAATGGATAAAGAAAATATGGCATATGCATACAACGAAATATTATTGGGCCTTGAAAAGGAAGGAAGTTCTGATACACGCTACAACATACCAACTTTCAGGACTGCTAAATGTCAGAGACGAATCTTGAGGACATTATGCTAAGTGGAATAAACCATACGCAAAAAGACAGATATCCTATGATTGCACTTGTATGAGGTACCTAGAGTAGTCAAATTCATAGAGTCAGAAAGCAGAACAGTGCTTATCAGGGGCTGGAGGTAGTGGAGAATGAGGAGTCATTATTTAATGGGTACAGAGTTTCTGTTTGGAATGATGAAAAAGTTCTGGAATGAATAGTAGTGATTGTCACACAGCAATGTGAATGAACGTAATGCCAAAGAACTGCTCATTCAAAAATGGTTAAAATGGTAAATTTTATGTTATGTTTATTTACCACATAAAGAAAAGAAAAATACCCCAAGATATAAACTTGAAATGTGAGTGCTAAAAGATATAAAAGGGCAATTAACAAAACAACTAGAATAAAATGACCTACAGGTGTATAAAAATATTTAATTTCATAAGTAATTTAAGAAGATATAAATGAAAAGATCAGCATATCATTTGTCATCTATAAAACTGGTGAAATTATTTTATGTGAATATTTAATTATAATCTTAGTCTTATGGCATGGGGATGCTCACAATGGTAGTATAAACGTGTGCAAACTTTCAGGAAAGCATCTTGCAAACTATGCAAAAGAAGTTTCAAATGTTCACATTCATTGACCCAAATCCAACAGTTAGGAATCTATTCTAAGGGTGTCATAGGAGATGCAGGCATGTGGATAATGGCAGACGGCACCCCTTGAACAAAGAACTCCGTGCAGTGAGGGAGCCAGCTCTGTGAATATTTGTAGCGGGGAATGCTGTGTGCCTGTTGGCATGGAGTGAGCATTCCTAACACTCAGTTAGGGATGAGGTCAGGAAGTGAGTGGGGCCAGATGAGGGAGGGCCTGAAGGCCACAGTAAGGAGTGCGGACTTTACCGGGAGTGAGCCGGGAAGCAATTGGAGGCTTCTGAGCAGAGGCCGTGATCTAAGCTTTATAAGGAGCACTGGCTACTATTTGCAGCAGAATCTGTTAAGGGTCAAGGGAGGAAGAGGCACGGGTCACTTAGGAAGGTATTGCAATATCCAAGCAAGAGAAGGTGATGGCTTGGACTCGTGAGATTTTGTTTTGAATATCGAGCTGATGGACTGGAGGTGGGATATGAGATAGAGACAGGAGTCAGGTGACTCTAAGGGTTTGATCTGAACAGGAGGGTGAATGATGGTCCTAATTCCTGGGACGTACAGCACTGAGGGAGGAGTAGGTTTCTGGAGGAAGGAATCCAGGGATTCAGTCTGGAAAGGTGAAATGTGAGATGCCTGTTAGACACCAAGTGCAGATGTCGTCTGAGCTGGTGGAAGGATGAGTCTGGAGTTCAGGGGAGAGGACAGGGCTGGAGATACTAATTTGGAAACTGAAAGCAGATGGAGAGTAGTTAAGCTATGGACCACATGAGATGGTCTAGGAAGTGAAGTAGAGATGGAGAAGAGCACCGGATGCTCTAATATTTAGAGGTCAGAGAGGAGGGAGCATCAGCAAAGGAGACTCAGGTAGAGCAGCAAATAAAGGAGGAGGAAAACCAGGAGGTTGTGGTGTCTAATTATTGTAGACAGTACAACAGTACAACTTTTTCTACAAATTGGCTATAAGCACGCGTGCAGGTTTCGTTTCAAACTTGCTGCGAGGACAGAGGAGTCTAAGCAGTCCAATTCGAAGAGTTCTCTCAAAGACATTAATAGGAAGAAAGGAAGAGAGAATGAGAGAGAGAAAGAGAGAGAGAGGGAGGAAGGAAATGAAAGAAAGAAAAGAATGAAAGAAAAAGAAGGAAAGGGGTCTAATAAATGTCTTGTTGAAGACAATGTGACCTCTGATGGACGGTTGGCTGGGTCCTCTTGGTAACTGCGTAGAAGAAATCTTAATCTGATTAAAATCTACCAGATTTGATCAAGCACACTAGTTGTTCCCCAGGAGCAGCTAGCGATTTATCACAGGCAAAATGTCCCAGATCGGGTTTTCACACAACTTTCTCCAATACCTCTTTTTCACTGAGCGAATGTTTCAAGTTCCATCTCAGCTGTGGTATTTTGTTTTGTATTGTTTTGACAATATCATTAATTGAACATGTTACCTCTTTACAGTTTTTATAGGAAGTGGAAATTAGGAATAATTAGGAAATTTTCATGAATGTAAATTAATCTTTAGAAGACATACACACTCACAATTAGCAGCTATATTTTTACACACATTGATACTGTTTGTTTATGCCTGTTTCCTCCCTTAGGCAAGGATATCGAAACGAAACCTCACGGCGACCAGGGCAGCGGTGGCAGCGCATGTGCTGGGAGGACCTGGGCTTTCAACTTGTGCATGTCGTGTTCTGTTTGGGCTCTTTTGTTTACATAAAATAGGAAGAGGTGTATGTAAAAGACACCCAAAGACCTCCTTGATTTCTGGCCAGAGATCTAGAGCTGTAAGACCTTAAGACTAGAGAATTAAACTCTGCCTGGAGAGTCACTTAGATGCTTCCCAAATTCCAGATATAGTTTTTTGCTGAACCTATCTTCTTGTGTATTCCAAGGTCGAGATCAAGTGTGCTTTCTCCTCCAGGTTTTGCTGCCGGTCGCTACAGGCATGTAGTGAGAAAGCTCCAGGTGTTCTCTGAGAGCCCCACGCTGTCCAATGTTCCTGACGTGCCGTCTATAAAGCCAGTGGACAGGTACCATTTTTCTGGGAGGGATTTTTAGCATGTTTCTACTTATAAGGTATAGTTCTCGTTCCCTCATTGTGGGCTGGTCATCGCTAATTAAATGAAATTTATTTTTAGAAGTGACATTTCAGTCATGGGCATGATAACAGATTTGATGTATTCAATTAGGTAAGAGAACTAGTTCTTATGGAAACTTTGACAATAATGACATTGCCGTGATCAGTACAGGGACTCAGTAAAGGCACTGTGTGTGTCTAAGCAGCCTCCTGAGTGTCTGTGTGTAAATGTATGTTCAAGTTCCTGTAGAGGCATCATGACACTAACAAGTGGAGCTCTCTACACATCACAGTTTAAATGTTTCCCAGGAGGTTCACAGGGCAGCTGGAATAGTCCCAGGCTTCAATTTGTGCAAAAGCACTCCCCTGGATTCCACTTATTAGGGCATGATTGTAAAGTTTTCCTGAGAATTCATTAGCTTGTAATTCCAGCTGTAACTCACAGCTTTCCATATTCAGCCTCACCGTGATAGTGTGGAGGAACTCTTATGATCTGTGCCCGGATTCCGATAGGTGAGCCCAGGTGAAGAAGTATTTTTGCTCTTTCAAAAAGGATCGTTCTTTCCATATATTTTGGATGAGTATGTCAATCAAGGAAAGATTTAAATTAAACAGCAATAGTCAGCTAAGTTTGACCATTGTCATAGTCATGGTCATAGCTTGTGAAATTCAGGGTTTGGAGACGGAACACAAAGTATAAAAAGGGACCTTATTGTATGCTCATCAGAAAAGAAAACAGTAAAACTGGTCCACAGAATTCTGAAACAAGAAGCCACAAATTCTGAAACAAATAGGCACCGTCAGATTTCCCTCATGGGCATCACTCAGTCATATGTTGTGAATTCTCTTTCTGTCAACCCAGGCTCAACAATCTGTGTTCCTCAAGTCATCTGTTGCTGGACCCTGGAGTCCTGGAGTCCCGAGTGTCAGATCCCCCCGGTGTGTGCTCTGGTGGGCACATCAGCTTCTTCTAGGAAGGCTGTAAGCATGGATCTGTTCTCTGTATCCCTCTCTCAGGCTGCACCTCTCTGATTTTCTTCCAGAAGACCTAATCTCTGGCCAGTAGCTTCTGGCAGGGACCTTCAGGCAAAAATGAAGGGAACAGAGAAAGCATGTGTTGATGACAAGGCAGGGCAACTTCTTACAGAGGCCAGCATTATCAGATGGAGGAGAGTGGAATCTCTATGGGGGTGAGGTACATAAGTGCATGGGTCCCTGTAATTGTTCCATGAAGACTTAACTGGTAATTAATCTGAGGAGAAAATGGATTAATGGGCAGTGAAAACACTGAGGACTCTGTTATGTAAAGCGTGTGCCACAATGGCTGCCAATTGACATAAGTGTTGTAAACCAAGGAATAAAATATTCTTATGGGGCCGGCCCGGCGGCACAAGCGGTCGAGTGCGTGCGCTCTGCTGCGGCGGCCCAGAGTTCGCCGGTTCGGATCCCGGGCACACACCGACGCACCGCTTGGCAAGCCGTGCTGTGGCGGCGTCCCATATAAAGTGGAGGGAGTCGGGCACGGATGTGGGCCCAGGACCAGTCTTCCTCAGCAAAAAAATAAATAAAAATAAAAAAAGGAGGATTGGCAAATGTTAGCACAGGGCTGATCTTCCTCTCCAAAACAATATATATATATATTCTTAGAGGTCAGTTTGTTGACAGTCTCTGTGTTGGGCCGTGCACTTGACGTGGAATGTGCTCTTCCTGACTCTGCAAGAGGATCCAAATTAGTGAAAACTTATTCACATTGATAAGACTTTACCAATAGAAAACCGACATGAAATCATCTTTCTAATTTATCAGTTTACCCCACAATGTGGGCCCAATAAGTAAGGCAGTGCTTAGAATGTCATTGAGCACACGAAGAAAATATGGAGCACGCTCGTTCTATCTCTATGTTTTTCACATTCTTTGATGCTTGAGAGTGCCATGTCATGGGTTCTGAGATGGCGGAGCCAGCCTGTGGTGTTCCTAGCAGCCAAAAAGACACAAGGTCAATTTTGTTCTTCTGAATTTGGAGCTCAGCGTCAGAAAACAGCAACATCAGAGAGCTGTTGCTCTATATGAGTCCAGGTGCCTGAGGATAAGAAAGCGTCATAGTGTTGGCCGTGTTATTCATCAGACTAGCAGCCCTTTACATGGTATAGCAGAAGGTACCATGACAAACATTCAGCATTTTCCGTTTTTGTTAGAAGTGAGGACTCTCCTATCATTCTACTAATTTGTTTAGAATTGTCTATGGTCATAACATGTCTCAAAACAGCAAAAAAGCATGTACGTGAATAGACCCCGTTCAGATGACTCACTTAGGTTTTCGCTGAGATAATGACTGTCTACCACTGGGTGGAATAGGCAGAAAGCAAATAAGGACTTTTTACTGTATCGTGTTGACAACAGACTGTTATTCAAAGGTCATTTCTCTTGCAGGCTACCAATTCTTTCTCTCTGTTATACATATACCTTTAAAAGTTTTTAATATCTCTCTGTATGTAGGTATTTTAAATGTGCATAGAAATATAGAGTTATACAAAATTCTGACAAATGAAAATTCTAAAGCTTTAAACTTTAGTTTTTAAAATATAATTTTATCAAGCAAATTATAAGACAATATTCTTCTACATTGATTTCAACCTCTTAATTTGAACATCAGGAAGAAACATAACATTTCTATAGACAAGAAACTAAAAGTAACAATCATTGTGAGTTGATGAGGGACTTGTGCTGTCTTCTTTTTGTTCTGAGGAAGATTCACACTGAGCTGACATCTGTTGCCAATCTGCCTCTTTTTTTTTGATTGAGGAAGATCAGCCCTGGGCGAAGAACTGTGTCATTCTTCCTCTCTTTTGCATGTGGGTCGACACCACAGTCAGGCTGACAGGCGGTGTAGGTCTGTGCACGGATCCGAACCCGCAAAGCCTGGGCCGACGAAGCAGAGCACGTCGAACTTAACCACTACGCCACAGGTCCGTCCCCTGCTCTCTGTTTTCAATCAAATTAACTTTCTCAGAATGTTCTAGTTCAATTACTCCCATTCACTATCAGCCTAAGCTTTTAAAGCAAAGCAGGAACCTTGGAAATACATATTTGGCCCATGTCCACGAGTAATACAATCACTGTTGAAATTGAAGTGACCTCCAAAATGGCCACTACTCTTCAACACGCAGGAGCTCTGAAAATGAGTGCGGTGGCTGCCTGTCGGCCAAGACTCCCCAGTCGGTCGGTGGTAGATGCTCTGAGGCTCATTGGTGGCCCCTGAGTCCCAGTTGGGGGAATCTTCCAAACACAGAGGGGTTCAGACGCTCAGTGGCTAAAACGAATGACAACTGTCAGCTGCACGTAAGAGAGAAGCCAGTTATTTTCTCAAATAATACGCAGCTCAGGGGGAAGGAGTCAAGGCTGGGGCAGTGACTCAACAAGGTCCTCACATGTTGTCTGTGTAGCTTGTTGAGGGGCTGGCTAACGGGTCAAAGGGGCCCCCCCGGGCCAGCACATCTAGGTTCAAGACAGGAAGAAGGAACAGAGCTGTGCCACCTGTGTCCTTTCTCCCTTTATCAGGAAGGCAAAAGCTGTTCTAGAAACCCTGAACACACATCCACTTGTATCTCATCGACCAGAATTGTGTCATGAAAAGCCTGGAAAGAGGAAGCCTGCGAAATTATTTTGCTGCCCCCTCCCCCAAAGTATAATTTTAGAAGAGTCCAAAGGAAAAACTGCAGACAGATGAGCAATGAGCACTGTTGGCTTCTATTGGCACTTTGCCTGAGAGGGAGATTGGAATCACCTCCTTCTCCCCATGTGTTTGTGTAATCTCATGTGGTGTGCAAGCCAAGCTCACAGGGGCAGGACCTCTCAGTCCCCAGCACGGGTGGGGGTGGGGTGGTTGCTGTGGGAAGTGACAGTCACAGGCTGCAGAGCCCCTAGTCCACATTCTCCTCATCCTCTGTGATGTCACACTGGGACTTCTTGCCTTCCACCCTGGGCTGAGGCTTCTGAGCTCACTATGGCCTCAGCGTTCGCTGGGAACATAGGGCTCTCGGAGCCAGTATCAGGGAGGGAGCCTGTGGGCACCAGAGGTCCGGCCATGCGGCTCTGGGAAGATGGCATGCCCCTCACGAAGGGGCGCCATCCCCCGCCTCAGATCCCAATTCCCTGGCTCGTCCCGAGCCTGCTCGCTGCCTTCAGTGGAGTCCTGCTGGTCGCTGTCAGTGGACTCTTCTTTGGTTTCCCGTGAGTCTCCCACACAAGCCGGCAGGTTTCTTACAGAGTCAGAAAGGAAGACAGATCATGAGAGTCCGGACAGGGGAAGTGCAGAAGAGGCGTCAGGGAAGGGAGGATATTCTAGGCAGTGGGAACCAATGTGCAAAGGCACAGAGGCATAGAGTGCTTGGTGCCTTTGGGAGCTGTTGGTGGCTAGGAGTATTGGGTGACATTTGGTGGAGCCTCTCTGGGTCTGTCACCGCCCTGGCTATTTAGAGCAGGCTTTGAGGTCTGTGAGTCCGGACCAGGTGGAGTGAGTCCCGCGCGGAGCTTTGGGACTCCAGGATCAGCGCTGAGTCCTGCTCTGGTCTCAGTTGCAGATGGCTGGCCCAGAATGGGGAGTGGGCCTTTCCTGTTGTCACAGGACCCCTCTTCGTCCTCACCTTCGGCATTCTCATGTTTCTAAACATCTCCGACCCTGGTATCTTGCACCAAGGTGAGCTCTCGGGCCCCTGGGAGAAGGAGGTAGCACCCTAAAGGGTCCTGCGTGCAGGGAAGATTCCTAAAGTGCTCCTCCCTTGTCCCCTCCTCGGGCCTCAAGACCCCGTCACCCCACATCCCCTTCACTTGGGCCCTGCTTCTGTTGCTTCATTTCCCAAGCCACCGAGATGCGGTACAACAGGATTCTGGAGGCTTTCCAGTTGCCTTGGAGGCAGGGCCAGTGCAGGCTGGGAAGAGAAGCCAGCTCTTGGCAACCACTCAGTTGTGTCTTCTTCCTTCCCACTGCACACTCCTTACATCACTGACAGTTCCAAAGGCCTGCGTTCTCACAGAAGTCCTCTGGCTGGACGTCTACCTTCCCTTGGACTGCCAGCCTCTCTGAGTTTGGTCAGCTTCCTCAGTGCGGACTAGGATTCCCCTGCACACCTCCTTGCCTAGGCCAGTGATGCTGCGGGGCGGCCCTCACCCCGGCAGCAGCAGTGTGACGAAGGGCTCCTGCCGCTGCCCAATCCTCTTCCCATGCCAGGCTCCAACGAACAGGGCCCCAGGACGGTGCGTGTGGTTTGGGTGAAGCACATAGACTTCCGCCTGCAGTGGTGCCCACAGTGCTGCTTCCACCGCCCGCCGCGGACCTACCACTGCCCCTGGTGCAACATCTGTGTGGAGGTGAGCGCCCCTCTCATCTGCCCCCTTCTGGCCCACACCCCCACCCGCTCTGCACCTGCCTGGGACCAGGAGGCCCACTTGCACAGGGGACCAGTAGCAGACCTCAAACCACTTCCGGGACTGCTAAGGCCAAGGGTGGCAGTAACTCCCAGCCACTCTTGGTCACTCATGCAGCTCACTGCCTCCCTGCCTGCACCTGTCCTGGGAGGCTGGCCCCTGCCGACCCAGGTGCTGACACGCCCAGGAGCATCGACATCTATGCTGAGCCTGGTCAGGCCAGGGGGAGGAAAGGCACCCCTGTCCTACCCCAGGGCTGGCTGACACTAGATGCCCAAGGGCCCCACGGCTGGCTGTAGGCCTGGCCCGGGGAGCTTGACCTGTCCTCTTCTGGTGTCCAGAACGCTGTCCCCTCTCCCTCTCGCTCAGGACTTCGACCACCACTGCAGGTGGGTGAACAATTGCATAGGTCACCGGAACTTGGGCTTGTTCATCCTGCTCCTCCTGTGCCTATGCTTGTACTTGGGCTCCATGCTTGTCACCTGCATGGTCTTCCTCCTGCGCACCACCCACCTGCCCTTCTCCATTGACAAGGTCATCGCGTATCCACCAGGCTGCAGGGTCCACTTGGCGAGCTGTGGGCAGGGCGAGGACAGCCGAAGGGCGGGGTCCCGGGGGCGGGCGAGTAGTGGGCGGGGTTAGAGAGAAACCCCCTGGGGAGGACCAGTCTGGACCAGGGGAGGGTGGTAGGGTCCAGGCGATGGGTGGGGCTAGGAGGCACTGCGGTGCGTGGGCAATCTAGCGGGGTCTTGGATGGAGGACGCTGAGGGTGGCACGGAGACCAGGTCGGCAGGGTGGGGTGAGGTTTACCAGGGGTTGGTGGGTGGGGAGAGGATGGACTGGCTGGTCGTGCGCGGGTCTGTCAGGGCTGGAGTCGGGGTGAGGGGCCCGGCCCGGGAGGTCCATTGCGGGCGCAGCTCCTTAGCTCGTGGGCAGCATCGTCGTAGTGGTCCCCGCCGCCGGCTTCCTGGTGCCTCTCTTGGTGCTTCTGCTGATGAAGGCCAGGTCGGTGAGCACCGCCCAGCGCTCCTACGAGGACAAGGTATGCGGGTCTCCGGGGTGCCACGAAAGCGGTCTCTGGGCGGTCACCTTGGGCCTTTAGGACCTCCACACTTTCCGCCCTTTCTCCCCCGCCCTGGTCCTCATGGCCTGACCTCCCTTGAAGGTGCCTCGTGAGGCCTTGAGGCCCAGATTCAGCTCAGATCTCACTTCCTCTAGGGGCTCGGGGGTCCCTCTCCCTCCCAGGTGCACTGCGTCGAGGGCCTAGTGAGTGCTAGGCTGCGCATCCATTATTTTGAAGGCTAGGCATGGAGGTGAGGCAGGCCCCATCCTGCGCTCCTGTTGATAAGGCCCCTGAAGTCAGAGAATCTCCCGCCCTTCGCCCGTGCACATTGAGAGAGGGGCCTGCCCTGTGCTGTGCAGCGCAGCGCAGACTCAGAGGGAATGGAGAGTTCAGAGAGGACCGCGGTGTAGAGGGTTTGGGGGCAGAAGGCAGAGCGAAGGGCGTTGCCGGTGAGGGGCAGAGCTTGCAAAAAGGCAGGGAAGCTGGAAAGTTTGTGGAATGTTGAGGATGCTGAGGGGACAGTTGTAATTGGAGCAGAAAGTGGATGGGAAATCAAGTGGACTGCTGGGCTCGGGCCAGATGGAAAAGGCACGAAAGTCAGCTGGAGCCTTCTCTTGGTGCGGTGGAAACCTGGAAGCCAGGACAGGTTTTGTTTTTTTTTTTTAACATGGAGTAAAATTCACCCATTTTTAGTGCCCAGTTATAGGAGTTTTGACAAATGCATACAGTCCTGCAACCACCTCCATAATTAAGATTTAGAACAGTTCCATCACCCCCCACAATTCTCTGAAGCCCCTTTTGTAGTGGGTTTCTCCCCATACTTGTTGCCCCTGGCAACCACTGATTTGTCTTCTATCCCTCTTGTCTTTCCTTGTCCAGAGTCTTGTGTGGATGAAATCATAGCCTTTTGAGTCTGGAGTCTTGCACTTAGCATAATGCGTTTGAGATTCCTCCACGTTGCTGCCCGTAGGAGTTCTTTCCTCCTTTCTCTTGCTGTGTACTATTCCCTCATATGGATGTACCACAGCTTACTTATCCATTTGCCAACGGAAGGATATTTGGGTTGTTTCTGGGTTTTGGTGATCATAAAGAAAGTGGCTATAAACATTCGTGTACAGGCATGGGAAGATAAGTTTTCATTTCTTTGAGTCAATTCTTAAGAGTGGCATTGCTGGGTTAGACAGTAACTGAATGTTTAACTTGATAAGAAAGTGCCAAATTGTCTTCCAAAATGGCTGTACCCTTTTGCATTCCCACAAGCAGTGCATGGGAAATCCAGTTGCTTCTGCATCCTCATTAACATTTGGCATTGTCACCTTTTTTTGTTTTCTGATTTTCCGTTGTAGCTAGTCTAAGAAACGTGTAGTGGTATCTCATTGTGGTTTGAATTTGCATCTTCCTAGTGACTAATGCTGTTGAGCATCCTTTCATGTTCTTATTTGCCATCTGTATATCTTTGATTAAATGTCTGTTCCAATCGTTTGCCCATTCAAAAAATTATGTTGTTTTCTTAGTATTAGATTTAAAGAGTTCTTTCTATCTGCTAGATTCAGCTACGTGTTTGCAGTCTTTTCCGAGCCTTTGGCCTTATTTTCTTGCCAGTGTTTGTCCAAGATCAGAAGTGTTCAATTTGGATCAAGAGCGTTTTCAGTTTTGTCTTCAATGGCTTGTGTTTTGGTGTTGTAATTAAGAAATCTTTGCCTAAACCGCGGTCACCAAGATTTTCTCCTATGTTTTCCTCTAGAAGCTTTATAGTTTTAGGTTTTCTCTTTAGGCCTCCTATTCATTTTGGGTTAAATTTTGGATATGAAGCAGGGTATGAGTCAAGACTTATAGTTTTGCGTGTGGGTTGTTCCAAGAGCATTTGTTGAAAAGACAGTCCTTTTTCTGTTGAGTTGTCTTTGCACATTCCTCAAAAATCAATTGACTATATAGATGTGGGTGTATTTCTGAACTGTCTCTTTTGTTGCCACTACCACACTGTCTTCACTGGTAGCTTTCTATGAAGTCTTGAAATGACACAATGTGACATCTCCAACTTTGTTCTTTTTTTCAGAGTTCTTGTGGCTATCCTAGTTCCTTTGATTTTCCATATAAATTAAGAATCAGCTTGTCAATTGCTAGAACTAAGTTTGCTGAGATTTTCACTTGGATTGCATTGAACCTATAGACCGCTTTGGAAAATGGACCTTTTAACAGTATTGATGTTTTAATCCACGAAAATGGGATACCTCTCCATATTCAGGTCTTCTTTGATGTCTTTCCTTAGTGTTGTGTAGTTTTCAGCATATACAGCTTGCATACCTTGTGTTAGATGTTTTCTAAGTATTTCCTTGTTTTTTGTGCTCTTATAAATTTTTTGCAAAATTGAATTTACATTTGCTTATTATTGTTAGAAAATACAGTGGACTTTTGTATGTTTGTCTCGGATCTTGGAATTTTTCTGGATTGACTTATAAGTTCTAGTAGCCTTTTTGTTGATTCTACCTCAAAATTCATGTCATCTGTGAATAAGGACAGTTTCATTTCCCCCTTTCCAGCGTGTCTGGCTTTATTTCTTTTTCTTGTCTTCCTGCACTGTCTCGGCCCTCTGCTACAGTGGCAAGTGGAGTGGTAAAAGTGGAGATCCTTGCCGTGGGTTTCCTTCAGCAGGACAGGGACTTGAGTAAAGGCTTTTTTAGGAAGACTGTAGTGGGCCACAGTGATGAGGGAGGGGCTGGAGACACCGAGGCAGCTGAAGGGACAGAGGAGCCCTCTGTGCCCACCTCCTCCCATCCTTCCCATCACCACTCCATCGCTCCCCCCGTATTTGGTTCACAGCTCCCGTGTGACGCCTCTGCTCATCCCTTCCTCATCAGCCCCCTGTTGTCTGCATGCCTTCTCTCTCCATCCTCAGTCCATCATTTCAGCCTCTCTTGGGCAGCACTGTCCCTTCCCACATCCTATGGTTCTTCAGCCTCGGGTCGGGACCTAAGACCTGCGCCCCCTGCACTGCTCCGCATGGGGTTCTTCCAGTCCGGGGTCTCCACCCTTAAGAAGCCCGACTGGGGTCTGCACTCTGTGATTCACCAGGCAGGGCTCTTTCCCATCACCTGCAGATCCCATTTCAGGCATCCTTCACACACCTCCACTTCGTTCCCTTCCCGCCTGCATCCCCTGACCGCAGCTTCTGCTGGGGCCACTTGCTTAGTGGTTCATAGTAAGGGCTCTGGAGCCAGACCATGTAAATTCACTTGCCAGCTCCACAACATGCCAGCATGGAGATCTTAGGAGTACTGCTTGGCCACCTGGTGCCTCAGTTTCCCCATCTGTAAAAGGAGGCCGCATGGGTTAATATGTGTAAGACACATAGCACAATGGCTGGTACAAGTAAGTGTCCTAGACTTTGTTGTTGTTATTATTTCCGTTCCTTGGCATCATCATTGCCACGTCTTCATGTCTCTCTCATCTTACAAACAAAGCAAATCTCCGTTAACGTCACAGGCCTCCACTCCAACTGTCATACTCTCCCCTCGGCACAGCCGGAGTTTCTGACAGAGTTGGCTGTGCTCACTAGCATCGTTCTTCACCTTCCTCATCCCACTTCAGCCTCTGTCCTCACTGTCACGGTGATGCTGCGCTCTCCACGAGGCCACAGCCAGCAGGCAGTCCTCAGACTGATCTTTCCTGGCCGCACACAGCCCCATGTGGAACGGCACGCAGCTGCCATGACCCTGCCCCAGGCTCTCGGGGTCCCGCTCCCTCTGCTCACCTGGCTGATGCTCCTCGGCCTGCACCGTGGAGTCTTGCCCTAGGCTGCCTGCTCTTCTCGCTGATCCCCTCTCCCTGCTGCTCTGCCACCCCCAGCTGCCCTCTCCACCCTGAAAGTTACGACTGGCTTTGTTGTTCATGGTGTGTCCTCTGTCCCCAGCGCAGTGCCCGGAACATTGTTGAAACCTCAACATATTTATGAGCAAAGAGTGAACCTGCAGACAAAGGAATGCATGCGGCTTTGGGAGGAAGAGAAAGAAAGAGAGAGAGAGAGAGAGAGAGAGAGAAGCCTGATGCCATAAACCCTGGGGAAGAACCGAGAGAGCAGAGGCAGCAGGGAGTTGGGCAGGAGACGGGACAAGAAGACGCCCACTTTGCTCTGGGCCTGTGGAGAGTGAGGGCGTTGGAGACTCGCAATGGGAGCAGGAGACCCGGGTCTGGAGCCAGTGAGAGGGGACAGTGTGTGAAGCTGAGAGCTGCTGGCTTCCGTTCCCAGCTGAGAGGGGCCATGTGGGGGAGCACGGTGCTCTGCTGTATTAGTCAGTTCTTACAAATTCCTTCAACAGCTATCATTCCTTGAAGCACTGAATAATCAGCATTTTCCTATGCTCCATGTACATCTCATGAATGAAAATATATTTCTCTAAATTTGAAATTTTGAATGTAAATTTAATCAAAGTCTTTTAAGCTTTTAGTTTCCCTTAAATGCTTTAAACACCCTAAAGGACGCAGAACTCAAACTCTCACAATGGTTGCTGTTGGTTTTGGCCACAATGGGACATTCTGGAGCTGTCTTGACTTTTCCTCCCCCAGGGCTCAGCTGCCCTGCCTGGGGTCCTGGTTCATTTTGGTGGAGAATAGTGTTGAAGATCAACGTCTTTGTGACAGGGGCATGGGACACAGGAGAGCTGGTGGTGGGCAGATGTGCTCCTGGGCCCCTTTCGGTCGTGACCAGCACTTTGTAGCTAGGGCGCTTGAAGTCGGGGTGAGAGTCGGCCTGCGCTGGGGAGGAGGAGGGGATGAGGCTGGTGGGTGGAGGGCGGGGAGGACGAGAGCTGGGTCAAGTGTGTCCAGGAGAGGACTTGAACTTTCGTCTTGACCTTTACTGCACTAGGCGCTCAGGACTTTGAACCCCGATTTCCGGGGCCATGTGAGTTTGGGTAGGAAATATGATTGGGCCCGAAAGCACTGCCCTTCCAGATAGTGAAATTCAGTGAAGGCACAAGTTTGGAAGTAATGAGTGGTGGGAAAGCAGAGAAGTAGGGGGAGCGGGGTGTGGAGCCGTCTTTGGAGCAGCTTAATAGAACAAGGCAGATCTGAAAGCATATTTGGAAGGAGGCAGCAGGAGGATGTGTGTGGCCAAAGGAGACAGAGAGGGGGAGGATGCTGCCAAAGGGGGTACCAGGTGCTGCGGGATCCCTGAGGCGGCAGGAGTTGGGGGTGCGGGGCCAGGGGTCGCGTGGAGAGAGCTCCTCGGAAGTGGGTTGGGGGAGGCCTTGGCTGACCCTTGCGGCTTCCCCGCCCTTGGAGTCTTGCTGCAGCCCTGGGCTGAGCTGACCGGCTCAGGGAGGGCAGTGGGGGCGGCCTGCCCAGTCCTGCTGGATCTGAGCTCCTCTTCCCACCCTCGCCCCCTCCAGTACCAATACCTACATGGACACAACCCTTTCGACCTTGGCTGTGGCAAAAACTGGTATTGGACACTTTGTGCAGCGCTGGGACCCAAGTGAGTTGGCAAACCAGAGGCCTGAGTGGTGGCCCTGGGGCTGGTGGGGTGGGGTGAAGCTGGGTCATCTCGCCTGGCCCCTTAGCAGAGCTCCCAGGTCCTTCCGCTCATTCTTCCTATTGTTTTGGGATTTTCCCCAGGGCCTTGTGGGAGCATTTGGAGTCCCCACTTCCTTGCCTCTGTGGGTTCTTGCCCCAAGAAATGGTGTAGAGGGCATTGCAGCCTGGATGAGACAGGCCCCAGCTCCCCGTGGTGCCGAGCACTGGGCCTTGTCCTGCCTAAGATGAGGGGCACCAGGCAAGGAGGGTCACGACCACCTCCATCTGGCTTGTTGCTCCCCAGGTACATGGCCGAAGCTGTCGGGCTGCAGAGAGTGGTGGGGCCTGACTGGGTGCCCACGCGGAACCTGCACTTCCCGACGTGCCCCTCCATGCCCATTCCCGAAGCCCTCCCTGGGCTGGGGTCTGGCCGCCAGGTCCAACCTCTGGATCTGTACCAAGCAGGGCAGGATCCCCCAGGGAGTGGTGAGGCTGCAGCCCTCCAGGAGGTAAGGGGTGTGTGTGTGTTTGTGCCCACACATGCGCACGCGCCCGTCGTGTTGGGAAAGGGCATCTGAAGATTGTACAGGTTTAGGGAAAGCCCCCCTCCATGTTTCACTGGTGCTGAAGCTGGAACACTCCGAACTCGAGGGCGGCGGATCATAGGCCAGCGGAGCGTTGAAAGTAGAGTCACAGGCCTGCAGACTACATCAGGGGTCCCTGCAGAAACAAGGGGAAGAGACCACACCACTCACTTGCTCGTTGCCCTTGGGCCAGTCCTTTACCCTTTCTGGGCCTCAGTTTCCTTAGCCATGAATGAGGACTGAGACTAGGCCAGTGAGCAATAATTTGGGGAGGCGGATTCATTTATTTACGGGCAACTTTTAACCTGAAGCTCAATGTTTGAAACAGGTGGCAGTGGAGCTTTAGGACTGCTGCGGGGAAGGTAATTCACAAGCCCCGCCCACAGGGCCCCTGCAGTGATGTTCTGTGGGTCCTGCCCACTCCCTTGGCTCTGCCTAGGGGGGTGGCACCTTGGACAGTTTCTTGCTCCCGAGCTGGTGGGTCATGCGGTGTGAGGCCGGCACCTTTGGAGAGCTGACCTCCTCCACTCTGTGTTTAGATGCACGCCGGCCGGCCCAGTGTGGCCCCTGCTGCTCAGGCCCGAGAGGCGGCTCGATCTGCCTCTCACCCATTTGCACCCGGAGATGCCAGGAGACCCGGCACCTGAGCCTCACCTCCTGAGCCCCGCGTGGAGACTCTCTGAGCCCTATCCTTGCCCAGTCCCCTGGCGAGAGTGCCGAGACCCCTGAAAGCCCATTAAACACCCTTTGCCTGCCTCCTACAGCTGCCCTGCTGCACTGTGTGTTGGGATCAAGGGAGTGGGGCGGTGAGGGGGCCTCTGGGGGCTGAGACAAAGACCCGGGGTGGGGGCAGCCAGGGTTCAATACTGGCTGGCTCTGCGATCTAGTGCAAGACACTGAACATTTCTCTCACCCTTCAAACGGGGAAACCATAACAACCAAAGCGAGGACTGGAGATGATGGAAGAGAAAACCCAGCAGTGCCTGGATGTCGGCCTAGCCAAGTCCTGGCCTCTGCCCTGCGGCCACCCTGTCTGACTGCAGGGGGCGCGCGCTGCTTGGGAATTCGCCCAGCCTGGCCAGCTCCAGCCTGGCAGCACAGGAGGCTCCTGTGTGGGTTGTGGCTGGCCCTCAGGCTAGGAGTGTGCCCTCCTGCGGCCTCAAGACAGGGAAGTGGAGGAGTGGGGTGTGCCCCCTCACAGTCCACCCTGCATCATTCCTCCAAGTGGGTCTCACCTTGGTCACTCCCTCCTGTTGGGGAGTCAGATGCCGGTTCTAGTCCTGTGTCTGGCGGTGGGGGGGGGGCGTGTCCTAGACTCTGGGAGCCAGCAGACCTCTGGGTAGGGGCAGAGAGGAGGAGGGAACCATGTCAAACGGTGAATCCTCCAGTGGGCAGTGAGTGAGGCTGAGAGTGGGAAATAATGGTCCATTCCTGGCAGGTCCTATGAGGATGAAATCAGGTGGTTCATGCAAACACCAGGTACACAGTAGGCACACAGTGTCTGCAGCCGGTATGATTCTGGTTATTTTCTCCTTCACACTGCTAACAGACCACCCTGTGTTCCTCCAAGGACCACCTTCTCATATTCCTGGGCCCCAGGCTCCGACTCCAAAACTCGGGGTTGGGGTGGGCTGCAATCTGAATCTGAATATTTGTAAAGTGCCCGGTGTGATTCTGCCACTCTGAAGTTTCCGAACTGCTGCTTTAGGAGGTGAGGATGGGCACCACCACACTGATTCCTGTCCCCCTGGTGTCCAGGGGAAACCAAGATATGGTGAGAGCGAGAGGGCAGGATGTGGCTGAAGGGCCAGATGAACAGCCCCGGGCCCGTGGACATTGTGTGCCTGTGTGTGCACGCCCGAGCTTGTGTGTTGGGGCAGGAGCTCATCGTTGGGGAGTGTCAGCCCAGACTGGGGAGGTAGGTGACCTCCGATGCAGGCCATGGCTCCGGTTCTCTAAACGAAGAGTCCCAGTGGAGGCTGCCCTTCCCTCTTCCTCCCACCCTGACTGTGGTGGTCTCAGGCCCCGCTGTGTCCAGGCCCAGCCTCACCCAGGGCTTGGCTCTGGCTCCCTGGGCTCCTGGCCAGCCTCGCTCAACCCTAGGAACTGCAGCTCTTTTGTGTTCCCTCTTCCGTGGTGCCAGGTCTCCCCAGTCCCAAGCTCCATTGGGGTGCAAGCTTGTTCTCAGCTCTCATCCTGCTCAACTCAGGGGTAACCGTGGGTCCTGGGGAGGGCTGCAGGATATTCGCTGACAGGCAGAAAGGCAGCCCAGTTTGGGCCTTGCTTTCACTGGCTCCAGTGGCCACCCTTACAATTCGTGGGGCCTGCATTTATGAGTCAAGCTGAAGAAACCTCATCTGTCTGCGAAGCCGGTAGTCCATGGTCGCATGGTCAGGGCAGGGGGGCATGAGGCCTTTTGAGCCCCGGAGCCCAGGTGTGCATCTGGCTCACAAATCTGTGTGGGTCTCCCGTCTGTGTGTGTTCAGAGGGCACAGCTCAGCCCAGGCTGCCCAACACTGAGGAGAGGCTCTCAGGCCCACTCCTAAATGGGAGTGCTAGGGGTGGTGTGGGCCTGGGCCTCATCGGAGGAGCATCCAGGAACGTGGGCCAAGGCCTGGAGGGGCATATGCCTGGAATGGGGTGAGTGTAGGAGTGGCGCCTGCTGGAGCCCCAGCTCTGCAGGAGGCTGGGAAGGCCAGGCCCCAGAGTCTGGGGAGGCCTAGTCCCACCCTGCCCTGCTGCCCGTCCCTCTGCCTCCCTGCCAGGATAAGAGCTGGGCGGCTGGTCATCAGGGTGGCACCTCTTGGGTCCCTGCCTCCGGCTATACTGGCCACTCACCCAGTCCCAGGCTGAGCCTGGTCATTGCTAATTAAATGAAAATTCATTTTTAAAGTAATGTTAAGTCATGGTCATTTTTGTCTGCCATTTATCTCCTCGCTCACAGCTTTCTAAACCCTTTCTTTTTTTATTATTCAGGTATGAGGGTCTTCTTGAGCATTTCTTTTAGGAGTGGGCGTCTTGTGGCGAGGAACTCCCTCAGCTTTTGTTTATCTGGGAAAGATTTTATTTCTCCATCATATCTGAGGGATATTTTCGCTCGGTAGATTATTGTTGGCTGAAAGTTTTTGCCTTTCAGATTTCTGAATGTATCGTTCTGCTCTTTCCTAGCCTGTAAGCCTTCTCCTGAGAAATCTGCTCAAAGCCTGCTAAGGGTTCCTTTGCAGATTCTTTTCTTCTGCCTTCCTGCCCTTCACATTATTTCTTTGTCATTGACTTTTGCCAATTTGCCTAATATATGCCTTGGAGAAGGTCTTTTTAGACTGGTGTCATTAGAAATTTTATTAGTTTCTTTTACTTGTAATTCCAGTTCCTTCCCCAGGTTTGGGAAATTCTCAGCTATTATTTCTTTGAACAAGCTCTGTGTTCCTTTCTCCCTCTCTTCTCCCTCTGGAATATCTATAATCCTTAGGTTGCATTTCCTAATTGAGTCGGATATTTCTCAGAGAATGTCTTCATTTCTTTTTACTCTTAGTTCTCTCTCCTCCCACATCTGAAGCATTTCTATATTTCTGTCCTCTGAATTGCTTATTCTGTCCTCCATTATTTCAGCTCTGTTATTTAAGGACTCCAGACTTTTCTCTATCTCAGTCATTGTGTTTTTCCTCTCTGACATTTCTCATTGATGTTTCTTGATAGTTTCGATCTCTTCTGTCAAGAATTCCCTTTGGTCGTTAATTTTATTCGTGATTTCCTTGAACAATTTTTCTGAGTTTTCTTGTAACTTCTTTAGTTTTCTCATAATAACTATTGAGAATTCTCTGTCATTTAGATTGTAAATAGCGGTGCCCTCAGGATTGATTTCTGGGTGTTTGTCATTTTACTTCTGGTCTCGTGTCTTAGTATACACTTCCATACTATTTGTTGTTGTGGATTTGATCCATCCCAGAGTGGTAGTATCAGGTTACAAATTCCACCTTCAGCCTCTGGGTGGTGGCAGGACCTGTGTATTCCAAGCCTGCCCATTCCCTGGCGGCTGTGTCTGTCCTTTGGAAGTTATGCTGACGGAGCCTATCTGCATTTGACTGCTGGACGCCGCTGATTTACACATATGTGTGCCGGCACCTTGGCGGGGGTCTCTTGCTCTGGCTGACCAACAGTACTTGCGTGCCAGGTGGGGGAGGGGCGCTTTCATTCCTGTGCACGTGCCCGCAGGTGCTCCTGCTCTGTCCTCGCTCTCTGCCCTCCTGGGATGTTCGGCTTGGTGAATACGGCCCAGTGATTGCCTAGCCGCCTCAGAGTGGAGCTGTCCCACAGGCTGGGAGGCAACTCAGAGAGCGAAGGCATTCCCGCGAATGACTGCCCCCTCCCCCTTCTCCTCTCAGAGCTGCAAGCGGTCCTGCGCCCTAAGTGTCTGCCAGTGGGGGAGGTAGAGGAGGTTCCCCTTACCTCTTTCCACTGCCTCCCGGGCAGTTCTGCACCTCCACGTTCAGAGATATGGCTGCATGGGTCTCTCAGACATCTATTGTGTTGTTTGAATGTCTCTGTTGATTTATGAGTGTCCTTTCCATTGTATCTCAGCAGGGAGAGTCTAAGGGAAGAGCTCACTCCGCCAGGATGCTGACGTCACTCTCTTTGTCATCGACTTTTGCCAGTTTTACTGTTATGTGCCTCGAAGAAGCTCATTTATCGTTGATGTAATTAGGAGTTCCATTGGCTTCATGTATTTGTCAGTCCAGTTCCTTCCCGCGTCCTGGGAAATTCTCAGCTATTATTACTTTGAAGAAACGCTCGGCTCCTTTCTCCCTCTCTTCTCCCTGTGAAATACCTATGGTCCTTAGGATGCTTTTTCTAGTTGAGTCGGATTTTTCTTGAACAATTCCTTCATTTTTTTTTTAAATCTTAGTTCTCTCTCCTCCTCCACCTGAAGGATTTCTATTTGTCTATCCTCTAAATCACTAGTTCTTTCCTGCAAACATCAGCTCTTTTTTTTTTCATGAGGAAGATGGGCCCTGATCTAACATCCATTGCCAATCTTCATTTTTCACTGAGGAAGATTAGCCCTGAGCTATCAACTGTGCCCATCTCCCTCTATTTTGTTTGTGGGATGCTGCCACAGCATGGCTGGATGAGCAGTGCATAGGTCCACGCCCAGGATCCGAACCTGCGAACCCCAGGCCGCCGAAGTGGAGTGCACCAACTTTACCACTACGCCTTTGGGCCGGCCCCCGTCAGCTCTATTTTTTAAGAATTCTAGATTATTTCTTATTTGACTTATTGTGTTCTTCATATCCAGAATTTCTGCTTGGATTTTTGTTTATAGTTTCCATCTCTCAGGTGAAGTATTAACTCTTCTCATTAATTTTATTCCTGCTTTATTCCTGTGCTCATTGAACTTTCTGAGTCTTCTTGCAACTCATGGAGTTTCTTTATGACACCTGTGTTGAATCCTCTGCCATTGAGATTGTAAATTTCTGTGACTTCAGGGTCAGTTTCTGGAGAAGTGTCATGTTCCTTCTGCTCTGAATTGTTGCTCTAGTTTCTCGTGGTGTTTGATGAAGTAATGTTTTGCCAGCGCATTTGTGGTTGTATCCGTTGGCAGATTCCACCTGCTACCACTGGGGCTGAAGCAGGAACTGTGTTTCTGGTACTACCACATCAGCTGAAAGTTGTGGAAGTGCTATGGGCATTTATGCTGGCTGGGAAAGCATTGGGCCAGGTGCGTAGGTCTGCCAACCGCTCTTCTCATCTTCACTCCGGTTGCTGCTTCTTGGGCGGGGCTTCCAAGGGGGCTCTGAGCCTGGGCCACCCCTTGGGACTGAAGCGGCCTTGTGGGCTCTTCAGCCGGCCACGAAAGTGATCACACACGGGCTGAGTATCAATTTTTCAATATATGTCATCGTTCCTATCCAGTTATCATGGACACTACTACTAAGTGGAGCTATCTACAAATTATAGTTTAAATGTTTTGTGGAATGTTCATAGGGCCACTGGACTTTTCCCAAGCATAAATGTGTGACCCAGAACTCCTCTAAATTCCAGTTATTAGGGGATCATTTTACAGTTTTCCTGAGAATTAATTACCTTGTAAAATATACTCACAGTTTTCCATATTCAGACTCACAGTTACTGTATGTAGGACCTCGTATGTGTGCTCGGATCCTGATAGGCTGGGCCCAGGCGAAGAAATATTTTTTCTCTTTAAAACTGGATTGTTCTTTTCCTTTTCATGTATAGTGGATGACTATGTCAATCCAGCAAAGATTTAAATTCAAAACCAATAATCAATTAAGGTTGGCCGTTGTTATAGTCGTGGTCATAGCCTGCAAAAATGAGGGTTTGGAGATGGAACAGAAAGCATAAAAGGGGACCTTATTGTATGCCCATCAGAAAATAAAACAGTAAAACTGATCAACAGAATTCTGAGAGAAACAGCCACAAATTCTGCAACAAATAGCAAGCAGCAGATTTCTCTCATCAGTGTTACTCAGTCTCGTGTTGTGAATTCTGTCGGTATTGGCTCAAAAGTCTGTGTTCCTGAAGTCATCTGTTCCCAGACCCTGTAGTCCTAGAGTCCTGAGTGTCAGGTCCTCCCGGTATCTGCTATGGTGGGTGTGTCAGCTTCTTCTAGGAAGGCTGTAATCATGCATCTGTTCCCTATATCCCTTTCTCAGGCTGTCTTTTTTGGGTGCTTCTTCCAGAAGACCCAATCTCTGGTTGTAGCTTCTAGCAGGGACCTTCAGGCAAGAATGAAGGGAGCAGAGAAACCACGTGTTGATGACAAGGCAGGTTAACTTCTTCCAGTAACTAACAATATCAGAATGGGGAGAGTGGAATCTCTATGGGAGTGAGGTACATAGGCACGTGGGTCCCTGTAATTGTTCCATGAAGACTCAACTGATAATTAATCCAATGAGAAAATGGATTAATGGACAATGAAAACAGTGACGAATCTGTTATGTACAGTTTGTGCCACAATTGCTGCCAATTGACATAAGTGTTTTAAACCAAGGAATAAAGTATTCTTAGAAGCTAATTTGTTGACATTCTCTGTGTCGGGCGAGGCACTTGAATTCTAATGTGCTTTTCCCCACTCTGCAAGAGTATGTAAATTACTGAAAAACAATCATATTTGTTACCGATCCCAAACACAGGTTCATTTACCCAGCGCACAGGAGGGCCAAAAAAGTAAAGGAACTGAAACAGCAGGCTTGTGGCAAGGAAAGAGCCTTACTATCGAAGGGCAGCCAGATGAGTAGACGGGAGTTAGAACTCAGATCCACCTGGTCGAATGAAAAAAGGTTGAGGTTTGTATCTGAGGTTTTCGGTAGGGGAGGGAGAGCATGTGCCGTGGTTTTATGTAGGGGAACAAGAGCATGTTCCGGGTTTGAGGTAGGGCAGCAGGAGCATGTGGCTGTGCTGCTTGGCACCTTCCAGCAGCCTGTGTTTGGCCTTGAAGACTGAATTTCCTTTCTCTTGACTTTCTGGACTTTTCTGGTTAGTTTTCGGCATCAGCCTGCATTTGGCCTTGTGAGGCTGAATCCTGATGTCTGGGCCTTGACTTTCTGGGAAAGACAGCTCACTCATATAGTGAGGAGAGATAGGAAGACCTGGTTAGTTTTAGACAACAGCTGATTATGCTGAATATGCACAGGTGCAGTTAGCAAAGCTTATGTCAAAACTTTTGGCTCTAGGGCAGATTTTTGAACTTTTTCATGCTCGGTTTCAGTTCCCACCTCTTATGATCAGGCTTCAGTCTTCGGGAACGGCGGTGAAGGCCTCTCTAGCTACCTTCTGCTGTGAAAGGGCAAAGATCAGGATGGGAGGAATGAAACTGTTTTACCGTCACTTTAAAATAGTTTTGAGTACCGGGTGGGGAGAGAGAGCTACGCTTTGCATCACTAATATTTTAGTACTCTGATCAACGGCTTTGGAACAACACTTAAGTTCATCACTTATAATTACATGGATAACCACACAGATAGCAAAATAGACAGCCCAAATTTTAGTATCCCCTCCATAATGGACCTCAGTCCTTGAGGAATCCCGGAGAAGGTGACTGTAAACCAATCAAGGTTACTGCCTGGAAGCTCAGGTGAAATCTGATGTAGCCAAGTAGCGTGCTGTCTAATCGTCCAACAAGTAATGTAAGAACCTGGGAGTCATGTATTACTCATCTATAGGAGGCTGTCTTGTGCACAGCAACTTGCAGTCTGTCACGAGTCCATTTGAGCATTCGGAGAAGTCAGTGTCTAGAGGATGAAGCCAGCCAAAGTTTGGGAGATCCCAGTTGTGATGTACTTCTGTGGCATGATTCTTGTTCCCTGTGGCGTTTTCAGTATGGTCCCCTGCAATCCAAGAATTCAATAGGACCCAGTCTCCATGACAACGATGCTGCAGAGAAACCTCTGACGGTGTCTAGTTCCTTGGTTTGAGTTCCCTTCAGGGCTTTTGGATCATCTCTGGAACGTAGAAAGGGTCTCCCAAAGTTAGGCCTATGTTGTGTCAGCAAGTAACCAGGTATTTAATAGGAAGCATTTTTAGAAAAGAAAAGCAAAGTTAATGGGTTTGGAGCAAATGATAAACCAATTTCTGAGCCCAGGGTATGGTTATTCAAGAAGATCTCTGGATGTCAGCATTGAAGACTCCCCTGCAGTTTAAAATGTCTCCGATGATGTCATCAGGTGTTCAGGTAAACCTTTTGAGTGGCTTACACAGAAACAGGCGTGAAGATCGTCCCAACATGGGTTGTCGTGGTGCGCTCTCTTAGGTTTATATCAAGTTCTCCAGCTTCAGGTTCCCGGGCTTCAGGAAAAAACGTGATTTTAGTTCTCAATGATTGGAAATGAAAAGGAAAGAAAAAGTTGAAAACGTCAATTTGGAGATCTGTACCAGATATTTGAGCAAACTAGCAGAATTCAGGATCCAGTCCAATTTACAAATAAAAAACAAAAACCTTGAAGTTTTTAATGAACAGAACCAAAATCCAACATCCACAAATGTGTATTACAGTTTCTATTGAAACATAAGTTTGCTCGCTAAATTTACCTTCATTTGTACCAATGACAGTGAAATTAAGAGTCATTGGTTTGCAAACTAACTCTAGTTTTAATAAACTTTGCCCAATGATTTACATAAGTACAGCAAGAGTAGCAATTGATCATATAGGTTCTTTTAAATCTGCTTTGCTGGAACTTTTTATAAGGAATCTCAGCTTGAACTTGAAAGGCACCTCCACGCCAGGAAAAGTCAAGCCAAGGACTTGTCATCAGACTTGACCTGGGATACCTACAGATTTGTGTGAATTCCTCTTTTCTCTTGAGGGTCCCCCAAATATCCTAAAGTTCTTGCACCTGCCAGGGAAGTGCCCTGCTTTACTGGCCTGGTGAGGTTTCTGGGAACCTTGTAAGCAAGGTGCCAGGGCAATATTTTTAAGTGGCTTTATTCCGGAAAGTCCAGTGTTTGCTTCTCAAATTTGTACGGTCATATCCAAGTTTGTGTATGTTTCTGTCAAATATGACATTCCAGTCAAAGCCTTGGCAATATAACCCGTTTCTAATTCTGCCCTGCTATAAGGGAAACAGATTCTTATTGAACTTATACAAATAACTATATTGCCATGAAAATAAGAATACTTACTCTTGAAGAGTTTTTAAATGCTGGAGGCATAAGATAAGGGAGAAAAAGAGAAATGCTTCCCTTTTGCTTACAAATTGCTGTAAGTCATAGTTAGCTTAACGAGAAAAGAGAAAAAGGTTTACTAACTCTGGAAAAACAAAACGTTAAATATCAGCAATATTTCAAACAGGGAGTCATAAAAATTATAATCATCCTCATCAATTTATTCAGTCCTACGATGTCAACTTTTGATCTTCTGTTTGCAGTTTCATGAGGCCACTAATTTCTCAGTTACAGTTTTGTGATTTCCTACCCAGATCAGTTTTGTAATCTGAAAGTTTGTCAGAAACCTGTATTTTAGAGCAAGTGTCAGGGTCCTTTCCATGAATCTCTCTGAAGATGAAACATGAGAGTAAAACAAGTGCCTGCGTATGACCCAACATTCAAAAATGGCATATTGGCAAAGACACTCGGCTATTTCTGTAACATACAACACTTTGAGATAATGACTAGAATTATGACTGACAACCAGGACAGATCAGAATTTTTGGAATGTTAGATAATTTTTAGAAAAGAAATCCTACGTTAGTAACATTTACCCACACAATATTACCTCGGAAGGCTTGTTATGGTTTATTTGATAACGCTTCCCATGTAATTTAACGTACCAAATAAGTTTCGTGAGTTTACATCTTCCTCTTTGTAGAAAGAGAGAACAAATTCTTGGAAACATCTCAGAGCTGATTGGAAATTCTCAAAGCTTTCTTTTTAAGTCAAAAGAAAGACTTGAATTTGGGGGGAAGTTCATCAAAAATATCAAAAAGGTTTAAAACACTTGGTCATGTAGGAAACAATGCTTAGTTATTCATTTAATCAAGGAGACAACAGAATCAGCAAAGGCAACAGAGAGTTCAAGCAGTCAGCAAACCTTAATAGAGAGACCTCAGTTCCTTGAACATAGGAAATTATTTTCACAAAACATGGATTTTCTGTCTTTTAGGTAAACTTACTCAAAGGTAAAGAAAAACTTTTTATAACCTCTTTATCAAGAGCAGACCCAAAGTTCAAGAGAATTATCTTTGGAAGAAAGAAAGCCAAATTCTAATTCTGCACCAGCTTACTTTTCATATTGAAACGTATTGACTTAATTAAATTCATTTCAACCACAGCCAACTTGACCAAGAACACAGAACTCCTCAGGGTTTTCCTTTCGCAACCCTTCTGTCGCTTACTTTTTACATTCAGAATTTGTCCCATGCCTTCATTTTGTCTTTCCTTATGCTTTAGGACAGATATCTCTATGCATCATACCTTCTTTACTGCAAACATACATTTTATTTTCCTTGCAGACAGAGGTTCTAGAAATACGTGTTTTCAAAGGAAAATTTTTGAGCATGCATAAAACCCGTTTATTAATCAACTTAAGCATCTTTAAGGTTCCCTGTGAACAGAAACCAAAGGCGGACAAATCTATGCTTAGTAATCAATTTCTAATTTTTTTTAATGCAGAAATGACCTAGGTACTCAACAGATTTTATCGTTTAACTTAATGTAGCAAAACTCTTAAGTTTTAAGTTACCAAAAAAGATTTTCAAAGCAGTTTTTCAAGCATATAGGCCATAAAACATAATTATTGCACCCCAAACCTCTTACCCATTTGTATCTATCTAAATTATTTGTTCCCAATAATTATGTTTAGGTTACTCACAAAAATTTCATGTGACATTAAGCCGTTAGCCATCATCATACTGTTTGAAGTATATACACCATAATGTGATCATTGTTAAAAGTTCCCCAAAACACCTTTATCCTTTTCACATCTATTTCGTTTACTTGTTCCCAATAATTATGTTTAGATTGCCTACAAAGCCCTCCTGAGACATCAGACAAAATCAGCCATTATTGAAAGTTATTATTGTTGGCCGACAAATTTTGTCACAAGCATAACATGTCTACACCATATCTGATGTTGATAACTCTGAAAACGTATTTATTTTAATCAAACCAACAAACTTCCATAAGCTTTTATTTACCAAAGAGCATTTTATATCGTGCTAACTTGAAAGACATTTGGGTTAGTTTCCATTACATTTAGAAAGAATTTATATAAGCACTTACGTTAAGCCAATTAAATGGAGATGCTTTAGAAATTATATCATCTGTAGGCAGACAAATAGAGAGAGAGAGACTTACATCCAGATAGATGCCAACAGAGATCTTTAAAACTTTAGCCTGGTCGCAGGGACGAAACTCAGAAGAACAGTTGGATCCAAATTACTCCCTAGCAAATGGACCTGCTCAGATGGCCAAAGATTTTTCCTCAAGATTCTTTTTTGTTGTAAGGATCCTTTTCATAGCTGTGTTTGACATCATTTTGTCTTTGAGAAGCCTCTGCATATTACTCAAAGACTGCATTCCATTATGAGAGCTTTTGAATCCTCACTTTTAAGGGCGACTCTTAAGGTGGTCTTGAAACAGAAGTTCCCCAGCCTGGCCGTTACAATTCCAAATGATCTCAAAAGTTTACCTACTTGCACTTGCTTAACTTGAGTTCAGGAATTTCGGGGGAGTTGAAGTGGGGAAGCTCAGCAAGAGAGGAGATTTGGTTTCTTTCGCTAGCAGGGCCGCTGGCATCCCCCAATCTGGCGTGTTTAATTACTTAATTATTTTCTTTGAAAGAGGCAGGAAGTTAGTCCTGATTTCGTTTAGAAGCCTCAAAAGATTAAAATAGGCTTCCCATTGGTTGTTTAACTTTGTGGCTGGCTTTTTCCAATTGCATATGTAAATACACCAGTTTGGGTAAACTGAAGTTGCCCCCTTTTGGCCATTTTAAAGTAAGGTCTCCTTTAGCATGTTTAAGTAACATTGGCTGAAGGGTGGATTTATATGGCCTTACAATATCAGGCAGGGGAAACGTTCCCCAGCGAGACACAATATTTTATCCCCGTAACATACTGTAATAGCATCAGGCCAAAGAGATGTAATCATTTTACATAAAGCCCATTTAACTGTACTAATTTTTCAACGACATTTAATTTCAATTTTATCAATTTTTATACCTCTCATCATAGCTTTCGTTAGGATTCCATCAATAAGTCTCTGTCTTATAATATTGTGTAGGGAAAGCATTCCCAGCCAGACATAACATCCGTTTCCGAAAAAACATCCAGGCGAAGTGGACATGACCTCTTCCTCTAATATTAGCTCAAACATTATAATCTTTATGATCTTATCAAGATTAGCATTCTAACTGTTGCCCCCAACAATTGTTGGTCAGATTTCTCATTGTGATTTCCTGCTTTCTGGCTTAAAATTATTTTTTTTTCCCCAAACTGGGGTGACTAGAACAGGCCTGTCTGAGGTCTTTTAATCTTGCGGGGCCAGTAGGGGGTCCTTTCAGCCCACCTAACTTTAGGCGGTGTTTTATGAAAACCTTTATGTTAACCTCATCCATGTCTGTTTTATTTATCCCATTTTTCTGTTTAATAACTAGCAAAGATTTCCATCCTGCTGAGATGAGTCCTGTGACTCTTTCCTTTTCTGATTCCTCTTTGTTTTTCCCCCTTTTAATATTTGTCTTATTTACCCCACTGTCTTACTTACCTTAGTTTCCCTTAGAATACAAAAAATACCTTAAAAAATTTCCAACTTGCTGGGAAGAGTCCCTTTTTTTTCTCTCAGCTTGCTTTTATTCTTCTGTTAACTTGTTTTTGTTGGGGGAAGAGGGAGAATCTCCCTCTGCCCTTTTCCTTAAGGTTCTTCTGGCTGGCCAAATAATCAACAAGACAGGTTAGCAGGAGAAAATAATACCAAGTTTAATAACATGTATACATGGGAGAAACTCAGAAATGAGCAACTCGTCCCTCTGTCTAAGCTGCTTCCTTAAGTATTGCAGCTAAAGGCGAGGAGGGTGTTGGGGGTGGGGAGTGGCCTGGGACTTCAGAGGGCAGGAGGACAATTCTTTTCGGGGTCATCTATAGATAGTGTGGTCAGGGAGAGACAGAGTTTTTGATAAAAGGGGCTTGGTGCCCCTCCCATTGTAACATCTATTTTACATTATCTTTATAGCCATCATGATAGAAGATCTGTTCCAGGAAGGAGCCACCATGTCAAATTCTTTAGGCAGTTAGTGGGGGAGGTCAAATGTCCTTCAGAGAAAACAATCAAGGTAAAGAGATACATTTCAGGGTGGCCAAATTTTGATCTCCCACAATTTCATTAGCCTCTGTAAGACCACGAGAGGAAGCTGAGTCCCCAAATTTGGTTAAGTTTCATCTTTATTTTTCATAGGTTTATAACTGGAAACATCCCAGTTTTGCAATACATGACCCAGAGGGCTGCCACTGGGAGTCAAATCCCAGTTTCCCATTATGGCACCACTCACACACACACATTACCTGCATTCACACATGTCCACACAAGTGTCAGAAAAGATGGTGCCAAGAGTTAGTCCTTTCTACAAATTGGGGCTCCCTCCGGACAGACTCCCATAACCTAGAACAAAACCCCTGAAACAGGCAAACAAACTTCACATTCACATACACATGCACACACACAAGTGTCACAAGAGACGGAGAGCAGAGTTAGTCCTCTCTGCGTGAGAGCTCTAGTCCTTTCAACATGGTCAGAGCCCCCTGACCACACCTTTTACCCACGCAAAACCAATTTTCCCTCTTCTTTTGTATTTATCAGTTTACCCCACTAGGTGGTCCCAATCAATAGGGAAGCTCTTGCAAAATCGAGCACATGAAGGAGATATGAAGCATGTCAATTCCATCTCTATGTCTTTCACATCATTTGATGCCTGAGAGAGCCATATTATGGGTTCCTGGGTTCGGGGTGGGTAGCGAGCCTCTGGTGTTACCTAGCAGCCAACAAGACACAAGGTCAATTTTATTCTTCTGAATTTGGGGCACAGTATCAGAAAATAGCAACCTCAAAGAGTCATTGCCCTGTGTGAGTAGAGGTGTCTGAGGACAAGAAATGGTCACTGTGTTGGCTGTGTCATTAATCAGACTAACAATCCTGTAGATGGCACAGCAGAAGGTAAAATAACAAGCACTCAGCCTTTTCAGTTTTTTTTAGAAGTGAGGAATCTCCTATCATTCTCTTAATTCTCTTTTATCATTCTATTAATTTGCTTATAATGAAGATTACTCATTGAGGTTAAGTGAGATAATAAGTCTCTACCATGACCAGAAAAGGCAGAAACTAAATAACAAGTTTTTAGTGGCTCGGGATGAAAAGAGACTGTTCTACAAAGATCATTTCTCTTCCAAGCTACCAGGTCTTCCTGTCTATTATAACTACACCATTAAAAAAGTAATTTTAGTATATTTCAATATGTAGGTAGTTTAAATGTGCATACATATATACAGTTGTATGATAACAAATGAAAATATCTAAAGGTTTCAACTTTAGTGTTTAAAATATATTCTCACCAGGTAGAAGACAGTATTCTTACTGCATGGATTTTGTGTGTGTGTGTATGTGAGGAAGATGAGCCCCGAGGTAACATCCATGCCAATCCTCCTCCTTTTGCTGAGGAGGACTGGGGCTGGGCTAACATTTGTGCCCATCCACCTCAATTGGATTTGGGAAGCCGCCACATATGGCCTGACAAGCAGTGCGTCGGTGCCCGCCCCGGATCCGAACCCGGGCCGCCAGCACCAGAGGGCGCGCACTTAAGCACTGCACCACGGGACCGGCCTTGAATTTTGACCTCTTAATTTGAATGTCATGAAGAAAAAATATGTTTCTGTAGACGAGAAAATAAGAGTAACAATAATTATGTGTCCATGAGGGACTTTTGCTCTCTGTTTTTAATCCAAGTAATTTCCTCAGAATGTTCCAATTAAATTACTCCCATTCAATATCAGCCTTTTTCCAAGCAAAGTAGGAACCTTGGAATTACATATTTTATCCAGGTTCAGGAAAAATACAATCGCTGTTGAAATTAAGGTGACTTTCAAAATGGACACTACACCTCAACACGCGGGAGCTCTGAAAATGTGTGCATTGGCGCCTGTCGGCCAAGACTCCCCGTCGGTTGGTGGGAGCAGCTCTGAGGCTGACTAGTGGCACCTGACTCCCAGTTGGGGGAATCTTCCAAACACAGAGGGGTTCAGACGCTCAGTGGCTAAAACGAATGACAACTATCAGCTGCAGGTAAGAGAGAGGCCAGTTATTTTCTCATATAATAAGCAGCTCAGAGGGAGGGAGTCAAGGCTGGGGCAGTGACTCAACAAGGTCCTCACTGTTGTCTGTGTAGCTTGTGGAGGTGTTGGCTAACGGGTCAAAGGGGGCACCCCCGGCCAGCACATCTAGGTTCAAGACAGGAAGAAGGAACAGAGCTCTGCCAACTGTGTCCTTTCCCCCTTTTATCAGGAAGGCAAAAGCTTTTCTAGAAACCCTGAACAGACATCCACTCATATCTCATTGAGCAGAATTGTGTCATGAAACGCCTGGAAATGAGGAAGCCTGCAAAATTATTTTGCTGCCCCCTCCCCCAAAGTATAATTTCAGAATAGTACAAAAGAAGACCTGGAGACAGATGAGCAATGAGCACTGTTTGCTTCGATTAGCGCTTTGCCTGAAACGGAGATTGAAATCAACTTCTTCTCCCCAGGAGTTTCTCTAATCTCCTGTAGTGTGGAGGCCATCCTCAGAGGGCAGGACCTCTCCTTCCCTGGCACAGTTGAGGGTTGGGGGTGGCTGTTGGAAGTGGCAGTCACAGGCTACAGAGCCCCTAGCCCAGACCTCTTCATCGTCTGTGATGCCACGCTGGGGCTTCTTGCCTTCCACCCTGGGCTGTGGCTTCTGAGTTCACTATGGCTTCAGCGGTCACTGGTGACATAGGGCTCTCGGAGGCAGTATCGGGTGGGGTCCTGTGGGCACCGGAGGTCCGGCCGCGCGGCTCTGGCAGGATGGCATGCCCCTCATGAAGGAGTCCCATTCCCCGCCTCAGGTCCCGCTTCCCTGGCTCGACCCGAGCCTGCTGGCTTCCTTCACTGGAGTCCTGCTGGTCTGTGTCAACGGACTCTTCTTCGGTTTCCCGTGAGTCTCCCACACAATCTGGCAGTTTTCTTACAGAGAGTCAGAAAGGAAAACAGATCATGAGAGTCCGGACAGGTGAAGTGCAGAAGAGGCATCAGGGAAGGGAGGATATTCTAGACAGAGGGAACCCAATATGCAAAGGCACAGAGGCGTAGAGTGCTTGGTGCCTTTGGGAGCTATTGGTGGCTGGTAATAGTGGGTGACATTTGGTGGAGCCGCTCTGGATCTGTGACTACTCTGGCTATTTAGAGCAGGCTTTGACGTCGGTGAGTCCTGACCAGGTGGACTGAGTCCCCCGAGAAGCTTGGGCCCCCCGGGATCAGGACTGAGTCCTACTCTGGTCTCAGTTGCAGATGGCTGGCCCAGAGTGGAGAGTGGTTCTTTCCCATTGTCACAGGCCTCCCATTGTTCGTCCTCACCTTCAGCAGTCTGGTTTTCCTGAACTTCTCAGACTCTGACATCTTGCATCAAGGTGTGCTCTCGGGCCCTAGGTTAAGGAGGTAGCACCCTAAAGGCTCCTGCATGCAGGGATGATTCCTAAAGTGCTCCTCCCCTCTCACCTCCGTGGGTCTCAAGACCCCATCAACCCCTATCCCCTTTGCTTGGGCCCTGCTTCTGGTGCTTCATTTCCCAAGCCACCAAGACGTGAAAAAATGCAGTCTGGAGGCTTTCCAATTGCTCTGGAGGGGACGGCAGGGCAGGCCAGGGAGAGAAGCCAGCTCTTGGCAACCACTCAGTTCTGTCTTCTTCCTTCCCACTGCACACACTGCTTACAGCATCAATCACAGTTCCAAAGGCCTGAGTCATCACAGACTCCTCTGGCTGGAAGTCTACCTTCCCTTGGATTGCCAGCCTCTCCGAGTTTGGTCAGCTTTCTCAGTGGGGACTAGGATTCCCCTGCCCCCCTCCTCCCCACCCTTCGTGGAGCCCAGTGATGCTGCAGGGCTGTCCCCCACTCCCGGCAGCAGCAGACTGATGAAGGGCTCCTGCTGCTGCACAATCCTCTTCCCATGCCAGGCTCCAACGAACAGGGCCCCAGGACGGTGCATGTGGAATGGGTGAACCACACAGCCTTCTGCCTGCAGTGGTGCCCACAGTGCTGCTTCCACCGCCCGCCGCGGACCTACCCGTGCCCCTGGTGCAACATTTGTGTGCAGATGAACGCCCCTCTCATCTGCCCCCTTCCGGCCCCCACCCCACCTGCCCAGTACCGGGCCGGTTCAGGAGGCCCACTTGCACAGGGGACCAGCAGCAGGCCTCAAACCACTTCCAGGACTGCCAAGGCCAAGGGTGGCAGTAACTCCCAGCCAGTCTTCGTCACTCATGCAGCTCACTGCCTCCCTGCCTGCACCTGTCCTGGGAGGCTGGCCCCTGCCGACCCAGGTGCTCACATGCCCAGGAGCATCCACATCTACGCTAAGCCTGGTCAGGCCAGGGGGAGGAAAGGCACCCCTGTCCTACCCCAGAGCTCGCTGACACTGGATGCCCAGGAGCCCCACGGCTGGCTGTAGGCCTGGCCCGGGGAGCTTTACCTGTCCTCTTCTGGTGTCCAGAACGCTGCCCCCTTCCCTCTGCCTAGGACTTAGAACACCACTGCAAGTGTGTCAACAACAGCATCGGTCAGTGCAACTTTGGCTTCTTCATGCTGCCCATCCTGTCCCTATGCCTCTCCTCGGGCACCTTGCTGGTCACCTCCGTGGTCTTTCTGGTGCGCGCGACTCACCTGCCTTTCTGCATGGACAGCGTCATCCCATCACCGCCAGTCTGCTGGGCCCACTGGGGGAGCAGTGGGGAGGGCGGGGACAGCCGAGTGGCGGGGTGCCAGGGGCGGAGCGATTGGTGGGCGAGGTTAGAGAGAGAGAAGGGTGAGGAGGACCAGTCTGGACCAGGTGAGGATGGTAGGGTCGGGGAGATGGGTGGGGCTAGGAGGCACTGCGGTGAGTGGGCAATCTAGCCGGGTCTTGGATGGAGGACGCTGAGGGTGGCACGGAGACCAAGGTCGGCAGGGTGGGGTGAGGTTTACCAGGAGTTGGAGGGTGGGGAGAGGATGGACTGGCTGGTCCTGGGCGGGTCCGTTAGGGCCGGAGTCCGGGTGAGGGGCGGGGCCGAGGAGGACCGTTGGGGGCGCAGCTCCTTAGCTCGAGGGCAGCATCATGGTGGCGGTACCCGCCACTGGCTCCCTGTGCCTCTCTTGGTGCTTCTGCTGATGAAGGCCAGGTCGGTGAGCGCCGCCCAGCGCTCCTACGAGGACAAAGTACGCGGGCCCCCGGGGGCGCCACGACAGTGGGCTCTGGGCGGTCACCTTGCGCCTCCAGGGCCTCCGCACTTTCCGCCCTTTCTCCCCCGCCCCGGTCCTCATGGCCTGACCTCCCTCGAAGGTGCCTCGTTAGCCCTTCAGACACAGATTCAGCTCAGATCTCACCTCCTCTGGGGCTCCGGGGTCCCTCTCCCTCCCACGTGCACTGCGTCGAGGGCCTGCTGTGTGCTAGGCCGCGCGTGCATTATTTTGAGCGCTTGGCGTGGAGGTGAGGAAGGCCACATCCTGCGCTCCTGTTGGTAAGGAACCTGAAGTCAGAATAACTCCCGCCCGACGCCCTGGAACACTGAGAGAGGGGCCTGCCCTCCGCTGTGCAGCACCGACTCTGCAAGGGACTGGAGGCTTCAGAGCACCACAGTGTAGAGGGTTTAGGGTGGCAGAAGGCCGAGGGGAGGGCATTGCAGGTGAGGGGCACAGCTTGCAAAAAGGCCGGGAAGATGGCAAGTCTGTGGAATATTGGTAAGATGCTGAGGAGAAAGTTGTAATTGGAGCAGAAAGTGGATGGGAAATCAAGTGGACTGCTAGGGATTGGCCCTAGGGAAACAGCCCAGAAGTTCCGGTGCCGTGGAAACCTGGGAGCCAAAACAAGATTTTTTTTTTTTTAACATGGAGTAAAATTCACGGTTTTTTAGTGCCCAGTTATAGGAGTTTTGACACATGCATGCAGTCCTGTAACCACCACCATAATTAAGATTTCGAACAGTTCCTTCACCCCCCCAAATTCTCCTGAGGCCTTTTGTAGTCAGTTTCTCCCGGTACCTACTGCCCCTGGAAACCGCTGATTTGTCTTCTATCCCTCTAGTCTTTCCTTTTCCAGAGTCTCATGTGAATGGACTCATAGCCTTTTGAGTGCGGTGTCTTGCACTTAGCATAATGCGTTTGAGATTCCTCCATGTTGCCACTATGTGAGCTATTCCCACCTCCAGGACTTTCCAGGTGGCTTCTGCCTGCTCAGCTTTTTTCCCTGAGCTGTGTGTGGCTGGCTCCTTCTCATCTCTGAGCTCTCTGCTTCAATGCCCCTGCTCAGCTAGCCTCCCCCCGGCCCTGTGTGTCGTTGCCCCCACCATCCGTTCTCCCACCATTGTGTAAGCTCCACGAAGGCAGGGACTCTTTGGGGCTTGTTCTCCGTTCCACCATCCAACTGCCTGGAGCAGTAACTCTCTGTGACTCTTTCTTGAATGAAAGAAATGACCCCGTGACAATTGCTATTGTCATTTCCATTGCATAGGCTTTTCCAGGCAACTAGGCTGAGAGAGTTAAGCACCTTGCCCAGGGTCACACAGCCTGGAAAAGAAGGAGCTTGATTGAAACCCAGGGGTCCTGAGGCTAAGCCCGTATTCTTCACCATTATACACACTCACTCTTGGTGTGTGTTCACGTGGATACGGGAGAGAGCGTGGAGTGATACAGACAATCAAGTGCAGCCCTAAAGGGTTGTTTCGGTTGATCGAGGTGGGGATGGGCATTTCCTGACTGTTCAGTACAGAAGTGCTTGTGCAGTGTCTTGTGAGTGCTGGCTTGGGCACTCGACTCTTTCTCGCACCCGCAGTATCTACAGGCTCCTGTGTGCACCTCCACAGTGCAGAAGCTGAGAGAGAGCAGGGCCTGAGCACCCATAGCCTGCCACCCCTCGCTCCATCACACTCATTTTTCTTCTTAGAAGATTGTCCCCCACCGTATTTGACTGCATCATCTTAATAGATATGATGGGACAAAAGTGTTCTATCGCCTAAAGATCTGCCTTAGACAAAAGAAATGCCTTACACAAAGTTAAACGTGTTTCTTTCCTGCAGAGCATACTGGACCTTTTAATCTGATTTACATTAATAATTTCCAAAAGGATGTCATAGACCACAGCTTGTACAAAACTTGTGTTTCTGCCGACTCTGTTTTCACGATGCACTCCTCGGGATTCTTATTCCAGGAAGACACTTTGGGAAATGCTTGTCTAGCTGACCGTTTTGAAAACAACTATACCTTTAGCAACTAGCGCATTTCCCACTGTCTCTGAAATAGCGAAGATTCCTTATTTAAATAATGCAAACAATATCACAACATTAAAATTTTGAAAAAAAGTGGATGAGTCATAATCCTAGCTAGTCCCCAACCCAAAATTATTTTCCTTTTTGCGTATTTGTTTCCAGGGAGGTGAAGATCGTAAGCTCTGGAGTCATAGATAGTTGAGTTCAAAGCGAAATTCTCCTTCCTGCTCTAGGACCTTGGACAGCTTATTTATCCTCTCATTAAACCTCTTAGCACAGCACCTGGCATGTAGTATTTGCTCAATAAAAAGTAGTTTTAAAAAATATGCTGATTAGGGGCTGACCCGGTGGCCCAGTGGTTAGGTTCACGCCCTGTTCTTCAGTGGCCCGGGGCTTACGGGTTTGAATCCTGGGCCAGACGCACACAGCACTCATCCAGCCGTGCTGTGGCGGCATCCCACATATAAAATTGAGGAAGATTAGCACGGATGTTAGCTCAGGGACAGTCTTGCTCATCAGAAAGAGAAAAGAAGGTGTAAAAAACCGTAGTTTTAAAAAATATGGTGCTTAGAGTGCATAGATAGTATCTTGCTGCAATCATATTGTAAAGATTATATTCTGTTTTTTCATCTCTGCCTTTCAAAAACTATTTTCATAATTATTTTGAAAATTATAAAATATTCCCAAAACAAAGACAATCATAGAGCAAACATAAAATATACCCGGAGCCCATTTTAAAGAGTTTTACGAAATTGCTAATTTTGCTTCAAAAGTTATTTTTAGCAAAACAAAACATTACAGACGTATCTGAAGCCCCCTGTATGTACCTCCCGGATCCTCTTCCCTTCCTGACCTCACTCCCCAGGGGTAACTGCTATTCTGAAGTTGGTGTATATCTTTCCCAATCATGTTTTAAGTTTTACAACATATGTTCACACTCAACATATAATATCGCTTTGCATCTTCCAAAACCTAGGCAAATGGCACCATCCTACACAATGCTTTTCCCACCCAACATTGTTTTCACGATTTTTATTTTTATCATGATAAACAAAGGCTGCGGTAAGCATTCATGGATGTGTCTTCCTGGCGTGTATAGGGGAGTTCCTGTGTTCGGACCCGCCGGACTGGAATTGCTGGGTGTAGGAGATGAGAATCTTCAGTGTTACAGATATCTAATTACCCTCCAAAGTGGTTACACCAATTTTTACTCCCACCAGCAGTCTATGAGAGCTCACAGTTCACCTCCAATTCACCATCACTGGGGAATCTCAGACTCTTTATTTTTGCCTATAAGACGGGAGTGAAATGATATTTCATTGTTTAATTCACAGTTCCCTAATTCCTAACAAAACAGATAATCTTTTTGTATATTTATTGGCCATCTGGGTATCTTCTTCTGTGAATCATCTGTTCATATCTTTTATCCAGTTTCTATGGGGTAATTTTTCTTATGTTGCCTACTCATCCTTCGTTGTTTAGAGGCTTGAAAATATCTTCTCCTGGTCTATGGTTTGGCTTTTAATGTTGTTTTTACTGTTTTTAGTTGTGCAGAAGTTTGTTTACCTTATGTGGTCAATCTTCTCCATGATTATTTGTGCTTTTTTCTGTTTTAAGAAATTATTGTCTACTCCCGATCATAAAAATATCTCTCTATATTTTCTTTTGTAAAGGTATTTACATTTTACGTTTAGGTACTTAATCCAGATTAAAGCTACTTTGGAGCTATTTTCATGGTTATTTATTTGCCATAGGGACAGGCAATTGTCCAGCATCTCTTCTTGGAGAATCCATCCTGCCCCCTGATATGTGTAGCATCGTTTCATAAAGCCAGCCCCCGAGTGGGCAGTGGTCTGTTCCGGGCCCTCTATTCTGTTCCATTCGTCTACTTGTCAGGCCCCTTACAGTTAGTACCTCATAGCTTTAATTACTATCGTTTTAGCATCTAAAGCTAAACTAATCTCTGGTAGGGCACGTACCCTGCTTTCACTTTTTGAGAACTCTCTTGCCTTTTCTTGGCCTTGCACTCCTCCATATAAATGTTTGGATCAGTCCGTTAAAAAAAAAATCCTGTAGGGATTATAATTGCAATCATATCACAGGCATTTCACGAATGAATTAGTGAAAGGTTCAATAGCTCTTCGAGAATAGCTCTTTCTTAAGTGGCATTTAACTCAAGGAAGACAAGAATTTACAAATGAAGGAGGAAGGGGTTTCGCCACATCCTCCAATGGGCGCCTCTTCCTGACGCCCTGTTTCCGGCACTGTCATCACTTTGCCCAGATCCCGAGTCATCATTAGAGTCTCCTTTACTTTCCATCCTTGTATAGATATTTAGCAGATTGCCGGCACTTTCTTTGATTTGCCTGTTCCCTAGCCTTCCCTTCCTTTCCCTGACTTTGCCCTGGTTCAGGCTCTTGTCTGTCTTGCTGGGCTGGGGCAATAACCTCCCGTTTATGCCCCTGCTTCTCAGGACTTTTCTTCCCTGAAGGCACCCTGATTACTGATCAGTGGTCGTAAAGCACCATCCAGGCCCTCCCAATCTCAGAGTCCTCTGTCTGCTGGATCAAGTACAGCTCCTCTGCCTGACGCTCAGCAGGCCCCAGCTTTCCTGCCAAGCCCTCTCAACTGTCACCTGCTTTCCATCGGTAACCTTGACTCCTGCCGGATCCAGCTCCTCAGTGTCTGGGGAACCTGCCTGCTCATTCAGTCTCTATGCCCACCCCAGCCGTGCCCACTGCCTGCTCTCCACTCTCCACTTGCTACCCAACTCCAACAGTTCCACCTGGAACAAGGCAGCTCACCCGACGACCAGAGCCAGAATGGTCTCCCTACTGTGAACATCCTTGGTGCTTCTATTTGCAGACTTTGTAGCAAAGCAACGTGGTAAGGCAGGGTTTCTCAATCTGAGCACTGTTGACACCTGGCCCGGATAATTCTTTGTTGTGGGGGCTTTCCTTTGTTTCCAGGCTGCATCCCTGGCCTCTGCCCACTACATGCCAGGAGCACCCTCTAGTTGTGGCACCTGAACCTGTCTCCAGACCTTGTCAGAAGTCCCCTGGGGGACAACATGGCCTCTGGTTGACAACCACTGATGCAAGGGAAGACTTGTACCCCCAGCTGCACCGTCTGAACAAGGGGTCCCTGGAGCTGGAGGTGGCAGCTGCCTCCTGGCACGAACCACAGAGCAGCTACAAGGTGTCTCTGGACACTCTCTGGCAGTTGGCATCTGCTCTGGTTCAGAGCATCTGAAACGGGGCTGAATACTGCCCAAGGCCATGTCCACGTCTGCCTCCTGGTGCACGCTGAGCACATCCTGTTGTTCAGAGAGCGTCTGCTCCTTGAGGTGACGAGATCAGAAGGAGGTTGGGAAAGCATTTAGGATACCATAGAGACACCTGTTTATCCACATCTTCGAGGAAGTGAATCATGCAGTGGGAAAACAAAATACAACGTGGATATGAACCACATTTGCTATAAAGGTGCTAGATTCATTTGACTGTTGATGATTTAGGTGTCCAGAGAATAAACTGAGTCCCATCCTCTGCCTCTCATTTTCAAAAGCGTTCAGTGATAGGATCTAGTGGGCCAGGAGGGTCAGAATTCTTTCACAGGTTCATCTACATTTTAAGAATTTTATTACTAGTGGCTACCCCTCTGGAATGACACAGGCCCTTTCCCAAGGAGGCTGTTGTGCAGGCGTCAAGGGGATTCTGTGGGGCTTGGATCATTCGGGCACCGTCCTGAGTCCCTGGATGGTCCTGGGGTCTGAAAACTGCTCCAGGCCAGTGTCCCCTGTTTGAGAGCTTTGAGCCTGGGATCTGTGGGAGGCCCCACATGCAAGTTTGTCTCCCGGGCTATGTTGTCACGTCCCTTCTTTGACCTACTGGCTCCGTGAGGAGTTGCTCTTACCAAGGCCTTAACCACGACGGACACCGGGCCAGCCGTCCTCCCAGGCTCTCCAGGCTGGCCAGCTCAGGACCACCTCTCCTCAGCTCCTCTCAGCTGTCCTGACTTCCCGCTGGGATGCTCATTTCCTCCCTTCAGTTCCCTCTGGGGAGGGTCCCTGACTCACCTCTCAGAAGCTGGGCTGCGGTGGGCGGGAGAGAGAAGCAGGCAGAGGGGATGCTGTAGCTGGTTTTCAGTATGTCCAGAAGACCTGCCGTGTACCTGGAGAGACGTGAGCCTGCCTTCAGAATATGGGGACTTGGGGAAGGGGGAGGGTACCAGAAGGGACACCAGTTACTTGACACTCCCTCAAACACTCCTGGGTTCAGGAAGCCTGGCCATTTCCCCTCAAGACCTGTAGGGAAGGGAGAATTGGCCCAGGCTAGGGTGTCAGGCAGGCTGCCACGCAGGCCACAGGCAGGTCTGGCTGTGGCGTCCAAAAAGCCCACAGTGCATTCTCTCCACTTCCATTGAGGCAGCAGCCCAGAGGCTGGCTATGGAGAAAGAGCAGGGTCTCAGAGAAAGAGCTTAACACCCTTAGGAGCCTTAGCACCAGGGATGGGTCCCCAACTGTTCAGGGTCCTGTGCAAGTCCCCCAGAGTCCCCACCTCTGGGATCTTTCTTTCTCCAGTTGGCGTGCAAAGCCAAGGCTCCGAGGGGTCATGCACTGGCCCAAACCCACAGTGTCCCTGAGGACCTCATGGACAGCCAGACCATTATCAGTCCTGTCTCACTCTGTGTGCTGGGAGCCAAAGGGCCCTGGGAGGGAGGGAGGGACAGGCCAGAGCCATAGGGGCCACCGCTCCTTATCAACTGGCTACTGGCTCAGGGCCTGGTGCTCTCAATCGCCTGGGGTCCAGTTTTTTTTTTTTTTTTTAATTTTTTGTTTATTGCAGTAACATTGGTTTATAACATTGTAAAGGTTTCAGGTGTACATCATTGTACTTCTATTTCTGCATAGATTACATCACGTTCACCACCAAAATACTAATTACAACCCATCACCACACACATGTACCGAATTATCCCTTTCACCCTCCTCCCTCCCCCCGTCCCCTCTGGTAACCACCAATCCAATCTCTGTCCCTATGTGTTTGTTTATTGACACCACATCTGACCGGGCAAGAGAAACAATAGAAAAAATAAACAAATGGGACTGCATCAAACTAAAAAGCTTCTGCACAGCAAAGGAAACCATCAACAAAACGAAAAGACAACCTAACAATTGGGAGAAGATATTTGCAAACCATACATCTGATAAGGGCTTAATCTCCAAAATATGTAAAGAGCTGGGGTCCAGTTTTATCTGAGTCCTGCCTGACTGCGTGATCTTCTCTCCCTCTCCAGCTCTGCAGGCAGGCACTGAAGGGCAAGGAGGGGTGGGCAGGAGGGGGCCCTGAGGGAGGCGGCTCCCACTGGCCCTGTTGCCTGCTGGCCTTTCCCAGAGGACTCAGGCCACAGGTAGGTGGAGTGGCCGGTCTTCCCCTCTGGCTCTTTCCCTCTTGGAGCCTTTTGTGCCCACAAGTTCCCAGAATCTCTCTCAGAGTTCACCCCGGAGGTATTGGATCCTGTCTGCTGGCTGAGTTCCCTGGCTCCTGACTCCTCCCTGTCCCTAGGTGTGGTCCCTCCTGCCTCCCTCCCACAAATGCCTTTGGCCACCCCTTGCCCCTGGCCCACCCCCATCCTACTTCCCCCACTAAGGCGTCTTCTAGGGCAGTGGTAGGGACAGAGTTCTCAATCCTCCTTGCAAGACCTCCTGGACAGCAACCCTCCCTCCCCCAGAACCTGTCCGGAGCTCAGTCTCTGGTGCCCTGGCGATGGGAGAGTCAGGGCTGAGGCCTAGGCTGTGTTGGTGCTGTTGGCCCGGCGTGTGGAAGGGAGGACCAGCTGGAAAAGCCAGATGAGGCCTTTGTGGGTTTCCCAAAGCCCGGCCCACCACATGTAGATGACGGGCTTATCCAGCCACACAGCAGCGAAGGTTGCAGCAAATGCGAGGGAGGCTGTATTTCAGAGGCAGAGGTACTGAGTGAGATTTCTGAGCATTTTGACACATTTTGAAAAACTGACAATTTTGATAAGCCGATTATATGCTTATGAACTATTTTATTGACTGGTGATTTCTCTTCTCTCTCAGAATAGATTTAAACCTATCTGAGGCCAAAGAGTGTGACCCTAGGTTCCTGGCACAGGGCCTCACACATACTCAGTGCTCCTTAGAATTGGTTGCATGACTTCTAAAGTAATAAAATCATGGCAACAGCAACCGCTAATGTGTATTAAGCTTTTATGGACCACCAGGTGCTGTGTGAAATACAATATGTTCCTGATCTCATTTCAATCTTATAAACACTCTTATCAGGTAAATACTATCTTTATTCCCAATTTCCAGTTAAGGAAACTGAGTTTCAGAGAGGTTATGACATCAGATTGGATAGAAAGCTGTGGAGGTATGGAGAGAGCTGAAGGGAGCTGCTATAGGGGCTCTGTTGAGGTTCGGGTGAAGATTTTTGATGGTAAGGAAAGGACTCCTAGAGGGTCAAGAGAGTGAATTCTGGGAAAGCAGAGGCGGCTCTTGCCCTGGCTGGGGAGTAGATGCGATCAGAGGAGCAGTTACTGCTGTGGTACCAAGAGGACTCCCTCCTCCTGTCCGCGAACACCTCCAAGTATCTCCCCAGGGTCAACAGAATCCTCTCCCTCTCTCAGCCTCCTCCTAAAGTACATGCTGGGGACAGGACAATGCAGGGAACCAGGAGTCTCAGGGGCCCCATTACCTCCTGCGGTGGGGATAAAGGCACAACAAAGAATCAAGGGCACTGAGCCCCAGAGGGTCCATCACCTTGGCAGCCCTGACAAAGACACAGGCTGACTCAGCTTCCTCAAACTATGTGCACAGAGCGCTCCCTGGGTCGTTCATCTCTAGCCAGCGAGAGGCCTTGAGCTTAATGGGCCAAAGCCCTGAACCTTAGCCTTCTCCAGAGCCGATAACAGGGTGCTGAGGGTGTTCTCCATAACTTCTTCAGGACAGCGTTGGGGGTGGGGGAGGCAAGAGAGGGGAGTTGAAGAGCAGGAGGGAGTCGGGAAGGGAGGCGGCTGGGCTGACACTCAGTGCTCCCACAGCTGGGTTGTAGGGGCTGTGAGGTCCAGGGGAGACTGGCGAATTCTCAAGATGGCTGAGGATGGCGGGAGGAATGGCAGGGTGTGGGTGAGGGGGAGGACTTTAGCTGTGACGGGGTACTTCTGCCCCACCCAAAGTCCCTCAGCGGCTATCTTCTGTGCAGGGTGACCCGTGACTAGTCCAGGGCGAAGCCCTGACTCAAGGCCAGCCGATTCATAGCTCGGCTGTGGCAAGAGAGGACGAGCTGGACCAGCCAATCAATTCTTCTCTTGACAGTTTTGGACTGCTACCTCTCAAACACTGATTTTTAGAGCCAAGAAGAACACAGCTTCCTTCGTTTCATGTTTTTGCCTTAATTTCCCTCACAAAATTGTATGATAACGTGATACGACACCTATCCCTTCAGTTTGGCTTTCTCAGTGTAAGGGTCATTTTTGACAGATAAAAATACGCAAAAGAAACCTGAGATTCACCGTGTTTTCCCCAGGACTCCTCAATCATTTGATGTTTAAAAGCCGTGCTCTCTCTTTTCAACAAATTCTTATTGAGATAAAATTCACATAACATAAAATTCAGCATTTTCTTCTTTAAAGTGCATAAATCAGAGGTTTTTAACGTATTTGTAATGTTGTACAACTACCTCCATTAATCTAATTGCAGAATATTTCCATCATCCCAAAAAGAAGCCTCATACTTCCCAATTCCTCCTTCCTCCCATCCCCTGGCAACCACTAATCTACTTTCTGTCTCAACGGTTTTGTCTCTTGTGGATGGTACATCTAAAGAGAATCATACAATATGTGGCCTTTTGCATCTGACTTCTTTCATTTAGCATGTTTTCAAGGTTTATTCATGTCATAGTATGTATCAGTACTTCATTCCTTCTCATGGCTGAATAATAGTCTGTCATACGGATATGTCATATTTTGTTTTATCTACTCATCATCTAATGGACATGTGAGTTGTTTCCCTGTTTTTGGCTACTATGAATAATGTTGCTACTTCGCTGAGCTCATTTGTTAGCTCTGTGTGTGTGTGTGTATGCGTGTGTGGGTGGGTGGGTGTGGGTGTGTGTGTATTGTTTAGGGTTTTCTATATACAAGATCATGTCATCTGCAAATGGATATAGTTTTACTTCTTCCTTTCCAGTGTGGATGCTTTTGTTTGTTTTTCTTGCCTAACTGCTCTGGCTAGAACTTGCAGCACAGTGTTAAATGGAAATGGCAAAAGCAAGCACACTTGTCTTGTTCCTGATCTTACGGGGAAAGCTTTCAGTCCTTCTGACATCAAGTACAATTTAACTGTGGGGTGTTCATCAATGCCCTTTATCGGGTTGAAGAAGTTCCCTTCCATCCCTGGTGTGTGAGCGTCTTAATCACAGAGGGGTGTTGGATTTTGCCAAATGCTTATTCGCCATTGAGATGATCATGCTGTGTTTTCGCTGCACTCTATTAATATGGTGTAGTACGTTGATTGACTTTTGTGTGTTGAACCACTCTTGCGTTCTTGGGCTAAATCTTACTTGATCCTGGTGTGTAATCCTTTAATATGCCCCGGTTTCAGTTCTCCAGTATTTTGTTGAGGGTTTTTGCATCTATATCCATGAAGGATACTGGTCTGTAGTTTCTATGTGTGTGATGTCTTCATCTGGCTTTGGTGTTATGGGGATACTGACTTGCTAGAATGAATTGGATAAAGTCTTCCTTCTTCTGTTTTTCGGAAGAATTTGAGAAGGATGAGTGTTCATTCTGTAACGTGTTGAGAATTTACCAGGGAAGCCATAGGCCATTCTTTTCTGAAGAGCCTACCATGTTGTCCCTTCTTCAATGTTTTGCTGTTTTAGACTAGCTCCTTATCGGTTCATGGCCGTTTGGGTGACTTCAATGGTATTCTAATATCACTTCTATAAACATCATTAAATTCTGCTTCTTTTGCAAGATTTTAAATGTCACTTTGCAGTAAGTTTTCATTATACCTGCACTTGGCATTGTTTTACATTGCAGTTGAGATGGGAAATGAAGATGCTACTTTTGAGTGAAAGGTGACGTTTGGGTGGGGCCTCATTTCTTGTTCATGAGTGAATATTTTTGCGTTCTGGTGTTTTTGTTTACTACATAACATGCTAACTTTAGGGATTCAGAGGTTGACAACTAAGAACGCAAAAAGGACCCTGAATTCTAAAACTACAAACACCGAAATACATGGTGCTAATTTCAGTAAATTAATGAAAGAGAAGTCCACAAACAGATTCTAAAGAGTAGCCTGCAGAATGTTTATTAGGCAATGATTTTGGGATCAACACCTGTGGAAGGGAAGGGAAGGGAAGGGAAGGAAGCAGGCCTGAGCAGAGGGAGCAGTCCATCTGTGGTAAGGGCCCCACAAAAGCCTCAGGCAACCCAGAGGTCACATGGGGGCTGGGATGGCCCTTCAGGATTGTCCTGCACTGGGGCAAAGTGGCTGCGCCTTGAAACTCTCCTGTTGACCAGTCCCTGGATGCAAACAAACTGCCCCTGAAGGAGGCGGGACCTTGGGTGAGGCAATTTTCTTTCGAGGAGGCTACCCTCAAAGCAGAGGCTGTCTTCCAGCAGCTGGGGGATAGATTCTGCCTTCCAGGACTGGGGTCTGGGAGGCACCTCACAGGGCCACCCACAGATCTTAGCATATATGAAGAACTTAGTAACTGTTGTAAAAGGAAAAGGAAATCTTACTTGATAAATGATGGTGGAACAATTTACTGTGATGACATGAGTGACATACACGATTAGACCTTTACCTGATGTCTTACCACTACCTGAATGTCAGATAGATTAAAGATTTAAATGACAAAGAAAATAAGAAGTATAGGTAAATATTTATCAGACAGAAGGAGAGGGAAAGACTTAGAAGAAAGGTAAGATGATGCTAAGGAAATATCAATAGATTTGATTACAGAAAAACAACAAAAGCTGATATTCAAAATCGCACACAAAATTAAAAGGCAAAGAACAAACCAGGAATATATTTGCAATAAACAGTGCCAAAAGTTTTAAAGAAAGGAGCTCCTGTAAATCAGAAATAAAAACCCAACACTTCCATCAAAAGCACAATGAGATACCACTTGATACCCATTAGGATAGATGTTATAAAACAGCAACAGAAGAAAACAGAAAGTGTTAGCAAGGATGTGGAGAAATTGGAACCCTTGCACATTGCTGACAAGAATGTAAAATGGTGCAGCTGCTGTGGAAAATCATATGGCCGTTCCTCAAAAAATTAAACATAGAATTACCATACGATCCAGATCTTCCGCTTCTGGCTATGTACCCCAAAGAATTGAAAGCAGGGACTTGAATAGATATTTCTACCCTCTTGTTCATAGCAGCTTTACTCACGATCGCCAGAAGGTGGAAAGGACCTAAATGTCCAACAACAGATGAATGGATAAAGAAAATATGGCATATGCATACAACGAAATATTATTGGGCCTTGAAAAGGAAGGAAGTTCTGATACACGCTACAACATACCAACTTTCAGGACTGCTAAATGTCAGAGACGAATCTTGAGGACATTATGCTAAGTGGAGTAAACCATACGCAAAAAGACAGATATCCTATGATTGCACTTGTATGAGGTACCTAGAGTAGTCAAATTCATAGAGTCAGAAAGCAGAACAGTGCTTATCAGGGGCTGGAGGTAGTGGAGAATGAGGAGTCATTATTTAATGGGTACAGAGTTTCTGTTTGGAATGATGAAAAAGTTCTGGAATGAATAGTAGTGATTGTCACATAGCAATGTGAATGAACGTAATGCCACAGAACTGCTCATTTAAAAATGGTTAAAATGGTAAATTTTATGTTATGTTTATTTACCACATAAAGAAAAGAAAAATACCCCAAGATATAAACTTGAAATGTGAGTGCTAAAAGATATAAAAGGGCAATTAACAAAACAACTAGAATAAAATGACCTACAGGTGTATAAAAATATTTAATTTCATAAGTAATTTAAGAAGATATAAATGAAAAGATCAGCATATCATTTGTCATCTATAAAACTGGTGAAACTATTTTATGTGAATATCTAATTATAATCTTAGTCTTATGGCATGGGGATGCTCACAATGGTAGTATAAACGTGTGCAAACTTTCAGGAAAGCATCTTGCAAACTATGCAAAAGAAGTTTCAAATGTTCACATTCATTGACCCAAATCCAACAGTTAGGAATCTATTCTAAGGGTGTCATAGGAGAAGCAGGCATGTGGATAATGGCAGACGGCACCCCTTGAACAAAGAACTCCGTGCAGTGAGGGAGCCAGCTCTGTGAATATTTGTAGCGGGGAATGCTGTGTGCCTGTTGGCATGGAGTGAGCATTCCTAACACTCAGTTAGGGATGAGGTCAGGAAGTGAGTGGGGCCAGATGAGGGAGGGCCTGAAGGCCACAGTAAGGAGTGCGGACTTTACCGGGAGTGAGCCGGGAAGCAATTGGAGGCTTCTGAGCAGAGGCCGTGATCTAAGCTTTATAAGGAGCACTGGCTACTATTTGCAGCAGAATCTATTAAGGGTCAAGGGAGGAAGAGGCACGGGTCACTTAGGAAGGGATTGCAATATCCAAGCAAGAGAAGGTGATGGCTTGGACTCGTGAGATTTTGTTTTGAATGTCGAGCTGATGGACTGGAGGTGGGATGTGAGATAGAGACAGGAGTCAGGTGACTCTAAGGGTTTGATCTGAACAGGAGGGTGAATGATGGTCCTAATTCCTGGGACGTACAGCACTGAGGGAGGAGTAGGTTTCTGGAGGAAGGAATCCAGGGATTCAGTCTGGAAAGGTGAAATGTGAGATGCCTGTTAGACACCAAGTGCAGATGTCGTCTGAGCAGGTGGAAGGATGAGTCTGGAGTTCAGGGGAGAGGACAGGGCTGGAGATACTAATTTGGGAACTGAAAGCAGATGGAGAGTAGTTAAGCTATGGACCACATGAGATGGTCTAGGAAGTGAAGCAGAGGTGGAGAAGAGCACCGGGTGCTCTAATATTTAGAGGTCAGAGAGGAGGGAGCATCAGCAAAGGAGACTCAGGTAGAGCAGCAAATAAAGGAGGAGGAAAACCAGGAGGTTGTGGTGTCTAATTATTGTAGACAGTACAACAGTACAACTTTTTCTACAAATTGGCTACAAGCATGCGTGCAGGTTTCGTTTCAAACTTGCTGCGAGGACAGAGGAGTCTAAGCAGTCCAATTCGAAGAGTTCTCTCAAAGACATTAATAGGAAGAAAGGAAGAGAGAATGAGAGAGAGAAAGAGAGAGAGAGGGAGGAAGGAAATGAAAGAAAGAAAAGAACGAAAGAAAAAGAAGGAAAGGGGTCAAATAAATGTCTTGTTCAAGACAATGTGACCTCTGATGGACGGTTGGCTGGGTCCTCTTGGTAACTGCGTAGAAGAAATCTTAATCTGATTAAAATCTACCAGATTTGATCAAGCACACTAGTTGTTCCCCAGGAGCAGCTAGCGATTTATCACAGGCAAAATGTCCCAGATCGGGTTTTCACACAACTTTCTCCAATACCTCTTTTTCACTGAGCGAATGTTTCAAGTTCCATCTCAGCTGTGGTATTTTGTTTTGTATTGTTTTGACAATATCATTAATTGAACATGTTACCTCTTTACAGTTTTTATAGGAAGTGGAAATTAGGAATAATTAGGAAATTATCATGAATGTAAATTAATCTTTAGAAGACATACACACTCACAATTAGCAGCTATATTTTTACACACATTGATACTGTTTGTTTATGCCTGTTTCCTCCCTTAGGCAAGGATATCGAAACGAAACCTCACGGCGACCAGGGCAGCGGTGGCAGCGCATGTGCTGGGAGGACCTGGGCTTTCAACTTGTGCATGTCGTGTTCTGTTTGGGCTCTTTTGTTTATGTAAAATAGGAAGAGGTGTAAGTAAAAGACACCCAAAGACCTCCTTGATTTCTGGCCAGAGATCTAGAGCTGTAAGACCCTAAGACTAGAGAATTAAACTCTGCCTGGAGAGTCACTTAGATGCTTCCCAAATGCCAGATATAGTTTTTTGCTGAACCTATCTTCTTGTGTATTCCAAGGTCGAGATCAAGTGTGCTTTCTCCTCCAGGTTTTGCTGCCGGTCGCTACAGGCATGTAGTGAGAAAGATCCAGGTGTTCTCTGAGAGCCCCACGCTGTCCAATGTTCCTGACGTGCCGTCTATAAAGCCAGTGGACAGGTACCATTTTTCTGGGAGGGATTTTTAGCATGTTTCTACTTATAAGGTATACTGCTCGTTCCCTCATTGTGGGCTGGTCATCGCTAATTAAATGAAATTTATTTTTAGAAGTGACATTTCAGTCATGGGCATGATAATAGATTTGATGTATTCAATTAGGTAAGAGAACTAGTTCTTATGGAAACTTTGACAATAATGACATTGCCGTGATCAGTACAGGGACTCAGTAAAGGCACTGTGTGTATCTAAGCAGCCTCCTGAGTGTCTGTGTGTAAATGTATGTTCAAGTTCCTGTAGAGTTATCATGACACTAACAAGTGGAGCTCTCTACACATCACAGTTTAAATGTTTCCCAGAAGGTTCACAGGGCAGCTGGAATAGTCCCAGGCTTCAATTTGTGCAAAAGCACTCCCCTGGATTCCACTTATTAGGGCATGATTGTAAAGTTTTCCTGAGAATTCATTAGCTTGTAATTCCAGCTGTAACTCACAGCTTTCCATATTCAGCCTCACCGTGATAGTGTGGAGGAACTCTTATCATCTGTGCCCGGATTCCGATAGGTGGGCCCAGGTGAAGAAGTATTTTTGCTCTTTCAAAAAGGATCGTTCTTTCCATATATTTTGGATGAATATGTCAATCAAGGAAAGATTTAAATTAAACAGCAATAGTCAGCTAAGTTTGACCATTGTCATAGTCATGGTCATAGCTTGTGAAATTCAGGGTTTGGAGACGGAACACAAAGTATAAAAAGGGACCTTATTGTATGCTCATCAGAAAAGAAAACAGTAAAACTGGTCCACAGAATTCTGAAACAAGAAGCCACAAATTCTGAAACAAATAGGCACCGTCAGATTTCCCTCATGGGCGTCACTCAGTCATATGTTGTGAATTCTCTTTCTGTCAACCCAGGCTCAACAATCTGTGTTCCTCAAGTCATCTGTTGCTGGACCCTGGAGTCCTGGAGTCCCGAGTGTCAGATCCCCCCGGTGTGTGCTCTGGTGGGCACATCAGCTTCTTCTAGGAAGGCTGTAAGCATGGATCTGTTCTCTGTATCCCTCTCTCAGGCTGCACCTCTCTGATTTTCTTCCAGAAGACCTAATCTCTGGCCAGTAGCTTCTGGCAGGGACCTTCAGGCAAAAATGAAGGGAGCAGAGAAAGCATGTGTTGATGACAAGGCAGGGCAACTTCTTACAGAGGCCAGCATTATCAGATGGAGGAGAGTGGAATCTCTATGGGGGTGAGGTACATAAGTGCATGGGTCCCTGTAATTGTTCCATGAAGACTTAACTGGTAATTAATCTGAGGAGAAAATGGATTAATGGGCAGTGAAAACACTGAGGACTCTGTTATGTAAAGCGTGTGCCACAATGGCTGCCAATTGACATAAGTGTTGTAAACCAAGGAATAAAATATTCTTATAGGGCCGGCCCGGTGGCACAAGCGGTTGAGTGCGTGCGCTCTGCTGCGGCGGCCCAGGGTTCGCCGGTTCGGATCCCGGGCACGCACCGACGCACCGCTTGGCAAGCCGTGCTGTGGCGGCGTCCCATATAAAGTGGAGGGAGTCGGGCACGGATGTGGGCCCAGGACCAGTCTTCCTCAGCAAAAAAATAAATAAAAATAAAAAAAGGAGGATTGGCAAATGTTAGCACAGGGCTGATCTTCCTCTCCAAAACAATATATATATATATTCTTAGAGGCCAGTTTGTTGACAGTCTCTGTGTTGGGCCGTGCACTTGACGTGGAATGTGCTCTTCCTGACTCTGCAAGAGGATCCAAATTAGTGAAAACTTATTCACATTGATAAGACTTTACCAATAGAAAACCGACATGAAATCATCTTTCTAATTTATCAGTTTACCCCACAATGTGGGCCCAATAAGTAAGGCAGTGCTTAGAATGTCATTGAGCACACGAAGAAAATATGGAGCACGCTCGTTCTATCTCTATGTTTTTCACATTCTTTGATGCTTGAGAGTGCCGTGTCATGGGTTCTGAGATGGCGGAGCCAGCCTGTGGTGTACCTAGCAGCCAAAAAGACACAGGGTCAATTTTGTTCTTCTGAATTTGGAGCTCAGCGTCAGAAAACAGCAACATCAGAGAGCTGTTGCTCTATATGAGTCCAGGTGCCTGAGGATAAGAAAGCGTCATAGTGTTGGCCGTGTTATTCATCAGACTAGCAGCCCTTTACATGGTATAGCAGAAGGTACCATGACAAACATTCAGCATTTTCCGTTTTTGTTAGAAGTGAGGACTCTCCTATCATTCTACTAATTTGTTTAGAATTGTCTATGGTGATAACATGTCTCAAAACAGCAAAAAAGCATGTACGTGAATAGACCCCGTTCAGATGACTCACTTAGGTTTTCGCTGAGATAATGACTGTCTACCACTGGGTGGAATAGGCAGAAAGCAAATAAGGACTTTTTACTGTATCGTGTTGACAACAGACTGTTATTCAAAGGTCATTTCTCTTGCAGGCTACAAATTCTTTCTCTCTGTTATACATATACCTTTAAAAGTTTTTAATATCTCTCTGTATGTAGGTATTTTAAATGTGCATAGAAATATAGAGTTATACAAAATTCTGACAAATGAAAATTCTAAAGCTTTAAACTTTAGTTTTTAAAATATAATTTTATCAAGCAAATTATAAGACAATATTCTTCTACATGGATTTCAACCTCTTAATTTGAACATCAGGAAGAAACATAACATTTCTATAGACAAGAAACTAAAAGTAACAATCACTGTGAGTTGATGAGGGACTTGTGCTGTCTTCTTTTTGTTCTGAGGAAGATTCACACTGAGCTGACATCCGTTGCCAATCTGCCTCTTTTTTTTTGATTGAGGAAGATTAGCCCTGGGCGAAGAACTGTGTCATTCTTCCTCTCTTTTGCATGTGGGTCGACACCACAGTCAGGCTGACAGGCGGTGTAGGTCTGTGCACGGCATCCGAACCCGCAAAACCTGGGCCGACGAAGCAGAGCACATCGAACTTAACCACTACGCCACAGGTCCATCCCCTGCTCTCTGTTTTCAATCAAATTAACTTTCTCAGAATGTTCTAGTTCAATTACTCCCATTCACTATCAGCCGAAGCTTTTAAAGCAAAGCAGGAACCTTGGAAATACATATTTGGCCCATGTCCACGAGTAATACAATCACTGTTGAAATTGAAGTGACCTCCAAAATGGCCACTACACTTCAACATGCAGGAGCTCTGAAAATGAGTGCGGTGGCTGCCTGTCGGCCAAGACTCCCCAGTCGGTCGGTGGTAGATGCTCTGAGGCTCATTGGTGGCCCCTGGGTCCCAGTTGGGGGAATCTTCCAAACACAGAGGGGTTCAGACACTCAGTGACTAAAACGAATGACAACTGTCAGCTGCACGTAAGAGAGAAACCAGTTATTTTCTCAAATAATACGCAGCTCAGGGGGAAGGAGTCAAGGCTGGGGCAGTGACTCAACAAGGTCCTCACATGTTGTCTGTGTAGCTTGTTGAGGGGCTGGCTAACGGGTCAAAGGGGCCCCCCGGGCCAGCACATCTAGGTTCAAGACAGGAAGAAGGAACAGAGCTGTGCCACCTGTGTCCTTTCTCCCTTTATCAGGAAGGCAAAAGCTGTTCTAGAAACCCTGACCACACATCCACTTGTATCTCATCGACCAGAATTGTGTCATGAAAAGCCTGGAAAGAGGAAGCCTGCGAAATTATTTTGCTGCCCCCTCCCCCAAAGTATAATTTTAGAAGAGTCCAAAGGAAAAACTGCAGACAGATGAGCAATGAGCACTGTTGGCTTCTATTGGCACTTTGCCTGAGAGGGAGATTGGAATCACCTCCTTCTCCCCATGTGTTTGTGTAATCTCATGTGGTGTGCAAGCCAAGCTCACAGGGGCAGGACCTCTCAGTCCCCAGCACGGGTGGGGGTGGGGTGGTTGCTGTGGGAAGTGACAGTCACAGGCTGCAGAGCCCCTAGTCCACATTCTCCTCATCCTCTGTGATGTCACACTGGGACTTCTTGCCTTCCACCCTGGGCTGAGGCTTCTGAGCTCACTATGGCCTCAGCGTTCGCTGGGAACATAGGGCTCTCGGAGCCAGTATCAGGGAGGGAGCCTGTGGGCACCAGAGGTCCGGCCATGCGGCTCTGGGAGGATGGCATGCCCCTCACGAAGGGGCGCCATCCCCCGCCTCAGGTCCCAATTCCCTGGCTCGTCCCGAGCCTGCTCGCTGCCTTCAGTGGAGTCCTGCTGGTCGCTGTCAGTGGACTCTTCTTTGGTTTCCCGTGAGTCTCCCACACAAGCCGGCAGGTTTCTTACAGAGTCAGAAAGGAAGACAGATCATGAGAGTCCGGACAGGGGAAGTGCAGAAGAGGCGTCAGGGAAGGGAGGATATTCTAGGCAGTGGGAACCAATGTGCAAAGGCACAGAGGCATAGAGTGCTTGGTGCCTTTGGGAGCTGTTGGTGGCTAGGAGTATTGGGTGACATTTGGTGGAGCCTCTCTGGGTCTGTCACCGCCTTGGCTATTTAGAGCAGGTTTGAGGTCTGTGAGTCCGGACCAGGTGGAGTGAGTCCCGCGCGGAGCTTTGGGACTCCAGGATCAGCGCTGAGTCCTGCTCTGGTCTCAGTTGCAGATGGCTGGCCCAGAATGGGGAGTGGGCCTTTCCTGTTGTCACAGGACCCCTCTTCGTCCTCACCTTCGGCATTCTCATGTTTCTAAACATCTCCGACCCTGGTATCTTGCACCAAGGTGAGCTCTCGGGCCCCTGGGAGAAGGAGGTAGCACCCTAAAGGGTCCTGCGTGCAGGGAAGATTCCTAAAGTGCTCCTCCCTTGTCCCCTCCTCGGGCCTCAAGACCCCGTCACCCCACATCCCCTTCACTTGGGCCCTGCTTCTGTTGCTTCATTTCCCAAGCCACCGAGATGCGGTACAACAGGATTCTGGAGGCTTTCCAGTTGCCTTGGAGGCAGGGCCAGGGCAGGCTGGGAAGAGAAGCCAGCTCTTGGCAACCACTCAGTTGTGTCTTCTTCCTTCCCACTGCACACACTCCTTACATCACTGACAGTTCCAAAGGCCTGCGTTCTCACAGAAGTCCTCTGGCTGGACGTCTACCTTCCCTTGGACTGCCAGCCTCTCTGAGTTTGGTCAGCTTCCTCAGTGCGGACTAGGATTCCCCTGCACACCTCCTTGCCTAGGCCAGTGATGCTGCGGGGCGGCCCTCACCCCGGCAGCAGCAGTGTGACGAAGGGCTCCTGCCGCTGCCCAATCCTCTTCCCATGCCAGGCTCCAACGAACAGGGCCCCAGGACGGTGCGTGTGGTTTGGGCGAAGCATATAGCCTTCCGCCTGCAGTGGTGCCCACAGTGCTGCTTCCACCGCCCGCCGCGGACCTACCACTGCCCCTGGTGCAACATCTGTGTGGAGGTGAGCGCCCCTCTCATCTGCCCCCTTCTGGCCCACACCCCCACCCGCTCTGCACCTGCCTGGGACCAGGAGGCCCACTTGCACAGGGGACCAGTAGCAGACCTCAAACCACTTCCGGGACTGCTAAGGCCAAGGGTGGCAGTAACTCCCAGCCACTCTTGGTCACTCATGCAGCTCACTGCCTCCCTGCCTGCACCTGTCCTGGGAGGCTGGCCCCTGCCGACCCAGGTGCTGACACGCCCAGGAGCATCGACATCTATGCTGAGCCTGGTCAAGCCAAGGGGAGGAAAGGCACCCCTGTCCTACCCCAGGGCTGGCTGACACTAGATGCCCAAGGGCCCCACGGCTGGCTGTAGGCCTGGCCCGGGGAGCTTGACCTGTCCTCTTCTGGTGTCCAGAACGCTGCCCCCTCTCCCTCTCGCTCAGGACTTCGACCACCACTGCAGGTGGGTGAACAATTGCATAGGTCACCGGAACTTGGGCTTGTTCATCCTGCTCCTCCTGTGCCTATGCTTGTACTTGGGCTCCATGCTTGTCACCTGCATGGTCTTCCTCCTGCGCACCACCCACCTGCCCTTCTCCATTGACAAGGTCATCGCGTATCCACCAGGCTGCAGGGTCCACTTGGCGAGCTGTGGGCAGGGCGAGGACAGCCGAAGGGCGGGGTCCCGGGGGCGGGCGAGTGGTGGGCGGGGTTAGAGAGAAACCCCTGGGGAGGACCAGTCTGGACCAGGGGAGGGTGGTAGGGTCCAGGCGATGGGTGGGGCTAGGAGGCACTGCGGTGCGTGGGCAATCTAGCGGGGTCTTGGATGGAGGACGCTGAGGGCGGCACGGAGACCAGGTCGGCAGGGTGGGGTGAGGTTTACCAGGGGTTGGTGGGTGGGGAGAGGATGGACTGGCTGGTCGTGCGCGGGTCTGTCAGGGCCGGAGTCGGGGTGAGGGTCCGGGCCCGGGAGGTCCATTGCGGGCGCAGCTCCTTAGCTCGTGGGCAGCATCGTCGTAGTGGTCCCCGCTGCCGGCTTCCTGGTGCCTCTCTTGGTGCTTCTGCTGATGAAGGCCAGGTCGGTGAGCACCGCCCAGCGCTCCTACGAGGACAAGGTACGCGGGTCTCCGGGGGCGCCACGAAAGCGGTCTCTGGGCGGTCACCTTGGGCCTTCAGGACCTCCACACTTTCCGCCCTTTCTCCCCCGCCCTGGTCCTCATGGCCTGACCTCCCTTGAAGGTGCCTCGTGAGGCCTTGAGGCCCAGATTCAGCTCAGATCTCACCTCCTCTAGGGGCTCGGTGCTCCCTCTCCCTCCCAGGTGCACTGCGTCGAGGGCCTAGTGAGTGCTAGGCTGCGCATCCGTTATTTTGAAGGCTGGGCATGGAGGTGAGGCAGGCCCCATCCTGCGCTCCTGTTGATAAGGCCCCTGAAGTCAGAGAATCTCCCGCCCTTCGCCCGTGCACATTGAGAAAGGGGCCTGCCCTGTGCTGTGCAGCGCAGCGCAGACTCAGAGGGAATGGAGAGTTCAGAGAGGACCGCGGTGTAGAGGGTTTGGGGGCAGAAGGCAGAGCGAAGGGCGTTGCAGGTGAGGGGCACAGCTTGCAAAAAGGCAGGGAAGCCAGAAAGTTTGTGGAATGTTGAGGATGCTGAGGGGACAGTTGTAATTGGAGCAGAAAGTGGATGGGAAATCAAGTGGACTGCTGGGCTCGGGCCAGATGGAAAAGGCACGAAAGTCAGCTGGAGCCTTCTCTTGGTGCGGTGGAAACCTGGAAGCCAGGACAGGTTTTGTTTTTTTTTTTTAACATGGAGTAAAATTCACCCATTTTTAGTGCCCAGTTATAGGAGTTTTGACAAATGCATACAGTCCTGCAACCACCTCCATAATTAAGATTTAGAACAGTTCCATCACCCCCCACAATTCTCTGAAGCCCCTTTCGTAGTGGGTTTCTCCCCATACTTGTTGCCCCTGGCAACCACTGATTTGTCTTCTATCCCTCTTGTCTTTCCTTGTCCAGAGTCTTGTGTGGATGAAATCATAGCCTTTTGAGTCTGGAGTCTTGCACTTAGCATAATGCGTTTGAGATTCCTCCACGTTGCTGCCCGTAGGAGTTCTTTCCTCCTTTCTCTTGCTGTGTACTATTCCCTCATATGGATGTACCACAGCTTACTTATCCATTTGCCAACGGAAGGATATTTGGGTTGTTTCTGGGTTTTGGTGATCATAAAGAAAGTGGCTATAAACATTCGTGTACAGGCATGGGAAGATAAGTTTTCATTTCTTTGAGTCAATTCTTAAGAGTGGCATTGCTGGGTTAGACAGTAACTGAATGTTTAACTTGATAAGAAAGTGCCAAATTGTCTTCCAAAATGGCTGTACCCTTTTGCATTCCCACAAGCAGTGCATGGGAAATCCAGTTGCTTCTGCATCCTCATTAACATTTGGCATTGTCACCTTTTTTTGTTTTCTGATTTTCCGTTGTAGCTAGTCTAAGAAACGTGTAGTGGTATCTCATTGTGGTTTGAATTTGCATCTTCCTAGTGACTAATGCTGTTGAGCATCCTTTCATGTTCTTATTTGCCATCTGTATATCTTTGATTAAATGTCTGTTCCAATCGTTTGCCCATTCAAAAAATTATGTTGTTTTCTTAGTATTAGATTTAAAGAGTTCTTTCTATCTGCTAGATTCAGCTACGTGTTTGCAGTCTTTTCCGAGCCTTTGGCCTTATTTTCTTGCCAGTGTTTGTCCAAGATCAGAAGTGTTCAATTTGGATCAAGAGCGTTTTCAGTTTTGTCTTCAATGGCTTGTGTTTTGGTGTTGTAATTAAGAAATCTTTGCCTAAACCGCGGTCACCAAGATTTTCTCCTATGTTTTCCTCTAGAAGCTTTATAGTTTTAGGTTTTCTCTTTAGGCCTCCTATTCATTTTGGGTTAAATTTTGGATATGAAGCAGGGTATGAGTCAAGACTTATAGTTTTGCGTGTGGGTTGTTCCAAGAGCATTTGTTGAAAAGACAGTCCTTTTTCTGTTGAGTTGTCTTTGCACATTCCTCAAAAATCAATTGACTATATAGATGTGGGTGTATTTCTGAACTGTCTCTTTTGTTGCCACTACCACACTGTCTTCACTGGTAGCTTTCTATGAAGTCTTGAAATGACACAATGTGACATCTCCAACTTTGTTCTTTTTTTCAGAGTTCTTGTGGCTATCCTAGTTCCTTTGATTTTCCATATAAATTAAGAATCAGCTTGTCAATTGCTAGAACTAAGTTTGCTGAGATTTTCACTTGGATTGCATTGACCTATAGACCGCTTTGGAAAATGGACCTTTTAACAGTATTGATGTTTTAATCCACGAAAATGGGATACCTCTCCATATTCAGGTCTTCTTTGATGTCTTTCCTTAGTGTTGTGTAGTTTTCAGCATATACAGCTTGCATACCTTGTGTTAGATGTTTTCTAAGTATTTCCTTGTTTTTTGTGCTCTTATAAATTTTTTGCAAAATTGAATTTACATTTGCTTATTATTGTTAGAAAATACAGTGGACTTTTGTATGTTTGTCTCGGATCTTGGAATTTTTCTGGATTGACTTATAAGTTCTAGTAGCCTTTTTGTTGATTCTACCTCAAAATTCATGTCATCTGTGAATAAGGACAGTTTCATTTCCCCCTTTCCAGCGTGTCTGGCTTTATTTCTTTTTCTTGTCTTCCTGCACTGTCTCGGCCCTCTGCTACAGTGGCAAGTGGAGTGGTAAAAGTGGAGATCCTTGCCGTGGGTTTCCTTCAGCAGGACAGGGACTTGAGTAAAGGCTTTTTTAGGAAGACTGTAGTGGGCCACAGTGATGAGGGAGGGGCTGGAGACACCGAGGCAGCTGAAGGGACAGAGGAGCCCTCTGTGCCCACCTCCTCCCATCCTTCCCATCACCACTCCATCGCTCCCCCCGTATTTGGTTCACAGCTCCCGTGTGACGCCTCTGCTCATCCCTTCCTCATCAGCCCCCTGTTGTCTGCATGCCTTCTCTCTCCATCCTCAGTCCATCATTTCAGCCTCTCTTGGGCAGCACTGTCCCTTCCCACATCCTATGGTTCTTCAGCCTCGGGTCGGGACCTAAGACCTGCGCCCCCTGCACTGCTCCGCATGGGGTTCTTCCAGTCCGGGGTCTCCACCCTTAAGAAGCCCGACTGGGGTCTGCACTCTGTGATTCACCAGGCAGGGCTCTTTCCCATCACCTGCAGATCCCATTTCAGGCATCCTTCACACACCTCCACTTCGTTCCCTTCCCGCCTGCATCCCCTGACCGCAGCTTCTGCTGGGGCCACTTGCTTAGTGGTTCATAGTAAGGGCTCTGGAGCCAGACCATGTAAATTCACTTGCCAGCTCCACAACATGCCAGCATGGAGATCTTAGGAGTACTGCTTGGCCACCTGGTGCCTCAGTTTCCCCATCTGTAAAAGGAGGCCGCATGGGTTAATATGTGTAAGACACATAGCACAATGGCTGGTACAAGTAAGTGTCCTAGACTTTGTTGTTGTTATTATTTCCGTTCCTTGGCATCATCATTGCCACGTCTTCATGTCTCTCTCATCTTACAAACAAAGCAAATCTCCGTTAACGTCACAGGCCTCCACTCCAACTGTCATACTCTCCCCTCGGCACAGCCGGAGTTTCTGACAGAGTTGGCTGTGCTCACTAGCATCGTTCTTCACCTTCCTCATCCCACTTCAGCCTCTGTCCTCACTGTCACGGTGATGCTGCGCTCTCCACGAGGCCACAGCCAGCAGGCAGTCCTCAGACTGATCTTTCCTGGCCGCACACAGCCCCATGTGGAACGGCACGCAGCTGCCATGACCCTGCCCCAGGCTCTCGGGGTCCCGCTCCCTCTGCTCACCTGGCTGATGCTCCTCGGCCTGCACCGTGGAGTCTTGCCCTAGGCTGCCTGCTCTTCTCGCTGATCCCCTCTCCCTGCTGCTCTGCCACCCCCAGCTGCCCTCTCCACCCTGAAAGTTACGACTGGCTTTGTTGTTCATGGTGTGTCCTCTGTCCCCAGCGCAGTGCCCGGAACATTGTTGAAACCTCAACATATTTATGAGCAAAGAGTGAACCTGCAGACAAAGGAATGCATGCGGCTTTGGGAGGAAGAGAAAGAAAGAGAGAGAGAGAGAGAGAGAGAGAGAAGCCTGATGCCATAAACCCTGGGGAAGAACCGAGAGAGCAGAGGCAGCAGGGAGTTGGGCAGGAGACGGGACAAGAAGACGCCCACTTTGCTCTGGGCCTGTGGAGAGTGAGGGCGTTGGAGACTCGCAATGGGAGCAGGAGACCCGGGTCTGGAGCCAGTGAGAGGGGACAGTGTGTGAAGCTGAGAGCTGCTGGCTTCCGTTCCCAGCTGAGAGGGGCCATGTGGGGGAGCACGGTGCTCTGCTGTATTAGTCAGTTCTTACAAATTCCTTCAACAGCTATCATTCCTTGAAGCACTGAATAATCAGCATTTTCCTATGCTCCATGTACATCTCATGAATGAAAATATATTTCTCTAAATTTGAAATTTTGAATGTAAATTTAATCAAAGTCTTTTAAGCTTTTAGTTTCCCTTAAATGCTTTAAACACCCTAAAGGACGCAGAACTCAAACTCTCACAATGGTTGCTGTTGGTTTTGGCCACAATGGGACATTCTGGAGCTGTCTTGACTTTTCCTCCCCCAGGGCTCAGCTGCCCTGCCTGGGGTCCTGGTTCATTTTGGTGGAGAATAGTGTTGAAGATCAACGTCTTTGTGACAGGGGCATGGGACACAGGAGAGCTGGTGGTGGGCAGATGTGCTCCTGGGCCCCTTTCGGTCGTGACCAGCACTTTGTAGCTAGGGCGCTTGAAGTCGGGGTGAGAGTCGGCCTGCGCTGGGGAGGAGGAGGGGATGAGGCTGGTGGGTGGAGGGCGGGGAGGACGAGAGCTGGGTCAAGTGTGTCCAGGAGAGGACTTGAACTTTCGTCTTGACCTTTACTGCACTAGGCGCTCAGGACTTTGAACCCCGATTTCCGGGGCCATGTGAGTTTGGGTAGGAAATATGATTGGGCCCGAAAGCACTGCCCTTCCAGATAGTGAAATTCAGTGAAGGCACAAGTTTGGAAGTAATGAGTGGTGGGAAAGCAGAGAAGTAGGGGGAGCGGGGTGTGGAGCCGTCTTTGGAGCAGCTTAATAGAACAAGGCAGATCTGAAAGCATATTTGGAAGGAGGCAGCAGGAGGATGTGTGTGGCCAAAGGAGACAGAGAGGGGGAGGATGCTGCCAAAGGGGGTACCAGGTGCTGCGGGATCCCTGAGGCGGCAGGAGTTGGGGGTGCGGGGCCAGGGGTCGCGTGGAGAGAGCTCCTCGGAAGTGGGTTGGGGGAGGCCTTGGCTGACCCTTGCGGCTTCCCCGCCCTTGGAGTCTTGCTGCAGCCCTGGGCTGAGCTGACCGGCTCAGGGAGGGCAGTGGGGGCGGCCTGCCCAGTCCTGCTGGATCTGAGCTCCTCTTCCCACCCTCGCCCCCTCCAGTACCAATACCTACATGGACACAACCCTTTCGACCTTGGCTGTGGCAAAAACTGGTATTGGACACTTTGTGCAGCGCTGGGACCCAAGTGAGTTGGCAAACCAGAGGCCTGAGTGGTGGCCCTGGGGCTGGTGGGGTGGGGTGAAGCTGGGTCATCTCGCCTGGCCCCTTAGCAGAGCTCCCAGGTCCTTCCGCTCATTCTTCCTATTGTTTTGGGATTTTCCCCAGGGCCTTGTGGGAGCATTTGGAGTCCCCACTTCCTTGCCTCTGTGGGTTCTTGCCCCAAGAAATGGTGTAGAGGGCATTGCAGCCTGGATGAGACAGGCCCCAGCTCCCCGTGGTGCCGAGCACTGGGCCTTGTCCTGCCTAAGATGAGGGGCACCAGGCAAGGAGGGTCACGACCACCTCCATCTGGCTTGTTGCTCCCCAGGTACATGGCCGAAGCTGTCGGGCTGCAGAGAGTGGTGGGGCCTGACTGGGTGCCCACGCGGAACCTGCACTTCCCGACGTGCCCCTCCATGCCCATTCCCGAAGCCCTCCCTGGGCTGGGGTCTGGCCGCCAGGTCCAACCTCTGGATCTGTACCAAGCAGGGCAGGATCCCCCAGGGAGTGGTGAGGCTGCAGCCCTCCAGGAGGTAAGGGGTGTGTGTGTGTTTGTGCCCACACATGCGCACGCGCCCGTCGTGTTGGGAAAGGGCATCTGAAGATTGTACAGGTTTAGGGAAAGCCCCCCTCCATGTTTCACTGGTGCTGAAGCTGGAACACTCCGAACTCGAGGGCGGCGGATCATAGGCCAGCGGAGCGTTGAAAGTAGAGTCACAGGCCTGCAGACTACATCAGGGGTCCCTGCAGAAACAAGGGGAAGAGACCACACCACTCACTTGCTCGTTGCCCTTGGGCCAGTCCTTTACCCTTTCTGGGCCTCAGTTTCCTTAGCCATGAATGAGGACTGAGACTAGGCCAGTGAGCAATAATTTGGGGAGGCGGATTCATTTATTTACGGGCAACTTTTAACCTGAAGCTCAATGTTTGAAACAGGTGGCAGTGGAGCTTTAGGACTGCTGCGGGGAAGGTAATTCACAAGCCCCGCCCACAGGGCCCCTGCAGTGATGTTCTGTGGGTCCTGCCCACTCCCTTGGCTCTGCCTAGGGGGGTGGCACCTTGGACAGTTTCTTGCTCCCGAGCTGGTGGGTCATGCGGTGTGAGGCCGGCACCTTTGGAGAGCTGACCTCCTCCACTCTGTGTTTAGATGCACGCCGGCCGGCCCAGTGTGGCCCCTGCTGCTCAGGCCCGAGAGGCGGCTCGATCTGCCTCTCACCCATTTGCACCCGGAGATGCCAGGAGACCCGGCACCTGAGCCTCACCTCCTGAGCCCCGCGTGGAGACTCTCTGAGCCCTATCCTTGCCCAGTCCCCTGGCGAGAGTGCCGAGACCCCTGAAAGCCCATTAAACACCCTTTGCCTGCCTCCTACAGCTGCCCTGCTGCACTGTGTGTTGGGATCAAGGGAGTGGGGCGGTGAGGGGGCCTCTGGGGGCTGAGACAAAGACCCGGGGTGGGGGCAGCCAGGGTTCAATACTGGCTGGCTCTGCGATCTAGTGCAAGACACTGAACATTTCTCTCACCCTTCAAACGGGGAAACCATAACAACCAAAGCGAGGACTGGAGATGATGGAAGAGAAAACCCAGCAGTGCCTGGATGTCGGCCTAGCCAAGTCCTGGCCTCTGCCCTGCGGCCACCCTGTCTGACTGCAGGGGGCGCGCGCTGCTTGGGAATTCGCCCAGCCTGGCCAGCTCCAGCCTGGCAGCACAGGAGGCTCCTGTGTGGGTTGTGGCTGGCCCTCAGGCTAGGAGTGTGCCCTCCTGCGGCCTCAAGACAGGGAAGTGGAGGAGTGGGGTGTGCCCCCTCACAGTCCACCCTGCATCATTCCTCCAAGTGGGTCTCACCTTGGTCACTCCCTCCTGTTGGGGAGTCAGATGCCGGTTCTAGTCCTGTGTCTGGCGGTGGGGGGGGGCGTGTCCTAGACTCTGGGAGCCAGCAGACCTCTGGGTAGGGGCAGAGAGGAGGAGGGAACCATGTCAAACGGTGAATCCTCCAGTGGGCAGTGAGTGAGGCTGAGAGTGGGAAATAATGGTCCATTCCTGGCAGGTCCTATGAGGATGAAATCAGGTGGTTCATGCAAACACCAGGTACACAGTAGGCACACAGTGTCTGCAGCCGGTATGATTCTGGTTATTTTCTCCTTCACACTGCTAACAGACCACCCTGTGTTCCTCCAAGGACCACCTTCTCATATTCCTGGGCCCCAGGCTCCGACTCCAAAACTCGGGGTTGGGGTGGGCTGCAATCTGAATCTGAATATTTGTAAAGTGCCCGGTGTGATGCTGCCACCCTGAAGTTTCCGAACTGCTGCTTTAGGAGGTGAGGATGGGCACCACCACACTGATTCCTGTCCCCCTGGTGTCCAGGGGAAACCAAGATATGGTGAGAGCGAGAGGGCAGGATGTGGCTGAAGGGCCAGATGAACAGCCCCGGGCCCGTGGACATTGTGTGCCTGTGTGTGCACGCCCGAGCTTGTGTGTTGGGGCAGGAGCTCATCGTTGGGGAGTGTCAGCCCAGACTGGGGAGGTAGGTGACCTCCGATGCAGGCCATGGCTCCGGTTCTCTAAACGAAGAGTCCCAGTGGAGGCTGCCCTTCCCTCTTCCTCCCACCCTGACTGTGGTGGTCTCAGGCCCCGCTGTGTCCAGGCCCAGCCTCACCCAGGGCTTGGCTCTGGCTCCCTGGGCTCCTGGCCAGCCTCGCTCAACCCTAGGAACTGCAGCTCTTTTGTGTTCCCTCTTCCGTGGTGCCAGGTCTCCCCAGTCCCAAGCTCCATTGGGGTGCAAGCTTGTTCTCAGCTCTCATCCTGCTCAACTCAGGGGTAACCGTGGGTCCTGGGGAGGGCTGCAGGATATTCGCTGACAGGCAGAAAGGCAGCCCAGTTTGGGCCTTGCTTTCACTGGCTCCAGTGGCCACCCTTACAATTCGTGGGGCCTGCATTTATGAGTCAAGCTGAAGAAACCTCATCTGTCTGCGAAGCCGGTAGTCCATGGTCGCATGGTCAGGGCAGGGGGGCATGAGGCCTTTTGAGCCCCGGAGCCCAGGTGTGCATCTGGCTCACAAATCTGTGTGGGTCTCCCGTCTGTGTGTGTTCAGAGGGCACAGCTCAGCCCAGGCTGCCCAACACTGAGGAGAGGCTCTCAGGCCCACTCCTAAATGGGAGTGCTAGGGGTGGTGTGGGCCTGGGCCTCATCGGAGGAGCATCCAGGAACGTGGGCCAAGGCCTGGAGGGGCATATGCCTGGAATGGGGTGAGTGTAGGAGTGGCGCCTGCTGGAGCCCCAGCTCTGCAGGAGGCTGGGAAGGCCAGGCCCCAGAGTCTGGGGAGGCCTAGTCCCACCCTGCCCTGCTGCCCGTCCCTCTGCCTCCCTGCCAGGATAAGAGCTGGGCGGCTGGTCATCAGGGTGGCACCTCTTGGGTCCCTGCCTCCGGCTATACTGGCCACTCACCCAGTCCCAGGCTGAGCCTGGTCATTGCTAATTAAATGAAAATTCATTTTTAAAGTAATGTTAAGTCATGGTCATTTTTGTCTGCCATTTATCTCCTCGCTCACAGCTTTCTAAACCCTTTCTTTTTTTATTATTCAGGTATGAGGGTCTTCTTGAGCATTTCTTTTAGGAGTGGGCGTCTTGTGGCGAGGAACTCCCTCAGCTTTTGTTTATCTGGGAAAGATTTTATTTCTCCATCATATCTGAGGGATATTTTCGCTCGGTAGATTATTGTTGGCTGAAAGTTTTTGCCTTTCAGATTTCTGAATGTATCGTTCTGCTCTTTCCTAGCCTGTAAGCCTTCTCCTGAGAAATCTGCTCAAAGCCTGCTAAGGGTTCCTTTGCAGATTCTTTTCTTCTGCCTTCCTGCCCTTCACATTATTTCTTTGTCATTGACTTTTGCCAATTTGCCTAATATATGCCTTGGAGAAGGTCTTTTTAGACTGGTGTCATTAGAAATTTTATTAGTTTCTTTTACTTGTAATTCCAGTTCCTTCCCCAGGTTTGGGAAATTCTCAGCTATTATTTCTTTGAACAAGCTCTGTGTTCCTTTCTCCCTCTCTTCTCCCTCTGGAATATCTATAATCCTTAGGTTGCAGTTCCTAATTGAGTCGGATATTTCTCAGAGAATGTCTTCATTTCTTTTTACTCTTAGTTCTCTCTCCTCCCACATCTGAAGCATTTCTATATTTCTGTCCTCTGAATTGCTTATTCTGTCCTCCATTATTTCAGCTCTGTTATTTAAGGACTCCAGACTTTTCTCTATCTCAGTCATTGTGTTTTTCCTCTCTGACATTTCTCATTGATGTTTCTTGATAGTTTCGATCTCTTCTGTCAAGAATTCCCTTTGGTCGTTAATTTTATTCGTGATTTCCTTGAACAATTTTTCTGAGTTTTCTTGTAACTTCTTTAGTTTTCTCATAATAACTATTGAGAATTCTCTGTCATTTAGATTGTAAATAGCGGTGCCCTCAGGATTGATTTCTGGGTGTTTGTCATTTTACTTCTGGTCTCGTGTCTTAGTATACACTTCCATACTATTTGTTGTTGTGGATTTGATCCATCCCAGAGTGGTAGTATCAGGTTACAAATTCCACCTTCAGCCTCTGGGTGGTGGCAGGACCTGTGTATTCCAAGCCTGCCCATTCCCTGGCGGCTGTGTCTGTCCTTTGGAAGTTATGCTGACGGAGCCTATCTGCATTTGACTGCTGGACGCCGCTGATTTACACATATGTGTGCCGGCACCTTGGCGGGGGTCTCTTGCTCTGGCTGACCAACAGTACTTGCGTGCCAGGTGGGGGAGGGGCGCTTTCATTCCTGTGCACGTGCCCGCAGGTGCTCCTGCTCTGTCCTCGCTCTCTGCCCTCCTGGGATGTTCGGCTTGGTGAATACGGCCCAGTGATTGCCTAGCCTCCTCAGATGGAGCTGTCCCACAGGCTGGGAGGCAACTCAGAGAGCGAAGGCATTCCCGCGAATGACTGCCCCCTCCCCCTTCTCCTCTCAGAGCTGCAAGCGGTCCTGCGCCCTAAGTGTCTGCCAGTGGGGGAGGTAGAGGAGATTCCCCTTACCTCTTTCCACTGCCTCCCGGGCAGTTCTGCACCTCCACGTTCAGAGATATGGCTGCATGGGTCTCTCAGACATCTATTGTGTTGTTTGAATGTCTCTGTTGATTTATGAGTGTCCTTTCCATTGTATCTCAGCAGGGAGAGTCTAAGGGAAGAGCTCACTCCGCCAGGATGCTGACGTCACTCTCTTTGTCATCGACTTTTGCCAGTTTTACTGTTATGTGCCTCGAAGAAGCTCATTTATCGTTGATGTAATTAGGAGTTCCATTGGCTTCATGTATTTGTCAGTCCAGTTCCTTCCCGCGTCCTGGGAAATTCTCAGCTATTATTACTTTGAAGAAACGCTCGGCTCCTTTCTCCCTCTCTTCTCCCTGTGAAATACCTATGGTCCTTAGGATGCTTTTTCTAGTTGAGTCGGATTTTTCTTGAACAATTCCTTCATTTTTTTTTTAAATCTTAGTTCTCTCTCCTCCTCCACCTGAAGGATTTCTATTTGTCTATCCTCTAAATCACTAGTTCTTTCCTGCAAACATCAGCTCTTTTTTTTTTCATGAGGAAGATGGGCCCTGATCTAACATCCATTGCCAATCTTCATTTTTCACTGAGGAAGATTAGCCCTGAGCTATCAACTGTGCCCATCTCCCTCTATTTTGTTTGTGGGATGCTGCCACAGCATGGCTGGATGAGCAGTGCATAGGTCCACGCCCAGGATCCGAACCTGCGAACCCCAGGCCGCCGAAGTGGAGTGCACCAACTTTACCACTACGCCTTTGGGCCGGCCCCCGTCAGCTCTATTTTTTAAGAATTCTAGATTATTTCTTATTTGACTTATTGTGTTCTTCATATCCAGAATTTCTGCTTGGATTTTTGTTTATAGTTTCCATCTCTCAGGTGAAGTATTAACTCTTCTCATTAATTTTATTCCTGCTTTATTCCTGTGCTCATTGAACTTTCTGAGTCTTCTTGCAACTCATGGAGTTTCTTTATGACACCTGTGTTGAATCCTCTGCCATTGAGATTGTAAATTTCTGTGACTTCAGGGTCAGTTTCTGGAGAAGTGTCATGTTCCTTCTGCTCTGAATTGTTGCTCTAGTTTCTCGTGGTGTTTGATGAAGTAATGTTTTGCCAGCGCATTTGTGGTTGTATCCGTTGGCAGATTCCACCTGCTACCACTGGGGCTGAAGCAGGAACTGTGTTTCTGGTACTACCACATCAGCTGAAAGTTGTGGAAGTGCTATGGGCATTTATGCTGGCTGGGAAAGCATTGGGCCAGGTGCGTAGGTCTGCCAACCGCTCTTCTCATCTTCACTCCGGTTGCTGCTTCTTGGGCGGGGCTTCCAAGGGGGCTCTGAGCCTGGGCCACCCCTTGGGACTGAAGCGGCCTTGTGGGCTCTTCAGCCGGCCACGAAAGTGATCACACACGGGCTGAGTATCAATTTTTCAATATATGTCATCGTTCCTATCCAGTTATCATGGACACTACTACTAAGTGGAGCTATCTACAAATTATAGTTTAAATGTTTTGTGGAATGTTCATAGGGCCACTGGACTTTTCCCAAGCATAAATGTGTGACCCAGAACTCCTCTAAATTCCAGTTATTAGGGGATCATTTTACAGTTTTCCTGAGAATTAATTACCTTGTAAAATATACTCACAGTTTTCCATATTCAGACTCACAGTTACTGTATGTAGGACCTCGTATGTGTGCTCGGATCCTGATAGGCTGGGCCCAGGCGAAGAAATATTTTTTCTCTTTAAAACTGGATTGTTCTTTTCCTTTTCATGTATAGTGGATGACTATGTCAATCCAGCAAAGATTTAAATTCAAAACCAATAATCAATTAAGGTTGGCCGTTGTTATAGTCGTGGTCATAGCCTGCAAAAATGAGGGTTTGGAGATGGAACAGAAAGCATAAAAGGGGACCTTATTGTATGCCCATCAGAAAATAAAACAGTAAAACTGATCAACAGAATTCTGAGAGAAACAGCCACAAATTCTGCAACAAATAGCAAGCAGCAGATTTCTCTCATCAGTGTTACTCAGTCTCGTGTTGTGAATTCTGTCGGTATTGGCTCAAAAGTCTGTGTTCCTGAAGTCATCTGTTCCCAGACCCTGTAGTCCTAGAGTCCTGAGTGTCAGGTCCTCCCGGTATCTGCTATGGTGGGTGTGTCAGCTTCTTCTAGGAAGGCTGTAATCATGCATCTGTTCCCTATATCCCTTTCTCAGGCTGTCTTTTTTGGGTGCTTCTTCCAGAAGACCCAATCTCTGGTTGTAGCTTCTAGCAGGGACCTTCAGGCAAGAATGAAGGGAGCAGAGAAACCACGTGTTGATGACAAGGCAGGTTAACTTCTTCCAGTAACTAACAATATCAGAATGGGGAGAGTGGAATCTCTATGGGAGTGAGGTACATAGGCACGTGGGTCCCTGTAATTGTTCCATGAAGACTCAACTGATAATTAATCCAATGAGAAAATGGATTAATGGACAATGAAAACAGTGACGAATCTGTTATGTACAGTTTGTGCCACAATTGCTGCCAATTGACATAAGTGTTTTAAACCAAGGAATAAAGTATTCTTAGAAGCTAATTTGTTGACATTCTCTGTGTCGGGCGAGGCACTTGAATTCTAATGTGCTTTTCCCCACTCTGCAAGAGTATGTAAATTACTGAAAAACAATCATATTTGTTACCGATCCCAAACACAGGTTCATTTACCCAGCGCACAGGAGGGCCAAAAAAGTAAAGGAACTGAAACAGCAGGCTTGTGGCAAGGAAAGAGCCTTACTATCGAAGGGCAGCCAGATGAGTAGACGGGAGTTAGAACTCAGATCCACCTGGTCGAATGAAAAAAGGTTGAGGTTTGTATCTGAGGTTTTCGGTAGGGGAGGGAGAGCATGTGCCGTGGTTTTATGTAGGGGAACAAGAGCATGTTCCGGGTTTGAGGTAGGGCAGCAGGAGCATGTGGCTGTGCTGCTTGGCACCTTCCAGCAGCCTGTGTTTGGCCTTGAAGACTGAATTTCCTTTCTCTTGACTTTCTGGACTTTTCTGGTTAGTTTTCGGCATCAGCCTGCATTTGGCCTTGTGAGGCTGAATCCTGATGTCTGGGCCTTGACTTTCTGGGAAAGACAGCTCACTCATATAGTGAGGAGAGATAGGAAGACCTGGTTAGTTTTAGACAACAGCTGATTATGCTGAATATGCACAGGTGCAGTTAGCAAAGCTTATGTCAAAACTTTTGGCTCTAGGGCAGATTTTTGAACTTTTTCATGCTCGGTTTCAGTTCCCACCTCTTATGATCAGGCTTCAGTCTTCGGGAACGGCGGTGAAGGCCTCTCTAGCTACCTTCTGCTGTGAAAGGGCAAAGATCAGGATGGGAGGAATGAAACTGTTTTACCGTCACTTTAAAATAGTTTTGAGTACCGGGTGGGGAGAGAGAGCTACGCTTTGCATCACTAATATTTTAGTACTCTAATCAACGGCTTTGGAACAACACTTAAGTTCATCACTTATAATTACATGGATAACCACACAGATAGCAAAATAGACAGCCCAAATTTTAGTATCCCCTCCATAATGGACCTCAGTCCTTGAGGAATCCCGGAGAAGGTGACTGTAAACCAATCAAGGTTACTGCCTGGAAGCTCAGGTGAAATCTGATGTAGCCAAGTAGCGTGCTGTCTAATCGTCCAACAAGTAATGTAAGAACCTGGGAGTCATGTATTACTCATCTATAGGAGGCTGTCTTGTGCACAGCAACTTGCAGTCTGTCACGAGTCCATTTGAGCATTCGGAGAAGTCAGTGTCTAGAGGATGAAGCCAGCCAAAGTTTGGGAGATCCCAGTTGTGATGTACTTCTGTGGCATGATTCTTGTTCCCTGTGGCGTTTTCAGTATGGTCCCCTGCAATCCAAGAATTCAATAGGACCCAGTCTCCATGACAACGATGCTGCAGAGAAACCTCTGACGGTGTCTAGTTCCTTGGTTTGAGTTCCCTTCAGGGCTTTTGGATCATCTCTGGAACGTAGAAAGGGTCTCCCAAAGTTAGGCCTATGTTGTGTCAGCAAGTAACCAGGTATTTAATAGGAAGCATTTTTAGAAAAGAAAAGCAAAGTTAATGGGTTTGGAGCAAATGATAAACCAATTTCTGAGCCCAGGGTATGGTTATTCAAGAAGATCTCTGGATGTCAGCATTGAAGACTCCCCTGCAGTTTAAAATGTCTCCGATGATGTCATCAGGTGTTCAGGTAAACCTTTTGAGTGGCTTACACAGAAACAGGCGTGAAGATCGTCCCAACATGGGTTGTCGTGGTGCGCTCTCTTAGGTTTATATCAAGTTCTCCAGCTTCAGGTTCCCGGGCTTCAGGAAAAAACGTGATTTTAGTTCTCAATGATTGGAAATGAAAAGGAAAGAAAAAGTTGAAAACGTCAATTTGGAGATCTGTACCAGATATTTGAGCAAACTAGCAGAATTCAGGATCCAGTCCAATTTACAAATAAAAAACAAAAACCTTGAAGTTTTTAATGAACAGAACCAAAATCCAACATCCACAAATGTGTATTACAGTTTCTATTGAAACATAAGTTTGCTCGCTAAATTTACCTTCATTTGTACCAATGACAGTGAAATTAAGAGTCATTGGTTTGCAAACTAACTCTAGTTTTAATAAACTTTGCCCAATGATTTACATAAGTACAGCAAGAGTAGCAATTGATCATATAGGTTCTTTTAAATCTGCTTTGCTGGAACTTTTTATAAGGAATCTCAGCTTGAACTTGAAAGGCACCTCCACGCCAGGAAAAGTCAAGCCAAGGACTTGTCATCAGACTTGACCTGGGATACCTACAGATTTGTGTGAATTCCTCTTTTCTCTTGAGGGTCCCCCAAATATCCTAAAGTTCTTGCACCTGCCAGGGAAGTGCCCTGCTTTACTGGCCTGGTGAGGTTTCTGGGAACCTTGTAAGCAAGGTGCCAGGGCAATATTTTTAAGTGGCTTTATTCCGGAAAGTCCAGTGTTTGCTTCTCAAATTTGTACGGTCATATCCAAGTTTGTGTATGTTTCTGTCAAATATGACATTCCAGTCAAAGCCTTGGCAATATAACCCGTTTCTAATTCTGCCCTGCTATAAGGGAAACAGATTCTTATTGAACTTATACAAATAACTATATTGCCATGAAAATAAGAATACTTACTCTTGAAGAGTTTTTAAATGCTGGAGGCATAAGATAAGGGAGAAAAAGAGAAATGCTTCCCTTTTGCTTACAAATTGCTGTAAGTCATAGTTAGCTTAACGAGAAAAGAGAAAAAGGTTTACTAACTCTGGAAAAACAAAACGTTAAATATCAGCAATATTTCAAACAGGGAGTCATAAAAATTATAATCATCCTCATCAATTTATTCAGTCCTACGATGTCAACTTTTGATCTTCTGTTTGCAGTTTCATGAGGCCACTAATTTCTCAGTTACAGTTTTGTGATTTCCTACCCAGATCAGTTTTGTAATCTGAAAGTTTGTCAGAAACCTGTATTTTAGAGCAAGTGTCAGGGTCCTTTCCATGAATCTCTCTGAAGATGAAACATGAGAGTAAAACAAGTGCCTGCGTATGACCCAACATTCAAAAATGGCATATTGGCAAAGACACTCGGCTATTTCTGTAACATACAACACTTTGAGATAATGACTAGAATTATGACTGACAACCAGGACAGATCAGAATTTTTGGAATGTTAGATAATTTTTAGAAAAGAAATCCTACGTTAGTAACATTTACCCACACAATATTACCTCGGAAGGCTTGTTATGGTTTATTTGATAACGCTTCCCATGTAATTTAACGTACCAAATAAGTTTCGTGAGTTTACATCTTCCTCTTTGTAGAAAGAGAGAACAAATTCTTGGAAACATCTCAGAGCTGATTGGAAATTCTCAAAGCTTTCTTTTTAAGTCAAAAGAAAGACTTGAATTTGGGGGGAAGTTCATCAAAAATATCAAAAAGGTTTAAAACACTTGGTCATGTAGGAAACAATGCTTAGTTATTCATTTAATCAAGGAGACAACAGAATCAGCAAAGGCAACAGAGAGTTCAAGCAGTCAGCAAACCTTAATAGAGAGACCTCAGTTCCTTGAACATAGGAAATTATTTTCACAAAACATGGATTTTCTGTCTTTTAGGTAAACTTACTCAAAGGTAAAGAAAAACTTTTTATAACCTCTTTATCAAGAGCAGACCCAAAGTTCAAGAGAATTATCTTTGGAAGAAAGAAAGCCAAATTCTAATTCTGCACCAGCTTACTTTTCATATTGAAACGTATTGACTTAATTAAATTCATTTCAACCACAGCCAACTTGACCAAGAACACAGAACTCCTCAGGGTTTTCCTTTCGCAACCCTTCTGTCGCTTACTTTTTACATTCAGAATTTGTCCCATGCCTTCATTTTGTCTTTCCTTATGCTTTAGGACAGATATCTCTATGCATCATACCTTCTTTACTGCAAACATACATTTTATTTTCCTTGCAGACAGAGGTTCTAGAAATACGTGTTTTCAAAGGAAAATTTTTGAGCATGCATAAAACCCGTTTATTAATCAACTTAAGCATCTTTAAGGTTCCCTGTGAACAGAAACCAAAGGCGGACAAATCTATGCTTAGTAATCAATTTCTAATTTTTTTTAATGCAGAAATGACCTAGGTACTCAACAGATTTTATCGTTTAACTTAATGTAGCAAAACTCTTAAGTTTTAAGTTACCAAAAAAGATTTTCAAAGCAGTTTTTCAAGCATATAGGCCATAAAACATAATTATTGCACCCCAAACCTCTTACCCATTTGTATCTATCTAAATTATTTGTTCCCAATAATTATGTTTAGGTTACTCACAAAAATTTCATGTGACATTAAGCCGTTAGCCATCATCATACTGTTTGAAGTATATACACCATAATGTGATCATTGTTAAAAGTTCCCCAAAACACCTTTATCCTTTTCACATCTATTTCGTTTACTTGTTCCCAATAATTATGTTTAGATTGCCTACAAAGCCCTCCTGAGACATCAGACAAAATCAGCCATTATTGAAAGTTATTATTGTTGGCCGACAAATTTTGTCACAAGCATAACATGTCTACACCATATCTGATGTTGATAACTCTGAAAACGTATTTATTTTAATCAAACCAACAAACTTCCATAAGCTTTTATTTACCAAAGATCATTTTATATCGTGCTAACTTGAAAGACATTTGGGTTAGTTTCCATTACATTTAGAAAGAATTTATATAAGCACTTACGTTAAGCCAATTAAATGGAGATGCTTTAGAAATTATATCATCTGTAGGCAGACAAATAGAGAGAGAGAGACTTACATCCAGATAGATGCCAACAGAGATCTTTAAAACTTTAGCCTGGTCGCAGGGACGAAACTCAGAAGAACAGTTGGATCCAAATTACTCCCTAGCAAATGGACCTGCTCAGATGGCCAAAGATTTTTCCTCAAGATTCTTTTTTGTTGTAAGGATCCTTTTCATAGCTGTGTTTGACATCATTTTGTCTTTGAGAAGCCTCTGCATATTACTCAAAGACTGCATTCCATTATGAGAGCTTTTGAATCCTCACTTTTAAGGGCGACTCTTAAGGTGGTCTTGAAACAGAAGTTCCCCAGCCTGGCCGTTACAATTCCAAATGATCTCAAAAGTTTACCTACTTGCACTTGCTTAACTTGAGTTCAGGAATTTCGGGGGAGTTGAAGTGGGGAAGCTCAGCAAGAGAGGAGATTTGGTTTCTTTCGCTAGCAGGGCCGCTGGCATCCCCCAATCTGGCGTGTTTAATTACTTAATTATTTTCTTTGAAAGAGGCAGGAAGTTAGTCCTGATTTCGTTTAGAAGCCTCAAAAGATTAAAATAGGCTTCCCATTGGTTGTTTAACTTTGTGGCTGGCTTTTTCCAATTGCATATGTAAATACACCAGTTTGGGTAAACTGAAGTTGCCCCCTTTTGGCCATTTTAAAGTAAGGTCTCCTTTAGCATGTTTAAGTAACATTGGCTGAAGGGTGGATTTATATGGCCTTACAATATCAGGCAGGGGAAACGTTCCCCAGCGAGACACAATATTTTATCCCCGTAACATACTGTAATAGCATCAGGCCAAAGAGATGTAATCATTTTACATAAAGCCCATTTAACTGTACTAATTTTTCAACGACATTTAATTTCAATTTTATCAATTTTTATACCTCTCATCATAGCTTTCGTTAGGATTCCATCAATAAGTCTCTGTCTTATAATATTGTGTAGGGAAAGCATTCCCAGCCAGACATAACATCCGTTTCCGAAAAAACATCCAGGCGAAGTGGACATGACCTCTTCCTCTAATATTAGCTCAAACATTATAATCTTTATGATCTTATCAAGATTAGCATTCTAACTGTTGCCCCCAACAATTGTTGGTCAGATTTCTCATTGTGATTTCCTGCTTTCTGGCTTAAAATTATTTTTTTTTCCCCAAACTGGGGTGACTAGAACAGGCCTGTCTGAGGTCTTTTAATCTTGCGGGGCCAGTAGGGGGTCCTTTCAGCCCACCTAACTTTAGGCGGTGTTTTATGAAAACCTTTATGTTAACCTCATCCATGTCTGTTTTATTTATCCCATTTTTCTGTTTAATAACTAGCAAAGATTTCCATCCTGCTGAGATGAGTCCTGTGACTCTTTCCTTTTCTGATTCCTCTTTGTTTTTCCCCCTTTTAATATTTGTCTTATTTACCCCACTGTCTTACTTACCTTAGTTTCCCTTAGAATACAAAAAATACCTTAAAAAATTTCCAACTTGCTGGGAAGAGTCCCTTTTTTTTTCTCTCAGCTTGCTTTTATTCTTCTGTTAACTTGTTTTTGTTGGGGGAAGAGGGAGAATCTCCCTCTGCCCTTTTCCTTAAGGTTCTTCTGGCTGGCCAAATAATCAACAAGACAGGTTAGCAGGAGAAAATAATACCAAGTTTAATAACATGTATACATGGGAGAAACTCAGAAATGAGCAACTCGTCCCTCTGTCTAAGCTGCTTCCTTAAGTATTGCAGCTAAAGGCGAGGAGGGTGTTGGGGGTGGGGAGTGGCCTGGGACTTCAGAGGGCAGGAGGACAATTCTTTTCGGGGTCATCTATAGATAGTGTGGTCAGGGAGAGACAGAGTTTTTGATAAAAGGGGCTTGGTGCCCCTCCCATTGTAACATCTATTTTACATTATCTTTATAGCCATCATGATAGAAGATCTGTTCCAGGAAGGAGCCACCATGTCAAATTCTTTAGGCAGTTAGTGGGGGAGGTCAAATGTCCTTCAGAGAAAACAATCAAGGTAAAGAGATACATTTCAGGGTGGCCAAATTTTGATCTCCCACAATTTCATTAGCCTCTGTAAGACCACGAGAGGAAGCTGAGTCCCCAAATTTGGTTAAGTTTCATCTTTATTTTTCATAGGTTTATAACTGGAAACATCCCAGTTTTGCAATACATGACCCAGAGGGCTGCCACTGGGAGTCAAATCCCAGTTTCCCATTATGGCACCACTCACACACACACATTACCTGCATTCACACATGTCCACACAAGTGTCAGAAAAGATGGTGCCAAGAGTTAGTCCTTTCTACAAATTGGGGCTCCCTCCGGACAGACTCCCATAACCTAGAACAAAACCCCTGAAACAGGCAAACAAACTTCACATTCACATACACATGCACACACACAAGTGTCACAAGAGACGGAGAGCAGAGTTAGTCCTCTCTGCGTGAGAGCTCTAGTCCTTTCAACATGGTCAGAGCCCCCTGACCACACCTTTTACCCACGCAAAACCAATTTTCCCTCTTCTTTTGTATTTATCAGTTTACCCCACTAGGTGGTCCCAATCAATAGGGAAGCTCTTGCAAAATCGAGCACATGAAGGAGATATGAAGCATGTCAATTCCATCTCTATGTCTTTCACATCATTTGATGCCTGAGAGAGCCATATTATGGGTTCCTGGGTTCGGGGTGGGTAGCGAGCCTCTGGTGTTACCTAGCAGCCAACAAGACACAAGGTCAATTTTATTCTTCTGAATTTGGGGCACAGTATCAGAAAATAGCAACCTCAAAGAGTCATTGCCCTGTGTGAGTAGAGGTGTCTGAGGACAAGAAATGGTCACTGTGTTGGCTGTGTCATTAATCAGACTAACAATCCTGTAGATGGCACAGCAGAAGGTAAAATAACAAGCACTCAGCCTTTTCAGTTTTTTTTAGAAGTGAGGAATCTCCTATCATTCTCTTAATTCTCTTTTATCATTCTATTAATTTGCTTATAATGAAGATTACTCATTGAGGTTAAGTGAGATAATAAGTCTCTACCATGACCAGAAAAGGCAGAAACTAAATAACAAGTTTTTAGTGGCTCGGGATGAAAAGAGACTGTTCTACAAAGATCATTTCTCTTCCAAGCTACCAGGTCTTCCTGTCTATTATAACTACACCATTAAAAAAGTAATTTTAGTATATTTCAATATGTAGGTAGTTTAAATGTGCATACATATATACAGTTGTATGATAACAAATGAAAATATCTAAAGGTTTCAACTTTAGTGTTTAAAATATATTCTCACCAGGTAGAAGACAGTATTCTTACTGCATGGATTTTGTGTGTGTGTGTATGTGAGGAAGATGAGCCCCGAGGTAACATCCATGCCAATCCTCCTCCTTTTGCTGAGGAGGACTGGGGCTGGGCTAACATTTGTGCCCATCCACCTCAATTGGATTTGGGAAGCCGCCACATATGGCCTGACAAGCAGTGCGTCGGTGCCCGCCCCGGATCCGAACCCGGGCCGCCAGCACCAGAGGGCGCGCACTTAAGCACTGCACCACGGGACCGGCCTTGAATTTTGACCTCTTAATTTGAATGTCATGAAGAAAAAATATGTTTCTGTAGACGAGAAAATAAGAGTAACAATAATTATGTGTCCATGAGGGACTTTTGCTCTCTGTTTTTAATCCAAGTAATTTCCTCAGAATGTTCCAATTAAATTACTCCCATTCAATATCAGCCTTTTTCCAAGCAAAGTAGGAACCTTGGAATTACATATTTTATCCAGGTTCAGGAAAAATACAATCGCTGTTGAAATTAAGGTGACTTTCAAAATGGACACTACACCTCAACACGCGGGAGCTCTGAAAATGTGTGCATTGGCGCCTGTCGGCCAAGACTCCCCGTCGGTTGGTGGGAGCAGCTCTGAGGCTGACTAGTGGCACCTGACTCCCAGTTGGGGGAATCTTCCAAACACAGAGGGGTTCAGACGCTCAGTGGCTAAAACGAATGACAACTATCAGCTGCAGGTAAGAGAGAGGCCAGTTATTTTCTCATATAATAAGCAGCTCAGAGGGAGGGAGTCAAGGCTGGGGCAGTGACTCAACAAGGTCCTCACTGTTGTCTGTGTAGCTTGTGGAGGTGTTGGCTAACGGGTCAAAGGGGGCACCCCCGGCCAGCACATCTAGGTTCAAGACAGGAAGAAGGAACAGAGCTCTGCCAACTGTGTCCTTTCCCCCTTTTATCAGGAAGGCAAAAGCTTTTCTAGAAACCCTGAACAGACATCCACTCATATCTCATTGAGCAGAATTGTGTCATGAAACGCCTGGAAATGAGGAAGCCTGCAAAATTATTTTGCTGCCCCCTCCCCCAAAGTATAATTTCAGAATAGTACAAAAGAAGACCTGGAGACAGATGAGCAATGAGCACTGTTTGCTTCGATTAGCGCTTTGCCTGAAACGGAGATTGAAATCAACTTCTTCTCCCCAGGAGTTTCTCTAATCTCCTGTAGTGTGGAGGCCATCCTCAGAGGGCAGGACCTCTCCTTCCCTGGCACAGTTGAGGGTTGGGGGTGGCTGTTGGAAGTGGCAGTCACAGGCTACAGAGCCCCTAGCCCAGACCTCTTCATCGTCTGTGATGCCACGCTGGGGCTTCTTGCCTTCCACCCTGGGCTGTGGCTTCTGAGTTCACTATGGCTTCAGCGGTCACTGGTGACATAGGGCTCTCGGAGGCAGTATCGGGTGGGGTCCTGTGGGCACCGGAGGTCCGGCCGCGCGGCTCTGGCAGGATGGCATGCCCCTCATGAAGGAGTCCCATTCCCCGCCTCAGGTCCCGCTTCCCTGGCTCGACCCGAGCCTGCTGGCTTCCTTCACTGGAGTCCTGCTGGTCTGTGTCAACGGACTCTTCTTCGGTTTCCCGTGAGTCTCCCACACAATCTGGCAGTTTTCTTACAGAGAGTCAGAAAGGAAAACAGATCATGAGAGTCCGGACAGGTGAAGTGCAGAAGAGGCATCAGGGAAGGGAGGATATTCTAGACAGAGGGAACCCAATATGCAAAGGCACAGAGGCGTAGAGTGCTTGGTGCCTTTGGGAGCTATTGGTGGCTGGTAATAGTGGGTGACATTTGGTGGAGCCGCTCTGGATCTGTGACTACTCTGGCTATGTAGAGCAGGCTTTGACGTCGGTGAGTCCTGACCAGGTGGACTGAGTCCCCCGAGAAGCTTGGGCCCCCCGGGATCAGGACTGAGTCCTACTCTGGTCTCAGTTGCAGATGGCTGGCCCAGAGTGGAGAGTGGTTCTTTCCCATTGTCACAGGCCTCCCATTGTTCGTCCTCACCTTCAGCAGTCTGGTTTTCCTGAACTTCTCAGACTCTGACATCTTGCATCAAGGTGTGCTCTCGGGCCCTAGGTTAAGGAGGTAGCACCCTAAAGGCTCCTGCATGCAGGGATGATTCCTAAAGTGCTCCTCCCCTCTCACCTCCGTGGGTCTCAAGACCCCATCAACCCCTATCCCCTTTGCTTGGGCCCTGCTTCTGGTGCTTCATTTCCCAAGCCACCAAGACGTGAAAAAATGCAGTCTGGAGGCTTTCCAATTGCTCTGGAGGGGACGGCAGGGCAGGCCAGGGAGAGAAGCCAGCTCTTGGCAACCACTCAGTTCTGTCTTCTTCCTTCCCACTGCACACACTGCTTACAGCATCAATCACAGTTCCAAAGGCCTGAGTCATCACAGACTCCTCTGGCTGGAAGTCTACCTTCCCTTGGATTGCCAGCCTCTCCGAGTTTGGTCAGCTTTCTCAGTGGGGACTAGGATTCCCCTGCCCCCCTCCTCCCCACCCTTCGTGGAGCCCAGTGATGCTGCAGGGCTGTCCCCCACTCCCGGCAGCAGCAGACTGATGAAGGGCTCCTGCTGCTGCACAATCCTCTTCCCATGCCAGGCTCCAACGAACAGGGCCCCAGGACGGTGCATGTGGAATGGGTGAACCACACAGCCTTCTGCCTGCAGTGGTGCCCACAGTGCTGCTTCCACCGCCCGCCGCGGACCTACCCGTGCCCCTGGTGCAACATTTGTGTGCAGATGAACGCCCCTCTCATTTGCCCCCTTCCGGCCCCCACCCCACCTGCCCAGTACCGGGCCGGTTCAGGAGGCCCACTTGCACAGGGGACCAGCAGCAGGCCTCAAACCACTTCCAGGACTGCCAAGGCCAAGGGTGGCAGTAACTCCCAGCCAGTCTTCGTCACTCATGCAGCTCACTGCCTCCCTGCCTGCACCTGTCCTGGGAGGCTGGCCCCTGCCGACCCAGGTGCTCACATGCCCAGGAGCATCCACATCTACGCTAAGCCTGGTCAGGCCAGGGGGAGAAAAGGCACCCCTGTCCTACCCCAGGGCTCGCTGACACTGGATGCCCAGGAGCCCCACGGCTGGCTGTAGGCCTGGCCCGGGGAGCTTTACCTGTCCTCTTCTGGTGTCCAGAACGCTGCCCCCTTCCCTCTGCCTAGGACTTAGAACACCACTGCAAGTGTGTCAACAACAGCATCGGTCAGTGCAACTTTGGCTTCTTCATGCTGCCCATCCTGTCCCTATGCCTCTCCTCGGGCACCTTGCTGGTCACCTCCGTGGTCTTTCTGGTGCGCGCGACTCACCTGCCTTTCTGCATGGACAGCGTCATCCCATCACCGCCAGTCTGCTGGGCCCACTGGGGGAGCAGTGGGGAGGGCGGGGACAGCCGAGTGGCGGGGTGCCAGGGGCGGAGCGATTGGTGGGCGAGGTTAGAGAGAGAGAAGGGTGAGGAGGACCAGTCTGGACCAGGTGAGGATGGTAGGGTCGGGGAGATGGGTGGGGCTAGGAGGCACTGCTGTGAGTGGGCAATCTAGCCGGGTCTTGGATGGAGGACGCTGAGGGTGGCACGGAGACCAAGGTCGGCAGGGTGGGGTGAGGTCTACCAGGAGTTGGAGGGTGGGGAGAGGATGGACTGGCTGGTCCTGGGCGGGTCCGTTAGGGCCGGAGTCCGGGTGAGGGGCGGGGCCGAGGAGGACCGTTGGGGGCGCAGCTCCTTAGCTCGAGGGCAGCATCATGGTGGCGGTACCCGCCACTGGCTCCCTGTGCCTCTCTTGGTGCTTCTGCTGATGAAGGCCAGGTCGGTGAGCGCCGCCCAGCGCTCCTACGAGGACAAAGTACGCGGGCCCCCGGGGGCGCCACGACAGTGGGCTCTGGGCGGTCACCTTGCGCCTCCAGGGCCTCCGCACTTTCCGCCCTTTCTCCCCCGCCCCGGTCCTCATGGCCTGACCTCCCTCGAAGGTGCCTCGTTAGCCCTTCAGACACAGATTCAGCTCAGATCTCACCTCCTCTGGGGCTCCGGGGTCCCTCTCCCTCCCACGTGCACTGCGTCGAGGGCCTGCTGTGTGCTAGGCCGCGCGTGCATTATTTTGAGCGCTTGGCGTGGAGGTGAGGAAGGCCACATCCTGCGCTCCTGTTGGTAAGGAACCTGAAGTCAGAATAACTCCCGCCCGACGCCCTGGAACACTGAGAGAGGGGCCTGCCCTCCGCTGTGCAGCACCGACTCTGCAAGGGACTGGAGGCTTCAGAGCACCACAGTGTAGAGGGTTTAGGGGGGCAGAAGGCCGAGGGGAGGGCATTGCAGGTGAGGGGCACAGCTTGCAAAAAGGCCGGGAAGATGGCAAGTCTGTGGAATATTGGTAAGATGCTGAGGAGAAAGTTGTAATTGGAGCAGAAAGTGGATGGGAAATCAAGTGGACTGCTAGGGATTGGCCCTAGGGAAACAGCCCAGAAGTTCCGGTGCCGTGGAAACCTGGGAGCCAAAACAAGATTTTTTTTTTTTTAACATGGAGTAAAATTCACGGTTTTTTAGTGCCCAGTTATAGGAGTTTTGACACATGCATGCAGTCCTGTAACCACCACCATAATTAAGATTTCGAACAGTTCCTTCACCCCCCCAAATTCTCCTGAGGCCTTTTGTAGTCAGTTTCTCCCGGTACCTACTGCCCCTGGAAACCGCTGATTTGTCTTCTATCCCTCTAGTCTTTCCTTTTCCAGAGTCTCATGTGAATGGACTCATAGCCTTTTGAGTGCGGTGTCTTGCACTTAGCATAATGCGTTTGAGATTCCTCCATGTTGCCACTATGTGAGCTATTCCCACCTCCAGGACTTTCCAGGTGGCTTCTGCCTGCTCAGCTTTTCTCCCTGAGCTGCGTGTGGCTGGCTCCTTCTCATCTCTGAGCTCTCTGCTTCAATGCCCCTGCTCAGCTAGCCTCCCCCCGGCCCTGTGTGTCGTTGCCCCCACCATCCGTTCTCCCACCATTGTGTAAGCTCCACGAAGGCAGGGACTCTTTGGGGCTTGTTCTCCGTTCCACCATCCAACTGCCTGGAGCAGTAACTCTCTGTGACTCTTTCTTGAATGAAAGAAATGACCCCGTGACAATTGCTATTGTCATTTCCATTGCATAGGCTTTTCCAGGCAACTAGGCTGAGAGAGTTAAGCACCTTGCCCAGGGTCACACAGCCTGGAAAAGAAGGAGCTTGATTGAAACCCAGGGGTCCTGAGGCTAAGCCCGTATTCTTCACCATTATACACACTCACTCTTGGTGTGTGTTCACGTGGATACGGGAGAGAGCGTGGAGTGATACAGACAATCAAGTGCAGCCCTAAAGGGTTGTTTCGGTTGATCGAGGTGGGGATGGGCATTTCCTGACTGTTCAGTACAGAAGTGCTTGTGCAGTGTCTTGTGAGTGCTGGCTTGGGCACTCGACTCTTTCTCGCACCCGCAGTATCTACAGGCTCCTGTGTGCACCTCCACAGTGCAGAAGCTGAGAGAGAGCAGGGCCTGAGCACCCATAGCCTGCCACCCCTCGCTCCATCACACTCATTTTTCTTCTTAGAAGATTGTCCCCCACCGTATTTGACTGCATCATCTTAATAGATATGATGGGACAAAAGTGTTCTATCGCCTAAAGATCTGCCTTAGACAAAAGAAATGCCTTACACAAAGTTAAACGTGTTTCTTTCCTGCAGAGCATACTGGACCTTTTAATCTGATTTACATTAATAATTTCCAAAAGGATGTCATAGACCACAGCTTGTACAAAACTTGTGTTTCTGCCGACTCTGTTTTCACGATGCACTCCTCGGGATTCTTATTCCAGGAAGACACTTTGGGAAATGCTTGTCTAGCTGACCGTTTTGAAAACAACTATACCTTTAGCAACTAGCGCATTTCCCACTGTCTCTGAAATAGCGAAGATTCCTTATTTAAATAATGCAAACAATATCACAACATTAAAATTTTGAAAAAAAGTGGATGAGTCATAATCCTAGCTAGTCCCCAACCCAAAATTATTTTCCTTTTTGCGTATTTGTTTCCAGGGAGGTGAAGATCGTAAGCTCTGGAGTCATAGATAGTTGAGTTCAAAGCGAAATTCTCCTTCCTGCTCTAGGACCTTGGACAGCTTATTTATCCTCTCATTAAACCTCTTAGCACAGCACCTGGCATGTAGTATTTGCTCAATAAAAAGTAGTTTTAAAAAATATGCTGATTAGGGGCTGACCCGGTGGCCCAGTGGTTAGGTTCACGCCCTGTTCTTCAGTGGCCCGGGGCTTACGGGTTTGAATCCTGGGCCAGACGCACACAGCACTCATCCAGCCGTGCTGTGGCGGCATCCCACATATAAAATTGAGGAAGATTAGCACGGATGTTAGCTCAGGGACAGTCTTGCTCATCAGAAAGAGAAAAGAAGGTGTAAAAAACCGTAGTTTTAAAAAATATGGTGCTTAGAGTGCATAGATAGTATCTTGCTGCAATCATATTGTAAAGATTATATTCTGGTTTTTCATCTCTGCCTTTCAAAAACTATTTTCATAATTATTTTGAAAATTATAAAATATTCCCAAAACAAAGACAATCATAGAGCAAACATAAAATATACCCGGAGCCCATTTTAAAGAGTTTTACGAAATTGCTAATTTTGCTTCAAAAGTTATTTTTAGCAAAACAAAACATTACAGACGTATCTGAAGCCCCCTGTATGTACCTCCCGGATCCTCTTCCCTTCCTGACCTCACTCCCCAGGGGTAACTGCTATTCTGAAGTTGGTGTATATCTTTCCCAATCATGTTTTAAGTTTTACAACATATGTTCACACTCAACATATAATATCGCTTTGCATCTTCCAAAACCTAGGCAAATGGCACCATCCTACACAATGCTTTTCCCACCCAACATTGTTTTCACGATTTTTATTTTTATCATGATAAACAAAGGCTGCGGTAAGCATTCATGGATGTGTCTTCCTGGCGTGTATAGGGGAGTTCCTGTGTTCGGACCCGCCGGACTGGAATTGCTGGGTGTAGGAGATGAGAATCTTCAGTGTTACAGATATCTAATTACCCTCCAAAGTGGTTACACCAATTTTTACTCCCACCAGCAGTCTATGAGAGCTCACAGTTCACCTCCAATTCACCATCACTGGGGAATCTCAGACTCTTTATTTTTGCCTATAAGACGGGAGTGAAATGATATTTCATTGTTTAATTCACAGTTCCCTAATTCCTAACAAAACAGATAATCTTTTTGTATATTTATTGGCCATCTGGGTATCTTCTTCTGTGAATCATCTGTTCATATCTTTTATCCAGTTTCTATGGGGTAATTTTTCTTATGTTGCCTACTCATCCTTCGTTGTTTAGAGGCTTGAAAATATCTTCTCCTGGTCTATGGTTTGGCTTTTAATGTTGTTTTTACTGTTTTTAGTTGTGCAGAAGTTTGTTTACCTTATGTGGTCAATCTTCTCCATGATTATTTGTGCTTTTTTCTGTTTTAAGAAATTATTGTCTACTCCCGATCATAAAAATATCTCTCTATATTTTCTTTTGTAAAGGTATTTACATTTTACGTTTAGGTACTTAATCCAGATTAAAGCTACTTTGGAGCTATTTTCATGGTTATTTATTTGCCATAGGGACAGGCAATTGTCCAGCATCTCTTCTTGGAGAATCCATCCTGCCCCCTGATATGTGTAGCATCGTTTCATAAAGCCAGCCCCCGAGTGGGCAGTGGTCTGTTCCGGGCCCTCTATTCTGTTCCATTCGTCTACTTGTCAGGCCCCTTACAGTTAGTACCTCATAGCTTTAATTACTATCGTTTTAGCATCTAAAGCTAAACTAATCTCTGGTAGGGCACGTACCCTGCTTTCACTTTTTGAGAACTCTCTTGCCTTTTCTTGGCCTTGCACTCCTCCATATAAATGTTTGGATCAGTCCGTTAAAAAAAAAATCCTGTAGGGATTATAATTGCAATCATATCACAGGCATTTCACGAATGAATTAGTGAAAGGTTCAATAGCTCTTCGAGAATAGCTCTTTCTTAAGTGGCATTTAATTCAAGGAAGACAAGAATTTACAAATGAAGGAGGAAGGGGTTTCGCCACATCCTCCAATGGGCGCCTCTTCCGGACCCCCTGTTTCCGGCACTGTCATCACTTTGCCCAGATCCCGAGTCATCATTAGAGTCTCCTTTACTTTCCTTCCTTGTATAGATATTTAGCAGATTGCCGGCTCTTTCTTTGATTTGCCTGTTCCCTAGCCTTCCCTTCCTTTCCCTGACTTTGCCCTGGTTCAGGCTCTTGTCTGTCTTGCTGGGCTGGGGCAATAACCTCCCGTTTATGCCCCTGCTTCTCAGGACTTTTCTTCCCTGAAGGCACCCTGATTACTGATCAGTGGTCGTAAAGCACCATCCAGGCCCTCCCAATCTCAGAGTCCTCTGTCTGCTGGATCAAGTACAGCTCCTCTGCCTGACGCTCAGCAGGCCGCAGCTTTCCTGCCAAGCCCTCTCAACTGTCACCTGCTTTCCATCGGTAACCTTGACTCCTGCCGGATCCAGCTCCTCAGTGTCTGGGGAACCTGCCTGCTCATTCAGTCTCTATGCCCACCCCAGCCGTGCCCACTGCCTGCTCTCCACTCTCCACTTGCTACCCAACTCCAACAGTTCCACCTGGAACAAGGCAGCTCACCCGACGACCAGAGCCAGAATGGTCTCCCTACTGTGAACATCCTTGGTGCTTCTATTTGCAGACTTTGTAGCAAAGCAACGTTGTAAGGCAGGGTTTCTCAATCTGAGCACTGTTGACACCTGGCCCGGATAATTCTTTGTTGTGGGGGCTTTCCTTTGTTTCCAGGCTGCATCCCTGGCCTCTGCCCACTACATGCCAGGAGCACCCTCTAGTTGTGGCACCTGAACCTGTCTCCAGACCTTGTCAGAAGTCCCCTGGGGGACAACATGGCCTCTGGTTGACAACCACTGATGCAAGGGAAGACTTGTACCCCCAGCTGCACCGTCTGAACAAGGGGTCCCTGGAGCTGGAGGTGGCAGCTGCCTCCTGGCACGAACCACAGAGCAGCTACAAGGTGTCTCTGGACACTCTCTGGCAGTTGGCATCTGCTCTGGTTCAGAGCATCTGAAACGGGGCTGAATACTGCCCAAGGCCATGTCCACGTCTGCCTCCTGGTGCACGCTGAGCACATCCTGTTGTTCAGAGAGCGTCTGCTCCTTGAGGTGACGAGATCAGAAGGAGGTTGGGAAAGCATTTAGGATACCATAGAGACACCTGTTTATCCACATCTTCGAGGAAGTGAATCATGCAGTGGGAAAACAAAATACAACGTGGATATGAACCACATTTGCTATAAAGGTGCTAGATTCATTTGACTGTTGATGATTTAGGTGTCCAGAGAATAAACTGAGTCCCATCCTCTGCCTCTCATTTTCAAAAGCGTTCAGTGATAGGATCTAGTGGGCCAGCAGGGTCAGAATACTTTCACAGGTTCATCTACATTTTAAGAATTTTATTACTAGTGGCTACCCCTCTGGAATGACACAGGCCCTTTCCCAAGGAGGCTGTTGTGCAGGCGTCAAGGGGATTCTGTGGGGCTTGGATCATTCGGGCACCGTCCTGAGTCCCTGGATGGTCCTGGGGTCTGAAAACTGCTCCAGGCCAGTGTCCCCTGTTTGAGAGCTTTGAGCCTGGGATCTGTGGGAGGCCCCACATGCAAGTTTGTCTCCCGGGCTATGTTGTCACGTCCCTTCTTTGACCTACTGGCTCCGTGAGGAGTTGCTCTTCTCCAAGGCCTTAACCACGACGGACACCGGGCCAGCCGTCCTCCCAGGCTCTCCAGGCTGGCCAGCTCAGGACCACCTCTCCTCAGCTCCGCTCCGCTGTCCTGACTTCCCGCTGGGATGCTCATTTCCTCCCTTCAGTTCCCTCTGGGGAGGGTCCCTGACTCACCTCTCAGAAGCTGGGCTGCGGTGGGCGGGAGAGAGAAGCAGGCAGAGGGGATGCTGTAGCTGGTTTTCAGTATGTCCAGAAGACCTGCCGTGTACCTGGAGAGATGTCAGCCTGCCTTCAGAATATGGGGACTTGGGGAAGGGGGAGGGTACCAGAAGGGACACCAGTTACTTGACACTTCCTGAAACACTCCTGGGTTCAGGAAGCCTGGCCATTTCCCCTCAAGACCTGTAGGGAAGGGAGAATTGGCCCAGGCTAGGGTGTCAGGCAGGCTGCCACGCAGGCCACAGGAGTTCTGGCTGTGGCGTCCAAAAAGCCCACAGTGCATTCTCTCCACGTCCATTCACTTCCATTGAGGCAGCAGCCCAGAGGCTGGCTATGGAGAAAGAGCAGGATCTCAGAGAAAGAGCTTAGCACCCTTAGGAGCCTTAGCACCAGGGATTGTCCCCAACTGTTCAGGGTCCTGTGCAAGTCCCCCAGAGTCCCCACCTCTGGGATCTTTCTTTCTCCAGTTGGCGGGCAAAGCCAAGGCTCCGAGGGGTCATGCACTGGCCCAAACCCACAGTGTCCCTGAGGACCTCATGGACAGCCAGACCATTATCAGTCCTGTCTCACTCTGTGTGCTGGGAGCCAAAGGGCCCTGGGAGGGAGGGAGGGACAGGCCAGAGCCATAGGGGCCACCGCTCCTTATCAACTGGCTACTGGCTCAGGGTCTGGTGCTCTCACTCGCCTGGGGTCCAGTTTTTTTTTTTTTTTAATTTTTTGTTTATTGCAGTAACATTGGTTTATAACATTGTAAAGGTTTCAGGTGTACATCATTGTACTTCTATTTCTGCATAGATTACATCACGTTCACCACCAAAATACTAATTACAACCCATCACCACACACATGTACCGAATTATCCCTTTCACCCTCCTCCCTCCCCCCTTCCCCTCTGGTAACCACCAATCCAATCTCTGTCCCTATGTGTTTGTTTATTGACACCACATCTGACCGGGCAAGAGAAACAATAGAAAAAATAAACAAATGGGACTGCATCAAACTAAAAAGCTTCTGCACAGCAAAGGAAACCATCAACAAAACGAAAAGACAACCTAACAATTGGGAGAAGATATTTGCAAACCATACATCTGATAAGGGCTTAATCTCCAAAATATGTAAAGAGCTGGGGTCCAGTTTTATCTGAGTCCTGCCTGACTGCGTGATCTTCTCTCCCTCTCCAGCTCTGCAGGCAGGCACTGAAGGGCAAGGAGGGGTGGGCAGGAGGGGGCCCTGAGGGAGGCGGCTCCCACTGGCCCTGTTGCCTGCTGGCCTTTCCCAGAGGACTCAGGCCACAGGTAGGTGGAGTGGCCGGTCTTCCCCTCTGGCTCTTTCCCTCTTGGAGCCTTTTGTGCCCACAAGTTCCCAGAATCTCTCTCAGAGTTCACCCCGGAGGAATTGGATCCTGTCTGCTGGCTGAGTTCCCTGGCTCCTGACTCCTCCCTGTCCCTAGGTGTGGTCCCTCCTGCCTCCCTCCCACAAATGCCTTTGGCCACCCCTTGACCCTGGCCCACCCCCATCCTACTTCCCCCACTAAGGCGTCTTCTAGGGCAGTGGTAGGGACAGAGTTCTCAATCCTCCCTGCAAGACCTCCTGGACAGCAACCCTCCCTCCCCCAGAACCTGTCCGGAGCTCAGTCTCTGGTGCCCTGGCGATGGGAGAGTCAGGGCTGAGGCCTAGGCTGTGTTGGTGCTGTTGGCCCGGCGTGTGGAAGGGAGGACCAGCTGGAAAAGCCAGATGAGGCCTTTGTGGGTTTCCCAAAGCCCGGCCCACCACATGTAGATGACGGGCTTATCCAGCCACACAGCAGCGAAGGTTGCAGCAAATGCGAGGGAGGCTGTATTTCAGAGGCAGAGGTACTGAGTGAGATTTCTGAGCATTTTGACACATTTTGAAAAACTGACAATTTTGATAAGCCGATTATATGCTTATGAACTATTTTATTGACTGGTGATTTCTCTTCTCTCTCAGAATAGATTTAAACCTATCTGAGGCCAAAGAGTGTGACCCTAGGTTCCTGGCACAGGGCCTCACACATACTCAGTGCTCCTTAGAATTGGTTGCATGACTTCTAAAGTAATAAAATCATGGCAACAGCAACCGCTAATGTGTATTAAGCTTTTATGGACCACCAGGTGCTGTGTGAAATACAATATGTTCCTGATCTCATTTCAATCTTATAAACACTCTTATCAGGTAAATACTATCTTTATTCCCAATTTCCAGTTAAGGAAACTGAGTTTCAGAGAGGTTATGACATCAGATTGGATAGAAAGCTGTGGAGGTATGGAGAGAGCTGAAGGGACCTGCTATAGGGGCTCTGTTGAGGTTCGGGTGAAGATTTTTGATGGTAAGGAAAGGACTCCTAGAGGGTCAAGAGAGTGAATTCTGGGAAAGCAGAGGCGGCTCTTGCCCTGGCTGGGGAGTAGATGCGATCAGAGGAGCAGTTACTGCTGTGGTACCAAGAGGACTCCCTCCTCCTGTCCGCGAACACCTCCAAGTATCTCCCCAGGGTCAACAGAATCCTCTCCCTCTCTCAGCCTCCTCCTAAAGTACATGCTGGGGACAGGACAATGCAGGGAACCAGGAGTCTCAGGGGCCCCATTACCTCCTGCGGTGGGGATAAAGGCACAACAAAGAATCAAGGGCACTGAGCCCCAGAGGGTCCATCACCTTGGCAGCCCTGACAAAGACACAGGCTGACTCAGCTTCCTCAAACTATGTGCACAGAGCGCTCCCTGGGTCGTTCATCTCTAGCCAGCGAGAGGCCTTGAGCTTAATGGGCCAAAGCCCTGAACCTTAGCCTTCTCCAGAGCCGATAACAGGGTGCTGAGGGTGTTCTCCATAACTTCTTCAGGACAGCGTTGGGGGTGGGGGAGGCAAGAGAGGGGAGTTGAAGAGCAGGAGGGAGTCGGGAAGGGAGGCGGCTGGGCTGACACTCAGTGCTCCCACAGCTGGGTTGTAGGGGCTGTGAGGTCCAGGGGAGACTGGCGAATTCTCAAGATGGCTGAGGATGGCGGGAGGAATGGCAGGGTGTGGGTGAGGGGGAGGACTTTAGCTGTGACGGGGTACTTCTGCCCCACCCAAAGTCCCTCAGCGGCTATCTTCTGTGCAGGGTGACCCGTGACTAGTCCAGGGCGAAGCCCTGACTCAAGGCCAGCCGATTCATAGCTCGGCTGTGGCAAGAGAGGACGAGCTGGACCAGCCAATCAATTCTTCTCTTGACAGTTTTGGACTGCTACCTCTCAAACACTGATTTTTAGAGCCAAGAAGAACACAGCTTCCTTCGTTTCATGTTTTTGCCTTAATTTCCCTCACAAAATTGTATGATAACGTGATACGACACCTATCCCTTCAGTTTGGCTTTCTCAGTGTAAGGGTCATTTTTGACAGATAAAAATACGCAAAAGAAACCTGAGATTCACCGTGTTTTCCCCAGGACTCCTCAATCATTTGATGTTTAAAAGCCGTGCTCTCTCTTTTCAACAAATTCTTATTGAGATAAAATTCACATAACATAAAATTCAGCATTTTCTTCTTTAAAGTGCATAAATCAGAGGTTTTTAACGTATTTGTAATGTTGTACAACTACCTCCATTAATCTAATTGCAGAATATTTCCATCATCCCAAAAAGAAGCCTCATACTTCCCAATTCCTCCTTCCTCCCATCCCCTGGCAACCACTAATCTACTTTCTGTCTCAACGGTTTTGTCTCTTGTGGATGGTACATCTAAAGAGAATCATACAATATGTGGCCTTTTGCATCTGACTTCTTTCATTTAGCATGTTTTCAAGGTTTATTCATGTCATAGTATGTATCAGTACTTCATTCCTTCTCATGGCTGAATAATAGTCTGTCATACGGATATGTCATATTTTGTTTTATCTACTCATCATCTAATGGACATGTGAGTTGTTTCCCTGTTTTTGGCTACTATGAATAATGTTGCTACTTCGCTGAGCTCATTTGTTAGCTCTGTGTGTGTGTGTGTATGCGTGTGTGGGTGGGTGGGTGTGGGTGTGTGTGTATTGTTTAGGGTTTTCTATATACAAGATCATGTCATCTGCAAATGGATATAGTTTTACTTCTTCCTTTCCAGTGTGGATGCTTTTGTTTGTTTTTCTTGCCTAACTGCTCTGGCTAGAACTTGCAGCACAGTGTTAAATGGAAATGGCAAAAGCAAGCACACTTGTCTTGTTCCTGATCTTACGGGGAAAGCTTTCAGTCCTTCTGACATCAAGTACAATTTAACTGTGGGGTGTTCATCAATGCCCTTTATCGGGTTGAAGAAGTTCCCTTCCATCCCTGGTGTGTGAGCGTCTTAATCACAGAGGGGTGTTGGATTTTGCCAAATGCTTATTCGCCATTGAGATGATCATGCTGTGTTTTCGCTGCACTCTATTAATATGGTGTAGTACGTTGATTGACTTTTGTGTGTTGAACCACTCTTGCGTTCTTGGGCTAAATCTTACTTGATCCTGGTGTGTAATCCTTTAATATGCCCCGGTTTCAGTTCTCCAGTATTTTGTTGAGGGTTTTTGCATCTATATCCATGAAGGATACTGGTCTGTAGTTTCTATGTGTGTGATGTCTTCATCTGGCTTTGGTGTTATGGGGATACTGACTTGCTAGAATGAATTGGATAAAGTCTTCCTTCTTCTGTTTTTCGGAAGAATTTGAGAAGGATGAGTGTTCATTCTGTAACGTGTTGAGAATTTACCAGGGAAGCCATAGGCCATTCTTTTCTGAAGAGCCTACCATGTTGTCCCTTCTTCAATGTTTTGCTGTTTTAGACTAGCTCCTTATCGGTTCATGGCCGTTTGGGTGACTTCAATGGTATTCTAATATCACTTCTATAAACATCATTAAATTCTGCTTCTTTTGCAAGATTTTAAATGTCACTTTGCAGTAAGTTTTCATTATACCTGCACTTGGCATTGTTTTACATTGCAGTTGAGATGGGAAATGAAGATGCTACTTTTGAGTGAAAGGTGACGTTTGGGTGGGGCCTCATTTCTTGTTCATGAGTGAATATTTTTGCGTTCTGGTGTTTTTGTTTACTACGTAACATGCTAACTTTAGGGATTCAGAGGTTGACAACTAAGAACGCAAAAAGGCCCCTGAATTCTAAAACTACAAACACCGAAATACATGGTGCTAATTTCAGTAAATTAATGAAAGAGAAGTCCACAAACAGATTCTAAAGAGTAGCCTGCAGAATGTTTATTAGGCAATGATTTTAGGATCAACACCTGTGGAAGGGAAGGGACGGGAAGGGAAGGAAGCAGGCCTGAGCAGAGGGAGCAGTCCATCTGTGGTAAGGGCCCCACAAAAGCCTCAGGCAACCCAGAGGTCACATGGGGGCTGGGATGGCCCTTCAGGATTGTCCTGCACTGGGGCAAAGTGGCTGGGCCTTGAAACTCTCCTGTTGACCAGTCCCTGGATGCAAACAAACTGCCCCTGAAGGAGGCGGGACCTTGGGTGAGGCAATTTTCTTTCGAGGAGGCTACCCTCAAGGCAGAGGCTGTCTTCCAGCAGCTGGGGGATAGATTCTGCCTTCCAGGACTGGGGTCTGGGAGGCACCTCACAGGGCCACCCACAGATCTTAGCATATATGAAGAACTTAGTAACTGTTGTAAGAGGAAAAGGAAAGCTTACTTGATAAATGATGCTGGAACAATTTACTGTGATGACATGAGTGACATACACGATTAGACCTTTACCTGATGTCTTACCACTACCTGAATGTCAGATAGATTAAAGATTTAAATGACAAAGAAAATAAGAAGTATAGGTAAATATTTATCAGACAGAAGGAGAGGGAAAGACTTAGAAGAAAGGTAAGATGATGCTAAGGAAATATCAATAGATTTGATTACAGAAAAACAACAAAACCTGATATTCAAAATCGCACACAAAATTAAAAGGCAAAGAACAAACCAGGAATATATTTGCAATAAACAGTGCCAAAAGTTTTAAAGAAAGGAGCTCCTGTAAATCAGAAATAAAAACCCAACACTTCCATCAAAAGCACAATGAGATACCACTTGATACCCATTAGGATAGATGTTATAAAACAGCAACAGAAGAAAACAGAAAGTGTTAGCAAGGATGTGGAGAAATTGGAACCCTTGCACATTGCTGACAAGAATGTAAAATGGTGCAGCTGCTGTGGAAAATCATATGGCCGTTCCTCAAAAAATTAAACATAGAATTACCATACGATCCAGATCTTCCGCTTCTGGCTATGTACCCCAAAGAATTGAAAGCAGGGACTTGAATAGATATTTCTACCCTCTTGTTCATAGCAGCTTTACTCACGATCGCCAGAAGGTGGAAAGGACCTAAATGTCCAACAACAGATGAATGGATAAAGAAAATATGGCATATGCATACAACGAAATATTATTGGGCCTTGAAAAGGAAGGAAGTTCTGATACACGCTACAACATACCAACTTTCAGGACTGCTAAATGTCAGAGACGAATCTTGAGGACATTATGCTAAGTGGAGTAAACCATACGCAAAAAGACAGATATCCTATGATTGCACTTGTATGAGGTACCTAGAGTAGTCAGATTCATAGAGTCAGAAAGCAGAACAGTGCTTATCAGGGGCTGGAGGTAGTGGAGAATGAGGAGTCATTATTTAATGGGTACAGAGTTTCTGTTTGGAATGATGAAAAAGTTCTGGAATGAATAGTAGTGATTGTCACATAGCAATGTGAATGAACGTAATGCCACAGAACTGCTCATTTAAAAATGGTTAAAATGGTAAATTTTATGTTATGTTTATTTACCACATAAAGAAAAGAAAAATACCCCAAGATATAAACTTGAAATGTGAGTGCTAAAAGATATAAAAGGGCAATTAACAAAACAACTAGAATAAAATGACCTACAGGTGTATAAAAATATTTAATTTCATAAGTAATTTAAGAAGATATAAATGAAAAGATCAGCATATCATTTGTCATCTATAAAACTGGTGAAACTATTTTATGTGAATATCTAATTATAATCTTAGTCTTATGGCATGGGGATGCTCACAATGGTAGTATAAACGTGTGCAAACTTTCAGGAAAGCATCTTGCAAACTATGCAAAAGAAGTTTCAAATGTTCACATTCATTGACCCAAATCCAACAGTTAGGAATCTATTCTAAGGGTGTCATAGGAGATGCAGGCATGTGGATAATGGCAGACGGCACCCCTTGAACAAAGAACTCCGTGCAGTGAGGGAGCCAGCTCTGTGAATATTTGTAGCGGGGAATGCTGTGTGCCTGTTGGCATGGAGTGAGCATTCCTAACACTCAGTTAGGGATGAGGTCCGGAAGTGAGTGGGGCCAGATGAGGGAGGGCCTGAAGGCCACAGTAAGGAGTGCGGACTTTACCGGGAGTGAGCCGGGAAGCAATTGGAGGCTTCTGAGCAGAGGCCGTGATCTAAGCTTTATAAGGAGCACTGGCTACTATTTGCAGCAGAATCTATTAAGGGTCAAGGGAGGAAGAGGCACGGGTCACTTAGGAAGGGATTGCAATATCCAAGCAAGAGAAGGTGATGGCTTGGACTCGTGAGATTTTGTTTTGAATGTCGAGCTGATGGACTGGAGGTGGGATGTGAGATAGAGACAGGAGTCAGGTGACTCTAAGGGTTTGATCTGAACAGGAGGGTGAATGATGGTCCTAATTCCTGGGACGTACAGCACTGAGGGAGGAGTAGGTTTCTGGAGGAAGGAATCCAGGGATTCAGTCTGGAAAGGTGAAATGTGAGATGCCTGTTAGACACCAAGTGCAGATGTCGTCTGAGCTGGTGGAAGGATGAGTCTGGAGTTCAGGGGAGAGGACAGGGCTGGAGATACTAATTTGGGAACTGAAAGCAGATGGAGAGTAGTTAAGCTATGGACCACATGAGATGGTCTAGGAAGTGAAGCAGAGGTGGAGAAGAGCACCGGGTGCTCTAATATTTAGAGGTCAGAGAGGAGGGAGCATCAGCAAAGGAGACTCAGGTAGAGCAGCAAATAAAGGAGGAGGAAAACCAGGAGGTTGTGGTGTCTAATTATTGTAGACAGTACAACAGTACAACTTTTTCTACAAATTGGCTACAAGCATGCGTGCAGGTTTCGTTTCAAACTTGCTGCGAGGACAGAGGAGTCTAAGCAGTCCAATTCGAAGAGTTCTCTCAAAGACATTAATAGGAAGAAAGGAAGAGAGAATGAGAGAGAGAAAGAGAGAGAGAGGGAGGAAGGAAATGAAAGAAAGAAAAGAACGAAAGAAAAAGAAGGAAAGGGGTCAAATAAATGTCTTGTTCAAGACAATGTGACCTCTGATGGACGGTTGGCTGGGTCCTCTTGGTAACTGCGTAGAAGAAATCTTAATCTGATTAAAATCTACCAGATTTGATCAAGCACACTAGTTGTTCCCCAGGAGCAGCTAGCGATTTATCACAGGCAAAATGTCCCAGATCGGGTTTTCACACAACTTTCTCCAATACCTCTTTTTCACTGAGCGAATGTTTCAAGTTCCATCTCAGCTGTGGTATTTTGTTTTGTATTGTTTTGACAATATCATTAATTGAACATGTTACCTCTTTACAGTTTTTATAGGAAGTGGAAATTAGGAATAATTAGGAAATTATCATGAATGTAAATTAATCTTTAGAAGACATACACACTCACAATTAGCAGCTATATTTTTACACACATTGATACTGTTTGTTTATGCCTGTTTCCTCCCTTAGGCAAGGATATCGAAACGAAACCTCACGGCGACCAGGGCAGCGGTGGCAGCGCATGTGCTGGGAGGACCTGGGCTTTCAACTTGTGCATGTCGTGTTCTGTTTGGGCTCTTTTGTTTATGTAAAATAGGAAGAGGTGTAAGTAAAAGACACCCAAAGACCTCCTTGATTTCTGGCCAGAGATCTAGAGCTGTAAGACCCTAAGACTAGAGAATTAAACTCTGCCTGGAGAGTCACTTAGATGCTTCCCAAATGCCAGATATAGTTTTTTGCTGAACCTATCTTCTTGTGTATTCCAAGGTCGAGATCAAGTGTGCTTTCTCCTCCAGGTTTTGCTGCCGGTCGCTACAGGCATGTAGTGAGAAAGCTCCAGGTGTTCTCTGAGAGCCCCACGCTGTCCAATGTTCCTGACGTGCCGTCTATAAAGCCAGTGGACAGGTACCATTTTTCTGGGAGGGATTTTTAGCATGTTTCTACTTATAAGGTATACTGCTCGTTCCCTCATTGTGGGCTGGTCATCGCTAATTAAATGAAATTTATTTTTAGAAGTGACATTTCAGTCATGGGCATGATAACAGATTTGATGTATTCAATTAGGTAAGAGAACTAGTTCTTATGGAAACTTTGACAATAATGACATTGCCGTGATCAGTACAGGGACTCAGTAAAGGCACTGTGTGTATCTAAGCAGCCTCCTGAGTGTCTGTGTGTAAATGTATGTTCAAGTTCCTGTAGAGTTATCATGACACTAACAAGTGGAGCTCTCTACACATCACAGTTTAAATGTTTCCCAGAAGGTTCACAGGGCAGCTGGAATAGTCCCAGGCTTCAATTTGTGCAAAAGCACTCCCCTGGATTCCACTTATTAGGGCATGATTGTAAAGTTTTCCTGAGAATTCATTAGCTTGTAATTCCAGCTGTAACTCACAGCTTTCCATATTCAGCCTCACCGTGATAGTGTGGAGGAACTCTTATCATCTGTGCCCGGATTCCGATAGGTGGGCCCAGGTGAAGAAGTATTTTTGCTCTTTCAAAAAGGATCGTTCTTTCCATATATTTTGGATGAATATGTCAATCAAGGAAAGATTTAAATTAAACAGCAATAGTCAGCTAAGTTTGACCATTGTCATAGTCATGGTCATAGCTTGTGAAATTCAGGGTTTGGAGACGGAACACAAAGTATAAAAAGGGACCTTATTGTATGCTCATCAGAAAAGAAAACAGTAAAACTGGTCCACAGAATTCTGAAACAAGAAGCCACAAATTCTGAAACAAATAGGCACCGTCAGATTTCCCTCATGGGCGTCACTCAGTCATATGTTGTGAATTCTCTTTCTGTCAACCCAGGCTCAACAATCTGTGTTCCTCAAGTCATCTGTTGCTGGACCCTGGAGTCCTGGAGTCCCGAGTGTCAGATCCCCCCGGTGTGTGCTCTGGTGGGCACATCAGCTTCTTCTAGGAAGGCTGTAAGCATGGATCTGTTCTCTGTATCCCTCTCTCAGGCTGCACCTCTCTGATTTTCTTCCAGAAGACCTAATCTCTGGCCAGTAGCTTCTGGCAGGGACCTTCAGGCAAAAATGAAGGGAGCAGAGAAAGCATGTGTTGATGACAAGGCAGGGCAACTTCTTACAGAGGCCAGCATTATCAGATGGAGGAGAGTGGAATCTCTATGGGGGTGAGGTACATAAGTGCATGGGTCCCTGTAATTGTTCCATGAAGACTTAACTGGTAATTAATCTGAGGAGAAAATGGATTAATGGGCAGTGAAAACACTGAGGACTCTGTTATGTAAAGCGTGTGCCACAATGGCTGCCAATTGACATAAGTGTTGTAAACCAAGGAATAAAATATTCTTATAGGGCCGGCCCGGTGGCACAAGCGGTTGAGTGCGTGCGCTCTGCTGCGGCGGCCCAGGGTTCGCCGGTTCGGATCCCGGGCACGCACCGACGCACCGCTTGGCAAGCCGTGCTGTGGCGGCGTCCCATATAAAGTGGAGGGAGTCGGGCACGGATGTGGGCCCAGGACCAGTCTTCCTCAGCAAAAAAATAAATAAAAATAAAAAAAGGAGGATTGGCAAATGTTAGCACAGGGCTGATCTTCCTCTCCAAAACAATATATATATATATTCTTAGAGGCCAGTTTGTTGACAGTCTCTGTGTTGGGCCGTGCACTTGACGTGGAATGTGCTCTTCCTGACTCTGCAAGAGGATCCAAATTAGTGAAAACTTATTCACATTGATAAGACTTTACCAATAGAAAACCGACATGAAATCATCTTTCTAATTTATCAGTTTACCCCACAATGTGGGCCCAATAAGTAAGGCAGTGCTTAGAATGTCATTGAGCACACGAAGAAAATATGGAGCACGCTCGTTCTATCTCTATGTTTTTCACATTCTTTGATGCTTGAGAGTGCCGTGTCATGGGTTCTGAGATGGCGGAGCCAGCCTGTGGTGTACCTAGCAGCCAAAAAGACACAGGGTCAATTTTGTTCTTCTGAATTTGGAGCTCAGCGTCAGAAAACAGCAACATCAGAGAGCTGTTGCTCTATATGAGTCCAGGTGCCTGAGGATAAGAAAGCGTCATAGTGTTGGCCGTGTTATTCATCAGACTAGCAGCCCTTTACATGGTATAGCAGAAGGTACCATGACAAACATTCAGCATTTTCCGTTTTTGTTAGAAGTGAGGACTCTCCTATCATTCTACTAATTTGTTTAGAATTGTCTATGGTGATAACATGTCTCAAAACAGCAAAAAAGCATGTACGTGAATAGACCCCGTTCAGATGACTCACTTAGGTTTTCGCTGAGATAATGACTGTCTACCACTGGGTGGAATAGGCAGAAAGCAAATAAGGACTTTTTACTGTATCGTGTTGACAACAGACTGTTATTCAAAGGTCATTTCTCTTGCAGGCTACAAATTCTTTCTCTCTGTTATACATATACCTTTAAAAGTTTTTAATATCTCTCTGTATGTAGGTATTTTAAATGTGCATAGAAATATAGAGTTATACAAAATTCTGACAAATGAAAATTCTAAAGCTTTAAACTTTAGTTTTTAAAATATAATTTTATCAAGCAAATTATAAGACAATATTCTTCTACATGGATTTCAACCTCTTAATTTGAACATCAGGAAGAAACATAACATTTCTATAGACAAGAAACTAAAAGTAACAATCACTGTGAGTTGATGAGGGACTTGTGCTGTCTTCTTTTTGTTCTGAGGAAGATTCACACTGAGCTGACATCCGTTGCCAATCTGCCTCTTTTTTTTTGATTGAGGAAGATTAGCCCTGGGCGAAGAACTGTGTCATTCTTCCTCTCTTTTGCATGTGGGTCGACACCACAGTCAGGCTGACAGGCGGTGTAGGTCTGTGCACGGCATCCGAACCCGCAAAACCTGGGCCGACGAAGCAGAGCACATCGAACTTAACCACTACGCCACAGGTCCATCCCCTGCTCTCTGTTTTCAATCAAATTAACTTTCTCAGAATGTTCTAGTTCAATTACTCCCATTCACTATCAGCCGAAGCTTTTAAAGCAAAGCAGGAACCTTGGAAATACATATTTGGCCCATGTCCACGAGTAATACAATCACTGTTGAAATTGAAGTGACCTCCAAAATGGCCACTACACTTCAACATGCAGGAGCTCTGAAAATGAGTGCGGTGGCTGCCTGTCGGCCAAGACTCCCCAGTCGGTCGGTGGTAGATGCTCTGAGGCTCATTGGTGGCCCCTGGGTCCCAGTTGGGGGAATCTTCCAAACACAGAGGGGTTCAGACACTCAGTGACTAAAACGAATGACAACTGTCAGCTGCACGTAAGAGAGAAACCAGTTATTTTCTCAAATAATACGCAGCTCAGGGGGAAGGAGTCAAGGCTGGGGCAGTGACTCAACAAGGTCCTCACATGTTGTCTGTGTAGCTTGTTGAGGGGCTGGCTAACGGGTCAAAGGGGCCCCCCGGGCCAGCACATCTAGGTTCAAGACAGGAAGAAGGAACAGAGCTGTGCCACCTGTGTCCTTTCTCCCTTTATCAGGAAGGCAAAAGCTGTTCTAGAAACCCTGACCACACATCCACTTGTATCTCATCGACCAGAATTGTGTCATGAAAAGCCTGGAAAGAGGAAGCCTGCGAAATTATTTTGCTGCCCCCTCCCCCAAAGTATAATTTTAGAAGAGTCCAAAGGAAAAACTGCAGACAGATGAGCAATGAGCACTGTTGGCTTCTATTGGCACTTTGCCTGAGAGGGAGATTGGAATCACCTCCTTCTCCCCATGTGTTTGTGTAATCTCATGTGGTGTGCAAGCCAAGCTCACAGGGGCAGGACCTCTCAGTCCCCAGCACGGGTGGGGGTGGGGTGGTTGCTGTGGGAAGTGACAGTCACAGGCTGCAGAGCCCCTAGTCCACATTCTCCTCATCCTCTGTGATGTCACACTGGGACTTCTTGCCTTCCACCCTGGGCTGAGGCTTCTGAGCTCACTATGGCCTCAGCGTTCGCTGGGAACATAGGGCTCTCGGAGCCAGTATCAGGGAGGGAGCCTGTGGGCACCAGAGGTCCGGCCATGCGGCTCTGGGAGGATGGCATGCCCCTCACGAAGGGGCGCCATCCCCCGCCTCAGGTCCCAATTCCCTGGCTCGTCCCGAGCCTGCTCGCTGCCTTCAGTGGAGTCCTGCTGGTCGCTGTCAGTGGACTCTTCTTTGGTTTCCCGTGAGTCTCCCACACAAGCCGGCAGGTTTCTTACAGAGTCAGAAAGGAAGACAGATCATGAGAGTCCGGACAGGGGAAGTGCAGAAGAGGCGTCAGGGAAGGGAGGATATTCTAGGCAGTGGGAACCAATGTGCAAAGGCACAGAGGCATAGAGTGCTTGGTGCCTTTGGGAGCTGTTGGTGGCTAGGAGTATTGGGTGACATTTGGTGGAGCCTCTCTGGGTCTGTCACCGCCTTGGCTATTTAGAGCAGGTTTGAGGTCTGTGAGTCCGGACCAGGTGGAGTGAGTCCCGCGCGGAGCTTTGGGACTCCAGGATCAGCGCTGAGTCCTGCTCTGGTCTCAGTTGCAGATGGCTGGCCCAGAATGGGGAGTGGGCCTTTCCTGTTGTCACAGGACCCCTCTTCGTCCTCACCTTCGGCATTCTCATGTTTCTAAACATCTCCGACCCTGGTATCTTGCACCAAGGTGAGCTCTCGGGCCCCTGGGAGAAGGAGGTAGCACCCTAAAGGGTCCTGCGTGCAGGGAAGATTCCTAAAGTGCTCCTCCCTTGTCCCCTCCTCGGGCCTCAAGACCCCGTCACCCCACATCCCCTTCACTTGGGCCCTGCTTCTGTTGCTTCATTTCCCAAGCCACCGAGATGCGGTACAACAGGATTCTGGAGGCTTTCCAGTTGCCTTGGAGGCAGGGCCAGGGCAGGCTGGGAAGAGAAGCCAGCTCTTGGCAACCACTCAGTTGTGTCTTCTTCCTTCCCACTGCACACACTCCTTACATCACTGACAGTTCCAAAGGCCTGCGTTCTCACAGAAGTCCTCTGGCTGGACGTCTACCTTCCCTTGGACTGCCAGCCTCTCTGAGTTTGGTCAGCTTCCTCAGTGCGGACTAGGATTCCCCTGCACACCTCCTTGCCTAGGCCAGTGATGCTGCGGGGCGGCCCTCACCCCGGCAGCAGCAGTGTGACGAAGGGCTCCTGCCGCTGCCCAATCCTCTTCCCATGCCAGGCTCCAACGAACAGGGCCCCAGGACGGTGCGTGTGGTTTGGGCGAAGCATATAGCCTTCCGCCTGCAGTGGTGCCCACAGTGCTGCTTCCACCGCCCGCCGCGGACCTACCACTGCCCCTGGTGCAACATCTGTGTGGAGGTGAGCGCCCCTCTCATCTGCCCCCTTCTGGCCCACACCCCCACCCGCTCTGCACCTGCCTGGGACCAGGAGGCCCACTTGCACAGGGGACCAGTAGCAGACCTCAAACCACTTCCGGGACTGCTAAGGCCAAGGGTGGCAGTAACTCCCAGCCACTCTTGGTCACTCATGCAGCTCACTGCCTCCCTGCCTGCACCTGTCCTGGGAGGCTGGCCCCTGCCGACCCAGGTGCTGACACGCCCAGGAGCATCGACATCTATGCTGAGCCTGGTCAAGCCAAGGGGAGGAAAGGCACCCCTGTCCTACCCCAGGGCTGGCTGACACTAGATGCCCAAGGGCCCCACGGCTGGCTGTAGGCCTGGCCCGGGGAGCTTGACCTGTCCTCTTCTGGTGTCCAGAACGCTGCCCCCTCTCCCTCTCGCTCAGGACTTCGACCACCACTGCAGGTGGGTGAACAATTGCATAGGTCACCGGAACTTGGGCTTGTTCATCCTGCTCCTCCTGTGCCTATGCTTGTACTTGGGCTCCATGCTTGTCACCTGCATGGTCTTCCTCCTGCGCACCACCCACCTGCCCTTCTCCATTGACAAGGTCATCGCGTATCCACCAGGCTGCAGGGTCCACTTGGCGAGCTGTGGGCAGGGCGAGGACAGCCGAAGGGCGGGGTCCCGGGGGCGGGCGAGTGGTGGGCGGGGTTAGAGAGAAACCCCTGGGGAGGACCAGTCTGGACCAGGGGAGGGTGGTAGGGTCCAGGCGATGGGTGGGGCTAGGAGGCACTGCGGTGCGTGGGCAATCTAGCGGGGTCTTGGATGGAGGACGCTGAGGGCGGCACGGAGACCAGGTCGGCAGGGTGGGGTGAGGTTTACCAGGGGTTGGTGGGTGGGGAGAGGATGGACTGGCTGGTCGTGCGCGGGTCTGTCAGGGCCGGAGTCGGGGTGAGGGTCCGGGCCCGGGAGGTCCATTGCGGGCGCAGCTCCTTAGCTCGTGGGCAGCATCGTCGTAGTGGTCCCCGCTGCCGGCTTCCTGGTGCCTCTCTTGGTGCTTCTGCTGATGAAGGCCAGGTCGGTGAGCACCGCCCAGCGCTCCTACGAGGACAAGGTACGCGGGTCTCCGGGGGCGCCACGAAAGCGGTCTCTGGGCGGTCACCTTGGGCCTTCAGGACCTCCACACTTTCCGCCCTTTCTCCCCCGCCCTGGTCCTCATGGCCTGACCTCCCTTGAAGGTGCCTCGTGAGGCCTTGAGGCCCAGATTCAGCTCAGATCTCACCTCCTCTAGGGGCTCGGGGCTCCCTCTCCCTCCCAGGTGCACTGCGTCGAGGGCCTAGTGAGTGCTAGGCTGCGCATCCGTTATTTTGAAGGCTGGGCATGGAGGTGAGGCAGGCCCCATCCTGCGCTCCTGTTGATAAGGCCCCTGAAGTCAGAGAATCTCCCGCCCTTCGCCCGTGCACATTGAGAAAGGGGCCTGCCCTGTGCTGTGCAGTGCAGCGCCGACTCAGAGGGAATGGAGAGTTCAGAGAGGACCGCGGTGTAGAGGGTTTGGGGGCAGAAGGCAGAGCGAAGGGCATTGCAGGTGAGGGGCACAGCTTGCAAAAAGGCAGGGAAGCCAGAAAGTTTGTGGAATGTTGAGGATGCTGAGGGGACAGTTGTAATTGGAGCAGAAAGTGGATGGGAAATCAAGTGGACTGCTGGGCTCGGGCCAGATGGAAAAGGCACGAAAGTCAGCTGGAGCCTTCTCTTGGTGCGGTGGAAACCTGGAAGCCAGGACAGGTTTTGTTTTTTTTTTTTAACATGGAGTAAAATTCACCCATTTTTAGTGCCCAGTTATAGGAGTTTTGACAAATGCATACAGTCCTGCAACCACCTCCATAATTAAGATTTAGAACAGTTCCATCACCCCCCACAATTCTCTGAAGCCCCTTTTGTAGTGGGTTTCTCCCCATACTTGTTGCCCCTGGCAACCACTGATTTGTCTTCTATCCCTCTTGTCTTTCCTTGTCCAGAGTCTTGTGTGGATGAAATCATAGCCTTTTGAGTCTGGAGTCTTGCACTTAGCATAATGCGTTTGAGATTCCTCCACGTTGCTGCCCGTAGGAGTTCTTTCCTCCTTTCTCTTGCTGTGTACTATTCCCTCATATGGATGTACCACAGCTTACTTATCCATTTGCCAACGGAAGGATATTTGGGTTGTTTCTGGGTTTTGGTGATCATAAAGAAAGTGGCTATAAACATTCGTGTACAGGCATGGGAAGATAAGTTTTCATTTCTTTGAGTCAATTCTTAAGAGTGGCATTGCTGGGTTAGACAGTAACTGAATGTTTAACTTGATAAGAAAGTGCCAAATTGTCTTCCAAAATGGCTGTACCCTTTTGCATTCCCACAAGCAGTGCATGGGAAATCCAGTTGCTTCTGCATCCTCATTAACATTTGGCATTGTCACCTTTTTTTGTTTTCTGATTTTCCGTTGTAGCTAGTCTAAGAAACGTGTAGTGGTATCTCATTGTGGTTTGAATTTGCATCTTCCTAGTGACTAATGCTGTTGAGCATCCTTTCATGTTCTTATTTGCCATCTGTATATCTTTGATTAAATGTCTGTTCCAATCGTTTGCCCATTCAAAAAATTATGTTGTTTTCTTAGTATTAGATTTAAAGAGTTCTTTCTATCTGCTAGATTCAGCTACGTGTTTGCAGTCTTTTCCGAGCCTTTGGCCTTATTTTCTTGCCAGTGTTTGTCCAAGATCAGAAGTGTTCAATTTGGATCAAGAGCGTTTTCAGTTTTGTCTTCAATGGCTTGTGTTTTGGTGTTGTAATTAAGAAATCTTTGCCTAAACCGCGGTCACCAAGATTTTCTCCTATGTTTTCCTCTAGAAGCTTTATAGTTTTAGGTTTTCTCTTTAGGCCTCCTATTCATTTTGGGTTAAATTTTGGATATGAAGCAGGGTATGAGTCAAGACTTATAGTTTTGCGTGTGGGTTGTTCCAAGAGCATTTGTTGAAAAGACAGTCCTTTTTCTGTTGAGTTGTCTTTGCACATTCCTCAAAAATCAATTGACTATATAGATGTGGGTGTATTTCTGAACTGTCTCTTTTTTTGCCACTACCACACTGTCTTCACTGGTAGCTTTCTATGAAGTCTTGAAATGACACAATGTGACATCTCCAACTTTGTTCTTTTTTTCAGAGTTCTTGTGGCTATCCTAGTTCCTTTGATTTTCCATATAAATTAAGAATCAGCTTGTCAATTGCTAGAACTAAGTTTGCTGAGATTTTCACTTGGATTGCATTGAACCTATAGACCGCTTTGGAAAATGGACCTTTTAACAGTATTGATGTTTTAATCCACGAAAATGGGATACCTCTCCATATTCAGGTCTTCTTTGATGTCTTTCCTTAGTGTTGTGTAGTTTTCAGCATATACAGCTTGCATACCTTGTGTTAGATGTTTTCTAAGTATTTCCTTGTTTTTTGTGCTCTTATAAATTTTTTGCAAAATTGAATTTACATTTGCTTATTATTGTTAGAAAATACAGTGGACTTTTGTATGTTTGTCTCGGATCTTGGAATTTTTCTGGATTGACTTATAAGTTCTAGTAGCCTTTTTGTTGATTCTACCTCAAAATTCATGTCATCTGTGAATAAGGACAGTTTCATTTCCCCCTTTCCAGCGTGTCTGGCTTTATTTCTTTTTCTTGTCTTCCTGCACTGTCTCGGCCCTCTGCTACAGTGGCAAGTGGAGTGGTAAAAGTGGAGATCCTTGCCGTGGGTTTCCTTCAGCAGGACAGGGACTTGAGTAAAGGCTTTTTTAGGAAGACTGTAGTGGGCCACAGTGATGAGGGAGGGGCTGGAGACACCGAGGCAGCTGAAGGGACAGAGGAGCCCTCTGTGCCCACCTCCTCCCATCCTTCCCATCACCACTCCATCGCTCCCCCCGTATTTGGTTCACAGCTCCCGTGTGACGCCTCTGCTCATCCCTTCCTCATCAGCCCCCTGTTGTCTGCATGCCTTCTCTCTCCATCCTCAGTCCATCATTTCAGCCTCTCTTGGGCAGCACTGTCCCTTCCCACATCCTATGGTTCTTCAGCCTCGGGTCGGGACCTAAGACCTGCGCCCCCTGCACTGCTCCGCATGGGGTTCTTCCAGTCCGGGGTCTCCACCCTTAAGAAGCCCGACTGGGGTCTGCACTCTGTGATTCACCAGGCAGGGCTCTTTCCCATCACCTGCAGATCCCATTTCAGGCATCCTTCACACACCTCCACTTCGTTCCCTTCCCGCCTGCATCCCCTGACCGCAGCTTCTGCTGGGGCCACTTGCTTAGTGGTTCATAGTAAGGGCTCTGGAGCCAGACCATGTAAATTCACTTGCCAGCTCCACAACATGCCAGCATGGAGATCTTAGGAGTACTGCTTGGCCACCTGGTGCCTCAGTTTCCCCATCTGTAAAAGGAGGCCGCATGGGTTAATATGTGTAAGACACATAGCACAATGGCTGGTACAAGTAAGTGTCCTAGACTTTGTTGTTGTTATTATTTCCGTTCCTCGGCATCATCATTGCCACGTCTTCATGTCTCTCTCATCTTACAAACAAAGCAAATCTCCGTTAACGTCACAGGCCTCCACTCCAACTGTCATACTCTCCCCTCGGCACAGCCGGAGTTTCTGACAGAGTTGGCTGTGCTCACTAGCATCGTTCTTCACCTTCCTCATCCCACTTCAGCCTCTGTCCTCACTGTCACGGTGATGCTGCGCTCTCCACGAGGCCACAGCCAGCAGGCAGTCCTCAGACTGATCTTTCCTGGCCGCACACAGCCCCATGTGGAACGGCACGCAGCTGCCATGACCCTGCCCCAGGCTCTCGGGGTCCCGCTCCCTCTGCTCACCTGGCTGATGCTCCTCGGCCTGCACCGTGGAGTCTTGCCCTAGGCTGCCTGCTCTTCTCGCTGATCCCCTCTCCCTGCTGCTCTGCCACCCCCAGCTGCCCTCTCCACCCTGAAAGTTACGACTGGCTTTGTTGTTCATGGTGTGTCCTCTGTCCCCAGCGCAGTGCCCGGAACATTGTTGAAGCCTCAAAATATTTATGAGCAAAGAGTGAACCTGCAGACAAAGGAATGCATGCGGCTTTGGGAGGAAGAGAAAGAAAGAGAGAGAGAGAGAGAGAGAGAGAAGCCTGATGCCATAAACCCTGGGGAAGAACCGAGAGAGCAGAGGCAGCAGGGAGTTGGGCAGGAGACGGGACAAGAAGACGCCCACTTTGCTCTGGGCCTGTGGAGAGTGAGGGCGTTGGAGACTCGCAATGGGAGCAGGAGACCCGGGTCTGGAGCCAGTGAGAGGGGACAGTGTGTGAAGCTGAGAGCTGCTGGCTTCCGTTCCCAGCTGAGAGGGGCCATGTGGGGGAGCACGGTGCTCTGCTGTATTAGTCAGTTCTTACAAATTCCTTCAACAGCTATCATTCCTTGAAGCACTGAATAATCAGCATTTTCCTATGCTCCATGTACATCTCATGAATGAAAATATATTTCTCTAAATTTGAAATTTTGAATGTAAATTTAATCAAAGTCTTTTAAGCTTTTAGTTTCCCTTAAATGCTTTAAACACCCTAAAGGACGCAGAACTCAAACTCTCACAATGGTTGCTGTTGGTTTTGGCCACAATGGGACATTCTGGAGCTGTCTTGACTTTTCCTCCCCCAGGGCTCAGCTGCCCTGCCTGGGGTCCTGGTTCATTTTGGTGGAGAATAGTGTTGAAGATCAACGTCTTTGTGACAGGGGCATGGGACACAGGAGAGCTGGTGGTGGGCAGATGTGCTCCTGGGCCCCTTTCGGTCGTGACCAGCACTTTGTAGCTAGGGGTGAGAGTCGGCCTGCGCTGGGGAGGAGGAGGGGATGAGGCTGGTGGGTAGAGGGCGGGGAGGACGAGAGCTGGGTCAAGTGTGTCCAGGAGAGGACTTGAACTTTCGTCTTGACCTTTACTGCACTAGGCGCTCAGGACTTTGAACCCCGATTTCCGGGGCCATGTGAGTTTGGGTAGGAAATATGATTGGGCCCGAAAGCACTGCCCTTCCAGATAGTGAAATTCAGTGAAGGCACAAGTTTGGAAGTAATGAGTGGTGGGAAAGCAGAGAAGTAGGGGGAGCGGGGTGTGGAGCCGTCTTTGGAGCAGCTTAATAGAACAAGGCAGATCTGAAAGCATATTTGGAAGGAGGCAGCAGGAGGATGTGTGTGGCCAAAGGAGACAGAGAGGGGGAGGATGCTGCCAAAGGGGGTACCAGGTGGTGGAGGGATCCCTGAGGCGGCAGGAGTTGGGGGTGCGGGGCCAGGGGTCGCGTGGAGAGAGCTCCTCGGAAGTGGGTTGGGGGAGGCCTTGGCTGACCCTTGCGGCTTCCCCGCCCTTGGAGTCTTGCTGCAGCCCTGGGCTGAGCTGACCGGCTCAGGGAGGGCAGTGGGGGCGGCCTGCCCAGTCCTGCTGGATCTGAGCTCCTCTTCCCACCCTCGCCCCCTCCAGTACCAATACCTACATGGACACAACCCTTTCGACCTTGGCTGTGGCAAAAACTGGTATTGGACACTTTGTGCAGCGCTGGGACCCAAGTGAGTTGGCAAACCAGAGGCCTGAGTGGTGGCCCTGGGGCTGGTGGGGTGGGGTGAAGCTGGGTCATCTCGCCTGGCCCCTTAGCAGAGCTCCCAGGTCCTTCCGCTCATTCTTCCTATTGTTTTGGGATTTTCCCCAGGGCCTTGTGGGAGCATTTGGAGCCCCCACTTCCTTGCCTCTGTGGGTTCTTGCCCCAAGAAATGGTGTAGAGGGCATTGCAGCCTGGATGAGACAGGCCCCAGCTCCCCGTGGTGCCGAGCGCTGGGCCTTGTCCTCCCTAAGATGAGGGGCACCAGGCAAGGAGGGTCACGACCACCTCCATCTGGCTTGTTGCTCCCCAGGTACATGGCCGAAGCTGTCAGGCTGCAGAGAGTGGTGGGGCCTGACTGGGTGCCCACGCGGAACCTGCACTTCCCGACGTGCCCCTCCATGCCCATTCCCGAAGCCCTCCCTGGGCTGGGGTCTGGCCGCCAGGTCCAACCTCTGGATCTGTACCAAGCAGGGCAGGATCCCCCAGGGAGTGGTGAGGCTGCAGCCCTCCAGGAGGTAAGGGGCGTGTGTGTGGGTGTGTGTGTGTTTGTGCCCACACATGCGCATGCGCCCGTCGTGTTGGGAAAGGGCATCTGAAGATTGTACAGGTTTAGGGAAAGCCCCCCTCCATGTTTCGCTGGTGCTGAAGCTGGAACACTCCGAGCTCGAGGGCGGCGGATCATAGGCCAGCGGAGCGTTGAAAGTAGAGTCACAGGCCTGCAGACTACACCAGGGGTCCCTGGAGAAACAAAGGGAAGAGACCACACCACTCACTTGTTCGTTGCCCTTGGGCCGGTCCCTTACCCTTTCTGGGCCTCAGTTTCCTTAGCCATGAATGAGGATTGAGACTAGGCCAGTGGGCAATAATTTTGGGGGGCGGATTCATTTATTTACGGGCAACTTTTAACCTGAAGCTCAATGTTTGAAACAGGTGGCAGTGGAGCTTTAGGACTGCTGCGGGGAAGGTAATTCACAAGCCCCGCCCACAGGGCCCCTGCAGTGACATTCTGTGGGTCCTGCCCACTCCCTTGGCTCTGCCTAGGGGGGTGGCACCTTGGACAGTTTCTTGCTCCCGAGCTGGTGGGTCATGCGGTGTGGGGCCGGCACCTTTGGAGAGCTGACCTCCTCCACTCTGTGTTTAGATGCACGCCGGCCGGCCCAGTGTGGCCCCTGCTGCTCAGGCCCGAGAGGCGGCTCGATCTGCCTCTCACCCATTTGCACCCGGAGATGCCAGGAGACCCGGCACCTGAGCCTCACCTCCTGAGCCCCGCGTGGAGGCTCTCTGAGCCCTATCCTTGCCCAGTCCCCTGGCGAGAGTGCCGAGACCCCTGAAAGCCCATTAAACACCCTTTGCCTGCCTCCTACAGCTGCCCTGCTGCACTGTGTGTTGGGATCAAGGGAGTGGGGCGGTGAGGGGGCCTCTGGGGGCTGAGACAAAGACCCGGGGTGGGGGCAGCCAGGGTTCAATATTGGCTGGCTCTGTGATCTTGTGCAAGACACTGAACATTTCTCTCACCCTTCTAACGGGGAAACCATAACAACCAAAGCGAGGACTGGAGATGATGGAAGAGAAAACCCAGCAGTGCCTGGATGTCGGCCTAGCCAAGTCCTGGCCTCTGCCCTGCGGCCACCCTGTCTGACTGCAGGGGGCGCGCGCTGCTTGGGAATTCGCCCAGCCTGGCCAGCTCCAGCCTGGCAGCACAGGAGGCTCCTGTGTGGGTTGTGGCTGGCCCTCAGGCTAGGAGTGTGCCCTCCTGCGGCCTCAAGACAGGGAAGTGGAGGAGTGGGGTGTGCCCCATCACAGTCCACCCTGCATCATTCCTCCAAGTGGGTCTCACCTTGGTCACTCCCTCCTGTTGGGGAGTCAGATGCCGGTTCTAGTCCTGGGTCGGGCGGTGGGGGGCGTGTCCTAGACTCTGGGAGCCAGCAGACCTCTGGGTAGGGGCAGAGAGGAGGAGGGAACCATGTCAAATGGTGAATCCTCCAGTGGGCAGTGAGTGAGGCTGAGAGTGGGAAATAATGGTCCATTACTGGCAGGTCCTATGAGGATGAAATCAGGTGGTTCATGCAAACACCAGGTACACAGTAGGCACACAGTGTCTGCAGCCGGTATGATTCTGGTTATTTTCTCCTTCACACTGCTAACAGACCACCCTGTGTTCCTCCAAGGACCACCTTCTCATATTCCTGGGCCCCAGGCTCCGACTCCAAAACTCGGGGTTGGGGTGGGCTGCAATCTGAATCTGAATATTTGTAAAGTGCCCGGTGTGATGCTGCCACCCTGAAGTTTCCGAACTGCTGCCTTAGGAGGTGAGGATGGGCACCACCACACTGATTCCTGTCCCCCTGGTGTCCAGGGGAAACCAGGATATGGTGAGGGCGAGAGGGCAGGATGTGGCTGAAGGGCCAGATGAACAGCCCCGGGCCCGTGGACATTGTGTGCCTGTGTGTGCACGCCCGAGCTTGTGTGTTGGGGCAGGAGCTCATCGTTGGGGAGTGTCAGCCCAGACTGGGGAGGTAGGTGACCTCCGATGCAGGCCATGGCTCCGGTTCTCTACACGAAGAGTCCCAGTGGAGGCTGCCCTTCCCTCTTCCTCCCACCCTGACTGTGGTGGTCTCAGGCCCCGCTGTGTCCAGGCCCAGCCTCACCCAGGGCTTGGCTCTGGCTCCCTGGGCTCCTGGCCAGCCTCGCTCAACCCTAGGTACTGCAGCTCTTTTGTGTTCCCTTTTCCGTGGTGCCAGGTCTCCCCAGTCCCAAGCTCCATTGGGGTGCAAGCTTGTTCTCAGCTCTCATCCTGCTCCACTCAGGGGTAACCGTGGGTTTCTGGGGAGGGCTGCAGGATATTCACTGACAGGCAGAAAGGCAGCCCAGTTGGGGCCTTGCTTTCACTGGCTTCAGTGGCCACCCTTACAATTCTTGGGGCCTGCATTTACGAGTCAAGCTGAAGAAACCTCATCTGTCTGCGAAGCCCGCAGTCCATGGTCGCATGGTCAGGGCAGGGGGGCATGAGGCCTTTTAAGCCCCGGAGCCCAGGTGTGCATGTGGCACACAAATCTGTGTGGGTCTCCCGTCTGTGTGTGTTCAGAGGGGACAGCTCAGCCCAGGCTGCCCAACACTGAGGAGAGGCTCTCAGGCCCACTCCTAAATGGGAGTGCTGGGGTGGTGTGGGCCTGGGCCTCATCGGAGGAGCATCCAGAAACGTGGGCCAAGGCCTGGAGGGGCATATGCATGGAATGGGGTGAGTGTAGGAGTGGCGCCTGCTGGAGCCCCAGCTCTGCAGGAGGCTGGGAAGGCCAGGCCCCAGAGTCTGGGGAGGCCTAGTCCCACCCTGCCCTGCTGCCCGTCCCCTGCCTCCCTGCCAGGATAAGAGCTGGGCGGCTGGTCATCAGGGTGGCACCTCTTGGGTCCCTGCCTCCGGCTATACTGGCCACTCACCCAGTCCCAGGCTGAGCCTGGTCATTGCTAATTAAATGAAAATTCATTTTTAAAGTAATGTTAAGTCATGGTCATTTTTGTCTGCCATTTATCTCCTCGCTCACAGCTTTCAAGCCCTTTCTTTTTTTATCATTCAGGTATGAGGGTCTTCTTGAGCATTTCTTTTAGGAGTGGGTGTCTTGTGGTGAGGAACTCCCTCAGCTTTTGTTTATCTGGGAAAGATTTTATTTCTCCATCATATCTGAGGGATATTTTCGCTTGGTAGATTATTGTTGGCTGAAAGTTTTTACCTTTCAGATTTCTGAATGTATCGTTCTGCTCTTTCCTAGCCTGTAAGCCTTCTGCTGAGAAATCTGCTCAAAGCCTGCTAAGGGTTCTTTTGCAGATTCTTTTCTTCTGCCTTCCTGCCCTTCACATTATTTCTTTGTCATTGACTTTTGCCAGTTTTCCTAATATATGCCTTGGAGAAGGTCTTTTTAGACTGGTGTCATTAGAAATTTTATTAGTTTCTTTTACTTGTAATTCCAGTTCCTTCCCCAGGTTTGGGAAATTCTCAGCTATTATTTCTTTGAACAAGCTCTGTGTTCCTTTCTCCCTCTCTTCTCCCTCTGGAATATCTATAATCCTTAGGTTGCAGTTCCTAATTGAGTCGGATATTTCTCAGAGAATGTCTTCATTTCTTTTTACTCTTAGTTCTCTCTCCTCCCACATCTGAAGCATTTCTATATTTCTGTCCTCTGAATTGCTTATTCTGTCCTCCATTATTTCAGCTCTGTTATTTAAGGACTCCAGACTTTTCTCTATCTCAGTCATTGTGTTTTTCCTCTCTGACATTTCTCATTGATGTTTCTTGATAGTTTCGATCTCTTCTGTCAAGAATTCCCTTTGGTCGTTAATTTTATTCGTGATTTCCTTGAACAATTTTTCTGAGTTTTCTTGTAACTTCTTTAGTTTTCTCATAATAACTATTGAGAATTCTCTGTCATTTAGATTGTAAATAGCGGTGCCCTCAGGATTGATTTCTGGGTGTTTGTCATTTTACTTCTGGTCTCGTGTCTTAGTATACACTTCCATACTATTTGTTGTTGTGGATTTGATCCATCCCAGAGTGGTAGTATCAGGTTACAAATTCCACCTTCTGCCTCTGGGTGGTGGCAGGACCTGTGTATTCCAAGCCTGCCCATTCCCTGGCAGCTGTGTCTGTCCTTTGGAAGTTATGCTGACGGAGCCTATCTGCATTTGACTGCTGGACGCCGCTGATTTACACATATGTGTGCCGGCACCTTGGCGGGGGTCTCTTGCTCTGGCTGACCAACAGTACTTGCGTGCCAGGTGGGGGAGGGGCGCTTTCATTCCTGTGCACGTGCCCGCAGGTGCTCCAGCTCTGTCCTCGCTCTCTGCCCTCCTGGGATGTTCGGCTTGGTGAATACGGCCCAGTGATTGCCTAGCCTCCTCAGAGTGGAGCTGTCCCACAGGCTGGGAGGCAACTCAGAGAGCGAAGGCATTCCCACGAATGACTGCCCCCTCCCCCTTCTCCTCTCAGAGCTGCAAGCGGGCCTGCGCCCTAAGTGTCTGCCAGTGGGGGAGGTAGAGGAGATTCCCCTTACCTCTTTCCACTGCCTCCCGGGCAGTTCTGCACCTCCACGTTCAGAGATATGGCTGCATGGGTCTCTCAGACATCTATTGTGTTGTTTGAATGTCTCTGTTGATTTATGAGTGTCCTTTCCATTGTATCTCAGCAGGGAGAGTCTAAGGGAAGAGCTCACTCCGCCAGGATGCTGACGTCACTCCCTTTGTCATCGACTTTTGCCAGTTTTACTGTTATGTGCCTCGAAGAAGCTCATTTATCGTTGATGTAATTAGGAGTTCCATTGGCTTCATGTATTTGTCAGTCCAGTTCCTTCCCGCGTCCTGGGAAATTCTCAGCTATTATTACTTTGAAGAAACGCTCGGCTCCTTTCTCCCTCTCTTCTCCCTGTGGAATACCTATGGTCCTTAGGATGCTTTTTCTAGTTGAGTCGGATTTTTCTTGAATACTTCCTTCATTTTTTTTTAAATCTTAGTTCTCTCTCCTCCTCCACCTGAAGGATTTCTATTTGTCTTTCCTCTAAATCACTAGTTCTTTCCTGCAAACATCAGCTCTTTTTTTTTTTCTTGAGGAAGATTGGCCCCTGAGCTAACATCCATTGCCAATCTTCATTTTTCACTCAGGAAGATTAGCCCTGAGCTATCAACTGTGCCCATCTCCCTCTATTTTGTTTGTGGGATGCTGCCACAGCATGGCTGGATGAGCAGTCATAGGTCCATGCCCAGGATCCGAACCTGCAAACCCCAGGCCGCCGAAGTGGAGTGCACCAACTTTACCACTACGCCTTTGGGCCGGCCCCCGTCAGCTCTATTTTTTAAGAATTCTAGATTATTTCTTATTTGACTTATTGTGTTCTTCATATCCAGAATTTCTGCTTGGATTTTTGTTTATAGTTTCCATCTCTCAGGTGAAGTATTAACTCTTCTCATTAATTTTATTCCTGCTTTATTCCTGTGCTCATTGAACTTTCTGAGTCTTCTTGTAACTCATGGAGTTTCTTTATGACACCTATGTTGAATCCTCTGCCATTGAGATTGTAAATTTCTGTGACTTCAGGGTCAGTTTCTGGAGAAGTGTCATGTTCCTTCTGCTCTGAATTGTTGCTCTAGTTTCTCGCGGTGTTTGATGAAGTAATGTTTTGCCAGCGCATTTGTGGTTGTATCCGTTGGCAGATTCCACCTGCTACCACTGGGGCTGAAGCAGGAACTGTGTTTCTGGTACTACCACATCAGCTGAAAGTTGTGGAAGTGCTATGGGCATTTATGCTGGCTGGGAAAGCATTGGGCCAGGTGCGTAGGTCTGCCAACCGCTCTTCTCATCTTCACTCCGGTTGCTGCTTCTTGGGCGGAGCTTCCAAGGGGGGTCTGAGCCTGGGCCACCCCTTGGGACTGAAGCGGCCTTGTGGGCTCTTCAGCCGGCCACGAAAGTGATCACGCACGGGCTGAGTATCAATTTTTCAATATATGTCATCGTTCCTATCCAGTTATCATGGACACTACTACTAAGTGGAGGTATCTACAAATTATAGTTTAAATGTTTGGTGGAATGTTCATAGGGCCACTGGAATTTTCCCAAGCATAAATATGTGACCCAGAACTCCTCTAAATTCCAGTTATTAGGGGATCATTTTACAGTTTTCCTGAGAATTAATTACCTTGTAAAATATACTCACAGTTTTCCATATTCAGACTCACAGTTACTGTATGTAGGACCTCGTATATGTGCCCGGATCCTGATAGGCTGGGCCCAGGTGAAGAAATATTTTTCCTCTTTAAAACTGGATTGTTCTTTTCCTTTTCATGTATAGTGGATGACTATGTCAATCCAGCAAAGATTTAAATTCAAAACCAATAATCAATTAAGGTTGGCCGTTGTTATAGTCGTGGTCATAGCCTGCAAAAATGAGGGTTTGGAGATGGAACAGAAAGCATAAAAGGGGACCTTATTGTATGCCCATCAGAAAATAAAACAGTAAAACTGATCAACAGAATTCTGAGAGAAACAGCCACAAATTCTGCAACAAATAGCAAGCAGCAGATTTCTCTCATCAGTGTTACTCAGTCTCGTGTTGTGAATTCTGTCGGTATTGGCTCAAAAGTCTGTGTTCCTGAAGTCATCTGTTCCCAGACCCTGTAGTCCTAGAGTCCTGAGTGTCGGGTCCTCCCGGTATCTGCTATGGTGGGTGTGTCAGCTTCTTCTAGGAAGGCTGTAATCATGCATCTGTTCCCTATATCCCTTTCTCAGGCTGTGTTTTTTGGGTGCTTCTTCCAGAAGACCCAATCTCTGGTTGTAGCTTCTAGCAGGGACCTTCAGGCAAGAATGAAGGGAGCAGAGAAACCACGTGTTGATGACAAGGCAGGTTAACTTCTTCCAGTAACTAACAATATCAGAATGGAGGAGAGTGGAATCTCTATGGGAGTGAGGTACATAGGCACGTGGGTCCCTGTAATTGTTCCATGAAGACTCAACTGATAATTAATCCAATGAGAAAATGGATTAATGGACAATGAAAACAGTGACGAATCTGTTATGTACAGTTTGTGCCACAATTGCTGCCAATTGACATAAGTGTTTTAAACCAAGGAATAAAGTATTCTTAGAAGCTAATTTGTTGACATTCTCTGTGTCAGGCGAGGCACTTGAATTCTAATGTGCTTTTCCCCACTCTGCAAGAGTATGTAAATTACTGAAAAACTTAATCATATTTGTTACCGATCCCAAACACAGGTTCATTTACCCAGCGCACAGGAGGGCCAAAAAAGTAAAGGAACTGAAACAGCAGGCTTGTGGCAAGGAAAGAGCCTTACTATCGAAGGGCAGCCAGATGAGTAGACGGGAGTTAGAACTCAGATCCACCTGGTCGAATGAAAAAAGGTTGAGGTTTGTATCTGAGGTTTTCGGTAGGGGAGGGAGAGCATGTGCCGTGGTTTTATGTAGGGGAACAAGAGCATGTTCCGGGTTTGAGGTAGGGCAGCAGGAGCATGTGGCTGTGCTGCTTGGCACCTTCCAGCAGCCTGTGTTTGGCCTTGAAGACTGAATTTCCTTTCTCTTGACTTTCTGGACTTTTCTGGTTAGTTTTCGGCATCAGCCTGCATTTGGCCTTGTGAGGCTGAATCCTGATGTCTGGGCCTTGACTTTCTGGGAAAGACAGCTCACTCATATAGTGAGGAGAGACAGGAAGACCTGGTTAGTTTTAGACAACAGCTGATTATGCTGAATATGCACAGGTGCAGTTAGCAAAGCTTATGTCAAAACTTTTGGCTCTAGGGCAGATTTTTGAACTTTTTCATGCTCGGTTTCAGTTCCCACCTCTTATGATCAGGCTTCAGTCTTCGGGAACGGGGGTGAAGGCCTCTCTAGCTACCTTCTGCTGTGAAAGGGCAAAGATCAGGATGGGAGGAATGAAACTGTTTTACCGTCACTTTAAAATAGTTTTGAGTACCGGGTGGGGAGAGAGAGCTACGCTTTGCATCACTAATATTTTAGTACTCTGATCAACGGCTTTGGAACAACACTTAAGTTCATCACTTATAATTACATGGATAACCACACAGATAGCAAAATAGACAGCCCAAATTTTAGTATCCCCTCCATAATGGACCTCAGTCCTTGAGGAATCCCGGAGAAGGTGACTGTAAACCAATCAAGGTTACTGCCTGGAAGCTCAGGTGAAATCTGATGTAGCCAAGTAGCGTGCTGTCTAATCGTCCAACAAGTAATGTAAGAACCTGGGAGTCATGTATTACTCATCTATAGGAGGCTGTCTTGTGCACAGCAACTTGCAGTCTGTCACGAGTCCATTTGAGCATTCGGAGAAGTCAGTGTGTAGAGGATGAAGCCAGCCAAAGTTTGGGAGATCCCAGTTGTGATGTACTTCTGTGGCATGATTCTTGTTCCCTGTGGCGTTTTCAGTATGGTCCCCTGCAATCCAAGAATTCAATAGGACCCAGTCTCCATGACAACGATGCTGCAGAGAAACCTCTGACGGTGTCTAGTTCCTTGGTTTGAGTTCCCTTCAGGGCTTTTGGATCATGTCCGGAACATAGAAAGGGTCTCCCAAAGTTAGGCCTATGTTGTGTCATCAAGTAACCAGGTATTTAATAGGAAGCATTTTTAGAAAAGAAAAGCAAAGTTAATGGGTTTGGAGCAAATGATAAACCAATTTCTGAGCCCAGGGTATGGTTATTCAAGAAGATCTCTGGATGTCAGCATTGAAGAATCCCCTGCAGTTTAAAATGTCTCCGATGATGTCATCAGGTGTTCAGGTAAACCTTTTGAGTGGCTTACACAGAAACAGGCGTGAAGATCGTCCCAACATGGGTTGTCGTGGTGCACTCTCTTAGGTTTATATCAAGTTCTCCAGCTTCAGGTTCCCGGGCTTCAGGAAAAAACGTGATTTTAGTTCTCAATGATTGGAAATGAAAAGGAAAGAAAAAGTTGAAAACGTCAATTTGGAGATCTGTACCAGATATTTGAGCAAACTAGCAGAATTCAGGATCCAGTCCAATTTACAAATAAAAAACAAAAACCTTGAAGTTTTTAATGAACAGAACCAAAATCCAACATCCACAAATGTGTATTACAGTTTCTATTGAAACATAAGTTTGCTCGCTAAATTTACCTTCATTTGTACCAATGACAGTGAAATTAAGAGTCATTGGTTTGCAAACTAACTCTAGTTTTAATAAACTTTGCCCAATGATTTACATAAGTACAGCAAGAGTAGCAATTGATCATATAGGTTCTTTTAAATCTGCTTTGCTGGAACTTTTTATAAGGAATCTCAGCTTGAACTTGAAAGGCACCTCCACGCCAGGAAAAGTCAAGCCAAGGACTTGTCATCAGACTTGACCTGGGATACCTACAGATTTGTGTGAATTCCTCTTTTCTCTTGAGGGTCCCCCAAATATCCTAAAGTTCTTGCACCTGCCAGGGAAGTGCCCTGCTTTACTGGCCTGGTGAGGTTTCTGGGAACCTTGTAAGCAAGGTGCCAGGGCAATATTTTTAAGTGGCTTTATTCCGGAAAGTCCAGTGTTTGCTTCTCAAATTTGTACGGTCATATCCAAGTTTGTGTATGTTTCTGTCAAATATGACATTCCAGTCAAAGCCTTGGCAATAAAACCCGTTTCTAATTCTGCCCTGCTATAAGGGAAACAGATTCTTATTGAACTTATACAAATAACTATATTGCCATGAAAATAAGAATACTTACTCTTGAAGAGTTTTTAAATGCTGGAGGCATAAGATAAGGGAGAAAAAGAGAAATGCTTCCCTTTTGCTTACAAATTGCTGTAAGTCATAGTTAGCTTAACGAGAAAAGAGAAAAAGGTTTACTAACTCTGGAAAAACAAAACGTTAAATATCAGCAATATATCAAACAGGGAGTCATAAAAATTATAATCATCCTCATCAATTTATTCAGTCCTACGATGTCAACTTTTGATCTTCTGTTTGCAGTTTCATGAGGCCACTAATTTCTCAGTTACAGTTTTGTGATTTCCTACCCAGATCAGTTTTGTAATCTGAAAGTTTGTCAGAAACCTGTATTTTAGAGCAAGTGTCAGGGTCCTTTCCATGAATCTCTCTGAAGATGAAACATGAGAGTAAGACAAGTGCCTGCGTATGACCCAACATTCAAAAATGGCAAATTGGCAAAGACACTCGGCTATTTCTGTAACATACAACACTTTGAGATAATGACTAGAATTATGACTGACAACCAGGACAGATCAGAATTTTTGGAATGTTAGATAATTTTTAGAAAAGAAAACCTACGTTAGTAACATTTACCCACACAATATTACCTCGGAAGGCTTGTTATGGTTTATTTGATAATGCTTCCCATGTAATTTAACGTACCAAATAAGTTTCGTGAGTTTACATCTTCCTCTTTGTAGAAAGAGAGAACAAATTCTTGGAAACATCTCAGAGCTGATTGGAAATTCTCAAAGCTTTCTTTTTAAGTCAAAAGAAAGACTTGAATTTGGGGGGAAGTTCATCAAAAATATCAAAAAGGTTTAAAACACTTGGTCATGTAGGAAACAATGCTTAGTTATTCATTTAATCAAGGAGACAACAGAATCAGCAAAGGCAACAGAGAGTTCAAGCAGTCAGCAAACCTTAATAGAGAGACCTCAGTTCTTGAACATAGGAAATTATTTTCACAAAACATGGATTTTCTGTCTTTTAGGTAAACTTACTCAAAGGTAAAGAAAAACTTTTTATAACCTCTTTATCAAGAGCAGACCCAAAGTTCAAGAGAATTATCTTTGGAAGAAAGAAAGCCAAATTCTAATTCTGCACCAGCTTACTTTTCATATTGAAACGTATTGACTTAATTAAATTCATTTCAACCACAGCCAACTTGACCAAGAACACAGAACTCCTCAGGGTTTTCCTTTCGCAACCCTTCTGTCGCTTACTTTTTACATTCAGAATTTGTCCCATGCCTTCATTTTGTCTTTCCTTATGCTTTAGGACAGATATCTCTATGCATCATACCTTCTTTACTGCAAACATACATTTTATTTTCCTTGCAGACAGAGGTTCTAGAAATACGTGTTTTCAAAGGAAAGTTTTTGAGCATGCATAAAACCCGTTTATTAATCAACTTAAGCATCTTTAAGGTTCCCTGTGAACAGAAACCAAAGGCGGACAAATCTATGCTTAGTAATCAATTTCTAATTTTTTTTAATGCAGAAATGACCTAGGTACTCAACAGATTTTATCGTTTAACTTAATTTAGCAAAACTCTTAAGTTTTAAGTAACCAAAAAAGATTTTGAAACCAGTTTTTCAAGCATATAGGCCATAAAACATAATTATTGCACCCCAAACCTCTTACCCATTTGTATCTATCTAAATTATTTGTTCCCAATAATTATGTTTAGGTTACTCACAAAAATTTCATGTGACATTAAGCCGTTAGCCATCATCTTAAGTTGTTTGAAGTATATACACCATAATGTGATCATTGTTAAAAGATCCCCAAAACACCTTTATCCTTTTCACATCTATTTCGTTTACTTGTTCCCAATAATTATGTTTAGATTGCCTACAAAACCCTCCTGAGACATCAGACAAAATCAGCCATTATTGAAAGTTATTATTGTTGGCAGACAAATTTTGTCACAAGCATAACATGTCTACACCATATATGATGTTGATAACTCTGAAAACGTATTTATTTTAATCAAACCAACAAACTTCCATAAGCTTTTATTTACCAAAGATCATTTTATATCGTGCTAACTTGAAAGACATTTGGGTTAGTTTCCATTACATTTAGAAAGAATTTATATAAGCACTTACGTTAAGCCAATTAAATGGAGATGCTTTAGAAATTATATCATCTGTAGGCAGACAAATAGAGAGAGAGAGACTTACATCCAGATAGATGCCAACAGAGATCTTTAAAACTTTAGCCTGGTCGCAGGGACGAAACTCAGAAGAACAGGTGGATCCAAATTACTCCCTAGCAAATGGACCTGCTCAGATGGCCAAAGATTTTTCCTCAAGATTCTTTTTTGTTGTAAGGATCCTTTTCATGGCTGTGTTTGACATCATTTTGTCTTTGAGAAGCTTCTACATATTACTCAAAGACTGCATTCCATTATGAGAGCTTTTGAATCCTCACTTTTAAGGGTGACTCTTAAGGTGGTCTTGAAACAGAAGTTCCCCAGCCTGGCCGTTACAATTCCAAATGATCTCAAAAGTTTACCTATTTGTACTTGCTTAACTTGAGTTCAGGAATTTCGGGGGAGTTGAAGTGGGGAAGCTCAGCAAGAGAGGAGATTTGGTTTCTTTCGCTAGCAGGGCCGCTGGCATCCCCCAATCTGGCGTGTTTAATTACTTACTTATTTCCTTTGAAAGAGGCAGGAAGTTATTCCTGATTTCGTTTAGAAGCCTCAAAAGATTAAAATAGGCTTCCCATTGGTTGTTTAACTTTGTGGCTGGCTTTTTCCAATTGCGTATGTAAATACACCAGTTTGGGTAAACTGAAGTTGCCCCCTTTTGGCCATTTTAAAGTAAGGTCTCCTTTAGCATGTTTAAGTAACATTAGCTGAAGGGTGGATTTATATGGCCTTACAATATTAGGCAGGGGAAACGTTCCCCAGCGAGACACAATATTTTATCCCCGTAACATACTGTAATAGCATCAGGCCAAAGAGATGTAATCATTTTACATAAAGCCCATTTAACTGTACTAATTTTTCAACGACATTTAATTTCAATTTTATCAATTTTTATACCTCTCATCATAGCTTTCGTTAGGATTCCATCAATAAGTCTCTGTCTTATAATATTGTGTAGGGAAAGCATTCCCAGCCAGACATAACATCCGTTTCCGAAAAAACATCCAGGCGAAGTGGACATGACCTCTTCCTCTAATATTAGCTCAAACATTATAATCTTTATGATCTTATCAAGATTAGCATTCTAACTGTTGCCCCCAACAATTGTTGGTCAGATTTCTCATTGTGATTTCCTGTTTTCTGGCTTAAAAATATTTTTTTTTCCCCAAACTGGGATGACTAGAACAGGCCTGTCTGAGGTCTTTTAATCTTGCGGGGCCAGTAGGGGGTCCTTTCAGCCCACCTAACTTTAGGCGGTGTTTTATGAAAACCTTTATGTTAACCTCATTCATGTCTGTTTTATTTATCCCATTTTTCTTTTTAATAACTAGCTAAAGATTTCCATCCTGCTGAGATGAGTCCTGTGACTCTTTCCTTTTCTGAGTCCTCTTTGTTTTTCCCCCTTTTGATATTTGTCTTATTTACCCCACTGTCTTACTTACTTTAGTTTCCCTTAGAATACAAAAAATACCTTTAAAAATTTCCAACTTTCTGGGAAGAGTCCCTTTTTTTTCTCTCAGCTTGTTTTTATTCTTCTGTTAACTTGTTTTTGTTGGGGGAAGAGGGAGAATCTCCCTCTGCCCTTTTCCTTAAGGTTCTTCTGGCTGACCAAATAATCAACAAGACAGGTTAGCAGGAGAAAATAATACCAAGTTTAATAACATGTATACATGGGAGAAACTCAGAAATGAGCAACTCGTCCCTCTGTCTAAGCTGCTTCCGTAAGTATTCCAGCTAAAGGCGAGGAGCGTGTTGGGGGTGGGGAGTGGCCTGGGACTTCAGAGGGCAGGAGGACAATTCTTTTCGGGATCATCTATAGATAATGTGGTCAGGTCTTACATTCAAGTCTTTAATCCATTTGGAGTTAATTTTTGTGTATGGTGTAAGGTAAGTCAGAGGGAGAAGGTCAAATACCGTATGATTTCCTTCATTAAGTAGTAGATAATAACAACAATAAACAAACACATAGGGACAGAGATTGGATTGGTGGTTACCAGAGGGGAAGGGGGGAGGGAGGAGGGTGAAAGGGATAATTCGGTACATGTGTGTGGTGATGGGTTGTAATTAGTATTTTGGTGGTGAACATGATGTAATCTATGCAGAAATAGAAGTACAATGATGTACACCTGAAATTTTTACAATGTTATAAACCAATGTTACTGCAATAAACAAAAAATTAAAAAAAAATAAAAAAATAAGATAATGTGGTCAGGGAGAGACAGAGTTTTTGATAAAAGGGGCTTGGTGCCCCTCCCATTGTAACATCTATGTTACATTATCTTTATAGCCATCATGATAGAAGATCTGTTCCAGGAAGGAGCCACCATGTCAAATTCTTTAGGCAGTTACTGGGGGAGGTCAAATGTCCTTCAGAGAAAACAATCAAGGTAAAGAGATATATTTCAGGGTGGCCAAATTTTGATCTCCCACAATTTCATTAGCCTCTGTAAGACCACGAGAGGAGGCTGAGACCCAAAATTTGGTTAAGTTTCATCTTTTTTTTTCATAGGTTTATAACTGGAAACATCCCAGTTTTGCAATACATGACCCTGAGGGCTGCCACTGGGAGTCAAATCCCAGTTTCCCATTATGGCACCACTCACACACACACATTACCTGCATTCACACATGTCCACACAAGTGTCAGAAAAGATGGTGCCAAGAGTTAGTCCTTTCTAGAATTTGGGGCTCCCTCCGGACAGACTCCCATAACCTAGAACAAAACCCCTGAAACAGGCAAACAAACTTCACATTCACATACACATGCACACACACAAGTGTCACAAGAGACGGAGAGCAGAGTTAGTCCTCTCTGCGTGAGAGCTCTGGTCCTTTCAACATGGTCAGAGCCCCCTGACCACACCTTTTACCCACGCAAAACCAATCTTCCCTCTTCTTTTGTATTTATCAGTTTACCCCACTACGTGGTCCCAATCAATAGGGAAGCTCTTGCAAAATCATTGAGCACATGAAGGAGATATGAAGCATGTCAATTCCATCTCTATGTCTTTCACATCATTTGATGCCTGAGAGAGCCATATTATGGGTTCCTGGGTTCGGGGTGGGTAGCGAGCCTCTGGTGTTACCTAGCAGCCAACAAGACACAAGGTCAATTTTATTCTTCTGAATTTGGGGCCCAGTATCAGAAAATAGCAACCTCAAAGAGTCATTGCCCTGTATGAGTAGAGGTGTCTGAGGACAAGAAATGGTCACTGTGTTGGCTGTGTCATTAGTCAGACTAACAATCCTGTAGATGGCACAGCAGAAGGTAAAATAACAAGCACTCAGCCTTTTCAGTTTTTTTTAGAAGTGAGGAATCTCCTATCATTCTCTTAATTCTCTTTTATCATTCTATTAATTTGCTTATAATGAAGATTACTCATTGAGGTTAAGTGAGATAATAAGTCTCTACCATGACAAGAATAGGCAGAAACTAAATAATAAGTTTTTAGTGGCTCGGGATGCAAAGAGACTGTTCTACAAAGATCATTTCTCTTCCAAGCTACCAGGTCTTCCTGTCTATTATAACTACACCATTAAAAAAGTAATTTTAGTATATTTCAATATGTAGGTAGTTTAAATGTGCATACATATATACAGTTGTATGATAACAAATGAAAATATCTAAAGGTTTCAACTTTAGTGTTTAAAATATATTCTCACCAGGTAGAAGACAGTATTCTTACTGCATGGATTTTGTGTGTGTGTGTATGCGAGGAAGATGAGCCCCGAGGTAACATCCATGCCATTCCTCCTCCTTTTGCTGAGGAGGACTGGCGCTGGGCTAACATTTGTGCCCATCCATCTCAGTTGGATTTGGGAAGCCGCCACATATGGCCTGACAAGCAGTGCGTCGGTGCCCGCCCCGGATCCGAACCCGGGCCGCCAGCACCAGAGGGCGCGCACTTAAGCACTGCACCACGGGACCGGCCTTGAATTTTGACCTCTTAATTTGAATGTCATGAAGAAAAAATATGTTTCTGTAGACAGGAAAATAAAAGTAACAATAATTATGTGTCCATGAGGGACTTTTGCTCTCTGTTTTTAATCCAAGTAATTTCCTCAGAATGTTCCAATTCAATTACTCCCATTCAATATCAGCCTTTTTCAAAGCAAAGTAGGAACCTTGGAATTACATATTTTATCCAGGTTCGGGAAAAATACAATCGCTGTTGAAATTAAGGTGACTTTCAAAATGGACACTACACCTCAACACGCGGGAGCTGTGAAAATGTGTGCATTTGCTGCCTGTCAGCCAAGACTCCCCGTCGGTTGGTGGTAGCAGCTCTGAGGCTGACTAGTGGCACCTGACTCCCAGTTGGGGGAATCTTCCAAACACAGAGGGGTTCAGACGCTCAGTGGCTAAAACGAATGACAACTATCAGCTGCAGGTAAGAGAGAGGCCAGTTATTTTCTCACATAATAAGCAGCTCAGAGGGAGGGAGTCAAGGCTGGGGCAGTGACTCAACAAGGTCCTCACTGTTGTCTGTGTAGCTTGTGGAGGTGTTGGCTAACGGGTCAAAGGGGGCACCCCTGGCCAGCACATCTGGGTTCAAGACAGGAAGAAGGAACAGAGCTCTGCCAACTGTGTCCTTTCCCCCTTTTATCAGGAAGGCAAAAGCTTTTCTAGAAACCCTGAACAGACATCCACTCATATCTCATTGAGCAGAATTGTGTCATGAAACGCCTGGAAATGAGGAAGCCTGAAAAATTATTTTGCTGCCCCCTCCCCCAAAGTATAATTTCAGAATAGTACAAAAGAAGACCTGGAGACAGATGAGCAATGAGCACTGTTTGCTTCGATTAGCGCTTTGCCTGAAACGGAGATTGAAATCAACTTCTTCTCCCCAGGAGTTTCTCTAATCTCCTGCAGTGTGGAGGCCATCCTCAGAGGGCAGGACCTCTCCTTCCCTGGCACAGTTGAGGGTTGGGGGTGGCTGTTGGAAGTGGCAGTCACAGGCTACAGAGCCCCTAGCCCAGACCTCTTCATCGTCTGTGATGCCACGCTGGGGCTTCTTGCCTTCCACCCTGGGCTGTGGCTTCTGAGTTCACTATGGCTTCAGCGGTCACTGGTGACATAGGGCTCTCGGAGGCAGTATCGGGTGGGGTCCTGTGGGCACCGGAGGTCCGGCCGCGCGGCTCTGGCAGGATGGCATGCCCCTCATGAAGGAGTCCCATTCCCCGCCTCAGGTCCCGCTTCCCTGGCTCGACCCGAGCCTGCTGGCTTCCTTCACTGGAGTCCTGCTGGTCTGTGTCAACGGACTCTTCTTCGGTTTCCCGTGAGTCTCCCACACAATCTGGCAGTTTTCTTACAGAGAGTCAGAAAGGAAAACAGATCATGAGAGTCCGGACAGGTGAAGTGCAGAAGAGGCATCAGGGAAGGGAGGATATTCTAGGCAGAGGGAACCCAATATGCAAAGGCACAGAGGCATAGAGTGCTTGGTGCCTTTGGGAGCTATTGGTGGCTGGTAATAGTGGGTGACATTTGGTGGAGCCGCTCTGGATCTGTGACTACTCTGGCTATTTAGAGCAGGCTTTGACGTCAGTGCGTCCTGACCAGGTGGACTGAGTCCCCCGAGAAGCTTGGGCCCCCCGGGATCAGGACTGAGTCCTTCTCTGGTCTCAGTTGCAGATGGCTGGCCCAGAGTGGGGAGTGGTTCTTTCCCATTGTCACAGGCCTCCCATTGTTCGTCCTCACCTTCAGCAGTCTGGTTTTCCTGAACTTCTCAGACTCTGACATCTTGCATCAAGGTGTGCTCTCGGGCCCTAGGTTAAGGAGGTAGCACCCTAAAGGCTCCTGCATGCAGGGATGATTCCTAAAGTGCTCCTCCCCTCTCACCTCCGTGGGTCTCAAGACCCCGTCAACCCCTATCCCCTTTGCTTGGGCCCTGCTTCTGGTGCTTCATTTCCCAAGCCACCAAGACGTGAAAAAACTGCAGTCTGGAGGCTTTCCAATTGCTCTGGAGGGGACGGCAGGGCAGGCCAGGGAGAGAAGCCAGCTCTTGGCAACCACTCAGTTCTGTCTTCTTCCTTCCCACTGCACACACTGCTTACAGCATCAATCACAGTTCCAAAGGCCTGAGTCATCACAGACTCCTCTGGCTGGAAGTCTACCTTCCCTTGGATTGCCAGCCTCTCCGAGTTTGGTCAGCTTTCTCAGTGGGGACTAGGACTCCCCTGCCCCCCTCCTCCCCACCCTTCGAGGAGCCCAGTGATGCTGCAGGGCTGTCCCCCACTCCCGGCAGCAGCAGACTGATGAAGGGCTCCTGCTGCTGCACAATCCTCTTCCCATGCCAGGCTCCAACGAACAGGGCCCCAGGACGGTGCATGTGGAATGGGTGAACCACACAGCCTTCTGCCTGCAGTGGTGCCCACAGTGCTGCTTCCACCGCCCGCCGCGGACCTACCCGTGCCCCTGGTGCAACATTTGTGTGCAGATGAACGCCCCTCTCATCTGCCCCCTTCCGGCCCCCACCCCACCTGCCCAGTACCGGGCCGGTTCAGGAGGCCCACTTGCACAGGGGACCAGCAGCAGGCCTCAAACCACTTCCGGGACTGCCAAGCCCAAGGGTGGCAGTAACTCCCAGCCAGTCTTCGTCACTCATGCAGCTCACTGCCTCCCTGCCTGCACCTGTCCTGGGAGGCTGGCCCCTGCCGACCCAAAGCTCACACACCCAGGAGCATCCACATCTACGCTAAGCCTGGTCAGGCCAGGGGGAGAAAAGGCACCCCTGTCCTACCCCAGGGCTCGCTGACACTAGATGCCCCGGGGCCCCACACTGGCTGTAGGCCTGGCCCGGGGAGCTTTACCTGTCCTCTTCTGGTGTCCAGAACGCTGCCCCCTTCCCTCTGCCCAGGACTTAGAACACCACTGCAAGTGTGTCAACAACAGCATCGGTCAGTGCAACTTTGGCTTCTTCATGCTGCCCATCCTGTCCCTATGCCTCTCCTCGGGCGCCTTGCTGGTCACCTCCATGGTCTTCCTGGTGCGCACGACTCACCTGCCCTTCTGCATGGACAGGGTCATCCCATCACCGCCAGTCTGCTGGGCCCACTTGGGGAGCAGTGCGGAGGGCGGGGACAGCCGAGTGGCGGGGTGCCAGGGGCGGAGCGATTGGTGGGCGAGGTTAGAGAGAGAGAAGGGTGAGGAGGACCAGTCTGGACCAGGTGAGGATGGTAGGGTCGGGGAGATGGGTGGGGCTATGAGGCACTGCGGTGAGTGGGCAATCTAGCGGGGTCTTGGATAGAGGACGCTGAGGGCGGCACGGAGACCAGGTCGGCAGGGTGGGGTGAGGTTTACCAGGAGTTGGAGGGTGGGGAGAGTATGGACTGGCTGGTCGTGGGCGGGTCCGTTAGGGCCGGAGTCGGGGTGAGGGGCGGGGCCGAGGAGGACCGTTAGGGGGGCAGCTCCTTAGCTCCAGGGCAGCATCATGGTGGCGGTACCCGCCACTGGCTCCCTGTGCCTCTCTTGGTGCTTCTGCTGATGAAGGCCAGGTCGGTGAGCGCCGCCCAGCGCTCCTACGAGGACAAGGTACGCGGGTCCCCAGGGGCGCCACGACAGCGGGCTCTGGGCAGTCACCTTGCGCCTCCAGAACCGCCACACTTTCCACTCTTTCTCCCCCACCCCTGTCCTCATGGCCTGACTTCCCTCGAAGGTGCCTCGTTAGCCCTTTAGACACAGATTCAGCTCAGATCTCACCTCCTCTAGGGGCTCGGGGGTCCCTCTCCCTCCCGGGTGCACTGTGTCGAGGGCCTAGTGAGTGTTATGCCGCGCGTGCGTTATTTTGAGCGCTGAGCTTGGAGGTGAGTAAGGCCACATCCTGCGCTCCTGTTGATAAGGAACCTGAAGTCAGAATAACTCCCGCCCTACGCCCTGGAACACTGAGAGAGGGGCCTGCCCTGTGCTGTGCAGCGCAGACTCAGAGGGAATGGAGAGTTCAGAGAGGACCGCGGTTGTAGAGCGTTTGGGGGGCAGAAGGCAGAGGGGAGGGCATTGCAGGTGAGGGGCAGAGCTTGCAAAAAGGCAGTGAAGCCTGAAAGTCTGTGGAATGTTGATAGGATGGTGAGGAGACAGTTGTAATTGGAGCAGAAAGTGGATGGGAAATCAAGTGGACTGCTAGCGACTGGCCAGATGGAAAAGGCCCAGAAAGTCAGGTGGAGCATTAGTCTTGGTTTGGTGGAAACCTGGGAGCCAGGACAGGAGTGATTTTTTTTTTTTAACATGGAGTAAAATTCACCCTTTTTTAGTGCCCAGTTATAGGCGTTTTGACAAATGCATGCAGTTCTGCAACCATGTCCACAGTTAAGATTTAGAACAGTTCCATCACCCTCCAAAATTCTCTGAAGCCACTTTTGTAGTTGGTTTCTCCCCATAATTGCTGCCCCTGGCAACCACTGATTTGTCTTCTATCCCTCTTGTCTTTCCTTTTCCAGAGTCTCTTGTGAATGGAATCATAGGTTTTTGAGTCTGATGTCTTGCACTTAGCATAATGCATTTGAGATTCCTCCATGTTGCTGCTGATAGGAGTTCTTTCTTCCTTTTTCTTGCTGTGTACTGTTCCATCGTATGGATGTACCACAGCCTGTTGATCCATTTGCCAATCGAAGGATATTTGGGTTGTTCCCGGTTTTTGGTGATCATAAAGAAAGTGGCTGTAAACATTCGTGTACAGGCATGTGAGCATAAGTTTTCATTTTTTTTAAGAGTGGCATTGCTGGGTTATAAGGTAACTGAATGTTTAACTTGATAAGAAATTGTCAAATCGTCTTCCAAAATGGTTGTACCCTCTTGCAGTCCCATGAGTAATATATGAGAAATCCAGTTGCTTCTGCATCCTCACTAACATTTGGCACTGTCAGCTTTTCTTGGTTTCTGTTTTTCTATTTACCTAGTCTAATAAACGTTTACTGGTATCTCATTATGGTTTGAATTTGCATCTTCTTAATGACTAATGATGTTGAGCATCTTTTCATGTTCTCATTTGCCACCTGTATATCTTTGATTAAATGTCAGTTCCAACCTTTTGTCCGTTAAAAGTATTGTGTTGTTGTCTTAGTATTGAATTTAAAGAGTTCTTTCTATATTCTGGATTTAAATATATGATTTGCAAGTATTTTCCCCCAGGCTGTGGCTTGTCATCACATTTTTTCAGAGTGTCTTTCAAAGATGAGAAGTTTTAAATTTTGATAAAGTGAATTTGCAGTTTTTTTCTTTTGTGGATTGTGTTTTTGGTGTTGTAATTAAGAAATCTTTGCCTAACCCAAGGTCACTAAGATTTTCTCATCCGTTTTCTTCTAGAAGTTTTATAGTTTTAGATTTCCTGTTTTTGCCTCTGACTCATTTTGGGTTAATTTTTTTATATGATGCAAGGTGTGGGTCAAGATTTATTTTTTGCATGTTGGTTGTTCCAACACCATTTGTTGAAAAGACAATCCTTTTTCCATTGAGTTGCCTTTTCACATTCCTCAAGGATCAATTGACTCTATAGGTGTGTGTATTTCTGAACTCCCTGTTCTTTTGCCACTACCACACTGTCTTCATTGGTAGCTTTCTATTAAGTCTTGAAATCACAGAATGTGAGATTCCCACGTTGTTGTGTTTTTTCAAATTTCTTTTGGCTATCATAGTTCCTTTCACTTTCCATGTAAATTTTAGAATCAGCTTTTCCTACACTTCATGTTGATCTCATGAATCAAAATTTATTTATTTATTTATTTATTTATTTATTTGTGAGGAGGATCAGCCCTGAGCTAACATCTGTGCTAATCTTCCTATTTTTGCTGAGGAAGACCAGCTCTGAGCTAACATATATTGCCAATCCTCCTCCTTTTTTTTTCCCCAAAGCCCCAGCAGATAGTTGTATGTCATAGTTTCACATCCTTCTAGTTGCTGTATGTGGGATGCGGCCTCAGCATGGCTGGAGAAGCGGTGCGTCAGTGTGTGTCCAGAACCTGAACCCGGGCCTCCAGTAGTGGAGCGCGCGCACTTAACCGCTAAGCCACGGGGCTGGCCCAAAATTTATGTCTTTACATTTGACATTTTGATTGTCAATTTAGTCAAACAATTTTTTTTTCCCTAGGAAGATTCACCCTGAGGTAGCATCCATGGTATCCTCCTCTATTTTGTGGTTTGTGGACCGCTAGCACAGTGTGGCCGTTAACAGAGTGGTATAGGTCTGCGCCCGGGAACCTAACCCAAGCCACCAAAACCGAGCAGCCGAACTTAACCACTAGGCGACTAGGGCTGACCCTAGTCAAACTCTTTTAGGCATTTAATTAAAATTTTGATTAGAACACTAGTTTCGCTTAAATCTTTAAACACTTTAAAGGACGCAGAACTCAAAATCTCACAATGGTTAGTGTTGGTTTTGGCCACAGTGGGACATTATGGAACTGTCTTGACTGTTCCTCCTCCAGGGCTCCACTGCCCTCTGTGGGGTCCTGGTTCACTTTGATGGAGAACAGTGTTGAAGATCAATGTCTTTGTGACAGGGGCATGGGACACAGGAGAGCTGGTGGTGGGTGGAGGTCGTCACCACCATTTTGTAGCTAGGAGTCTTGAAGTCGGGGTGAGAGTCGGCGTGTGCTGGGGAGGAGGATGCGAGGGGGTGGTGGGTGGAGTGCAGGGGGGAGGAGAACCGGGTCAAGAGTGTCTAGGGGTGAAGTTGACCTTTGGGCTTGACCTTTACAGCACTGGGTGCTCAGGACTTTGAACCCGGATTTCCAAGGCCATGTGAGTTTGGTTGGGAATGTGATTGGGCCCCAAACCACTGCCCTTCCAGATAGTGAAATTCAGTGAAGGCACAAGTTTAGAAAAAATGAGAGAGGGGAAAGCAGAGAAGAGGGGGGAGCGGGGTGTGGAGCTGTCTTTGGAGCAGCTTAATAGAACAAGGCAGATCTGAAAGCATATTTGGAAGGAGGCAGCAGGAGGATGTGTGTGGCCAAAGGAGGCAGAGACGGGGAAGATGCTGCCAGTGGGGGTGCCAGGTGATGGAGGGATCCCCGAGATGGCAGGAGTTGGGGGTGCGGGGCCAGGGGTCGCGTGGAGAGAGCTCCTCGGAAGTGGGTTGGGGGAGGCCTTGGCTGACCCTTCCAGCTTCCCCGCCCTTGGAGTCTTGCTGCAGCCCTGGGCTGAGCTGACCGGCTCAGGGAGGGCAGTGGGGGCGGCCTGCCCAGTCCTGCTGGATCTGAGCTCCTCGTCCCACCCTCGCCCTCTCCAGTACCAATACCGACATGGACACAACCCTTTCGACCTTGGCTGTGCCAAAAATTGGTATTGGACACTTTGTGCAGCGCTGGGACCCAAGTGAGTTGGCAAACCAGAGGCCTGAGTGGTGGCCCTGGGGCTGGTGGGGTGGGGTGAAGCTGGGTCATCTCGCCTGGCCCCTTAGCAGAGCTCCCAGGCCCTTCCGCTCACTCTTCCTATTGTCTTGGGGTTTTCCCCAGGGCCTTGTGGGAGCCTCCCCTTCCTTGCCTCTGTCGGCTCATGCCCCAAGAAAAGGGGTAGAGGGCATGGCAGCCTGGATGAGGCAGGCCCCAGCTCTCTGCAGGGACGGGCCCTTGGCCTTGTGCTCCACAAGCTGAGGGGAAAAAGGCGAGGGTGGCCACGACCCCTTCCATCTGGTGTGTTGATCCCCAGGTCAGGCTACAGAGAGTGGAGGCCTGACTGGGTGCCCATGCAGATCCTGCACATCCCGAAATGCCCCTCCACGCCCAGTCTCGAGCCCACCTCTGGGTCTCTACCAACCAGGGCAGAGTCCCCAGCGGAGTGGTGAGGCTTCAGCCCTCCAGGAGATGAGGTGTCTCTCTGTGCTTGCGTGTGTGTGTGTGTGTGTGCGTGTGTGTGTGTGTGTGTGTGTGTGTATGCAAGTGTGGGTGCCCTTTGTACTGGGAAAGGGCATGTGCAGATTAGGGAAAGCCTCCGCCATTGAGGGCTGGCCCTGAAGCAGGAGCACACAGAGCTCAAGGGCGGGGGATTATAGCCCTGAGGAGTGTTGGAAGTAGAGTCACAGGCCTCCAGAATACACCAGGGGTCCCTGGAGACACAAAGGGAAAAGACCACACCACTCACTTGCTGATTGGCTTTGGGCCAGTCACTTACCTTTTCTAGCCCTCAGTTTCCTTAGCTATTGGTGACAACTGAGACTAGTCCAGTGGTTTAAATTTTGGGAGGCGGATTCCTTTGCCTGCCTCCTACAGCTGCCCTGCTGCACTGTGTGTTGGGATCAAGGGAGTGGATGGATGAGCTGGACTCTGGGGGCTGAGACAAAGACCCTGGGAGGGATAAGCCAGGGTCCAATACCGGCTGGCTCTGTGACCTTGCGCAAGACACTCAACATTTTCGTCATCCTTCAAATCGGAAAACCATAACAACCACAGTGAGGACTGGAGATGATGGAAGAGAAAACCCAGCAGTGCCTGGATGTCAGCCCAGGGAATGTCCCGGCCTCCGCCCTGCAGCCCCGCTGTCTGCCTGCAGGGGGCGATCGCTGCTTGGGAATTCGCCCTGCCTGGCCAGGTCCAGCCTGGCAGCACAGGAGGCTCTGGGGTGGGTTGGGGCTGGCCCTCAGGCTAGGAGTGGACCCTCCCTTGGCCTCATCACGGGGTGTTTCCCATCACAGTCCACCGTGCATCTTTCCTGCAAGCGGGTCTCACCCTGGTCGCTCCATCCTGTTTGGGTGTCAGATGCTGTTCTGGTCCTGTTCCTGGGGGTGGGGGTTCTAGACCCGGTGAGTCTGCAGACCTCTGGGTGGGGGGAGGGAGGAGGAGAGAACCACGTCAAACTGGGCTCCTCTAGTGTGCTGTGTGTGAGCTTGGGAATGGAAAATAACGGCACCTTCCTGGCAGGTGGTCAGAGGATGAAATGAGGTTGTACATGCAAACACCAGGTACACAGTAGGCACACAGTGAATGCAGCCGGTACCATTATGATTATTTTCTCCATCACACTGCTGACAGACCACCCTGTGTTCCTTTCTGAAGCAAGTTCTCAGAATTCCTGGGCCCCCAGACCACGAACTCAGAATCTCGGGGTGTGGGTGGGTGGGAATCTAAATCTGAATTTTTGTCCAGTGCCCGGTGTGATGCTGCCACCCTGATGTTTCCAAACTACTGTCTCAGGAGGGGAAGATGGGCACCAGCCACACTGCTTCCTGCCCCCCTTGTCTCCAGGGGAAATCGAGATATGGTGAGGGTGAGAAGGCAGGATGTGGCTGAAGGGCCAGATGAACAGCCCGGGGCCCGTGGAGGTGTGTGCGCCTGTGTGTGCATGCCCGAGCTTTTGTGTTGGGGCAGGAGCTCGTCCTTGGTTAGTGTCAGCACAGCCTGAGGAGGCGAGTGACCTCCAATGTAGGACATGGTTTCAGTGCCCTACAGGCTGAATCCCCTAGAGGCTGCCCTTTCCTCTTCCTCCCACCCTGACTGTGGTGGCCTCGGGCCCCTCTGTGTCTGGGCCTTGCGTCACCCCCGGCTCTGGCCCTGGCTCTTTGAGCTCCTGGGCAGCCTCCCCTAACCCCAGGGACTCCAGCTCTATCGTGTCCCCTTGCCCTGGTCCCAGCATCTCCCCAGTCCCAAGCTCCCTTGGGGTGCAGGCTTGTTCTCAGCTCTCATCATGCTTAACTCAGGGTTAACCAACGGTTCCGGGGAGGGGTGCAGGGTATTCATTGACATTCAAAAAGGCAGCCCAGTTTGGGCCTTGCCGTCAATGACTTCATTGGCCACATTTACACTGCTTGGGGCCTGCATTTATTGAGTGAAGCTGAAGCAGCTTCCTCTGTCTGGGAAGCCCACAGTCCATGGTTAAGTGGCGAGGGGAGGGGGGCATGAGGCCTTTTGAGCCCCTGAGCCCAGGTGTGCATGTGGCACACGAATCTGTGTGGGTCTCCCGTCTGTGTGTGTTCAGAGGGCACAGCTCAGCCCAGGCTGCCCAGCAGTGAGGAGAGGCTCTCAGGCCCACTCCCAAATGGGAGTCCTAGGGGTGGTCTGGGCCTGGGCCTCATAGGAGGAGGATCCAGGAACGTGGGCCAAGGCCTGGAGGGGCATATGCATGGAACGGGGTGAGTGTAGGAGTGGCGCCTGCTGGAGCCCCAGCTCTGCAGGAGGCTGGGAAGGCCAGGCCCCAGAGTCCGTGGAGGCCTAGTCCCGCCCTACCCTGCTGCCCGTCCCTCTGCCTCCCTGCCTGGGTCAGAGCTGGACGGCTGGTCATCAGGGTGGCACCTCTTGGGTCCCTGCCTCCGGCTATACAGGCCACTCTCCCAGTCCCAGGCTGAGCCTTCCAAGTCCTAAGCCAGGTGTGAGTCATCTCCCCCAACAGCCTGGGTCTCGGTTTCCCCACTGGGCAAAGACATCTCTTTCCCCAGACTCTCAAAGGCGGCCATGACCCTTCCTGCTCTCGGACATAGATTCTGGGTCTTTCTGGTCCCTCCCAGCCAGAGATTTGTAGGGTTTCTTTAGGAAAGTCCCTTGCCTCATGCTCCTCTGCATCTCCAGGACTAAGAGGGACCTAGTGCACCCCTTCCTCTGACATCCCCGACACACCCTCTGCCCTACGCGCTGGGCCCCCCTCACAGATTCTTTCCTGCCAGGCTGGAGCCTCAGCTGAGCTGCACCCACCTTCCCTTTCCACCTCCTCTCCATTTCTGCTGGACCTGCCCATGATCTCACTCACAGCCCTCGCAGGCCTTGGCCCACTGATAAGGGGAGGGTGTTATCAGGGAAAGTCAGGGAGCAGGTAGCTATTTTCTTGCAGGAAGTTTTAGTGTGTTTCTACTTATAAAGTATAGTTCTTGTTCCATCCTTATGGGCTGGTCATGGCTAATTAAATGAAAATTCATTTTTAAAGTAATGTTAAGTCATGGTCATTTTTGTCTGCCTATTTATCTCCTTGCTCACGGCTTTCTAAACCCTTTTTTTTTTTTTCAGGTATGAGGGTCCTCTTGAGCATTTCTTTTAGGAGTGGGCGTCTTGTGGCAAGGAACTCCCTCAGCTTTTATTTATCTGGCAAAGTTTTTATTTCTCCATCTTGTCTGAATGATATTTTTGCTGGATAGAGTATTCTTGGCTGACAGTTTCTGTCTTTCAGAATTTGGAATATATCATTCTGCTCTTTCCTAGCCTGTAAGCCTTCTGCTGAGAAATCTGCTCAAAGCCTGCTAAGGGTTCCTTTGTAGGTTATTTTCGTCTGCCTTGCTGACCTTAATATTTTTTCTTTGTCATTGACTTTTGCCAGTTTTACTAATGTATGCCTTGGAGAAGGTCTTTTTAGACTGGTGTCGTTAGAAGTTTTATTAGTTTCTTTTACTTGTAATTGCAGCTCCTTCCCCAGGTTTTGGAAATTCTCAGCTATTATTTCTTTAAACAAGCTTTGTGTTCCTTTCTCCCTCTCTTTTCCCTCTGGAATATCTATATTCCTTAGGTTGCATTTCCTAATTGAGTCGGATGTTTCTCCAAGAATATCTGCGTTTCTTTGTAGTCTTCGTTCTCTCTCCTCCTCCATCTGAAGCATTTCTATATTTCTGTCCTCTAAATTGCTTATTCTGTCCTCCATTATTTCTGCACTCATTTAAGGACTCCAGATTTTTCTTTATCTCATTCATTGTGTTTTTCCTCTCTGACATTTCTGATTGGTTTTTCTTGATAGTTTCAATCTCTTTTGTGAAGAATTCCCTCTGGTCATTAATTTTATTCATGATTTCCTTGAACAATTTTTCTGAGTTTTCTTGTAACTTGTTTAGTTTTTTCATGATAACTATTGAGAATTCTCTGTCATTTAGATTGTAAATAGCGCTGCCCTCAGGATTGATTTCTGGGTGTTTGTCATTTTACTTCTGGTCTGGTGTCTTAGTTTACACTTTCATACTATTTGATGGGGTGGATTTGATCCTTCGCAGAGTGGTAGCATCAGGTTACAGATTTCACCTGCTGCCACTGGGGGGTGACAGGACCTGTGTATTCCGAGCCTGCCCCATGCCCTGGCAGCTGTGCCTGTCCTTTGGAAGTTATGCTGACAGAGCCTAGCTGCATTTGACTGCTGGATGCTGCTGATTTACACATATATGTGCTGGTGCTCTGGCGGGGGTATCTTGCTCTGGCTGACCAACAGTACTGGTGTGCTTGGTGGGGGAGGGGCGTTTTTTTTCCTGTGCACAAGACTGCGGGTGCTTCTCCTCTGTCCTTGCTCTCTGCCCTCCTGGCATGTTGGGCTTGGTGAATACGGCCCAGTGATTGCCTAGCCTCCTCAGAGTGGAGCTGTCCCACAGGCTGGGAGGCAACTCAGAGAGCGAAGGCATTCCCACGAATGACTGCCCCCTCCCCCTTCTCCTCTCAGAGCTGCAAGCGGTCCTGCGCCCTAGGTGTCTGCCAGTGGGGGAGGTAGAGGAGATTCCCCTTACCTCTTTCCACTGCCTCCCAGGCAGTCCTGCACCTCCACATTCAGAGGTATGGCTGCATGGGTCTCTCAGACATCTGTTGTGTTGTTTGAATGTCCTCTGTTGATTTATGACTGTCCTTTTCATTGTATCTCAGCAGGGAGAGTCTAAGGGAAGAGCTCACTCTGCCATGATGCTGACGTCACTCCCTTTGTCATCGACTTTTGCCAGTTTTACTGTTATGTGCCTTGGAGAAGGTCATTTAGTGTTGATGTAATTAGGATTTCTATTGACTTCATGTAGTTGTAAGTCCAGTTACCCCCCCCCAGGATTGGGAAATTCTCAGCTATTATTTCTTTGAAGAAGCACTCGGCTCCTTTCTCCCTCTCTTCTCTCTCTGGTATACCTATAGTCCTTAGAATGCTTTTTCTAGTTGAGTTGCATATTTCTCGAAGAATTCCTTCATTTTTTTAAAAATCTTAGTTGTCTCTACTCCTCCACCTGAAGGATTTCTATTACTCTATCCTCTAAACCACTAATTCATTCCTGCAAACATCAGCTCTTTTTTTTTTTCATGAGAAAGATTGCCCCCTGAGCTAATATCCATTGTCAGTCTTTGTTTTTCACTGAAGAAGATTAGCCCTGAGCTATCATCTGTGCCCATATTTGCATCACTAATATTTTAGTACTGTGATCAACGGCTTTGGAACAACACTTAAGTTCATAACTTTATAATTACGTGGATAACCACACAGATAGCAAAATACACAGCCCAAATTTTAGTATCCCCTCCATAATGGACCTCAGTCCTTGAGGAGTCCCGGAGAAGGTGACTGTAAACCAATCAAGGTTACTGCCTGGAACCTCAGGTGAAATCTGATGTAGCCAAGTAGCCTGCTGTCTAATAGTCCAACAAGTAATGTAAGAACCTGGGAGTCATTTATTACTCATCTATAGAAGGCTGTCTTGTGCACAGCAACTTGCAGTGTCATGAGTCCATTTGACCATTCGGAGAAGTCAGCGTCCAGAGTATGAAGCCAGCCAAGGTTTGGGAGATCCCAGTTGTGATGTACTTCTGTGGCATGATTCTTGTTCCCTGTGGCATTTTCAATATGGTCCCATCCGATCCAAGAATTCAATAGAACCCAGTCTCCATGACAAACATGCTGCAGAGAATCCTCTGACGGTGTCTAGTTCCTTGGTGTGAGCTCTCTTCAGGGCTTTTGGATCATCTCTGGAACATAGAAAGGGTCTCCCAAAGTTAGGCCTATGTTGTGTCAGCAAGTAACCAGGTATTTAATAGGAAGCATTTTTAGAAAAAAAAGCAAGGTTAATGGGTTTGGAGCAAATGATAAACCAATTTCTGAGCCCAGGGTATGGTTAGTCAAGAAGCTCTCTGCATGTCAGCGTTAAAGCATCCCCTGCAGTTTAAAATGTCTCCGATGATGTCATCAGGTGTTCAGTTAAACTTTTTTGTGTGTGTGTGAGGAAGATCAGCCCTGAGCTAACATCCATGTTAATCCCCCTTTTTTGCTGAGGAAGACTGGCTCTGAGCTAACATCTATTGCCAATCCTCCTTTTTTTCCCCAAAGCCCCAGTAGATAGTTGTATCATAGTTGCACATCCTTCCAGTTGCTGTACGTGGGATGCTGCCTCAGCATGGCCAGAGAAGCGGTGCTTCGGTGTGCGCCCAGGACCCGAACCTGGGCCACCAGTAGCAGAGCACGTGCACTTAACTGCTAAGCCACAGGGCAGGCCCCCCAGGTAAACCTTTTGAGTGGCTTACACAGAAATAGGCATGAAGATTGTCCGAACATGGGCTGTCGTGGTGCTCTCTCTTAGGTTTATATCAAGTACCCCAGCTTCAGTTTCCCGGGCTTCAGGAAAAAGCGTGGTTTTAGTTCTCAATGATTTGAAATGAAAAGGAAAGAAAAAATTGAAAACATTAATTTGGAGATCTTATCAGATATTTGAGGAAACTAGAAGAATTCAGGATCCAGTCCAGTTTACAAATAAAAAACAAAAACCTTCAAGTTTTTAATTAACAGAATCAAAATCCAACATCCACAAATGTGTATTATAGTTTCTATTGAAACATAATTTGGCTCTTGAAATTTACCTTCATTTTTACCAAAGATAGCAAAATTAAAATTCATTCGTTTCTAAAATAACTCTAGTTTTAATAAACTTTGTGCAATTATTTACATAAGTACAGCAAGAATAGCAATTGATCACATAGGTTCTTTTAAATCTGCTTTGCTGGAACTTTTTATAATGAATCTCAGCTTGAACTTTAAAGGCCCCTCCAGGCCAGGAAAGTCAAGCCAAGGTCTTGTCATCAGACTCGGCCTAGGATACCTGCAGATGTGGGCGAATTCCTCTTTCCTCTTGAGGATCACCAAAATATCCTAAGGTTCTGTCCTCTGCCAAGGAAATGTCCTTCTTTACTGGCCTGGTAAGGTTTCTGGGAACCCTGTAAGCAAGGTGCCAGGCCAATATTTTTTCCGTGGCTTTATTGCAGAAAGTCCAATCTTTGCTTCTCAAAGGTGTATTGTCATATCCGAGTTTATGTATCTTTCTCTCAAACACGACATTCCAGTCAAAGCTTTGGTAATATAACTCGTTTCCAATTGTGTCCTGCTATAAGGAAAACAGATTCTTATTAAACTTACACAAATAACTATATTGCCATGAAAGTAAGAATACTTAGTCATCAGGAGTTTTTCAATGCTGGAGGGATCAGATAAGGGAAAAAAAGAGAAATGCTTCCCTTTTTCTTAGAAATTTCTATAAGTCATAGTTAGCTTAAGAGAAAAGAGAAAAAGGTTTCCTTAAATCTAGAAAAACAAAGCATTAAATATCAACAATATTTCAAACAAAAGGTCATAAAAATTATAATCATCCTCATCAATTTAGTTAGTCCTATGTTATCAACTTTTGATCTTCTGCTAGTAGTTCCATGAGGCCACTAGTTTCTCAGTTACAGTTTTGTAATTTCTTACCCAGCTCAGTTTTGTAATCTGAAAGTTTATCAGAAACCTGTATTATAGAGCAAGTGTCAGAATCCTTTCCATGAATCTCTCTGAAGGTGAAACACATTTGGAAAATCATCAGAGTAGAACCACTGTCTGCAAATGACAAATCATTCAAAAATAGCAAATTGACAAAGATAGTTGGCTCTTTCTGTAACATACAACACTTTGAGATAATGACTAAAATTATGACTGACAAGCAGGACTGATCAGAATTTTTGGAATGTTATATAATTTTTCCAAAAAAAACATGTTAATAACATTTACCCACACAATATAACTTTGGAAGGCTTATTATCATTTAGTTGATAATGATTCCCATGTAATTTAACATACCGAATAAGTTTAGTTTAATATCTTCCTCTTTATAGAAAGAGAGAACCAAATCTTTGAGACGTCTCAGGGCTAATTGGAAATTCTCAAACTTTTCTTTTTCAGTCAAAAGAAAGACTTTAATTTGGGAGGAAGTTCATCAAAAATATCAAAAACGTTTAAAACACTTGGTCACATAGGAAACAGTGCTTAGTTATTCATTTAATCAAGGTGAAAGCAGAATCAGGCAAAGGCAACAGGGAGTTAAAACAGTCAAAAGACCTTAATAGAGACCTCAGTTTTTTGAACATAGGGAATTATTTTAACAGAAAATGGATTTTCTGTCTTTTAGGAAGACTTACTCAAAGATAAAGAAAAACTTTATATAACCTCTTTATCAAGAGCAGACCAACAGTTCAAGAGAAATTATCTTTTTAAGAGAGAAAGCCAAATTCTAATTCTGCATCAGCTTACTTTGGATATGAAAACTTATTTACTTAATTAAATTCATTTCAACCTTAGCCAACTTGACCGTACACAAAACTCCTCAGGGTTTTACTTTTGCAAAGCTTCTGTTGCTTACATTTTACATTCATAATTTGTCCCATACCTTCTATTTTCTTTCCTTGTACCTTAGGACAGATTTCTCTTTCTTAACAAAACAAACAGAAATCTCTCTATGAATCATACCTTCTTTACTGAAAAGATACATTTTCCTTTCCTTGTATACAGACTTTCTGGAAATATGTGCTTTCACATGGAAAATTATTCAGCATGCACAAAACATGTTTATTAATCAACTTAAGCATCTTTTAGTTTCCCTGGGAACAGAAACCAAAGGCAGACAAATCTATGGTTAGTAATCAATTCCTAATATTTTCTCTTATGTGGAAATCACCTAGATAATCAACAGATTTTATCATTTAACTTAATTTAGCTAAACTCTTAAGTTTAAGTTACCAAAAAAGATTTGGAAGCTGTTTTTCAAGTGTATATGCCATAAAACATAATTATTGCACCCAAAACCTCTTACCCATTTGTATCTATCTAAATTATTTGTTCCCAATAATTATATTTAGGTTACTCACAAAAATTTCGTGTGACATTCATCCATTAGCCATCATCTTAAGTTGTTTGAAGTACGTACACCATACTGTGATCATTGTTAAAAGTTCCCCAAAAAACCTTTATCCTTTTCACCTCTATTTAGTTTACTTGTTTGCAATAATTATGTTTAGATTGCCTAGAGAACCCTCATGAGACATCAGACAAAATCAGCCTTTATTCAAAGTTATTATTTTTGGCTAAAAAATTTTGTCACAAGCATAACATGTTTGCACCATATCCAATGTTGATAAATCTGAAAACATATTTATTTTAATCAAACCAAGAAAGTTAAATAAGCTTTTATTTACCAAAGATCATTTTATATCATGAAACTTGAAAGACATTTGGGTTAGTTTCTATTACTTTTACACATAATTTAAATAAGCACTTACTTTAAGCCAATTACATAGAGCTTTAGAAGTTATATCATCTGTAGGCAGACAAATATATAGAGAGAGACTTACATGTGGATAGATGGAAACAGAGATCTTTAAAACTTTAGCCAAGTTGCAGTTATAAAAATGAGAAGAACAGTTGGATCCAAATGGCTCCCTGGCAAATAGACCTACTCAGATGGCCAAGGATTTTTACTTAAGATTCTTTTTTGTTGTAAGGATCCTTTTTATAGCTGTTTTTGACATCATTTTGTCTTTTGTCTTTTAATTGTATTTATGTATGTATGTATGTATGTATGTATGTATGTAGTGCGGAAGATCAGCCCTGAGCTAACATCCGATGCCAGTCCTTCTCTTATTGCTGAGGAAGATTGGCCCTGGGCTAACATCTGTGCCCATCTTCCTCTCCTTTATATGGGACATCGCCACAGCACGGCCTGATAAGTGGTGGGTCAGTGCACACCCGGGATCTGAACCTGCGAACCCCAGGCCACTGAAGTGGAGCACGTGCGCTTCACGGCTTGGCCACTGGGCCAGGCCCATTTTGTCTTTTAGAAGCTTCTGCATATTACTCAAAGACTGTATTACATTATGAGAGCTTTTGAATCCTCTTTCTTAAGGGTGACTCTTAAGGTGGACTTGAAACGGTACCCCAGCCTGTCCATTACCATTCCAAATTATCCTAAAAGTTTACGTACTTCCACTTGCTTAACTTGAGTTCAGGAATTTCGGGGGAGTTGAAGTGGGGAAGCTCCACAGGAGAGGAGATTTGGTTTCTTTCACTAGCAGGGCCACTGGCATCCCCCAATCTGGTGTGTTTAATTACTTAATTATTTTCTTTGAAAGAGGCAGGAAGTTAGTCCTGATTTCGTTTAGAAGCCTCAAAAGATTAAAATAGGCTTCCCATTGGTTGTTTAACTTTGTGGCTGGCTTTTTCCAATTGCATATGTAAATACACCAGTTTGGGTAAACTGAAGTTGCCCCCTTTTGGCCATTTTAAAGTAAGGTCTCCTTTAGCATGTTTAAGTAACATTGGCTGAAGGGTGGATTTATATGCCCTTACAATATCAGGCAGGGGAAACGTTCCCCAGCAAGACACAATATTTTATCCCCATAACATAATCTATAATAGCATCAGGCAAAAGAGATGTAATCATTTTACGTAAAGCCCACTTAACTGTACTAATTTTTCAACGACATTTTATTTCAATTTTATCAATTTTTATACCTCTCATCATAGCTTTCATTAGGATTCCATCAATAAGTCTCTGTCTTATAATATTGTGTAGGGAAAGCATTCCCAGCCAGACATAACATCCGTTTCCGAAAAAACATCCAGGCGAAGTTGACATGACCTCTTCCTCTAATATTAGCTCAAACATTATAATCTTTATGATCTTATCAAGATTAGCATTCTAACTGTTGCCCCCAACAATTGTTGGTCAGATTTCTCATTGTGATTTCCTGCTTTCTGGCTTAAAAATATTTTTTTTTCCCCAAACTGGGGTGACTAGAACAGGCCTGTCTGAGGTCTTTTAATCTTGCGGGGCCAGTAGGGGGTCCTTTCAGCCCACCTAACTTTAGGCGGTGTTTTATGAAAACCTTTATGTTAACCTCATCCATGTCTGTTTTATTTATCCCATTTTTCTGTTTAATAACTAGCAAAGATTTCCATCCTGCTGAGATGAGTCCTGTGACTCTTTCCTTTTCTGATTCCTCTTTGTTTTTCCCCCTTTTAATATTTGTCTTATTTACCCCACTGTCTTACTTACCTTAGTTTCCCTTAGAATACAAAAAATACCTTTAAAAATTTCCAACTTGCTGGGAAGAGTCCCTTTTTTTTTCTCTCAGCTTGCTTTTATTCTTCTGTTAACTTGTTTTTGTTGGGGGAAGAGGGAGAATCTCCCTCTGCACTTTTCCTTAAGGTTCTTCTGGCTGGCCAAATAATCAACAAGACAGGTTAGCAGGAGAAAATAATACCAAGTTTAATAACATGTATACATGGGAGAAACTCAGAAATGAGCAACTCGTCCCTCTGTCTAAGCTGCTTCCTTAAGTATTGCAGCTAAAGGCGAGGAGCGTGTTGGGGGTGGGGAGTGGCCTGGGACTTCAGAGGGCAGGAGGACAATTCTTTTCGGGGTCATCTATAGATAGTGTGGTCAGGGAGAGACAGAGTTTTTGATAAAAGGGGCTTGGTGCCCCTCCCATTGTAACATCTATTTTACATTATCTTTATAGCCATCATGATAGAAGATCTGTTCCAGGAAGGAGCCACCATGTCAAATTCTTTAGGCAGTTAGTGGGGGAGGTCAAATGTCCTTCAGAGAAAACAATCAAGGTAAAGAGATATATTTCAGGGTGGCCAAATTTTGATCTCCCACAATTTCATTAGCCTCTGTAAGACCACAAGAGGAAGCTGAGACCCCAAATTTGGTTAAGTTTCATCTGTTTTTTTCATAGGTTTATAACTGAAAACATCCCAGTTTTGCTATACATGACCCAGAGGGCTGCCACTGGGAGTCAAATCCGAGTTTCCCATTATGGCACCACTCACAAACACACATTACCTGCATTCACACACGTCCACACAAGTGTCAGAACAGATGGAGCCAAGAGTTAGTCCTTTCTACAAATTGGGACTCCCTCCGAACAGACTCCAGTAACGCAGAACAAAACCCCTGAAACAGGCAAACAAATTTCACATTCACATACACATGCACACACACAAGTGTCACAGGAGACGGAGAGCAGAGTTAGTCCTCTCTGCGTGAGAGCTCTGGTCCTTTCAACATGGTCAGAGCCCCCTGACCACACCTTTTACCCACGCAAAATCAATTTTCCCTCTTCTTTTGTATTTATCAGTTTACCCCACTAGGTGGTCCCAATAAATAGCGCAGCTCTTGCAAAATCATTGAGCACATGAAGGAGATATGAAGCATGTCAATTCCATCTCTATGTCTTTCACATCATTTGATGCCTGAGAGAGCCATATTATGGGTTCCTGGGTTCGGGGTGGGTAGCGAGCCTCTGGTGTTACCTAGCAGCCAACAAGACACAAGGTCAATTTTATTCTTCTGAATTTGGGGCCCAGTATCAGAAAATAGCAACCTCAAAGAGTCATTGCCCTGTGTGAGTAGAGGTGTCTGAGGACAAGAAATGGTCACTGTGTTGGCTGTGTCGTTCATCAGACTAACAATCCTGTAGATGGCACAGCAGAAGGTAAAATAACAAGCACTCAGCCTTTTCAGTTTTTTTTAGAAGTGAGGAATCTCCTATCATTCTCTTAATTCTCTTTTATCATTCTATTAATTTGCTTATAATGAAGATTACTCATTGAGGTTAAGTGAGATAATAAGTCTCTACCATGGCTAGAATAGGCAGAAACTAAATAATAAGTTTTTAGTGGCTCGGGATGCAAAGAGACTGTTCTACAAAGATCATTTCTCTTCCAAGCTACCAGGTCTTCCTGTCTATTATACCTACACCATTAAAAAATTAATTTTAGTATATTTCAATATATAGATAGTTTAAATGTGCATACATATATACAGTTGTATGATAACAAATGAAAATATCTAAAGGTTTCAACTTTAGTATTTAAAATATAATCTCACCAAGTAGAAGACAACATTCTTACTACATGTTTTTTAACCTCTTAATTTGAATATCGTGAAGAAAACTATGTTTCTAGAGACAAAAAATAAAAGTAACAATAATTGTGTGTTGATGAGGGACTTTTGCTCTCTGTTTTTAATCAAAGTAATTTCCTCAGAATGTTCCAATTTAATTACTCCCATTCAATATCAGCCTTTTTTAAAGCAAAGTAGGAACCTTGGAATTACATATTTTATCCATGTTTAGGAATAATACAATCACTGTTGAAATTGAAGTGACCTCCAAAATGGCCACTACACTTCAACACGCAGGAGCTCTGAAAATGTGTGCAGCGGCTGCCTCTTGGCCAAGACTCCCTGTCGGTTGGTGGTAGCAGCTCTGAGGCTCCTTTGTGGCGCCTGAGTCCCAGTTGGGGGAATCTTCCAAACACAGAGGGTTCAGAGGCTCAGTGGCTAAAAGGAATGACAATTGCCAGCTGCATCTAAGAGAGAAGCCAGTTATTGTCTCACATACTAAGCAGCTCAGAGGGAGGGAGTCAAGGCTGGGGCAGTGACTCAACAAGGTCCTCACATGTTGTCTGTGTAGCTTGTTGACTTGTTGGCTAACGGGTCCAAGGGGGCCCCCCGGCCAGCACGTCTAGGTTCAAGACAGGAAGCAGGAACAGAGCTGTGCCAACTGTGTCCTTTCCCCCTTTATCAGGAAGGCGAAAAGTTTTCTAGAAACCTTGAACAGATATCCTCTTATATCTCATCGACCAGAATTGTGTCATGAAAAGCCTGGAAATGAGGAAGCCTGCAGAAATTATTTTGCTGCCCCTTCCCCCACAGTATACTTTCGGGATACTTCAAAGGAAAAACTGGAGACAGATGAGCAATGAGCACTGTTTGCTTCAATTAGCACTTTGCCTGGGAGGGAGATTGGAATCACCTCCTCTCCCCATGTGTTTCTCTAATCTCATGTTGTGTGGGAGCCAAGCTCACAGGTGCAGGAACTCTCAATCCCCAGCATGGGTCGGGGTGGGGGTGTGCTGTTGGAATTGACGGTCACAGGCTGCAGAGCCCCTAACCCAGCCCTCCTCAGCCTCTGTGATGCCCAGCCTCCTCAGCTGGGACTTCCTGCCTTCCACCCTAGGCTTGGCTTTGGAGCTCACTATGGATTCAGCAGTCACTGTGGACATACGGTTCTCAGAGCCAGTATCGGGGAGAGAGCCTGGGGGAACTGGAGGTCCAGCCATGCAGCTCTGGAAGGATGGCATGCCCCTCATGAAGGAGCGCCATCACCCGCCTCAGGTCCCGCTTCCCTGTCTCCTCCTGAGCCTGCTCGCTGCCTTCACTGGAGTCCTGCTGGTCGCTGTCAGCGGACTCTTCTTCGCGTTCCCGTGAGTCTCCCACACAAGCTGGCAGGTTTCTTACAGAGAGACAGAAAGGAAGACAGAGAGTCCGGACAGGGGAAGTGCAGAAGTGGCGTCAGGGAAGGGAGGATATTCTAGGCAGAGGCAGCCGAATATGCAAAGGCTCAGAGGCATAGAGTGCTTGGTGCCTTTGGGAGCTGTTGGTGGCTGGGAATATTGGGTGACATTTGGTGGAGCCTCTCTGGGTCTGTCACTACCCTGGCTATTTAGAGCAGGCTTTGAGGTCTGTGATTCCTGACCAGGTGTATTGAGTCCCGTGGGGAGCTTTGGGTCCCCCAGCTCAAGGCTGAGTCCTGCTCTGGTCTCAGTTGCAGATGGCTGGCCCAGAATGGGGAGTGGGCCTTTCCCATTGTCACAGGCCTCCCATTGTTCGTCCTCACCTTCAGCAGTCTCGTTTTCCTGAACTTCTCAGACCCTGACATCTTGCACCAAGGTGAGCTCTTGGGCCCCTGGGAGAAGGAGGTAGCACCCTAAAGGCTCCTGCATGCAGGGATGATTCCTCAAGTGCTCCTCCCCTCTCCCCTCCTCGGCCCTCAAGACACTGTTACTCCACTTCCCATTTGCTTGGGCCCTGCTTCTGTTGCTTCATTTCCCAAGCCACCAAGATGTGGAACAACAGCATTCTGGAGGCTTTCCAATTGCTCTGGAGGGGAGGGCCAGGGCAGGCCAGGGAGAAAAGCCAGCTCTTGGCAACCACTCCGTTCTGTTTTCTTCTTTCCCACTGCACAAACTCCTTACATCAATCACAGTTCCAAAGGCCTGCGTTCTCACATAACTCCTCTGGCTGGAAGTCTACCTTCCCTTGGATTGCCAGCCTCTCCGAGTTTGGTCAGCTTTCTCAGTGGGGACTAGGATTCCCCTGCCCCCCTCCTCCCCTGCACCTTCCCTGAGCCCAGTGATGCTGTGGGCCTGGCCTCCACCCGCCAGCAGCAGAGTGATGAAGGGCTCCTGCTGCTGCCCAAACCTCTTCCCATGCCAGGCCCCAATGCACAGGGCCCCAGGACGGTGTGTGTGGTATGGGTGAACCACATAGCCTTCCGCCTGCAGTGGTGGCCACAGTGCTGCTTCCACCGCCGACCCCTCACCTGTTACTGCCCCTGGTGGAGGTGAGCGCCCTTGTGATCTGCCCCCTTCATCCCTGCTCCCCCACCGGCTCAGTACCTGGCTGGGCCGAGGAGGCCCACTTGCTCAGGGGACCAGTAGCAGTCCTGAAACCACTTCCAGGAGTGCTAAGGTGAAGGGTGGCAGTAACTCCTAGCCACTCTTGGTCACCCATGCAGCTCACTGCCTCCCTGCCTGCACCTGTCCTGGGAGGCTGGCCCCTGCCGACCCAGGTGCTGACACGCCCAGGAGCATCCACATCTATGCTGAGCCTGGCCAGGCCAGGGGAAGGAAAGGCATCCCTGTCCTACCCCAGGGCTCGCTGACACTAGATGCTCAAGGGCCCCACGGCTGGCCGCAGGCCTAGCCCGGGGAGCTTTACCTGTCCTCTTCTGGAGTCCAGAACGCTGCCCGCTTCGCTCTGCCCAGGACTTAGAACACCACTGCAAGTGTGTCAACAACAGCATCGGTCAGTGCAACTTGGGCTTCTTCATGCTGCTCGGTCCTGTCCCTATGCCTCTCCTCGGGCGCCATGCTGGTCACCTCCGTGGTCTTCCTGGTGCACACGACTCACCTGCCCTTCTGCATGGACAAGGTCATCCGGTCACCACCAGGCTGCTGGGCCCACTTGGGGAGCAGTGGGGAGGGCGTGGACAGCCGAGGGGCAAGGTACTGGGGGGCGGGGGTGGGGGCGAATGGTAGGCGGGGTTAGAGAGAGAAAGGGTGAGGAGGACCAGTCTGGACCAGGTGAAGAAGGTAGGGCCGGGGAGATGGGTGGGGCTAGGATGCACTGCCGCCAGTGGAGAATCTAGCCTATTCTTGGATGGAGGGTGTTAAAGATGGACAGGGGGCCCGGATGGCAGGGTGGGGTGAGGTTTACCTGAGGTTGGAGGGTGGGGTGAGGATGGACTGGCAGGTCATGGGCGGGGCTGTTAGGGGCGGAATCGGGGTGAAGGGTGGGGCCGAGGGGGACCATTGGGGATGCAGCTCCTTAGCTCGTGGGCAGCATCTTGGTGATTGTACCCCCAGGCGGCTTCCTGGTGCCTCTCTTGGTGCTTCTGCTGATGAAGGCCAGGTCGGTGAGCGCCGCCCAGCACTCCTACGAGGACAAGGTACGCGGGTCCCCGGGGGCGCCACGACAGCGGGCTCTGGGCGGTCACCTTGCGCCTCCAGGGCCTCCGCACTTTCCGCCCTTTCTCCCCCGCCCCGCTCCTCATGGCCTGACCTCCCTCGAAAGTGCCTCATTAGCCCTTCAGACGCAGATTCAGCTCAGATCTCACCTCCTCTGGGGCTCCGGGGTCCCTCTCCCTCCCACGTGCACTGCGTCGAGGGCCTGCTGTGTGCTAGGCCGCGCGTGCATTATTTTGAGCGCTTGGCGTGGAGGTGAGGAAGGCCCCATCCTGCGCTCCTGTTGATAACGAACCTGAAGTCAGAATAACTCCCGCCCGACCCCCTGAACACTGAGAGAGGGGCCTGCCCTGCACTGACCAGGGCAGACTTAGGGAATGGAGAGTTCAGAGAGGACCCCTGTGTAGAGGGTTTGGGGGACAGAAGGCAGAGGGGAGGGCATTGCAGGTGAGGGGCAGAGCTTGCAAAAAGGCAGTGAAGCCTGAAAGTCTGTGGAATGTTGATAGGATGGTGAGGAAACAGTTGTAATTGGAGCAGAAAGTGGATGGGAAATCAAGTGGACTGCTAGGGACTGGTAAGATGGAAAAGGCCCAGAAAGTCTGGTGGAGCATTAGTATTGGTGCCATGGAAACCTGGAAGCCAGGACAGGATTTTTTTTTTTTTTTTCTTTTTAACGTGGAGTAAAGTTCACCCATTTTTAGTGCCCAGTTACAGGAGTTTTGACAAATGCATGTAGTTCTGTAACCACCACCGTATTTAAGATTTAGAACCGTTCCATCACCCCCCAAAATCCTCTGAAGGCCTTTTGTAGTTAGTTTCTCCTGTACCTCCTGCCCCTGGCAACCACTGATTTGTTTTCTGTCCTTCTAGTCTGTCCTTTTCCAGAGTCATGGAATGTGAATGGAATCATAGGTTTTTGAGTCTGGTGTCTTGCACTTAGCATAATGCATTTGATAATTTTATTTATTTATTTATTTTTCCCCCCAAAGCCCCAGTAGATAGTTGTATGTCATAGCTGCACATCCTTCTAGTTGCTGTATGTGGGACGCGGCCTCAACATGGCCGGAGAAGTGGTGCGTCAGTGAGCACCTGGGATCCGAACCCGGGCCGCCAGCGGCGTAGCATGCGCACCCAACCGCTAAGCCACGTGGCCGGCCCTAGCATAATGCATTTGAGATTCCTCCATTTTGCTGCCCATAGGAGTTCTTTCTTCCTTTTTCTTGCCGTGTACTGTTCCATCGTATGGATGTACCACAGCTTGTTTATCCATTTGCCAATGGAAGGATATTTGGGTTGTTCCCGGTTTTTGGTGATCATAAAGAAAGTGGCTATAAACATTCATGTACAGGCATGTGAACATAAGTTTTCATTATTTATAAGAGTGGCATTGCTGGTTTATACAGTAACTGAATGTTTAACTTGATAGGAAACTGCGAAATCGTCTTCCAAAATGGCTGTACCCTCTTGCATTCCCATGAGTAATGTATTAGAAATCCAGTTGCTTCTGCATCCTAACTAAAATTTGGAATTGTCAGCTTTTGTTGGTTTCTGTTTTTCCATTTAGCTAGTCTAATAAATGTTTAGTGGTATCTCATTATGGTTTGAATTTGCATCTTCCTAACGACTAATGATGTTGAGCATCTTTTCATGTTCTTATTTGCCATCTGTATGTCTTTGATGAAATGTCTGTTCCAATCTTTTGCCCATTAAAAATACTGTGTTGTTTTCTTATTATTGAATTTAAAGAGTTCTTTCTATATTCTGGATTTAAATCTATGATTTGCAAGTATTTTCGGCCAGGCTGTGGCTTGTCATCACATTTTTTCAGAGTGTCTTTCAAAGATGAGAAGTTTTAAATTTTGATAAAGTGCATTTGCAGTTTTTTCTTTGATGGATTGTGTTTTTGGTGTTGTAATTAAGAAATCTTTGCCTAAGCCAAGGTCACCAAGATTTTCTCATCTGTTTTGCTGTAGAAGTTTTATAGTTTTAGATTTTCTGTTTAGGCCTCTGACTCATTTTGGGTTAAATCTTGTATACGTTGTAAGGTGCGGGTCAAGATTTATTTTTTGCATGTTGGTTGTTCCAACACCATTTGTTGAAAAGACTATCCTTTTTCCATTGAGTTGCCTTTGCACATTCCTCAAAGATCAATTGACTCTGTAGGTGTGTGTATTTCTGAACTCCCTGTTCTTTTGCCAGTACCACACTGTCTTCATTCGTAGCTTTGTATTAAGTTTTAAAATCACAGAATGTGAGATTCCAACATTGTTGTGTTTTTTCTTTTCTTTTTTTTTTAATTTTTTGTTTATTGCAGTAACATTGGTTTATAACATTGTAAAAATTTCAGGTGTACGTCATTGTACTTCTATTTCTGCATAGATTACATCATGTTCACCACCAAAATACTAATTACAACCCATCACCACACACATGTACCGAACTATCCCTTTCACCCTCCTCCCTCCCCCCTTCCCCTCTGGTAACCACCAATCCATTCTCTGTCCCTATGTGTTTGTTTATTGTTGTGTTTTTTCAAAGTTCTTTTGGCTATCCTAATTCCTTTCATTTTCCGTGTAAATTTTAGAATCAGCTTGTCTTATACTTCATGTAGATCTCATGAATCAAAATTTATTTCTTTACATTTGACATTTTTACTGTCAATTTAGTCAAACAATTTTTTTTTTCCCTAGGAAGATTCACCCTAAGGTGAGATCCATGGTATCCTCCTCTATTTTGTGGTTTGTGGACCGCCAGCACAGCATCGCCGATAACAGAGTGGTGTAGGTCCATGCCTGGGAACCCAACCCAAGCCGCCGAAGCCGAGCACGCCGAACTTCACCACTAGGCCACCAGGGCTGACCCTAATCAAACTCTTTTAAGCATTTAATTAAAATTTTGATTAGAACACTAGTTTTGGTTAAATCTTTAAACACTTTAAAGGACACAGAACTCAAAATATCACAATGGTTAGTGTTGGTTTTGGCCACAGTGGGACATTCTGGAGCCGACTTGACTTTTCCTGCCCCAGGGCTCAGCTGCCCTGTATGGGATCCTGGTTCCTTTTGGTGGAGAATAGTGTTGACGAACAAAGTCTTTGTGACAGGGGCATGGGACACAGGGGAGCTGGTGGTGGGCGGAGGTGCTCCTGGGCCCCTTTTGGTCGTGACCACCATTTTGTAGCTAGGGCTCTTGAAGTCGGGGTGAGAGTCGGCCTGCGCTGGGGAGGAGGATGGTGGGTGGAGGGCGGGGAGGACGAGAGCTGGGTCAAGTGTGTTCAGGAGAGGACTTGAACTTTCAGCTTGACCTTTACTGCACTAGGTGCTCAGGACTTTGAACCCCGATTTCTGGGGCCATGTGAGTTTGGTTAGGGAATATGATTGGGCCCGAAAGCACTGCCCTTCCAGATAGTGAAATTCAGTGAAGGCACAAGTTTAGAAGTAATGAGAGGTGGGAAAGCAGAGAAGTAGGGGGAGCGGGGTGTGGAGCCATCTTTGGAGCAGCTTAATAGAACAAGGCGGATCTGAAAGCATATTTGGAAGGAGGCAGCAGGAGGATGTGTGTGGCCAAAGGAGACAGAGAGGGGGAGGATGCTGCCAAAGGGGGTCCCAGGTGGTGGAGGGATCCCTGAGATGGCAGGAGTTGGGGGCGCGGGGCCAGGAGTCGCGTGGAGAGAGCTCCTCAGAAGTGGGTTGGGGGAGGCCTTGGCTTACCCCTCAGCTTCTCTGCCCTTGGGGTCTTGCTGCAGCCCTGGGCTGGCCTGACCAGCTCAGGGAGGGCAGTGGGGGTGACCTGCCCAGTCCTGCTGGGTCTGAGCTCCTCTTCCCACCTGTGCCCCCTCCGGTACCAATACCTACAGGGATACCATCCTCTGGACCTTGGCTGTGCCGGAAACTGGTATTGGACACTTTGTGCAGCGCTGGGACCCAAGTGAGTTGGCAAACCAGAGGCCTGAGTGGTGGCCCTGGGGCTGGTGGGGTGGGGTGAAGCTGGGTCATCTCCCCCGGTCCTTTGGCACAGCTCCCAGGACCTTCCACTCACTCTTCTTATTCTTTCGAGGTTTTCCCCAGTGCCCTGTGGGAGCCTCCCATTCCTTGCCTCTGTCGGCTCTTGCCCCAAGAAACGGAGCAGAGGGCACTGCATCCTGGATGAGACAGGCCCCAGCTCCCTGCAGGGACAGGCCCTTGGCCTTCTGCTCCCAAAGCTGAGGGGACCAGGCAAAGAGGTCCATGACCCCTTCCATCTGGCTTGTTGCTCCCCAGGTACATAGCCGAAGCTGTCAGGGTGCAGAGAGCGGAGGGGCCTGACTGGGTGCCCAGAAGATCCAGCACATCCCGAGGTGCCCCTCCACGCCCAATCCCCAAGCCCACCCTGGACTGGGGTCTGGCCCCCAGGTCCAACCGCTGGGTCTCTACCAACCAAGGCAGGGTTCCCCAGGGAGTGGTGAGGCTGCAGCCCTCCAGGAGATGAGGTATCTCTGTGCATGCATGCCTGTGTGTGTGTGTGTGTGTGTTTGTGTGTGTGTATGCAAGCGCGGGTGCCCTTTGTACTGGAAAAGGGCATGTGCAGATTAGGGAAAGCCTCCCCCATTGAGGGCTGGCCCTGAAGCAGGAGCACACAGAGCTTGAGGGCGGGGGATTATAGGCCTGAGGAGTGTTGGAAGTAGAGTCACAGGCCTCCAGAATACACCAGGGGTCCCTGGAGACACAAAGGGAAAAGACCACACCGCTCACTTGCTGGTTGGCATTGGGCCAGTCACTTACCTTTTCTAGCTCTCAGTTTCCTTAACTATTGGTGACAACTGAGTCTAGTCCAGTGGTTTAAATTTTGGGGGGCAGATTCCTTTATTTAAAGGCAACTTTTAATGTGAAGCTCAATGTATGAAATATGGAAGTGGAGCTTTAGGAATGATGTGCAGTAGATAATTCATAACCCCCGCACCGCCCCCCAGGGCCCCTGCAGTGGCGTTCTGTGGTGCCTGCCCACTCCTTTGGCTCTGCCTGTGGGGGTGGCACTTTGGACAGTTTCTAGCTGCCGAGCTGGTGGTTCATGCGGTGTGGGGCCGGCACCGTTGGAAAGCCGACATCCTTCACTCTGTGTTTAGATCCACACCGGCCGGCCCAGTGTGGCCCCTGCTGCGACAGGCCCCCAGACGAGGCTCGGTCTGCCTCTCACCCCTTTGGACCTGGAAATGCCAGGAGCCCCGGCACCTAAGGCTCATCTCTTGAGCCCTGTGTGGAGGCTCTCTGCGCCCTGCCCTCGCCCAGTCCCCTGGCGGGAGTGCTGAGACCCCTGAAAGCTCATTAAATACCCTTTGCCTGCCTCCTACAGCTGCCCTGCTGCACTGTGTGTTGGGTTCAAGGGAGTGGGGGGTTTACGTGACTCTGGGGGCTGAGACAAAGACCAGGGGAGGGAGGAGCCAGGGTCTAATACTGGCTGGCTCTGCGATCTTGTGCAAGAAACTCAACATTTCACTCGTCCTTCCAATGGGGAAACCATAACAACCACAGTGAGGACTGGGGATGATGGAAGAGAAAACCCAACAATGCCTGGCTGTCAGCCTAGCCAAGTCCTGGCCTCTGCCCTGTGGCCACCCTGTCGGACTGCAGGGGGCACGCGCTGCTTGGGAATTCACCCTGCCTGGCCAGGTCCAGCCTGGCAGCACAGGAGGCTCTGGGGTGGGTTGGGGCTGGCCCTCAGGCTAGGAGTGGACCCTCCCAGGACCTCATCACAGGGAAGTGGAGGAGTGGGGGTGTTCCCCATCACAGTCCACCGTGCATCTTTCCTCCAAGTGGGTCTCACCCTTGTCACTCCCTCCTGTTGGAGACTCAGATGCTGGTTCTGATCCTGTCTCTGAGGGTGGGGGTTCTAGGCCCAGTGAGTCTGCAGACCTCTGGGTGTGGGGAGGGAGGAGGAGGGAGCCACGTCAAACTGGGCTCCTCTAGTGTGCTGTGTGTGAGCTTGGGAATGGGAAATAACGGCACCTTCCTGGCAGGTGGTCAGAGGATGAAATGAGGTTGTACATGCAAACACCAGGTACACAGTAGGCACACAGTGAATGCAGCCGGTACCATTATGATTATTTTCTCCATCACACTGCTGACAGACCACCCTGTGTTCCTTTCTGAAGCAAGTTCTCAGAATTCCTGGGCCCCCAGACCACGAACTCAGAATCTCGGGGTGTGGGTGGGTGGGAATCTAAATCTGAATTTTTGTCCAGTGCCCAGTGTGATGCTGCCACCCTGATGTTTCCAAACTACTGTCTCAGGAGGGGAAGATGGGCACCAGCCACACTGCTTCCTACCCCCCTTGTCTCCAGGGGAAATCGGGATATGGTGAGGGTGAGAGGGCAGGATGTGGCTGAAGGGCCAGATGAACAGCCCGGGGCCCGTGGAGGTGTGTGCGCCTGTGTGTGCATGCCCGAGCTTTTGTGTTGGGGCAGGAGCTCGTCCTTGGTTAGTGTCAGCACAGCCTGAGGAGGCGGGTGACCTCCCATGTAGGACATGGCTTCAGTGCCCTACAGGCTGAATCCCCTAGAGGCTGCCCTTTCCTCTTCCTCCCACCCTGACTGTGGTGGCCTCGGGCCCCTCTGTGTCTGGGCCTTGCGTCACCCCCGGCTCTGGCCTTGGCTCTTTGAGCTCCTGGGCAGCCTCGCCTAACCCCAGGGACTCCAGCTCTATCGTGTCCCCTTGCCCTGGTCCCAGCATCTCCCCAGTCCCAAGCTCCCTTGGGGTGCAGGCTTGTTCTCAGCTCTCATCATGCTTAACTCAGGGTTAACCAACGGTTCCGGGGAGGGGTGCAGGGTATTCATTGACATTCAAAAAGGCAGCCTTGGGAGGTTTGGGCCTTGCCGTCAATGACTTCATTGGCCACATTTACACTGCTTGGGGCCTGCATTTATTGAGTGAAGCTGAAGCAGCCTCCTCTGTCTGGGAAGCCCACAGTCCATGGTTAAGTGGCGAGGGGAGGGGGGCATGAGGCCTTTGGAGCCCCTGAGCCCAGGTGTGCATGTGGCGCACGAATCTGTGTGGGTCTCCCGTCTGTGTGTGTTCAGAGGGCACAGCTCAGCCCAGGCTGCCCAGCAGTGAGGAGAGGCTCTCAGGCCCACTCCCAAATGGGAGTCCTGGGGGTGGTCTGGGCCTGGGCCTCATAGGAGGAGGATCCAGGAACGTGGGCCAAGGCCTGGAGGGGCATATGCATGGAACGGGGTGAATGTAGGAGTGGCGCCTGCTGGAGCCCCAGCTCTGCAGGAGGCTGGGAAGGCCAGGCCCCATTTTGCCAAATATATAATAATATAAAAAATTCCTATGCTGTTCCGGTAATACATACAGGATGTAAAATTGTAGGTAGACTAGAATCGGTACAAATGTTAAATAAAAGCATAGAGAAAGGAAGGGCCAGCCTTGTGAACTAGTTGCTAAGCTCTCTCACTCTGCTTTCGTGGCCGGGGTTCGTGGTTGCAGATCCCAGGTGCAGACATACACCTTGCTCTTCAAGTCATGCTGTCGCAGCATCCCATGTGCAAAACAAAGAAAGATTGGCACAGATGTTAGCTCAGGGCCAATCTTCCTCACCAAAATAAATAAACAAAATAAATAAATAAATAAAATGAATCAGCACTCCCATTATCAGCAAAAGAAATTAAACTAAATAAATTGAAAATAAAAAAGAAAAAGGGAATTATACTATGATATTTATAGTTCCTGCCTCTGAGTGGTGGGATTACATATGAATTTTTCTCCTTTTACTTTGGTATTTTCATATTCAGTTTACTGAACAAAATTTGTTTCTACAGTAGCAATGTTTACTTTTAAGAAAAATACAGGGGGCTGGCCTGGTGGGCCAGTGGTTAAGTTCAGTGCACTCTGCTTTGGTGGCCCGCGTTCAGTTCCAGGCGGAACCTACACCACTGGTCAGTGAGCGTGCTGTGGTGGTGAGCCACATCCAAAATACAGGAAGATTGGCAACAGATGTTAGCTCAGGGCGAATCTTCTTCAAGGAAAGAGAGGAAGATTGTCAACAGACAGTAGCTCAGGGCAAATCTTAATCAGCAAAAAAAAAAAAAAAAAATTACAAACAAAAGATAAAGTCCAGATAGCTGGAAACCGAAATTTATTCAGTAGATTTCTAAAAGCCAATGTCCATTGTCAGGAGCGAGAGTCACTGCTGGAAGCCTTTCCTTGCCCGGCACCCCCCACGCCCTACTCAGCTCTCATCCTCATCAGACCACTGAGAGCTGAGAGCAGAAACCACCCTTTCCTGAGCCATCAAGGCCGAGCCTTTCCCAGTCCTCGCTGTCCTTGACTGCTCCCTCCTCCGTGAAAAGCTCCCTCCCCTTGACTCCCAGACCGCAGTCCTCCTGGTTCCCCCCTGGCCTCTGACCCCAGGTCTCCTCCACTGATTCCTCACCCTCTCGCACACCCTGTGTTCTCCAAACTCAGTCAGGACAGCTCAGCTCTTCTCTGTTGATTGAGGTTTCCGATATCCCTACCACTCCTTCAGACTCCCAGCAACCACGTGAGCTGTTTCCACCTCTAGGACTTTCCAGATGGCTTCTGCCTGCTCAGCTTTTCTCCCTGAGCTGCGTGTGGCTGGCTCCTTCTCATCTCTGAGCTCTCTGCTTCAATGCCCCTGCTCAGCTAGCCTCCCCTCGGCCCTGTGTGACGTTGCCCCCACCATCCCTCCTCCCACCATGGTGTAGCTCCACGAAGGCAGGGACTCTTTGGGGCTTGTTCTCCGTTCCACCATCCAACTGCCTGGAACAGAAACTGTCTGTGACTATTTCTTGAATGAAAGAAATGACCCCGTGACAATTGCTATTGTTGTCTCCATTGCATAGGCTTTTCCAGGCAACTAGGCTGAGAGAGATAAGCACCTTGCCCAGGGTCACAGCCTGGAAGTGAAGGAGCTGGATGGAAACCCAGGGGTCCTGACGCTAAGCCCGTTTTCTTCACCGTTACACACACTCACTCTTGGTGTGTGTTCACATGGATACGGGAGAGAACGTGGAGTGACATAGACAATGAAATGCAGCCCTAAAGGGTTGTTTCAGTTGATGAAGGTGGGGATGGGCATGTCCTGACTGTTCAGTACAGAAGTGCTTCTGCATGCAGTGTCTTGTGAGTGCTGGCTTGGGTACTCGACTCTTTCTCGTAGTCGCAGCATCTACTGGCTCCTGTGTGCACCTCCACAGCGCAGAAGCTGAGAGAGAGCAGGGCCTGAGCACCCATAGCCTGCCACCCCTCGCTCCATCACACTCATTTGTCTTCTTAGAAGATTGTCCCCCACGGTATTTGTCTGCATCATCTTAATAGATATTATGGGACCAAAGTGTTCTATCGCCTAAAGATCTGCCTTAGACAAAAGAAATGCCTTAAACAAAGTTAAACGTGTTTCTTTCCTACAGAGCATACTGGACTTTTTAATCTGATTTACATTATTAATTTCCAAAAGGATGTCATAGACCACAGCTTGTACAAAACTTGTGATCTGCCGACTCTGTTTTCACGATGCGCTCCTCGGGATTCTTATTCCAGGAACACACTTTGGGACCTCATGGACAACCAGACCGTTATCAGTCCTGTCTCACGCTGTGTGCTGGGAGCCAAAGGGCCCTGGGAGGGAGGGAGGGACAGGCCAGAGCCATATGGGCCACCGCTCCTTATCAACTGGCTACTGGCTCAGGGCCTGGTGCTCTCACTCGCCTGGGGTCCAGTTTTTTTTTTTTTTTAATTTTTTGTTTATTGCAGTAACATTGGTTTATAACATTGTAAAGGTTTCAGGTGTACATCATTGTACTTCTATTTCTGCATAGATTACATCACGTTCACCACCAAAATACTAATTACAACCCATCACCACACACATGTACCGAATTATCCCTTTCACCCTCCTCCCTCCCCGCTTCCCCTCTGGTAACCACCAATCCAATCTCTGTCCCTATGTGTTTGTTTATTGACACCACATCTGACCGGGCAAGAGAAACAATAGAAAAAATAAACAAATGGGACTGCATCAAACTAAAAAGCTTCTGCACAGCAAAGGAAACCATCAACAAAAGGAAAAGACAACCTAACAATTGGGAGAAGATATTTGCAAACCATACATCTGATAAGGGCATAATCTCCAAAATATATAAAGAGCTGGGGTCCAGTTTTATCTGAGTCCTGCCTGACTGCGTGATCTTCTCTCCCTCTCCAGCTCTGCAGGCAGGCACTGAAGGGCAATGAGGGGTGGGCAGGAGGGGGCCCTGAGGGAGGCGGCTCCCACTGGCCCTGTTGCCTGCTGGCCTTTCCCAGAGGACTCAGGCCACAGGTAGGTGGAGTGGCCGGTCTTCCCCTCTGGCTCTTTCCCTCTTGGAGCCTTTTGTGCCCACAAGTTCCCAGAATCTCTCTCAGAGTTCACCCCGGAGGAATTGGATCCTGTCTGCTGGCTGAGTTCCCTGGCTCCTGACTCCTCCCTGTCCCTAGGTGTGGTCCCTCCTGCCTCCCTCCCACAAATGCCTTTGGCCACCCCTTGCCCCTGGCCCACCCCCATCCTACTTCCCCCACTAAGGTGTCTTCTAGGGCAGTGGTAGGGACAGAGTTCTCAATCCTCCCTGCAAGACCTCCTGGACAGCAACCCTCCCTCCCCCAGAACCTGTCCGGAGCTCAGTCTCTGGTGCCCTGGCGATGGGAGAGTCAGGGCTGAGGCCTGGGCTGTGTTGGTGCTGTTGGTCCGGCGTGTGGAAGGGAGGACCAGCTGGAAAAGCCAGATGAGGCCTTTGTGGGTTTCCCAAAGCCCGGCCCACCACATGTAGATGACGGGCTTATCCAGCCACACAGCAGCGAAGGTTGCAGCAAATGCGAGGGAGGCTGTATTTCAGAGGCAGAGGTACTGAGTGAGATTTCTGAGCATTTTGACACATTTTGAAAAACTGACAATTTTGATAAGCCGATTATATGCTTATGAACTATTTTATTGACTGGTGATTTCTCTTCTCTCTCAGAATAGATTTAAACCTATCTGAGGCCAAAGAGTGTGACCCTAGGTTCCTGGCACAGGGCCTCACACATACTCAGTGCTCCTTAGAATTGGTTGCATGACTTCTAAAGTAATAAAATCATGGCAACAGCAACCGCTAATGTGTATTAAGCTTTTATGGACCACCAGGTGCTGTGTGAAATACAATATGTTCCTGATCTCATTTCAATCTTATAAACACTCTTATCAGGTAAATACTATCTTTATTCCCAATTTCCAGTTAAGGAAACTGAGTTTCAGAGAGGTTATGACATCAGATTGGATAGAAAGCTGTGGAGGTATGGAGAGAGCTGAAGGGACCTGCTATAGGGGCTCTGTTGAGGTTCGGGTGAAGATTTTTGATGGTAAGGAAAGGACTCCTAGAGGGTCAAGAGAGTGAATTCTGGGAAAGCAGAGGCGACTCTTGCCCTGGCTGGGGAGTAGATGCAATCAGAGAAGCAGTTACTGCTGTGGTACCAAGAGGACTCCCTCCTCCTGTCCGCGAACACCTCCAAGTATCTCCCCAGGGTCAACAGAATCCTCTCCCTCTCTCAGCCTCCTCCTAAAGTACATGCTGGGGACAGGACAATGCAGGGAACCAGGAGTCTCAGGGGCCCCATTACCTCCTGCGGTGGGGATAAAGGCACAACAAAGAATCAAGGGCACTGAGCCCCAGAGGGTCCATCACCTTGGCAGCCCTGACAAAGACACAGGCTGACTCAGCTTCCTCAAACTATGTGCACAGAGCGCTCCCTGGGTCGTTCATCTCTAGCCAGCGAGAGGCCTTGAGCTTAATGGGCCAAAGCCCTGAACCTTAGCCTTCTCCAGAGCCGATAACAGGGTGCTGAGGGTGTTCTCCATAACTTCTTCAGGACAGCGTTGGGGGTGGGGGAGGCAAGAGAGGGGAGTTGAAGAGCAGGAGGGAGTCGGGAAGGGAGGCGGCTGGGCTGACACTCAGTGCTCCCACAGCTGGGTTGTAGGGGCTGTGAGGTCCAGGGGAGACTGGCGAATTCTCAAGATGGCTGAGGATGGCGGGAGGAATGGCAGGGTGTGAGTGAGGGGGAGGACTTTAGCTGTGACGGGGTACTTCTGCCCCACCCAAAGTCCCTCAGCGGCTATCTTCTGTGCAGGGTGACCCGTGACTAGTCCAGGGCGAAGCCCTGACTCAAGGCCAGCCGATTCATAGCTCCGCTGTGGCAAGAGAGGACGAGCTGGACCAGCCAATCAATTCTTCTCTTGACAGTTTTGGACTGCTACCTCTCAAACACTGATTTTTAGAGCCAAGAAGAACACAGCTTCCTTCGTTTCATGTTTTTGTCTTAATTTCCCTCACAAAATTATATGATACTGTGATACGGCACCTATCCCTTCAGTTTGGCTTTCTCAGTGTAAGGGTCATTTTTGACAGATAAAAATACGCAAAAGAAACCTGAGATTCACCGTGTTTTCCCCGGGACTCCTCAATCATTTGATGTTTAAAAGCCGTGCTCTCTCTTTTCAACAAATTCTTATTGAGATAAAATTCACATAACATAAAATTCAGCATTTTCTTCTTTAAAGTGCATAAATCAGAGGTTTTTAACGTATTTGTAATGTTGTACAACTACCTCCATTAATCTAATTGCAGAATATTTCCATCATCCCAAAAAGAAGCCTCATACTTCCCAATTCCACCTTCCTCCCATCCCCTGGCAAACATTAATCTACTTTCTGTCTCAACGGTTTTGTCTCTTGTGGATGGTACATCTAAAGAGAATCATACAATATGTGGCCTTTTGCATCTGACTTCTTTCATTTAGCATGTTTTCAAGGTTTATTCATGTCATAGTATGTATCAGTACTTCATTCCTTCTCATGGCTGAATAATAGTCTGTCATACGGATATGTCATATTTTGTTTTATCTACTCATCATCTAATGGACATGTGAGTTGTTTCCCTGTTTTTGGCTACTATGAATAATGTTGCTACTTCACTGAGCTCATTTGTTAGCTCTGTGTGTGTGTGTGTGTATGTGTGTGTGGGTGGGTGGGTGTGGGTGTGTGTGTATTGTTTAGGGTTTTCTATATACAAGATCATGTCATCTGCAAATGGATATAGTTTTACTTCTTCCTTTCCAGTGTGGATGCTTTTGTTTGCTTTTCTTGCCTAACTGCTCTGGCTAGAACTTGCAGCACAGTGTTAAATGGAAATGGCAAAAGCAAGCACACTTGTCTTGTTCCTGATCTTACGGGGAAAACTTTCAGTCCTTCTGACATCAAGTACAATTTAACTGTGGGGTGTTCATCAATGCCCTTTATCGGGTTGAAGAAGTTCCCTTCTATCCCTGGTGTGTGAGCGTCTTAATCACAGAGGGGTGTTGGATTTTGCCAAATGCTTATTCGCCATTGAGATGATCATGCTGTGTTTTCCCTGCACTCTGTTAATATGGTGTAGTACGTTGATTGACTTTTGTGTGTTGAACCACTCTTGCGTTCTTGGGCTAAATCTTACTTGATCCTGGTGTGTAATCCTTTAATATGCCCCGGTTTCAGTTCTCCAGTATTTTGTTGAGGGTTTTTGCATCTATATGCATGAAGGATACTGGTCTGTAGTTTGTATGTGTGTGATGTCTTCATCTGGCTTTGGTGTTATGGGGATACTGACTTGCTAGAATGAATTGGATAAAGTCTTCCTTCTTCTGTTTTTCGGAAGAATTTGAGAAGGATGAGTGTTCATTCTGTAATGTGTTGAGAATTTACCAGGGAAGCCATAGGCCATTCTTTTCTGAAGAGCCTACCATGTTGTCCCTTCTTCAATGTTTAGCTGTTTTAGACTAGCTCCTTATCGGTTCATGGCCGTCTGGGTGACTTCAATGGTATTCTAATATCACTTCTATAAACATCATTAAATTCTGCTTCTTTTGCAAGATTTTAAATGTCACTTTGCAGTAAGTTTTCATTATACCTGCACTTGGCATTGTTTTACATTGCAGTTGAGATGGGAAATGAAGATGCTACTTTTGAGTGAAAGGTGACGTTTGGGTGGGGCCTCATTTCTTGTTCATGAATGAATATTTTTGTGTTCTGGTGTTTTTTTTACTACGTAACATGCTAACTTTAGGGATTCAGAGGTTGACAACTAAGAACGCAAAAAGGCCCCTGAATTCTAAAACTACAAACACCGAAGTACATGGTGCTAATTTCAGTAAATTAATGAAAGAGAAGTCCACAAACAGATTCTAAAGAGTAGCCTGCAGAATGTTTATTAGGCAATGATTTTGGGATCAACACCTGTGGAAGGGAAGGGAAGGGAAGGGAAGGAAGCGGGCCTGAGCAGAGGGAGCAGTCCATCTGTGGTAAGGGCCCCACAAAAGCCTCAGGCAACCCAGAGGTCACATGGGGGCTGGGATGGCCCTTCAGGATTGTCCTGCACTGGGGCAAAGTGGCTGGGCCTTGAAACTCTCCTGTTGACCAGTCCCTGGATGCAAACAAACTGCCCCTGAAGGAGGCGGGACCTTGGGTGAGGCAATTTTCTTTCGAGGAGGCTACCCTCAAAGCAGAGGCTGTCTTCCAGCAGCTGGGGGATAGATTCTGCCTTCCAGGACTGGGGTCTGGGAGGCACCTCACAGGGCCACCCACAGATCTTAGCATATATGAAGAACTTAGTAACTGTTGTAAGAGGAAAAGGAAAGGTTACTTGATAAATGATGCTGGAACAATTTACTGTGATGACATGAGTGACATACACGATTAGACTTTTACCTTATGTCTTACCACTACCTGAATGTCAGATAGATTAAAGATTTAAATGACAAAGAAAATAAGAAGTATAGGTAAATATTTATCAGAGAGAAGGAGAGGGAAAGACTTAGAAGAAAGGTAAGATGATGCTAAGGAAATATCAATAGATTTGATTACAGAAAAACAACAAAACCTGATATTCAAAATTGCACACAAAATTAAAAGACAAAGAACAAACCAGGAATATATTTGCAATAAACAGTGCCAAAAATTTTAAAGAAAGGAGCTCCTGTAAATCAGAAATAAAAACCCAACACTTCCATCAAAAGCACAATGAGATACCACTTGATACCCATTAGGATAGATGTTATAAAACAGCAACAGAAGAAAACAGAAAGTGTTAGCAAGGATGTGGAGAAATTGGAACCCTTGCGCATTGCTGACAAGAATGTAAAATGGTGCAGCTGCTGTGGAAAATCATATGGCCGTTCCTCAAAAAATTAAACATAGAATTACCATACGATCCAGATCTTCCGCTTCTGGCTTGTACCCCAAAGAATTGAAAGCAGGGACTTGAATAGATATTTCTACCCTCTTGTTCATAGCAGCTTTACTCACGATCGCCAGAAGGTGGAAAGGACCTAAATGTCCAACAACAGATGAATGGATAAAGAAAATATGGCATATGCATACAACCAAATATTATTGGGCCTTGAAAAGGAAGGAAGTTCTGATACACGCTACAACATACCAACTTTCCGGACTGCTAAATGTCAGAGACGAATCTTGAGGACATTATGCTAAGTGGAATAAACCATACGCAAAAAGACAGATATCCTATGATTGCACTTGTATGAGGTACCTAGAGTAGTCAAATTCATAGAGTCAGAAAGCAGAACAGTGCTTATCAGGGGCTGGAGGTAGTGGAGAATGAGGAGTCATTATTTAATGGGTACAGAGTTTCTGTTTGGAATGATGAAAAAGTTCTGGAATGAATAGCAGTGATTGTCACATAGCAATGTGAATGAACGTAATGCCACAGAACTGCTCATTTAAAAATGGTTAAAATGGTAAATTTTATGTTATGTTTATTTACCACATAAAGAAAAGAAAAATATCCCAAGATATAAACTTGAAATGTGAGTGCTAAAAGATATAAAAGGGCAATTAACAAAACAACTAGAATAAAATGACCTACAGGTGTATAAAAATATTTAATTTCATAAGTAATTTAAGAAGATATAAATGAAAAGATCAGCATATCATTTGTCATCTATAAAACTGGTGAAATTATTTTATGTTAATATTTAATTATAATCTTAGTCTTATGGCATGGGGATGCTCACAATGGTAGTATAAACGTGTGCAAACTTTCAGGAAAGCATCTTGCAAACTATGCAAAAGAAGTTTCAAATGTTCACATTCATTGACCCAAATCCAACAGTTAGGAATCTATTCTAAGGGTGTCATAGGAGATGCAGGCATGTGGATAATGGCAGACGGCACCCCTTGAACAAAGAACTCCGTGCAGTGAGGGAGCCAGCTCTGTGAATATTTGTAGCGGGGAATGCTGTGTGCCTGTTGGCATGGAGTGAGCATTCCTAACACTCAGTTAGGGATGAGGTCAGGAAGTGAGTGGGGCCAGATGAGGGAGGGCCTGAAGGCCACAGTAAGGAGTGCGGACTTTACCGGGAGTGAGCCGGGAAGCAATTGGAGGCTTCTGAGCAGAGGCCGTGATCTAAGCTTTATAAGGAGCACTGGCTACTATTTGCAGCAGAATCTATTAAGGGTCAAGGGAGGAAGAGGCACGGGTCACTTAGGAAGGTATTGCAATATCCAAGCAAGAGAAGGTGATGGCTTGGACTCGTGAGATTTTGTTTTGAATATCGAGCTGATGGACTGGAGGTGGGATATGAGATAGAGACAGGAGTCAGGTGACTCTAAGGGTTTCATCTGAACAGGAGGGTGAATGATGGTCCTAATTCCTGGGACGTACAGCACTGAGGGAGGAGTAGGTTTCTGGAGGAAGGAATCCAGGGATTCAGTCTGGAAAGGTGAAATGTGAGATGCCTGTTAGACACCAAGTGCAGATGTCGTCTGAGCTGGTGGAAGGATGAGTCTGGAGTTCAGGGGAGAGGACAGGGCTGGAGATACTAATTTGGGAACTGAAAGCAGATGGAGAGTAGTTAAGCTATGGACCACATGAGATGGTCTAGGAAGTGAAGTAGAGATGGAGAAGAGCACCGGATGCTCTAATATTTAGAGGTCAGAGAGGAGGGAGCATCAGCAAAGGAGACTCAGGTAGAGCAGCAAATAAAGGAGGAGGAAAACCAGGAGGTTGTGGTGTCTAATTATTGTAGACAGTACAACAGTACAACTTTTTCTACAAATTGGCTATAAGCACGCGTGCAGGTTTTGTTTCAAACTTGCTGCGAGGACAGAGGAGTCTAAGCAGTCCAATTCGAAGAGTTCTCTCAAAGACATTAATAGGAAGAAAGGAAGAGAGAATGAGAGAGAGAAAGAGAGAGAGAGGGAGGAAGGAAATGAAAGAAAGAAAAGAATGAAAGAAAAAGAAGGAAAGTGGTCAAATAAATGTCTTGTTGAAGACAATGTGACCTCTGATGGACGGTTGGCTGGGTCCTCTTGGTAACTGCGTAGAAGAAATCTTAATCTGATTAAAATCTACCAGATTTGATCAAGCACACTAGTTGTTCCCCAGGAGCAGCTAGCGATTTATCACAGGCAAAATGTCCCAGACCGGGTTTTCACACAACTTTCTCCAATACCTCTTTTTCACTGAGCGAATGTTTCAAGTTCCATCTCAGCTGTGGTATTTTGTTTTGTATTGTTTTGACAATATCATTAATTGAACATGTTACCTCTTTACAGTTTTTATAGGAAGTGGAAATTAGGAATAATTAGGAAATTATCATGAATGTAAATTAATCTTTAGAAGACATACACACTCACAATTAGCAGCTATATTTTTACACACATTGATACTGTTTGTTTATGCCTGTTTCCTCCCTTAGGCAAGGATATCGAAACGAAACCTCACGGCAACCAGGGCAGCGGTGGCAGCGCATGTGCTGAGAGGACCTGGGCTTTCAACTTGTGCATGTCGTGTTCTGTTTGGGCTCTTTTGTTTACGTAAAATAGGAAGAGGTGTAAGTAAAAGACACCCAAAGACCTCCTTGATTTCTGGCCAGAGATCTAGAGCTGTAAGACCTTAAGACTAGAGAATTAAACTCTGCCTGGAGAGTCACTTAGATGCTTCCCAAATTCCAGATATAGTTTTTTGCTGAACCTATCTTCTTGTGTATTCCAAGGTCGAGATCAAGTGTGCTTTCTCCTCCAGGTTTTGCTGCCGGTCGCTACAGGCATGTAGTGAGAAACCTCCAGGTGTTCTCTGAGAGCCCCACGCTGTCCAATGTTCCTGACGTGCCGTCTATAAAGCCAGTGGACAGGTACCATTTTTCTGGGAGGGATTTTTAGCATGTTTCTACTTATAAGGTATAGTTCTCGTTCCCTCATTGTGGGCTGGTCATCGCTAATTAAATGAAATTTATTTTTAGAAGTGACATTTCAGTCATGGGCATGATAACAGATTTGATGTATTCAATTAGGTAAGAGAACTAGTTCTTATGGAAACTTTGACAATAATGACATTGCCGTGATCAGTACAGGGACTCAGTAAAGGCACTGTGTGTATCTAAGCAGCCTCCTGAGTGTCTGTGTGTAAATGTATGTTCAAGTTCCTGTAGAGGCATCATGACACTAACAAGTGGAGCTCTCTACACATCACAGTTTAAATGTTTCCCAGAAGGTTCACAGGGCAGCTGGAATAGTCCCAGGCTTCAATTTGTGCAAAAGCACTCCCCTGGATTCCACTTATTAGGGCATGATTGTAAAGTTTTCCTGAGAATTCATTAGCTTGTAATTCCAGCTGTAACTCACAGCTTTCCATATTCAGCCTCACCGTGATAGTGTGGAGGAACTCTTATGATCTGTGCCCGGATTCCGATAGGTGAGCCCAGGTGAAGAAGTATTTTTGCTCTTTCAAAAAGGATCGTTCTTTCCATATATTTTGGATGAATATGTCAATCAAGGAAAGATTTAAATTAAACAGCAATAGTCAGCTAAGTTTGACCATTGTCATAGTCATGGTCATAGCTTGTGAAATTCAGGGTTTGGAGACGGAACACAAAGTATAAAAAGGGACCTTATTGTATGCTCATCAGAAAAGAAAACAGTAAAACTGGTCCACAGAATTCTGAAACAAGAAGCTACAAATTCTGAAACAAATAGGCACCGTCAGATTTCCCTCATGGGCGTCACTCAGTCATATGTTGTGAATTCTCTTTCTGTCAACCCAGGCTCAACAATCTGTGTTCCTCAAGTCATCTGTTGCTGGACCCTGGAGTCCTGGAGTCCCGAGTGTCAGATCCCCCTGGTGTGTGCTCTGGTGGGCACATCAGCTTCTTCTAGGAAGGCTGTAAGCATGGATCTGTTCTCTGTATCCCTCTCTCAGGCTGCACCTCTCTGATTTTCTTCCAGAAGACCTAATCTCTGGCCAGTAGCTTCTGGCAGGGACCTTCAGGCAAAAATGAAGGGAGCAGAGAAAGCATGTGTTGATGACAAGGCAGGGCAACTTCTTACAGAGGCCAACATTATCAGATGGAGGAGAGTGGAATCTCTATGGGGGTGAGGTACATAAGTGCATGGGTCCCTGTAATTGTTCCATGAAGACTTAACTGGTAATTAATCTAAGGAGAAAATGGATTAATGGGCAGTGAAAACACTGAGGAATCTGTTATGTAAAGCGTGTGCCACAACGGCTGCCAATTGACATAAGTGTTGTAAACCAAGGAATAAAATATTCTTATGGGGCCGGCCCGGTGGCACAAGCGGTCGAGTGCGTGCGCTCTGCTGCGGCGGCCCAGGGTTCGCCGGTTCGGATCCCGGGCACGCACCGACGCACCGCTTGGCAAGCCGTGCTGTGGCGGCGTCCCATATAAAGTGGAGGGAGTCGGGCACGGATGTGGGCCCAGGACCAGTCTTCCTCAGCAAAAAAATAAATAAAAATAAAAAAAGGAGGATTCGCAAATGTTAGCACAGGGCTGATCTTCCTCTCCAAAACAATATATATATATATTCTTAGAGGCCAGTTTGTTGACAGTCTCTGTGTTGGGCCGTGCACTTGACGTGGAATGTGCTCTTCCTGACTCTGCAAGAGGATCCAAATTAGTGAAAACTTATTCACATTGATAAGACTTTACCAATAGAAAACCGACATGAAATCATCTTTCTAATTTATCAGTTTACCCCACAATGTGGGCCCAATAAGTAAGGCAGTGCTTAGAATGTCATTGAGCACACGAAGAAAATATGGAGCACGCTCGTTCTATCTCTATGTTTTTCACATTCTTTGATGCTTGAGAGTGCCATGTCATGGGTTCTGAGATGGCGGAGCCAGCCTGTGGTGTACCTAGCAGCCAAAAAGACACAAGGTCAATTTTGTTCTTCTGAATTTGGAGCTCAGCGTCAGAAAACAGCAACATCAGAGAGCTGTTGCTCTATATGAGTCCTGGTGCCTGAGGATAAGAAAGCGTCATAGTGTTGGCCGTGTTATTCATCAGACTAGCAGCCCTTTACATGGTATAGCAGAAGGTACCATGACAAACATTCAGCATTTTCCGTTTTTGTTAGAAGTGAGGACTCTCCTATCATTCTACTAATTTGTTTAGAATTGTCTATGGTGATAACATGTCTCAAAACAGCAAAAAAGCATGTACGTGAATAGACCCCGTTCAGATGACTCACTTAGGTTTTCGCTGAGATAATGACTGTCTACCACTGGGTGGAATAGGCAGAAAGCAAATAAGGACGTTTTACTGTATCGTGTTGACAACAGACTGTTATTCAAAGGTCATTTCTCTTGCAGGCTACCAATTCTTTCTCTCTGTTATACATATACCTTTAAAAGTTTTTAATATCTCTCTGTATGTACGTATTTTAAATGTGCATAGAAATATAGAGTTATACAAAATTCTGACAAATGAAAATTCTAAAGCTTTAAACTTTAGTTTTTAAAATATAATTTTATCAAGCAAATTAAAAGACAATATTCTTCTACATTGATTTCAACCTCTTAATTTGAACATCAGGAAGAAACATAACATTTCTATAGACAAGAAAATAAAAGTAACAATCATTGTGAGTTGATGAGGGTCTTGTGCTGTCTTCTTTTTATTCTGAGGAAGATTCACACTGAGCTGACATCTGTTGCCAATCTGCCTCTTTTTTTTTGATTGAGGAAGATTAGCCCTGGGCGAAGAACTGTGTCATTCTTCCTCTCTTTTGCATGTGGGTCGACACCACAGTCAGGCTGACAGGCGGTGTAGGTCTGTGCACGGCATCCGAACCCGCAAAGCCTGGGCCGACGAAGCAGAGCACGTCGAACTTAACCACTACGCCACAGGTCCGTCCCCTGCTCTCTGTTTTCAATCAAATTAACTTTCTCAGAATATTCTAGTTCAATTACTCCCATTCACTATCAGCCTAAGCTTTTAAAGCAAAGCAAGAACCTTGGAAATACATATTTGGCCCATGTCCACGAGTAATACAATCACTGTTGAAATTGAAGTGACCTCCAAAATGGCAACTACTCTTCAACACGCAGGAGCTCTGAAAATGAGTGCGGTGGCTGCCTGTCGGCCAAGACTCCCCAGTCGGTTGGTGGTAGATGCTCTGAGGCTCATTGGTGGCCCCTGGGTCCCAGTTGGGGGAATCTTCCAAACACAGAGGGGTTCAGACACTCAGTGGCTAAAACGAATGACAACTGTCAGCTGCACGTAAGAGAGAAACCAGTTATTCTCTCAAATAATACGCAGCTCAGGGGGAAGGAGTCAAGGCTGGGGCAGTGACTCAACAAGGTCCTCACATGTTGTCTGTGTAGCTTGTTGAGGGGCTGGCTAACGGGTCAAAGGGGCCCCCCCGGGCCAGCACATCTAGGTTCAAGACAGGAAGAAGGAACAGAGCTGTGCCACCTGTGTCCTTTCTCCCTTTATCAGGAAGGCAAAAGCTGTTCTAGAAACCCTGAACACACATCCACTTATATCTCATCGACCAGAATTGTGTCATGAAAAGCCTGGAAAGAGGAAGCCTGCGAAATTATTTTGCTGCCCCCTCCCCCAAAGTATAATTTTAGAAGAGTCCAAAGGAAAAACTGCAGACAGATGAGCAATGAGCACGTTGGCTTCTATTGGCACTTTGCCTGAGAGGGAGATTGGAATCACCTCCTTCTCCCCATGTGTTTGTGTAATCTCATGTGGTGTGCAAGCCAAGCTCACAGGGGCAGGACCTCTCAGTCCCCAGCACGGGTGGGGGTGGGGTGGTTGCTGTGGGAAGTGACAGTCACAGGCTGCAGAGCCCCTAGTCCACATTCTCCTCATCCTCTGTGATGTCACACTGGGACTTCTTGCCTTCCACCCTGGGCTGAGGCTTCTGAGCTCACTATGGCCTCAGCGTTCGCTGGGAACATAGGGCTCTCGGAGCCAGTATCAGGGAGGGAGCCTGTGGGCACCAGAGGTCCGGCCATGCGGCTCTGGGAGGATGGCATGCCCCTCACGAAGGGGCGCCATCCCCCGCCTCAGATCCCAATTCCCTGGCTCGTCCCGAGCCTGCTCGCTGCCTTCAGTGGAGTCCTGCTGGTCGCTGTCAGTGGACTCTTCTTTGGTTTCCCGTGAGTCTCCCACACAAGCCGGCAGGTTTCTTACAGAGTCAGAAAGGAAGACAGATCATGAGAGTCCGGACAGGGGAAGTGCAGAAGAGGCGTCAGGGAAGGGAGGATATTCTAGGCAGTGGGAACCAATGTGCAAAGGCACAGAGGCATAGAGTGCTTGGTGCCTTTGGGAGCTGTTGGTGGCTAGGAGTATTGGGTGACATTTGGTGGAGCCTCTCTGGGTCTGTCACCGCCCTGGCTATTTAGAGCAGGCTTTGAGGTCTGTGAGTCCGGACCAGGTGGAGTGAGTCCCGCGTGGAGCTTTGGGACTCCAGGATCAGCGCTGAGTCCTGCTCTGGTCTCAGTTGCAGATGGCTGGCCCAGAATGGGGAGTGGGCCTTTCCTGTTGTCACAGGACCCCTCTTCGTCCTCACCTTCGTTATTCTCATGTTTCTAAACATCTCCGACCCTGGTATCTTGCACCAAGGTGAGCTCTCGGGCCCGTGGGAGAAGGAGGTAGCACCCTAAAGGGTCCTGCGTGCAGGGAAGATTCCTAAAGTGCTCCTCCCTTGTCCCCTCCTCGGGCCTCAAGACCCCGTCACCCCACATCCCCTTCACTTGGGCCCTGCTTCTGTTGCTTCATTTCCCAAGCCACCGAGATGCGGTACAACAGGATTCTGGAGGCTTTCCAGTTGCCTTGGAGGCAGGGCCAGGGCAGGCTGGGAAGAGAAGCCAGTTCTTGGCAACCACTCAGTTGTGTCTTCTTCCTTCCCACTGCACACACTCCTTACATCACTGACAGTTCCAAAGGCCTGCGTTCTCACAGAAGTCCTCTGGCTGGACGTCTACCTTCCCTTGGACTGCCAGCCTCTCTGAGTTTGGTCAGCTTCCTCAGTGCGGACTAGGATTCCCCTGCACACCTCCTTGCCTAGGCCAGTGATGCTGCGGGGCGGCCCTCACCCCGGCAGCAGCAGTGTGACGAAGGGCTCCTGCCGCTGCCCAATCCTCTTCCTATGCCAGGCTCCAACGAACAGGGCCCCAGGACGGTGCGTGTGGTTTGGGTGAAGCACATAGCCTTCCGCCTGCAGTGGTGCCCACAGTGCTGCTTCCACCGCCCGCCGCGGACCTACCACTGCCCCTGGTGCAACATCTGTGTGGAGGTGAGCGCCCCTCTCATCTGCCCCCTTCTGGCCCACACCCCCACCCGCTCTGCACCTGCCTGGGACCAGGAGGCCCACTTGCACAGGGGACCAGTAGCAGACCTCAAACCACTTCCGGGACTGCTAAGGCCAAGGGTGGCAGTAACTCCCAGCCACTCTTGGTCACTCATGCAGCTCACTGCCTCCCTGCCTGCACCTGTCCTGGGAGGCTGGCCCCTGCCGACCCAGGTGCTGACAGGCCCAGGAGCATCGACATCTATGCTGAGCCTGGTCAGGCCAGGGGGAGGAAAGGCACCCCTGTCCTACCCCAGGGCTGGCTGACACTAGATGCCCAAGGGCCCCACGGCTGGCTGTAGGCCTGGCCCGGGGAGCTTGACCTGTCCTCTTCTGGTGTCCAGAACGCTGTCCCCTCTCCCTCTCGCTCAGGACTTCGACCACCACTGCAGGTGGGTGAACAATTGCATAGGTCACCGGAACTTGGGCTTGTTCATCCTGCTCCTCCTGTGCCTATGCTTGTACTTGGGCTCCATGCTTGTCACCTGCATGGTCTTCCTCCTGCGCACCACCCACCTGCCCTTCTCCATTGACAAGGTCATCGCGTATCCACCAGGCTGCAGGGTCCACTTGGCGAGCTGTGGGCAGGGCGAGGACAGCCGAAGGGCGGGGTCCCGGGGGCGGGCGAGTGGTGGGCGGGGTTAGAGAGAAACCCCCTGGGGAGGACCAGTCTGGACCAGGGGAGGGTGGTAGGGTCCAGGCGATGGGTGGGGCTAGGAGGCACTGCGGTGCGTGGGCAATCTAGCGGGGTCTTGGATAGAGGACGCTGAGGGCGGCACGGAGACCAGGTCGGCAGGGTGGGGTGAGGTTTACCAGGGGTTGGTGGGTGGGGAGAGGATGGACTGGCTGGTCGTGCGCGGGTCTGTCAGGGCTGGAGTCGGGGTGAGGGTCCCGGCCCGGGAGGTCCATTGCGGGCGCAGCTCCTTAGCTCGTGGGCAGCATCGTCGTAGTGGTCCCCGCCGCCGGCTTCCTGGTGCCTCTCTTGGTGCTTCTGCTGATGAAGGCCAGGTTGGTGAGCACCGCCCAGCGCTCCTACGAGGACAAGGTACGCGGGTCTCCGGGGTGCCACGAAAGCGGTCTCTGGGCGGTCACCTTGGGCCTTCAGGACCTCCACACTTTCCGCCCTTTCTCCCCCGCCCTGGTCCTCATGGCCTGACCTCCCTTGAAGGAGCCTCGTGAGGCCTTGAGGCCCAGATTCAGCTCAGATCTCACCTCCTCTAGGGGCTCGGGGCTCCCTCTCCCTCCCAGGTGCACTGCGTCGAGGGCCTAGTGAGTGCTAGGCTGCGCATCCGTTATTTTGAAGGCCGGGCATGGAGGTGAGGGAGGCCCCATCCTGCGCTCCTGTTGATAAGGCCCCTGAAGTCAGAGAATCTCCCGCCCTTCGCCCGTGCACATTGAGAGAGGGGCCTGCCCTGTGCTGTGCAGCGCAGCGCAGACTCAGAGGGAATGGAGAGTTCAGAGAGGACCGCGGTGTAGAGGGTTTGGGGGCAGAAGGCAGAGCGAAGGGCGTTGCCGGTGAGGGGCAGAGCTTGCAAAAAGGCAGGGAAGCTGGAAAGTTTGTGGAATGTTGAGGATGCTGAGGGGACAGTTGTAATTGGAGCAGAAAGTGGATGGGAAATCAAGTGGACTGCTGGGCTCGGGCCAGATGGAAAAGGCACGAAAGTCAGCTGGAGCCTTCTCTTGGTGCGGTGGAAACCTGGAAGCCAGGACAGGTTTTGTTTTTTTTTTTTAACATGGAGTAAAATTCACCCATTTTTAGTGCCCAGTTATAGGAGTTTGACAAATGCATACAGTCCTGCAACCACCTCCATATTTAAGATTTAGAACAGTTCCATCACCCCCCACAATTCTCTGAAGCCCCTTTTGTAGTGGGTTTCTCCCCATAGTTGTTACCCCTGGCAACCACTGATTTGTCTTCTATCCCTCTTGTCTTTCCTTGTCCAGAGTCTCGTGTGGATGAAATCATAGCCTTTTGAGTCTGGTGTCTTGCACTTAGCATAATGCGTTTGAGATTCCTCCACGTTGCTGCCCGTAGGAGTTCTTTCCTCCTTTCTCTTGCTGTGTACTATTCCGTCATATGGATGTACCACAACTTACTTATCCATTTGCCAACGGAAGGATATTTGGGTTATTTCTGGGTTTTGGTGATCATAAAGAAAGTGGCTATAAACATTCGTGTACAGGCATGGGAAGATAAGTTTTCATTTCTTTGAGTCAATTCTTAAGAGTGGCATTGCTGGGTTAGACAGTAACTGAATGTTTAACTTGATAAGAAAGTGCCAAATTGTCTTCCAAAATGGCTGTACCCTTTTGCATTCCCACAAGCAGTGCATGGGAAATCCAGTTGCTTCTGCATCCTCATTAACATTTGGCATTGTCACCTTTTTTTGTTTTCTGATTTTCCGTTGTAGCTAGTCTAAGAAACGTGTAGTGGTATCTCATTGTGGTTTGAATTTGCATCTTCCAAGTGACTAATGCTGTTAGCATCCTTTCATGTTCTTATTTGCCATCTGTATATCTTTGATTAAATGTCTGTTCCAATCGTTTGCCCATTCAAAAAATTATGTTGTCTTCTTAGTATTAGATTTAAAGAGTTCTTTCTATCTGCTAGATTCAGCTACGTGTTTTGCAGTCTTTTCCCAGCCTTTGGCCTTATTTTCTTGCCAGTGTTTGTCCAAGATCAGAAGTGTTCAATTTGGATCAAGAGCGTTTTCAGTTTTGTCTTCAATGGCTTGTGTTTTGGTGTTGTAATTAAGAAATCTTTGCCTAAACCGAGGTCACCAAGATTTTCCCCTATGTTTTCTTCTAGAAGCTTTATAGTTTTAGGTTTTCTCTTTAGGCCTCCTATTCATTTTGGGTTGAATTTTGGATATGAAGCAGGGTATGAGTCAAGACTTATAGTTTTGCGTGTGGGTTGTTCCAAGAGCATTTGTTGAAAAGACAGTCCTTTTTCGGTTGAGCTGTCTTTGCACATTCCTCAAAAATCAATTGACTATATAGATGTGGGTGTATTTCTGAACTGTCTCTCTTTTTGCCACGACCACACTGTCTTCACTGGTAGCTTTCTATGAAGTCTTGAAATGACACAATGTGACATCTCCAACTTTGTTCTTTTTTTCAGAGTTCTTGTGGCTATCCTAGTTCCTTTGATTTTCCATATAAATTAAGAATCAGCTTGTCAATTGCTAGAACTGAGTTTGCTGAGATTTTCCCTTGGATTGCATTGAACCTACAGACCGCTTTGGAAAATGGACCTTTTAAGAGTATTGATCTTTTAATCCACGAAAATGGGATACCCTCCATATTCAGGTCTTCTTTGATGTCTTTCCTTAGTGTTGTGTAGTTTTCAGCATATACAGCTTGCATACCTTGTGTTAGATGTTTTCTAAGTATTTCCTTGTTTTTTGTGCTCTTATAAATTTTTTGCAAAATTGAATTTACATTTGCTTATTATTGTTAGAAAATACAGTGGACTTTTGTATGTTTGTCTCGGATCTTGGAATTTTTCTGGATTGACTTATAAGTTCTAGTAGCCTTTTTGTTGATTCTACCTCAAAATTCATGTCATCTGTGAATAAGGACAGTTTCATTTCCCCCTTTCCAGCGTGTCTGGCTTTATTTCTTTTTCTTGTCTTCCTGCACTGTCTCGGCCCTCCGCTACAGTGGCAGGTGGAGTGGTAAAAGTGATCCTTGCCGTGGGTTTCCTTCAGCAGGACAGGGACTTGACTAAAGGCTTTTTTAGGAAGACTGTAGTGGGCCACAGTGATGAGGGAGGGGCTGGAGACACCGAGGCAGCTGAAAGGACAGAGGAGCCCTCTGTGCCCACCTCCTCCCATCCTTCCCATCACCACTCCATCGCTCCCCCCGTATTTGGTTCACAGCTCCCGTGTGACGCCTCTGCTCATCCCTTCCTCATCAGCCCCCTGTTGTCTGCATGCCTTCTCTCTCCATCCTCAGTCCATCATTTCAGCCTCTCTTGGGCAGCACTGTCCCTTCCCACATCCTATGGTTCTTCAGCCTCGGGTCGGGACCTAAGCCCTGCGCCCCCTGCACTGCTCCGCATGGGGTTCTTCCAGTCCGGGGTCTCCACCCTTAAGAAGCCCGACTGGGGTCTGCACTCTGTGATTCACCAGGCAGGGCTCTTTCCCATCACCTGCAGATCCCATTTCAGGCATCCTTCACACACCTCCACTTCGTTCCCTTCCCGCCTGCATCCCCTGACCGCAGCTTCTGCTGGGGCCACTTGCTTAGTGGTTCATAGTAAGGGCTCTGGAGCCAGACCATGTAAATTCACTTGCCAGCTCCACAACATGCCAGCATGGAGATCTTAGGAGTACTGCTTCGCCACCTGGTGCCTCAGTTTCCCCATCTGTAAAAGGAGGCCGCATGGGTTAATATGTGTAAGACACATAGCACAATGGCTGGTACAAGTAAGTGTCCTAGACTTTGTTGTTGTTATTATTACCGTTCCTCGGCATCATCATTGCCACGTCTTCATGTCTCTCTCATCTTACAAACAAAGCAAATCTCCGTTAACGTCACAGGCCTCCACTCCAACTGTCATACTCTCCCCTCGGCACAGCCGGAGTTTCTGACAGAGATGGGTGTGCTCACTAGCATCGTTCTTCACCTTCCTCATCCCACTTCAGCCTCTGTCCTCACTGTCACGGTGATGCTGCGCTCTCCACGAGGCCACAGCCAGCAGGCAGTCCTCAGACTGATCTTTCCTGGCCGCACACAGCCCCATGTGGAACGGCACGCAGCTGCCATGACCCTGCCCCAGGCTCTCGGGGTCCCGCTCCCTCTGCTCACCTGGCTGATGCTCCTCGGCCTGCACCGTGGAGTCTTGCCCTAGGCTGCCTGCTCTTCTCGCTGATCCCCTCTCCCTGCTGCTCTGCCACCCCCAGCTGCCCTCTCCACCCTGAAAGTTACGACTGGCTTTGTTGTTCATGGTGTGTCCTCTGTCCCCAGCGCAGTGCCCGGAACATTGTTGAAACCTCAACATATTTATGAGCAAAGAGTGAACCTGCAGACAAAGGAATGCATGCGGCTTTGGGAGGAAGAGAAAGAAAGAGAGAGAGAGAGAGAGAGAGAGAGAGAAGCCTGATGCCATAAACCCTGGGGAAGAACCGAGAGAGCAGAGGCAGCAGGGAGTTGGGCAGGAGACGGGACAAGAAGACGCCCACTTTGCTCTGGGCCTGTGGAGAGTGAGGGCGTTGGAGACTCGCAATGGGAGCAGGAGACCCGGGTCTGGAGCCAGTGAGAGGGGACAGTGTGTGAAGCTGAGAGCTGCTGGCTTCCGTTCCCAGCTGAGAGGGGCCATGTGGGGGAGCACGGTGCTCTGCTGTATTAGTCAGTTCTTACAAATTCCTTCAACAGCTATCATTCCTTGAAGCACTGAATAATCAGCATTTTCCTATGCTCCATGTACATCTCATGAATGAAAATATATTTCTCTAAATTTGAAATTTTGAATGTAAATTTAATCAAAGTCTTTTAAGCTTTTAGTTTCCCTTAAATGCTTTAAACACCCTAAAGGACGCAGAACTCAAACTCTCACAATGGTTGGTGTTGGTTTTGGCCACAATGGGACATTCTGGAGCTGTCTTGACTTTTCCTCCCCCAGGGCTCAGCTCCCCTGCCTGGGGTCCTGGTTCATTTTGGTGGAGAATAGTGTTGAAGATCAACGTCTTTGTGACAGGGGCATGGGACACAGGAGAGCTGGTGGTGGGCTGATGTGCTCCTGGGCCCCTTTCGGTCGTGACCAGCACTTTGTAGCTAGGGCTCTCGAAGTCGGGGTGAGAGTCGGCCTGCGCTGGGGAGGAGGAGGGGATGAGGCTGGTGGGTGGAGGGCGGGGAGGACGAGAGCTGGGTCAAGTGTGTCCAGGAGAGGACTTGAACTTTCGTCTTGACCTTTACTGCACTAGGCGCTCAGGACTTTGAACCCCGATTTCCGGGGCCATGTGAGTTTGGGTAGGAAATATGTTTGGGCCCGAAAGCACTGCCCTTCCAGATAGTGAAATTCAGTGAAGGCACAAGTTTGGAAGTAATGAGTGGTGGGAAAGCAGAGAAGTAGGGGGAGCGGGGTGTGGAGCCGTCTTTGGAGCAGCTTAATAGAACAAGGCAGATCTGAAAGCATATTTGGAAGGAGGCAGCAGGAGGATGTGTGTGGCCAAAGGAGACAGAGAGGGGGAGGATGCTGCCAAAGGGGGTACCAGGTGGTGCGGGATCCCTGAGGCGGCAGGAGTTGGGGGTGCGGGGCCAGGGGTCGCGTGGAGAGAGCTCCTCGGAAGTGGGTTGGGGGAGGCCTTGGCTGACCCTTGCGGCTTCCCCGCCCTTGGAGTCTTGCTGCAGCCCTGGGCTGAGCTGACCGGCTCAGGGAGGGCAGTGGGGGCGGCCTGCCCAGTCCTGCTGGATCTGAGCTCCTCTTCCCACCCTCGCCCCCTCCAGTACCAATACCTACATGGACACAACCCTTTCGACCTTGGCTGTGGCAAAAACTGGTATTGGACACTTTGTGCAGCGCTGGGACCCAAGTGAGTTGGCAAACCAGAGGCCTGAGTGGTGGCCCTGGGGCTGGTGGGGTGGGGTGAAGCTGGGTCATCTCGCCTGGCCCCTTAGCAGAGCTCCCAGGTCCTTCCGCTCATTCTTCCTATTGTTTTGGGATTTTCCCCAGGGCCTTGTGGGAGCATTTGGAGCCCCCACTTCCTTGCCTCTGTGGGTTCTTGCCCCAAGAAATGGGGTAGAGGGCATTGCAGCCTGGATGAGACAGGCCCCAGCTCCCCGTGGTGCCGAGCGCTGGGCCTTGTCCTGCCTAAGATGAGGGGCACCAGGCAAGGAGGGTCACGACCACCTCCATCTGGCTTGTTGCTCCCCAGGTACATGGCCGAAGCTGTCGGGCTGCAGAGAGTGGTGGGGCCTGACTGGGTGCCCACGCGGAACCTGCACTTCCCGACGTGCCCCTCCATGCCCATTCCCGAAGCCCTCCCTGGGCTGGGGTCTGGCCGCCAGGTCCAACCTCTGGATCTGTACCAAGCAGGGCAGGATCCCCCAGGGAGTGGTGAGGCTGCAGCCCTCCAGGAGGTAAGGGGTGTGTGTGTGTTTGTGCCCACACATGCGCACGCGCCCGTCGTGTTGGGAAAGGGCATCTGAAGATTGTACAGGTTTAGGGAAAGCCCCCCTCCATGTTTCGCTGGTGCTGAAGCTGGAACACTCCGAGCTCGAGGGCGGCGGATCATAGGCCAGCGGAGCGTTGAAAGTAGAGTCACAGGCCTGCAGACTACATCAGGGGTCCCTGGAGAAACAAGGGGAAGAGACCACACCACTCACTTGCTCGTTGCCCTTGGGCCAGTCCCTTACCCTTTCTGGGCCTCAGTTTCCTTAGCCATGAATGAGGACTGAGACTAGGCCAGTGAGCAATAATTTGGGGAGGCGGATTCATTTATTTACGGGCAACTTTTAACCTGAAGCTCAATGTTTGAAACAGGTGGCAGTGGAGCTTTAGGACTGCTGCGGGGAAGGTAATTCACAAGCCCCGCCCACAGGGCCCCTGCAGTGATGTTCTGTGGGTCCTGCCCACTCCCTTGGCTCTGCCTAGGGGGGTGGCACCTTGGACAGTTTCTTGCTCCCGAGCTGGTGGGTCATGCGGTGTGGGGCCGGCACCTTTGGAGAGCTGACCTCCTCCACTCTGTGTTTAGATGCACGCCTGCTGGCCCAGTGTGGCCCCTGCTGCTCAGGCCCGAGAGGCGGCTCGATCTGCCTCTCACCCATTTGCACCCGGAGATGCCAGGAGACCCGGCACCTGAGCCTCACCTCCTGAGCCCCGCGTGGAGACTCTCTGAGCCCTATCCTTGCCCAGTCCCCTGGCGAGAGTGCCGAGACCCCTGAAAGCCCATTAAACACCCTTTGCCTGCCTCCTACAGCTGCCCTGCTGCACTGTGTGTTGGGATCAAGGGAGTGGGGCGGTGAGGGGGCCTCTGGGGGATGAGACAAAGACCCGGGGTGGGGGCAGCCAGGGTTCAATACTGGCTGGCTCTGCGATCTAGTGCAAGACACTGAACATTTCTCTCACCCTTCAAACGGGGAAACCATAACAACCAAAGCGAGGACTGGAGATGATGGAAGAGAAAACCCAGCAGTGCCTGGATGTCGGCCTAGCCAAGTCCTGGCCTCTGCCCTGCGGCCACCCTCTGACTGCAGGGGGCGCGCGCTGCTTGGGAATTCGCCCAGCCTGGCCAGCTCCAGCCTGGCAGCACAGGAGGCTCCTGTGTGGTTTGTGACTGGCCCTCAGGCTAGGAGTGTGCCCTCCTGCGGCCTCAAGACAGGGAAGTGGAGGAGTGGGGTGTGCCCCCTCACAGTCCACCCTGCATCATTCCTCCAAGTGGGTCTCACCTAGGTCACTCCCTCCTGTTGGGGAGTCAGATGCCGGTTCTAGTCCTGTGTCTGGCGGTGGGGGGCGTGTCCACAGTGCATGCAGCCGGTATGATTCTGGTTATTTTCTCCTTCACACTGCTAACAGACCACCCTGTGTTCCTCCAAGGACCACCTTCTCATATTCCTGGGACCCAGGCTCCGACTCCAAAACTCGGGGTTGGGGTGGGCTGCAATCTGAATCTGAATATTTGTAAAGTGCCCGGTGTGATGCTGCCACCCTGAAGTTTCCGAACTGCTGCCTTAGGAGGTGAGGATGGGCACCACCACACTGATTCCTGTCCCCTGGTGTCCAGGGGAAACCAGGATATGGTGAGGGCGAGAGGGCAGGATGTGGCTGAAGGGCCAGATGAACAGCCCCGGGCCCGTGGACATTGTGTGCCTGTGTGTGCACGCCCGAGCTTGTGTGTTGGGGCAGGAGCTCATCGTTGGGGAGTGTCAGCCCAGACTGGGGAGGTAGGTGACCTCCGATGCAGGCCATGGCTCCGGTTCTCTACACGAAGAGTCCCAGTGGAGGCTGCCCTTCCCTCTTCCTCCCACCCTGACTGTGGTGGTCTCAGGCCCCGCTGTGTCCAGGCCCAGCCTCACCCAGGGCTTGGCTCTGGCTCCTTGGGCTCCTGGCCAGCCTCGCTCAACCCTAGGAACTGCAGCTCTTTTGTGTTCCCTTTTCCGTGGTGCCAGGTCTCCCCAGTCCCAAGCTCCATTGGGGTGCAAGCTTGTTCTCAGCTCTCATCCTGCTCAACTCAGGGGTAACTGTGGGTTTCTGGGGAGGGCTGCAGGATATTCACTGACAGGCAGAAAGGCAGCCCAGTTTGGGCCTTGCTTTCACTGGCTTCAGTGGCCACCCTTACAATTCGTGGGGCCTACATTTATGAGTCAAGCTGAAGAAACCTCATCTGTCTGCGAAGCCCACAGTCCATGGTCGCATGGTCAGGGCAGGGGGGCACGAGGCCTTTTGAGCCCCGGAGCCCAGGTGTGCATCTGGCTCACAAATCTGTGTGGGTCTCCCGTCTGCGTGTGTTCAGAGGGCACAGCTCAGCCCAGGCTGCCCAACACTGAGGAGAGGCTCTCAGGCCCACTCCTAAATGGGAGTGCTAGGGGTGGTGTGGGCCTGGGCCTCATCGGAGGAGCATCCAGGAACGTGGGCCAAGGCCTGGAGGGGCATATGCATGGAATGGGGTGAGTGTAGGAGTGGCGCTTGCTGGAGCCCCAGCTCTGCAGGAGGCTGGGAAGGCCAGGCCCCAGAGTCTGGGGAGGCCTAGTCCCACCCTGCCCTGCTGCCCGTCCCACTGCCTCCCTGCCAGGATAAGAGCTGGGCGGCTGGTCATCAGGGTGGCACCTCTTGGGTCCCTGCCTCCGGCTATACTGGCCACTCACCCAGTCCCAGGCTGAGCCTGGTCATTGCTAATTAAATGAAAATTCATTTTTAAAGTAATGTTAAGTCATGGTCATTTTTGTCTGCCATTTATCTCCTCGCTCACAGCTTTCTAAACCCTTTCTTTTTTTATTATTCAGGTATGAGGGTCTTCTTGAGCATTTCTTTTAGGAGTGGGCGTCTTGTGGCGAGGAACTCCCTCAGCTTTTGTTTATCTGGGAAAGATTTTATTTCTCCATCATATCTGAGGGATATTTTCGCTCGGTAGATTATTGTTGGCTGAAAGTTTTTGCCTTTCAGATTTCTGAATGTATCGTTCTGCTCTTTCCTAGCCTGTAAGCCTTCTGCTGAGAAATCTGCTCAAAGCCTGCTAAGGGTTCCTTTGTAGATTCTTTTCTTCTGCCTTCCTGCCCTTAACATTATTTCTTTGTCATTGACTTTTGCCAATTTGCCTAATATATGCCTTGGAGAAGGTCTTTTTAGACTGGTGTCATTAGAAATTTTATTAGTTTCTTTTACTTGTAATTCCAGTTCCTTCCCCAGGTTTGGGAAATTCTCAGCTATTATTTCTTTGAACAAGCTCTGTGTTCCTTTCTCCCTCTCTTCTCCCTCTGGAATATCTATAATCCTTAGGTTGCAGTTCCTAATTGAGTCGGATATTTCTCAGAGAATGTCTTCATTTCTTTTTACTCTTAGTTCTCTCTCCTCCCACATCTGAAGCATTTCTATATTTCTGTCCTCTGAATTGCTTATTCTGTCCTCCATTATTTCAGCTCTGTTATTTAAGGACTCCAGACTTTTCTCTATCTCAGTCATTGTGTTTTTCCTCTCTGACATTTCTCATTGATGTTTCTTGATAGTTTCGATCTCTTCTGTCAAGAATTCCCTTTGGTCGTTAATTTTATTCGTGATTTCCTTGAACAATTTTTCTGAGTTTTCTTGTAACTTCTTTAGTTTTCTCATAATAACTATTGAGAATTCTCTGTCATTTAGATTGTAAATAGCGGTGCCCTCAGGATTGATTTCTGGGTGTTTGTCATTTTACTTCTGGTCTCGTGTCTTAGTATACACTTCCATACTATTTGTTGTTGTGGATTTGATCCATCCCAGAGTGGTAGTATCAGGTTACAAATTCCACCTTCTGCCTCTGGGTGGTGGCAGGACCTGTGTATTACAAGCCTGCCCATTCCCTGGCGGCTGTGTCTGTCCTTTGGAAGTTATGCTGACGGAGCCTATCTGCATTTGACTGCTGGACGCCGCTGAATTACACATATGTGTGCCGGCACCTTGGCGGGGGTCTCTTGCTCTGGCTGACCAACAGTACTTGCGTGCCAGGTGGGGGAGGGGCGCTTTCATTCCTGTGCACGTGCCCGCAGGTGCTCCTGCTCTGTCCTCGCTCTCTGCCCTCCTGGGATGTTCGGCTTGGTGAATACGGCCCAGTGATTGCCTAGCCTCCTCAGAGTGGAGCTGTCCCACAGGCTGGGAGGCAACTCAGAGAGCGAAGGCATTCCCGCGAATGACTGCCCCCTCCCCCTTCTCCTCTCAGAGCTGCAAGCGGTCCTGCGCCCTAAGTGTCTGCCGGTGGGGGAGGTAGAGGAGATTCCCCTTACCTCTTTCCACTGCCTCCCGGGCAGTTCTGCACCTCCACGTTCAGAGATATGGCTGCATGGGTCTCTCAGACATCTATTGTGTTGTTTGAATGTCTCTGTTGATTTATGAGTGTCCTTTCCATTGTATCTCAGCAGGGAGAGTCTAAGGGAAGAGCTCACTCCGCCAGGATGCTGACGTCACTCTCTTTGTCATCGACTTTTGCCAGTTTTACTGTTATGTGCCTCGAAGAAGCTCATTTATTGTTGATGTAATTAGGAGTTCCATTGGCTTCATGTATTTGTCAGTCCAGTTCCTTCCCGCGTCCTGGGAAATTCTCAGCTATTATTACTTTGAAGAAACGCTCGGCTCCTTTCTCCCTCTCTTCTCCCTGTGAAATACCTATGGTCCTTAGGATGCTTTTTCTAGTTGAGTCGGATTTTTCTTGAACAATTCCTTCATTTTTTTTTAAATCTTAGTTCTCTCTCCTCCTCCACCTGAAGGATTTCTATTTGTCTACCCTCTAAATCACTAGTTCTTTCCTGCAAACATCAGCTCTTTTTTTTTTTTCATGAGGAAGATTGGCCCCTGAGCTAACATCCATTGCCAATCTTCATTTTTCACTGAGGAAGTTTAGCCCTGAGCTATCAACTGTGCCCATCGCCCTCTATTTTGTTTGTGGGATGCTGCCACAGCATGGCTGGATGAGCAGTGCATAGGTCCACGCTCAGGATCCGAACCTGCGAACCCCAGGCCGCCGAAGTGGAGTGCACCAACTTTACCACTACGCCTTTGGGCCGGCCCCCGTCAGCTCTATTTTTTAAGAATTCTAGATTATTTCTTATTTGACTTATTGTGTTCTTCATATCCAGAATTTCTGCTTGGATTTTTGTTTATAGTTTCCATCTCTCAGGTGAAGTATTAACTCTTCTCATTAATTTTATTCCTGCTTTATTCCTGTGCTCATTGAACTTTCTGAGTCTTCTTGTAACTCATGGAGTTTCTTTATGACACCTGTGTTGAATCCTCTGCCATTGAGATTGTAAATTTCTGTGACTTCAGGGTCAGTTTCTGGAGAAGTGTCATGTTCCTTCTGCTCTGAATTGTTGCTCTAGTTTCTCGTGGTGTTTGATGAAGTAATGTTTTGCCAGCGCATTTGTGGTTGTATCCGTTGGCAGATTCCACCTGCTACCACTGGGGCTGAAGCAGGAACTGTGTTTCTGGTACTACCACATCAGCTGAAAGTTGTGGAAGTGCTATGGGCATTTATGCTGGCTGGGAATGCATTGGGCCAGATGCGTAGGTCTGCCAACCGCTCTTCTCATCTTCACTCCGGTTGCTGCTTCTTGGGCGGGGCTTCCAAGGGGGGTCTGAGCCCCCTTGGGACTGAAGCGGCCTTGTGGGCTCTTCAGCCGGCCACGAAAGTGATCACGCACGGGCTGAGTATCAATTTTTCAATATATGTCATCGTTCCTATCCAGTTATCATGGACACTACTACTAAGTGGAGCTATCTACAAATTATAGTTTAAATGTTTTGTGGAATGTTCATAGGGCCACTGGAATTTTCCCAAGCATAAATATGTGACCCAGAACTCCTCTAAATTCCAGTTATTAGGGGATCATTTTACAGTTTTCCTGAGAATTAATTACCTTGTAAAATATACTCACAGTTTTCCATATTCAGACTCACAGTTACTGTATGTAGGACCTCGTATATGTGCCCGGATCCTGATAGGCTGGGCCCAGGCGAAGAAATATTTTTTCTCTTTAAAACTGGATTGTTCTTTTCCTTTTCATGTATAGTGGATGACTATGTCAATCCAGCAAAGATTTACATTCAAAACCAATAATCAATTAAGGTTGGCCGTTGTTATAGTCGTGGTCATAGCCTGCAAAAATGAGGGTTTGGAGATGGAACAGAAAGCATAAAAGGGGACCTTATTGTATGCCCATCAGAAAATAAAACAGTAAAACTGATCAACAGAATTCTGAGAGAAACAGCCACAAATTCTGCAACAAATAGCAAGCAGCAGATTTCTCTCATCAGTGTTACTCAGTCTCGTGTTGTGAATTCTGTCGGTATTGGCTCAAAAGTCTGTGTTCCTGAAGTCATCTGTTCCCAGACCCTGTAGTCCTAGAGTCCTGAGTGTCGGGTCCTCCCGGTATCTGCTATGGTGGGTGTGTCAGCTTCTTCTAGGAAGGCTGTAATCATGCATCTGTTCCCTATATCCCTTTCTCAGGCTGTCTTTTTTGGGTGCTTCTTCCAGAAGACCCAATCTCTGGTTGTAGCTTCTAGCAGGGACCTTCAGGCAAGAATGAAGGGAGCAGAGAAACCACGTGTTGATGACAAGGCAGGTTAACTTCTTCCAGTAACTAACAATATCAGAATGGAGGAGAGTGGAATCTCTATGGGAGTGAGGTACATAGGCACGTGGGTCCCTGTAATTGTTCCATGAAGACTCAACTGATAATTAATCCAATGAGAAAATGGAATAATGGACAATGAAAACAGTGACGAATCTGTTATGTACAGTTTGTGCCACAATTGCTGCCAATTGACATAAGTGTTTTAAACCAAGGAATAAAGTATTCTTAGAAGCTAATTTGTTGACATTCTCTGTGTCGGGCGAGGCACTTGAATTCTAATGTGCTTTTCCCCACTCTGCAAGAGTATGTAAATTACTGAAAAACTTAATCATATTTGTTACCGATCCCAAACACAGGTTCATTTACCCAGCGCACAGGAGGGCCAAAAAAGTAAAGGAACTGAAACAGCAGGCTTGTGGCAAGGAAAGAGCCTTACTATCGAAGGGCAGCCAGATGAGTAGACGGGAGTTAGAAGTCAGATCCACCTGGTCGAATGAAAAAAGGTTGAGGTTTGTATCTGAGGTTTTCGGTAGGGGAGGGAGAGCATGTGCCGTGGTTTTATGTAGGGGAACAAGAGCATGTTCCGGGTTTGAGGTAGGGCAGCAGGAGCATGTGGCTGTGCTGCTTGGCACCTTCCAGCAGCCTGTGTTTGGCCTTGAAGACTGAATTTCCTTTCTCTTGACTTTCTGGACTTTTCTGGTTAGTTTTCGGCATCAGCCTGCATTTGGCCTTGTGAGGCTGAATCCTGATGTCTGGGCCTTGACTTTCTGGGAAAGACAGCTCACTCATATAGTGAGGAGAGACAAGAAGACCTGGTTAGTTTTAGACAACAGCTGATTATGCTGAATATGCACAGGTGCAGTTAGCAAAGCTTATGTCAAAACTTTTGGCTCTAGGGCAGATTTTTGAACTTTTTCATGCTCGGTTTCAGTTCCCACCTCTTATGATCAGGCTTCAGTCTTCGGGAACGGCGGTGAAGGCCTCTCTAGCTACCTTCTGCTGTGAAAGGGCAAAGATCAGGATGGGAGGAATGAAACTGTTTTACCGTCACTTTAAAATAGTTTTGAGTACCGGGTGGGGAGAGAGAGCTACGCTTTGCATCACTAATATTTAGTACTCTGATCAACGGCTTTGGAACAACACTTAAGTTCATCACTTATAATTACATGGATAACCACACAGATAGCAAAATAGACAGCCCAAATTTTAGTATCCCCTCCATAATGGACCTCAGTCCTTGAGGAATCCCGGAGAAGGTGACTGTAAACCAATCAAGGTTACTGCCTGGAAGCTCAGGTGAAATCTGATGTAGCCAAGTAGCCTGCTGTCTAATCGTCCAACAAGTAATGTAAGAACCTGGGAGTCATGTATTACTCATCTATAGGAGGCTGTCTTGTGCACAGCAACTTGCAGTCTGTCACGAGTCCATTTGAGCATTCGGAGAAGTCAGTGTCTAGAGGATGAAGCCAGCCAAAGTTTGGGAGATCTCAGTTGTGATGTACTTCTGTGGCATGATTCTTGTTCCCTGTGGCGTTTTCAGTATGGTCCCCTGCAATCCAAGAATTCAATAGGACCCAGTCTCCATGACAACGATGCTGCAGAGAAACCTCTGACGGTGTCTAGTTCCTTGGTTTGAGTTCCCTTCAGGGCTTTTGGATCATCTCTGGAACATAGAAAGGGTCTCCCAAAGTTAGGCCTATGTTGTGTCAGCAAGTAACCAGGTATTTAATAGGAAGCATTTTTAGAAAAGAAAAGCAAAGTTAATGGGTTTGGAGCAAATGATAAACCAATTTCTGAGCCCAGGGTATGGTTATTCAAGAAGATCTCTGGATGTCAGCATTGAAGAATGCCCTGCAGTTTAAAATGTCTCCGATGATGTCATCAGGTGTTCAGGTAAACCTTTTGAGTGGCTTACACAGAAACAGGCGTGAAGATCGTCCCAACATGGGTTGTCGTGGTGCGCTCTCTTAGGTTTATATCAAGTTCTCCAGCTTCAGGTTCCCGGGCTTCAGGAAAAAACGTGATTTTAGTTCTCAATGATTGGAAATGAAAAGGAAAGAAAAAATTGAAAACGTCCATTTGGAGATCTGTACCAGATATTTGAGCAAACTAGCAGAATTCAGGATCCAGTCCAATTTACAAATAAAAAACAAAAACCTTGAAGTTTTTAATGAACAGAACCAAAATCCAACATCCACAAATGTGTATTACAGTTTCTATTGAAACATAAGTTTGCTCGCTAAATTTACCTTCATTTGTACCAATGACAGTGAAATTAAGAGTCATTGGTTTGCAAACTAACTCTAGTTTTAATAAACTTTGCCCAATGATTTACATAAGTACAGCAAGAGTAGCAATTGATCATAATAGGTTCTTTTAAATCTGCTTTGCTGGAACTTTTTATAAGGAATCTCAGCTTGAACTTGAAAGGCACCTCCACGCCAGGAAAAGTCAAGCCAAGGACGTGTCATCAGACTTGACCCGGGATACCTACAGATTTGTGTGAATTCCTCTTTTCTCTTGAGGGTCCCCCAAATATCCTAAAGTTCTTGCACCTGCCAGGGAAGTGCCCTGCTTTACTGGCCTGGTGAGGTTTCTGGGAACCTTGTAAGCAAGGTGCCAGGGAAATATTTTTAAGTGGCTTTATTCCGGAAAGTCCAGTGTTTGCTTCTCAAATTTGTACAGTCATATCCAAGTTTGTGTATGTTTCTGTCAAATATGACATTCCAGTCAAAGCCTTGGCAATATAACCCGTTTCTAATTCTGCCCTGCTGTAAGGGAAACAGATTCTTATTGAACTTATACAAATAACTATATTGCCATGAAAATAAGAATACTTACTCTTGAAGAGTTTTTAAATGCTGGAGGCATAAGATAAGGGAGAAAAAGAGAAATGCTTCCCTTTTGCTTACAAATTGCTGTAAGTCATAGTTAGCTTAACGAGAAAAGAGAAAAAGGTTTACTAACTCTGGAAAAACAAAACGTTAAATATCAGCAATATTTCAAACAGGGAGTCATAAAAATTATAATCATCCTCATCAATTTATTCAGTCCTACGATGTCAACTTTTGATCTTCTGTTTGCAGTTTCATGAGGCCACTAATTTCTCAGTTACAGTTTTGTGATTTCCGACCCAGATCAGTTTTGTAATCTGAAAGTTTGTCAGAAACCTGTATTTTAGAGCAAGTGTCAGGGTCCTTTCCATGAATCTCTCTGAAGATGAAACATGAGAGTAAAACAAGTGCCTGCGTATGACCCAACATTCAAAAATGGCAAATTGGCAAAGACACTCGGCTGTTTCTGTAACATACAACACTTTGAGATAATGACTAGAATTATGACTGACAACCAGGACAGATCAGAATTTTTGGAATGTTAGATAATTTTTAGAAAAGAAAACCTACGTTAGTAACATTTACCCACACAATATTATCTCGGAAGGCTTGTTATGGTTTATTTGATAACGCTTCCCATGTAATATAACGTACCAAATAAGTTTCGTGAGTTTACATCTTCCTCTTTGTAGAAAGAGAGAACAAATTCTTGGAAACATCTCAGAGCTGATTGGAAATTCTCAAAGCTTTCTTTTTAAGTCAAAAGAAAGACTTGAATTTGGGGGGAAGTTCATCGAAAATATCAAAAAGGTTTAAAACACTTGGTCATGTAGGAAACAATGCTTAGTTATTCATTTAATCAAGGAGACAACAGAATCAGCAAAGGCAACAGAGAGTTCAAGCAGTCAGCAAACCTTAATAGAGAGACCTCAGTTCTTTGAACATAGGAAATTATTTTCACAAAACATGGATTTTCTGTCTTTTAGGTAACCTTACTCAAAGGTAAAGAAAAACTTTTTATAACCTCTTTATCAAGAGCAGACCCAAAGTTCAAGAGAATTATCTTTGGAAGAAAGAAAGCCAAATTCTAATTCTGCACCAGCTTACTTTTCATATTGAAACGTATTGACTTAATTAAATTCATTTCAACCACAGCCAACTTGACCAAGAACACAGAACTCCTCAGGGTTTTCCTTTCGCAACCCTTCTGTCGCTTACTTTTTACATTCAGAATTTGTCCCATGCCTTCATTTTGTCTTTCCTTATGCTTTAGGACAGATATTTCTATGCATCATACCTTCTTTACTGCAAACATACATTTTATTTTCCTTGCAGACAGAGGTTCTAGAAATACGTGTTTTCAAAGGAAAGTTTTTGAGCATGCATAAAACCCGTTTATTAATCAACTTAAGCATCTTTAAGGTTCCCTGTGAACAGAAACCAAAGGCGGACAAATCTATGCTTAGTAATCAATTTCTAATTTTTTTTAATGCAGAAATGACCTAGGTACTCAGCAGATTTTATCGTTTAACTTAATTTAGCAAAACTCTTAAGTTTTAAGTAACCAAAAAAGATTTTCAAAGCAGTTTTTCAAGCATATAGGCCATAAAACATAATTATTGCACCCCAAACCTCTTACCCATTTGTATCTATCTAAATTATTTGTTCCCAATAATTATGTTTAGGTTACTCACAAAAATTTCATGTGACATTAAGCCGTTAGCCATCATCTTAAGTTGTTTGAAGTATATACACCATAATGTGATCATTGTTAAAAGTTCCCCAAAACACCTTTATCCTTTTCACATCTATTTCGTTTACTTGTTCCCAATAATTATGTTTAGATTGCCTACAAAGCCCTCCTGAGACATCAGACAAAATCAGCCATTATTGAAAGTTATTATTGTTGGCAGACAAATTTTGTCACAAGCATAACATGTCTACACCATATCTGATGTTGATAACTCTGAAAACGTATTTATTTTAATCAAACCAACAAACTTCCATAAGCTTTTATTTACCAAAGATCATTTTATATCATGTTAACTTGAAAGACATTTGGGTTAGTTTCCATTACATTTAGAAAGAATTTATATAAGCACTTACGTTAAGCCAATTAAATGGAGATGCTTTAGAAATTATATCATCTGTAGGCAGACGAATAGAGAGAGAGAGACTTACATCCAGATAGATGCCAACAGAGATCTTTAAAACTTTAGCCTGGTCGCAGGGACGAAACTCAGAAGAACAGTTGGATCCAAATTACTCCCTAGCAAATGGACCTGCTCAGATGGCCAAAGATTTTTCCTCAAGATTCTTTTTTGTTGTAAGGATCCTTTTCATAGCTGTGTTTGACATCATTTTGTCTTTGAGAAGCCTCTGCATATTACTCAAAGACTGCATTCCATTATGAGAGCTTTTGAATCCTCACTTTTAAGGGTGACTCTTAAGGTGGTCTTGAAACAGAAGTTCCCCAGCCTGGCCGTTACAATTCCAAATGATCTCAAAAGTTTACCTATTTGCACTTGCTTAACTTGAGTTCGGGAATTTCGGGGGAGTTGAAGTGGGGAAGCTCAGCAAGAGAGGAGATTTGGTTTCTTTCGCTAGCAGGGCCGCTGGCATCCCCCAATCTGGCGTGTTTAATTACTTAATTATTTTCTTTGAAAGAGGCAGGAAGTCATTCCTGATTTCGTTTAGAAGCCTCAAAAGATTAAAATAGGCTTCCCATTGGTTGTTTAACTTTGTGGCTGGCTTTTTCCAATTGCGTATGTAAATACACCAGTTTGGGTAAACTGAAGTTGCCCCCTTTTGGCCATTTTAAAGTAAGGTCTCCTTTAGCATGTTTAAGTAACATTGGCTGAAGGGTGGATTTATATGGCCTTACAATATCAGGCAGGGGAGACGTTCCCCAGCGAGACACAATATTTTATCCCCGTAACATACTGCAATAGCATCAGGCCAAAGAGATGTAATCATTTTACATAAAGCCCATTTAACTGTACTAATTTTTCAACGACATTTAATTTCAATTTTATCAATTTTTATACCTCTCATCATAGCTTTCGTTAGGATTCCATCAATAAGTCTCTGTCTTATAATATTGTGTAGGGAAAGCATTCCCAGCCAGACATAACATCCGTTTCCGAAAAAACATCCAGGCGAAGTGGACATGACCTCTTCCTCTAATATTAGCTCAAACATTATAATCTTTATGATCTTATCAAGATTAGCATTCTAACTGTTGCCCCCAACAATTGTTGGTCAGATTTCTCATTGTGATTTCCTGCTTTCTGGCTTAAAAATATTTTTTTTTCCCCAAACTGGGACGACTAGAACAGGCCTGTCTGAGGTCTTTTAATCTTGCGGGGCCAGTAGGGGGTCCTTTCAGCCCACCTAACTTTAGGCGGTGTTTTATGAAAACCTTTATGTTAACCTCATCCATGTCTGTTTTATTTATCCCATTTTTCTTTTTAATAACTAGCTAAAGATTTCCATCCTGCTGAGATGAGTCCTGTGACTCTTTCCTTTTCTGAGTCCTCTTTGTTTTTCCCCCTTTTAATATTTGTCTTATTTACCCCACTGTCTTACTTACTTTAGTTTCCCTTAGAATACAAAAAATACCTTTAAAAATTTCCAACTTGCTGGGAAGAGTCCCTTTTTTTTCTCTCAGCTTGTTTTTATTCTTCTGTTAACTTGTTTTTGTTGGGGGAAGAGGGAGAATCTCCCTCTGCCCTTTTCCTTAAGGTTCTTCTGGCTGGCCAAATAATCAACAAGACAGGTTAGCAGGAGAAAATAATACCAAGTTTAATAACATGTATACATGGGAGAAACTCAGAAATGAGCAACTCGTCCCTCTGTCTAAGCTGCTTCCGTAAGTATTGCAGCTAAAGGCGAGGAGCGTGTTGGGGGTGGGGAGTGGCCTGGGACTTCAGAGGGCAGGAGGACAATTCTTTTCGGGATCATCTATAGATAATGTGGTCAGGTCTTACATTCAAGTCTTTAATCCATTTGGAGTTAATTTTTGTGTATGGTGTAAGGTAAGTCAGAGGGAGAAGGTCAAATACCGTATGATTTCCTTCATTAAGTAGTAGATAATAACAACAATAAACAAACACATAGGGACAGAGATTGGATTGGTGGTTACCAGAGGGGAAGGGGGGAGGGAGGAGGGTGAAAGGGATAATTCGGTACATGTGTGTGGTGATGGGTTGTAATTAGTATTTTGGTGGTGAACATGATGTAATCTATGCAGAAATAGAAGTACAATGATGTACACCTGAAATTTTTACAATGTTATAAACCAATGTTACTGCAATAAACAAAAAATTAAAAAAAAATAAAAAAATAAGATAATGTGGTCAGGGAGAGACAGAGTTTTTGATAAAAGGGGCTTGGTGCCCCTCCCATTGTAACATCTATTTTACATTATCTTTATAGCCATCATGATAGAAGATCTGTTCCAGGAAGGAGCCACCATGTCAAATTCTTTAGGCAGTTACTGGGGGAGGTCAAATGTCCTTCAGAGAAAACAATCAAGGTAAAGAGATACATTTCAGGGTGGCCAAATTTTGATCTCCCACAATTTCATTAGCCTCTGTAAGACCACGAGAGGAAGCTGAGTCCCCAAATTTGGTTAAGTTTCATCTTTATTTTTCATAGGTTTATAACTGGAAACACCCCAGTTTTGCAATACATGACCCAGAGGGCTGCCACTGGGAGTCAAATCCCAGTTTCCCATTATGGCACCACTCACACACACACATTACCTGCATTCACACATGTCCACACAAGTGTCAGAAAAGATGGTGCCAAGAGTTAGTCCTTTCTAGAAATTGGGGCTCCCTCCGGACAGACTCCCATAACCTAGAACAAAACCCCTGAAACAGGCAAACAAACTTCACATTCACATACACATGCACACACACAAGTGTCACAAGAGACGGAGAGCAGAGTTAGTCCTCTCTGTGTGAGAGCTCTAGTCCTTTCAACATGGTCAGAGCCCCCTGACCACACCCTTTACCCACGCAAAACCAATTTTCCCTCTTCTTTTGTATTTATCAGTTTACCCCACTAGGTGGTCCCAATCAATAGGGAAGCTCTTGCAAAATCGAGCCCATGAAGGAGATATGAAGCATGTCAATTCCATCTCTATGTCTTTCACATCATTTGATGCCTGAGAGAGCCATATTATGGGTTCCTGGGTTCGGGGTGGGTAGCGAGCCTCTGGTGTTACCTAGCAGCCAACAAGACACAAGGTCAATTTTATTCTTCTGAATTTGGGGCCCAGTATCAGAAAATAGCAACCTCAAAGAGTCATTGCCCTGTGTGAGTAGAGGTGTCTGAGGACAAGAAATGGTCACTGTGTTTGCTGTGTCATTAATCAGACTAACAATCCTGTAGATGGCACAGCAGAAGGTAAAATAACAAGCACTCAGCCTTTTCAGTTTTTCTTAGAAGTGAGGAATCTCCTATCATTCTCTTAATTCTCTTTTATCATTCTATTAATTTGCTTATAATGAAGATTACTCATTGAGGTTAAGTGAGATAATAAGTCTCTACCATGACCAGAAAAGGCAGAAACTAAATAACAAGTTTTTAGTGGCTCGGGATGAAAAGAGACTGTTCTACAAAGATCATTTCTCTTCCAAGCTACCAGGTCTTCCTGTCTATTATAACTACACCATTAAAAAAGTAATTTTAGTATATTTCAATATGTAGGTAGTTTAAATGTGCATACATATATACAGTTGTATGATAACAAATGAAAATATCTAAAGGTTTCAACTTTAGTGTTTAAAATATATTCTCACCAGGTAGAAGACAGTATTCTTACTGCATGGATTTTGTGTGTGTGTGTATGTGAGGAAGATGAGCCCCGAGGTAACATCCATGCCAATCCTCCTCCTTTTGCTGAGGAGGACTGGCGCTGGGCTAACATTTGTGCCCATCCACCTCAATTGGATTTGGGAAGCCGCCACATATGGCCTGACAAGCAGTGCGTCGGTGCCCGCCCCGGATCCGAACCCGGGCCGCCAGCACCAGAGGGCGCGCACTTAAGCACTGCACCACGGGACCGGCCTTGAATTTTGACCTCTTAATTTGAATGTCATGAAGAAAAAATATGTTTCTGTAGACGAGAAAATAAGAGTAACAATAATTATGTGTCCATGAGGGACTTTTGCTCTCTGTTTTTAATCCAAGTAATTTCCTCAGAATGTTCCAATTCAATTACTCCCATTCAATATCAGCCTTTTTCCAAGCAAAGTAGGAACCTTGGAATTACATATTTTATCCAGGTTCGGGAAAAATACAATCGCTGTTGAAATTAAGGTGACTTTCAAAATGGACACTACACCTCAACACGGGGGAGCTCTGAAAATGTGTGCATTGGCTGCCTGTCGGCCAAGACTCCCCGTCGGTTGGTGGTAGCAGCTCTGAGGCTGACTAGTGGCACCTGACTCCCAGTTGGGGGAATCTTCCAAACACAGAGGGGTTCAGACGCTCAGTGGCTAAAACGAATGACAACTATCAGCTGCAGGTAAGAGAGAGGCCAGTTATTTTCTCACATAATAAGCAGCTCAGAGGGAGGGAGTCAAGGCTGGGGCAGTGACTCAACAAGGTCCTCACTGTTGTCTGTGTAGCTTGTGGAGGTGTTGGCTAACGGGTCAAAGGGGGCACCCCCGGCCAGCACATCTAGGTTCAAGACAGGAAGAAGGAACAGAGCTCTGCCAACTGTGTCCTTTCCCCCTTTTATCAGGAAGGCAAAAGCTTTTCTAGAAACCCTGAACAGACATCCACTCATATCTCATTGAGCAGAATTGTGTCATGAAACGCCTGGAAATGAGAAAGCCTGCAAAATTATTTTGCTGCCCCCTCCCCCAAAGTATAATTTCAGAATAGTACAAAAGAAGACCTGGAGACAGATGAGCAATGAGCACTGTTTGCTTCGATTAGCGCTTTGCCTGAAACGGAGATTGAAATCAACTTCTTCTCCCCAGGAGTTTCTCTAATCTCCTGTAGTGTGGAGGCCATCCTCAGAGGGCAGCACCTCTCCTTCCCCGGCACAGTTGAGGGTTGGGGGTGGCTGTTGGAAGTGGCAGTCACAGGCTACAGAGCCCCTAGCCCAGACCTCTTCATCGTCTGTGATGCCACGCTGGGGCTTCTTGCCTTCCACCCTGGGCTGTGGCTTCTGAGCTCACTATGGCTTCAGCGGTCACTGGTGACATAGGGCTCTCGGAGGCAGTATCGGGGTGGGGTCCTGTGGGCACCGGAGGTCCGGCCGCGCGGCTCTGGAAGGATGGCATGCCCCTCATGAAGGAGTCCCATTCCCCGCCTCAGGTCCCGCTTCCCTGGCTCGACCCGAGCCTGCTGGCTTCCTTCACTGGAGTCCTGCTGGTCTGTGTCAACGGACTCTTCTTCGGTTTCCCGTGAGTCTCCCACACAATCCGGCAGTTTTCTTACAGAGAGTCAGAAAGGAAAACAGATCATGAGAGTCCGGACAGGTGAAGTGCAGAAGAGGCATCAGGGAAGGGAGGATATTCTAGGCAGAGGGAACCCAATATGCAAAGGCACAGAGGCATAGAGTGCTTGGTGCCTTTGGGAGCTATTGGTGGCTGGTAATAGTGGGTGACATTTAGTGGAGCCGCTCTGGATCTGTGACTACTCTGGCTATTTAGAGCAGGCTTTGACGTCGGTGAGTCCTGACCAGGTGGACTGAGTCCCCCGAGAAGCTTGGGCCCCCCGGGATCAGGACTGAGTCCTACTCTGGTCTCAGTTGCAGATGGCTGGCCCAGAGTGGAGAGTGGTTCTTTCCCATTGTCACAGGCCTCCCATTGTTCTTCCTCACCTTCAGCAGTCTGGTTTTCCTGAACTTCTCAGACTCTGACATCTTGCATCAAGGTGTGCTCTCGGGCCCTAGGTTAAGGAGGTAGCACCCTAAAGGCTCCTGCATGCAGGGATGATTCCTAAAGTGCTCCTCCCCTCTCACCTCCGTGGGTCTCAAGACCCCATCAACCCCTATCCCCTTTGCTTGGGCCCTGCTTCTGGTGCTTCATTTCCCAAGCCACCAAGATGTGAAAAAACTGCGGTCTGGAGGCTTTCCAATTGCTCTGGAGGGGACGGCAGGGCAGGCCAGGGAGAGAAGCCAGCTCTTGGCAACCACTCAGTTCTGTCTTCTTCCTTCCCACTGCACACACTGCTTACAGCATCAATCACAGTTCCAAAGGCCTGAGTCATCACCGACTCCTCTGGCTGGAAGTCTACCTTCCCTTGGATTGCCAGCCTCTCCGAGTTTGGTCAGCTTTCTCAGTGGGGACTAGGATTCCCCTGCCCCCCTCCTCCCCACCCTTCGTGGAGCCCAGTGATGCTGCAGGGCTGTCCCCCACTCCCGGCAGCAGCAGACTGATGAAGGGCTCCTGCTGCTGCACAATCCTCTTCCCATGCCAGGCTCCAACGAACAGGGCCCCAGGACGGTGCATGTGGAATGGGTGAACCACACAGCCTTCTGCCTGCAGTGGTGCCCACAGTGCTGCTTCCACCGCCCGCCGCGGACCTACCCGTGCCCCTGGTGCAACATTTGTGTGGAGATGAACGCCCCTCTCATCTGCCCCCTTCCGGCCCCCACCCCACCTGCCCAGTACCGGGCCGGTTCAGGAGGCCCACTTGCACAGGGGACCAGCAGCAGGCCTCAAACCACTTCCAGGACTGCCAAGGCCAAGGGTGGCAGTAACTCCCAGCCAGTCTTCGTCACTCATGCAGCTCACTGCCTCCCTGCCTGCACCTGTCCTGGGAGGCTGGCCCCTGCCGACCCAGGTGCTCACATGCCCAGGAGCATCCACATCTACGCTAAGCCTGGTCAGGCCAGGGGGAGGAAAGGCACCCCTGTCCTACCCCAGGGCTCGCTGACACTGGATGCCCAGGAGCCCCACGGCTGGCTGTAGGCCTGGCCCGGGGAGCTTTACCTGTCCTCTTCTGGTGTCCAGAACGCTGCCCCCTTCCCTCTGCCTAGGACTTAGAACACCACTGCAAGTGTGTCAACAACAGCATCGGTCAGTGCAACTTTGGCTTCTTCATGCTGCCCATCCTGTCCCTATGCCTCTCCTCGGGCGCCTTGCTGGTCACCTCCGTGGTCTTTCTGGTGCGCACGACTCACCTGCCCTTCTGCATGGACAGGGTCATCCCATCACCGCCAGTCTGCTGGGCCCACTTGGGGAGCAGTGGGGAGGGCGGGGACAGCCGAGTGGCGGGGTGCCAGGGGCGGAGCGATTGGTGGGCGAGGTTAGAGAGAGAGAAGGGTGAGGAGGACCAGTCTGGACCAGGCGAGGATGGTAGGGTCGGGGAGATGGGTGGGGCTAGGAGGCACTGCGGTGAGTGGGCAATCTAGCCGGGTCTTGGATGGAGGACGCTGAGGGTGGCACGGAGACCAAGGTCGGCAGGGTGGGCTGAGGTTTACCAGGGGTTGAAGGGTGGGGAGAGGATGGACTGGCTGGTCGTGGGCAGGTCCGTTAGGGCCGGAGTGGGGGTGAGGGGCGGGGCCGAGGAGGACCGTTGGGGGCGCAGCTCCTTAGCTCGAGGGCAGCATCATGGTGGCGGTACCCGCCATTGGCTCCCTGTGCCTCTCTTGGTGCTTCTGCTGATGAAGGCCAGGTCGGTGAGCGCCACCCAGCGCTCCTACGAGGACAAGGTACGCGGGCCCCCGGGGGCGCCACGACAGTGGGCTCTGGGCGGTCACCTTGCGCCTCCAGGGCATCCGCACTTTCCGCCCTTTCTCCCCCGCCCCGGTCCTCATGGCCTGACCTCCCTCGAAGGTGCCTCGTTAGCCCTTCAGACACAGATTCAGCTCAGATCTCACCTCCTCTGGGGCTCCGGGGTCCCTCTCCCTCCCACGTGCACTGCGTCGAGGGCCTGCTGTGTGCTAGGCCGCGCGTGCATTATTTTGAGCGCTTGGCGTGGAGGTGAGGAAGGCCACATCCTGCGCTCCTGTTGGTAAGGAACCTGAAGTCAGAATAACTCCCGCCCGACGCCCTGGAACACTGAGAGAGGGGCCTGCCCTCCGCTGTGCAGCACCGACTCTGCAAGGGACTGGAGGCTTCAGAGCACCACAGTGTAGAGGGTTTAGGGGGGCAGAAGGCCGAGGGGAGGGCATTGCAGGTGAGGGGCACAGCTTGCAAAAAGGCCGGGAAGATGGCAAGTCTGTGGAATATTGGTAAGATGCTGAGGAGAAAGTTGTAATTGGAGCAGAAAGTGGATGGGAAATCAAGTGGACTGCTAGGGATTGGCCCTAGGGAAACAGCCCAGAAGTTCCGGTGCCGTGGAAACCTGGGAGCCAAAACAAGATTTTTTTTTTTTAACATGGAGTAAAATTCACGGTTTTTTAGTGCCCAGTTATAGGAGTTTTGACAGATGCATGCAGTCCTGTAACCACCACCATAATTAAGATTTCGAACAGTTCCTTCACCCCCCCAAATTCTCCTGAGGCCTTTTGTAGTCAGTTTCTCCCGGTACCTACTGCCCCTGGAAACCGCTGATTTGTCTTCTATCCCTCTAGTCTTTCCTTTTCCAGAGTCTCATGTGAATGGACTCATAGCCTTTTGAGTGCGGTGTCTTGCGCTTAGCATAATGCGTTTGAGATTCCTCCATGTTGCCACTATGTGAGCTATTCCCACCTCCAGGACTTTCCAGGTGGCTTCTGCCTGCTCAGCTTTTCTCCCTGAGCTGCGTGTGGCTGGCTCCTTCTCATCTCTGAGCTCTCTGCTTCAATGCCCCTGCTCAGCTAGCCTCCCCCCGGCCCTGTGTGACGTTACCCCCACCATCCGTCCTCCCACCATTGTGTAAGCTCCACGAAGGCAGGGACTCTTTGGGGCTTGTTCTCCGTTCCACCATCCAACTGCCTGGAGCAGTAACTGCCTGTGACTATTTCTTGAATGAAAGAAATGACCCCGTGACAATTGCTATTGTCATTTCCATTGCATAGGCTTTTCCAGGCAACTAGGCTGAGAGAGTTAAGCACCTTGCCCAGGGTCACACAGCCTGGAAAAGAAGGAGCTTGATTGAAACCCAGGGGTCCTGAGGCTAAGCCCGTATTCTTCACCATTATACACACTCACTCTTGGTGTGTGTTCACGTGGATACGGGAGAGAGTGTGGAGTGATACAGACAATCAAGTGCAGCCCTAAAGCGTTGTTTCGGTTGATCGAGGTGGGGATGGGCATTTCCTGACTGTTCAGTACAGAAGTGCTTGTGCAGTGTCTTGTGAGTGCTGGCTTGGGCACTCGACTCTTTCTCGCACCCGCAGTACCTACAGGCTCCTGTGTGCACCTCCACAGCGCAGAAGCTGAGAGAGATCAGGGCCTGAGCACCCATAGCCTGCCACCCCTCGCTCCATCACACTCATTTTTCTTCTTAGAAGATTGTCCCCCACCGTATTTGACTGCATCATCTTAATAGATATGATGGGACAAAAGTGTTCTATCACCTAAAGATCTGCCTTAGACAAAAGAAATGCCTTAAACAAAGTTAAACGTGTTTCTTTCCTGCAGAGCATACTGGACCTTTTAATCTGATTTACATTAATAATTTCCAAAAGGATGTCATAGACCACAGCTTGTACAAAACTTGTGTTTCTGCCGACTCTGTTTTCACGATGCGCTCCTCGGGATTCTTATTCCAGGAAGACACTTTGGGAAATGCTTGCCTAGCTGACCGTTTTGAAAACAACTATACCTTTAGCAACTAGCACATTTCCCACTTGTCTCTGAAATAGCGAAGATTCCTTATTTAAATAATGCAAACAATATCACAACATTAAAATTTTGAAAAAAAGTGGATGAGTCATAATCCTAGCTAGTCCCCAACCCAAAATTATTTTCCTTTTTGCGTATTTGTTTCCAGGGAGGTGAAGATCGTAAGCTCTGGAGTCATAGATAGTTGAGTTCAAAGCGAAATTCTCCTTCCTGCTCTAGGACCTTGGACAGCTTATTTATCCTCTCATTAAACCTCTTAGCACAGCACCTGGCGTGTAGTATTTGCTCAATAAAAAGTAGTTTTAAAAAATATGCTGATTAGGGGCTGACCCGGTGGCCCAGTGGTTAGGTTCACGCCCTGTTCTTCAGTGGCCCGGGGCTTACGGGTTTGAATCCTGGGCCAGACGCACACAGCACTCATCCAGCCGTGCTGTGGCGGCATCCCACATATAAAATTGAGGAAGATTAGCACGGATGTTAGATCAGGGACAGTCTTGCTCATCAGAAAGAGAAAAGAAGGTGTAAAAAACCGTAGTTTTAAAAAATATGGTGCTTAGAGTGCATAGATAGTATCTTGCTGCAATCATATTGTAAAGATTATATTCTGGTTTTTCATCTCTGCCTTTCAAAAACTATTTTCATAATTATTTTGAAAATTATAAAATATTCCCAAAACAAAGACAATAATAGAGCAAACATAAAATATACCCGGAGCCCATTTTAAAGAGTTTTACGAAATTGCTAATTTTGCTTCAAAAGTTATTTTTACCAAAACAAAACATTACAGACGTATCTGAAGCCCCCTGTATGTACCTCCCGGATCCTCTTCCCTTCCTGACCTCACTCCCCAGGGGTAACTGCTATTCTGAAGTTGGTGTATATCTTTCCCAATCATGTTTTAAGTTTTACAACATATGTTCACACTCAACATATGATATCACTTTGCATCTTCCAAAACCTAGGCAAATGGCACCATCCTACACAATGCTTTTCCCACCCAACATTGTTTTCACGATTTTTATTTTTATCATGATAAACAAAGGCTGCGGTAAGCATTCATGGATGTGTCTGCCTGGCGGGTATAGGGGAGTTCCTGTGTTCGGACCCGCCGGACTGGAATTGCTGGGTGTAGGAGATGAGAATCTTCAGTGTTACAGATATCTAATTACCCTCCAAAGTGGTTACACCAATTTTTACTCCCACCAGCAGTCTATGAGAGCTCACAGTTCACCTCCAATTCACCATCACTGGGGAATCTCAGACTCTTTATTTTTGCCTATAAGACGGGAGTGAAATGATATTTCATTGTTTAATTCACAGTTCCCTAATTCCTAACAAAACAGATAATCTTTTTGTATATTTATTGGCCATCTGGGTATCTTCTTCTGTGAATCATCTGTTCATATCTTTTATCCAGTTTCTATGGGGTAATTTTTCTTATGTTGCCTACTCATCCTTCATTGTTTAGAGGCTTGAAAATATCTTCTCCTGGTCTATGGTTTGGCTTTTAATGTTGTTTTTACCGTTTTTAGTTGTGCAGAAGTTTGTTTACCTTATGTGGTCAATCTTCTCCATGATTATTTGTGCTTTTTTCTGTTTTAAGAAATTATTGTCTACTCCCGATCATAAAAATATCTCTCTATATTTTCTTTTGTAAAGGTATTTACATTTTACGTTTAGGTACTTAATCCAGATTAAAGCTACTTTGGAGCTATTTTCATGGTTATTTATTTGCCATAGGGACAGGCAATTGTCCAGCATCTCTTCTTGGAGAATCCATCCTGCCCCCTGATATGTGTAGCATCGTTTCATAAAGCCAGCCCCCGAGTGGGCAGCGGTCTGTTCCGGGCCCTCTATTCTGTTCCATTCGTCTACTTGTCAGGCCCCTTACAGTTAGTACCTCATAGCTTTAATTACTATCGTTTTAGCATCTAAAGCTAAACTAATCTCTGGTAGGGCACGTACCCTGCTTTCACTTTTTGAGAACTCTCTTGCCTTTTCTTGGCCTTGCACTCCTCCATATAAATGTTTGGATCAGTCCGTTAAAAAAAAAATCCTGTAGGGATTATAATTGCAATCATATCACAGGCATTTCACGAATGAATTAGTGAAAGGTTCAATAGCTCTTCGAGAATAGCTCTTTCTTAAGTGGCATTTAATTCAAGGAAGACAAGAATTTACAAATGAAGGAGGAAGGGGTTTCGCCACATCCTCCAATGGGCGCCTCTTCCGGACCCCCTGTTTCCCGGCACTGTCATCACTTTGCCCAGATCCCGAGTCATCATTAGAGTCTCCTTTACTTTCCTTCCTTGTATAGATATTTAGCAGATTGCCGGCTCTTTCTTTGATTTGCCTGTTCCCTAGCCTTCCCTTCCTTTCCCTGACTTTGCCCTGGTTCAGCCTCTTGTCTGTCTTGCTGGGCTGGGGCAATAACCTCCCGTTTATGCCCCTGCTTCTCAGGACTTTTCTTCCCTGAAGGCACCCTGATTACTGATCAGTGGTCGTAAAGCACCATCCAGGCCCTCCCAATCTCAGAGTCCTCTGTCTGCTGGATCAAGTACAGCTCCTCTGCCTGACGCTCAGCAGGTCGCAGCTTTCCTGCCAAGCCCTCTCAACTGTCACCTGCTTTCCATCGGTAACCTTGACTCCTGCCGGATCCAGCTCCTCAGTGTCTGGGGAACCTGCCTGCTCATTCAGTCTCTATGCCCACCCCAGCCGTGCCCACTGCCTGCTCTCCACTCTCCACTTGCTACCCAACTCCAACAGTTCCACCTGGAACAAGGCAGCTCACCCGACGACCAGAGCCAGAATGGTCTCCCTACTGTGAACATCCTTGGTGCTTCTATTTGCAGACTTTGTAGCAAAGCAACGTGGTAAGGCAGGGTTTCTCAATCTGAGCACTGTTGACACCTGGCCCGGATAATTCTTTGTTGTGGGGGCTTTCCTTTGTTTCCAGGCTGCATCCCTGGCCTCTGCCCACTACATGCCAGGAGCACCCTCTAGTTGTGGCACCTGAACCTGTCTCCAGACCTTGTCAGAAGTCCCCTGGGGGACAACGTGGCCTCTGGTTGACAACCACTGATGCAAGGGAAGACTTGTACCCCCAGCTGCACCGTCTGAACAAGGGGTCCCTGGAGCTGGAGGTGGCAGCTGCCTCCTGGCACGAACCACAGAGCAGCTACAAGGTGTCTCTGGACACTCTCTGGCAGTTGGCATCTGCTCTGGTTCAGAGCATCTGAAACGGGGCTGAATACTGCCCAAGGCCATGTCCACGTCTGCCTCCTGGTGCACGCTGAGCACATCCTGTTGTTCAGAGAGCGTCTGCTCCTTGAGGTGACGAGATCAGAAGGAGGTTGGGAAAGCATTTAGGATACCATAGAGACACCTGTTTATCCACATCTTCGAGGAAGTGAATCATGCAGTGGGAAAACAAAATACAACGTGGATATGAACCACATTTGCTATAAAGGTGCTAGATTCATTTGACTGTTGATGATTTAGGTGTCCAGAGAATAAACTGAGTCCCATCCTCTGCCTCTCATTTTCAAAAGCGTTCAGTGATAGGATCTAGTGGGCCAGCAGGGTCAGAATACTTTCACAGGTTCATCTACATTTTAAGAATTTTATTACTAGTGGCTACCCCTCTGGAATGACACAGGCCCTTTCCCAAGGAGGCTGTTGTGCAGGCGTCAAGGGGATTCTGTGGGGCTTGGATCATTCGGGCACCGTCCTGAGTCCCTGGATGGTCCTGGGGTCTGAAAACTGCTCCAGGCCAGTGTCCCCTGTTTGAGAGCTTTGAGCCTGGGATCTGTGGGAGGCCCCACATGCAAGTTTGTCTCCCGGGCTATGTTGTCACGTCCCTTCTTTGACCTACTGGCTCCGTGAGGAGTTGCTCTTCTCCAAGGCCTTAACCACGACGGACACCGGGCCAGCCGTCCTCCCAGGCTCTCCAGGCTGGCCAGCTCAGGACCACCTCTCCTCAGCTCCTCTCAGCTGTCCTGACTTCCCGCTGGGATGCTCATTTCCTCCCTTCAGTTCCCTCTGGGGAGGGTCCCTGACTCACCTCTCAGAAGCTGGGCTGCGGTGGGCGGGAGAGAGAAGCAGGCAGAGGGGATGCTGTAGCTGGTTTTCAGTATGTCCAGAAGACCTGCCGTGTACCTGGAGAGATGTCAGCCTGCCTTCAGAATATGGGGACTTGGGGAAGGGGGAGGGTACCAGAAGGGACACCAGTTACTTGACACTCCCTGAAACACTCCTGGGTTCAGGAAGCCTGGCCATTTCCCCTCAAGACCTGTAGGGAAGGGAGAATTGGCCCAGGCTAGGGTGTCAGGCAGGCTGCCACGCAGGCCACAGGAGTTCTGGCTGTGGCGTCCAAAAAGCCCACAGTGCATTCTCTCCACTTCCATTCACTTCCATTGAGGCAGCAGCCCAGAGGCTGGCTATGGAGAAAGAGCAGGATCTCAGAGAAAGAGCTTAGCACCCTTAGGAGCCTTAGCACCAGGGATGGGTCCCCAACTGTTCAGGGTCCTGTGCAAGTCCCCCAGAGTCCCCACCTCTGGGATCTTTCTTTCTCCAGTTGGCGGGCAAAGCCAAGGCTCCGAGGGGTCATGCACTGGCCCAAACCCACAGTGTCCCTGAGGACCTCATGGACAGCCAGACCATTATCAGTCCTGTCTCACTCTGTGTGCTGGGAGCCAAAGGGCCCTGGGAGGGAGGGAGGGACAGGCCAGAGCCATAGGGGGAACCGCTCCTTATCAACTGGCTACTGGCTCAGGGTCTGGTGCTCTCACTCGCCTGGGGTCCAGTTTTTTTTTTTTTTTTTTTAATTTTTTGTTTATTGCAGTAACATTGGTTTATAACATTGTAAAGGTTTCAGGTGTACATCATTGTACTTCTATTTCTGCATAGATTACATCACGTTCACCACCAAAATACTAATTACAACCCATCACCACACACATGTACCGAATTATCCCTTTCACCCTCCTCCCTCCCCGCTTCCCCTCTGGTAACCACCAATCCAATCTCTGTCCCTATGTGTTTGTTTATTGACACCACATCTGACCGGGCAAGAGAAACAATAGAAAAAATAAACAAATGGGACTGCATCAAACTAAAAAGCTTCTGCACAGCAAAGGAAACCATCAACAAAAGGAAAAGACAACCTAACAATTGGGAGAAGATATTTGCAAACCATACATCTGATAAGGGCATAATCTCCAAAATATATAAAGAGCTGGGGTCCAGTTTTATCTGAGTCCTGCCTGACTGCGTGATCTTCTCTCCCTCTCCAGCTCTGCAGGCAGGCACTGAAGGGCAATGAGGGGTGGGCAGGAGGGGGCCCTGAGGGAGGCGGCTCCCACTGGCCCTGTTGCCTGCTGGCCTTTCCCAGAGGACTCAGGCCACAGGTAGGTGGAGTGGCCGGTCTTCCCCTCTGGCTCTTTCCCTCTTGGAGCCTTTTGTGCCCACAAGTTCCCAGAATCTCTCTCAGAGTTCACCCCGGAGGAATTGGATCCTGTCTGCTGGCTGAGTTCCCTGGCTCCTGACTCCTCCCTGTCCCTAGGTGTGGTCCCTCCTGCCTCCCTCCCACAAATGCCTTTGGCCACCCCTTGCCCCTGGCCCACCCCCATCCTACTTCCCCCACTAAGGTGTCTTCTAGGGCAGTGGTAGGGACAGAGTTCTCAATCCTCCCTGCAAGACCTCCTGGACAGCAACCCTCCCTCCCCCAGAACCTGTCCGGAGCTCAGTCTCTGGTGCCCTGGCGATGGGAGAGTCAGGGCTGAGGCCTGGGCTGTGTTGGTGCTGTTGGTCCGGCGTGTGGAAGGGAGGACCAGCTGGAAAAGCCAGATGAGGCCTTTGTGGGTTTCCCAAAGCCCGGCCCACCACATGTAGATGACGGGCTTATCCAGCCACACAGCAGCGAAGGTTGCAGCAAATGCGAGGGAGGCTGTATTTCAGAGGCAGAGGTACTGAGTGAGATTTCTGAGCATTTTGACACATTTTGAAAAACTGACAATTTTGATAAGCCGATTATATGCTTATGAACTATTTTATTGACTGGTGATTTCTCTTCTCTCTCAGAATAGATTTAAACCTATCTGAGGCCAAAGAGTGTGACCCTAGGTTCCTGGCACAGGGCCTCACACATACTCAGTGCTCCTTAGAATTGGTTGCATGACTTCTAAAGTAATAAAATCATGGCAACAGCAACCGCTAATGTGTATTAAGCTTTTATGGACCACCAGGTGCTGTGTGAAATACAATATGTTCCTGATCTCATTTCAATCTTATAAACACTCTTATCAGGTAAATACTATCTTTATTCCCAATTTCCAGTTAAGGAAACTGAGTTTCAGAGAGGTTATGACATCAGATTGGATAGAAAGCTGTGGAGGTATGGAGAGAGCTGAAGGGACCTGCTATAGGGGCTCTGTTGAGGTTCGGGTGAAGATTTTTGATGGTAAGGAAAGGACTCCTAGAGGGTCAAGAGAGTGAATTCTGGGAAAGCAGAGGCGGCTCTTGCCCTGGCTGGGGAGTAGATGCGATCAGAGGAGCAGTTACTGCTGTGGTACCAAGAGGACTCCCTCCTCCTGTCCGCGAACACCTCCAAGTATCTCCCCAGGGTCAACAGAATCCTCTCCCTCTCTCAGCCTCCTCCTAAAGTACATGCTGGGGACAGGACAATGCAGGGAACCAGGAGTCTCAGGGGCCCCATTACCTCCTGCGGTGGGGATAAAGGCACAGCAAAGAATCAAGGGCACTGAGCCCCAGAGGGTCCATCACCTTGGCAGCCCTGACAAAGACACAGGCTGACTCAGCTTCCTCAAACTATGTGCACAGAGCGCTCCCTGGGTCGTTCATCTCTAGCCAGCGAGAGGCCTTGAGCTTAATGGGCCAAAGCCCTGAACCTTAGCCTTCTCCAGAGCCGATAACAGGGTGCTGAGGGTGTTCTCCATAACTTCTTCAGGACAGCGTTGGGGGTGGGGGAGGCAAGAGAGGGGAGTTGAAGAGCAGGAGGGAGTCGGGAAGGGAGGCGGCTGGGCTGACACTCAGTGCTCCCACAGCTGGGTTGTAGGGGCTGTGAGGTCCAGGGGAGACTGGCGAATTCTCAAGATGGCTGAGGATGGCGGGAGGAATGGCAGGGTGTGGGTGAGGGGGAGGACTTTAGCTGTGACGGGGTACTTCTGCCCCACCCAAAGTCCCTCAGCGGCTATCTTCTGTGCAGGGTGACCCGTGACTAGTCCAGGGCGAAGCCCTGACCAAGGCCAGCCGATTCATAGCTCCGCTGTGGCAAGAGAGGACGAGCTGGACCAGCCAATCAATTCTTCTCTTGACAGTTTTGGACTGCTACCTCTCAAACACTGATTTTTAGAGCCAAGAAGAACACAGCTTCCTTCGTTTCATGTTTTTGCCTTAATTTCCCTCACAAAATTGTATGATAATGTGATACGACACCTATCCCTTCAGTTTGGCTTTCTCAGTGTAAGGGTCATTTTTGACAGATAAAAATACGCAAAAGAAACCTGAGATTCACCGTGTTTTCCCCAGGACTCCTCAATCATTTGATGTTTAAAAGCCGTGCTCTCTCTTTTCAACAAATTCTTATTGAGATAAAATTCACATAACATAAAATTCAGCATTTTCTTCTTTAAAGTGCATAAATCAGAGGTTTTTAACGTATTTGTAATGTTGTACAACTATCTCCATTAATCTAATTGCAGAATATTTCCATCATCCCAAAAAGAAGCCTCATACTTCCCAATTCCTCCTTCCTCCCATCCCCTGGCAACCACTAATCTACTTTCTGTCTCAACGGTTTTGTCTCTTGTGGATGGTACATCTAAAGAGAATCATACAATATGTGGCCTTTTGCATCTGACTTCTTTCATTTAGCATGTTTTCAAGGTTTATTCATGTCATAGTATGTATCAGTACTTCATTCCTTCTCATGGCTGAATAATAGTCTGTCATACGGATATGTCATATTTTGTTTTATCTACTCATCATCTAATGGACATGTGAGTTGTTTCCCTGTTTTTGGCTACTATGAATAATGTTGCTACTTCGCTGAGCTCATTTGTTAGCTCTGTGTGTGTGTGTGTATGCGTGTGTGGGTGGGTGGGTGTGGGTGTGTGTGTATTGTTTAGGGTTTTCTATATACAAGATCATGTCATCTGCAAATGGATATAGTTTTACTTCTTCCTTTCCAGTGTGGATGCTTTTGTTTGTTTTTCTTGCCTAACTGCTCTGGCTAGAACTTGCAGCACAGTGTTAAATGGAAATGGCAAAAGCAAGCACACTTGTCTTGTTCCTGATCTTACGGGGAAAGCTTTCAGTCCTTCTGACATCAAGTACAATTTAACTGTGGGGTGTTCATCAATGCCCTTTATCGGGTTGAAGAAGTTCCCTTCCATCCCTGGTGTGTGAGCGTCTTAATCACAGAGGGGTGTTGGATTTTGCCAAATGCTTATTCGCCATTGAGATGATCATGCTGTGTTTTCGCTGCACTCTATTAATATGGTGTAGTACGTTGATTGACTTTTGTGTGTTGAACCACTCTTGCGTTCTTGGGCTAAATCTTACTTGATCCTGGTGTGTAATCCTTTAATATGCCCCGGTTTCAGTTCTCCAGTATTTTGTTGAGGGTTTTTGCATCTATATCCATGAAGGATACTGGTCTGTAGTTTCTATGTGTGTGATGTCTTCATCTGGCTTTGGTGTTATGGGGATACTGACTTGCTAGAATGAATTGGATAAAGTCTTCCTTCTTCTGTTTTTCGGAAGAATTTGAGAAGGATGAGTGTTCATTCTGTAATGTGTTGAGAATTTACCAGGGAAGCCATAGGCCATTCTTTTCTGAAGAGCCTGCCATGTTGTCCCTTCTTCAATGTTTAGCTGTTTTAGACTAGCTCCTTATCGGTTCATAGCCGTTTGGGTGACTTCAATGGTATTCTAATATCACTTCTATAAACATCATTAAATTCTGCTTCTTTTGCAAGATTTTAAATGTCACTTTGCAGTAAGTTTTCATTATACCTGCACTTGGCATTGTTTTACATTGCAGTTGAGATGGGAAATGAAGATGCTACTTTTGAGTGAAAGGTGACGTTTGGGTGGGGCCTCATTTCTTGTTCATGAGTGAATATTTTTGCATTCTGGTGTTTTTGTTTACTACCTAACATGCTAACTTTAGGGATTCAGAGGTTGACAACTAAGAACGCAAAAAGGCCCCTGAAGTCTAAAACTACAAACACCGAAGTACATGGTGCTAATTTCAGTAAATTAATGAAAGAGAAGTCCACAAACAGATTCTAAAGAGTAGCCTGCAGAATGTTTATTAGGCAATGATTTTGGGATCAACACCTGTGGAAGGGAAGGGAAGGGAAGGGAAGGAAGCGGGCCTGAGCAGAGGGAGCAGTCCATCTGTGGTAAGGGCCCCACAAAAGCCTCAGGCAACCCAGAGGTCACATGGGGGCTGGGATGGCCCTTCAGGATTGTCCTGCACTGGGGCAAAGTGGCTGGGCCTTGAAACTCTCCTGTTGACCAGTCCCTGGATGCAAACAAACTGCCCCTGAAGGAGGCGGGACCTTGGGTGAGGCAATTTTCTTTCGAGGAGGCTACCCTCAAAGCAGAGGCTGTCTTCCAGCAGCTGGGGGATAGATTCTGCCTTCCAGGACTGGGGTCTGGGAGGCACCTCACAGGGCCACCCACAGATCTTAGCATATATGAAGAACTTAGTAACTGTTGTAAGAGGAAAAGGAAAGCTTACTTGATAAATGATGCTGGAACAATTTACTGTGATGACATGAGTGACATACACGATTAGACCTTTACCTTATGTCTTACCACTACCTGAATGTCAGATAGATTAAAGATTTAAATGACAAAGAAAATAAGAAGTATAGGTAAATATTTATCAGAGAGAAGGAGAGGGAAAGACTTAGAAGAAAGGTAAGACGATGCTAAGGAAATATCAATAGATTTGATTACAGAAAAACAACAAAACCTGATATTCAAAATTGCACACAAAATTAAAAGGCAAAGAACAAACCAGGAATATATTTGCAATAAACAGTGCCAAAAATTTTAAAGAAAGGAGCTCCTGTAAATCAGAAATAAAAACCCAACACTTCCATCAAAAGCACAATGAGATACCACTTGATACCCATTAGGATAGATGTTATAAAACAGCAACAGAAGAAAACAGAAAGTGTTAGCAAGGATGTGGAGAAATTGGAACCCTTGCACATTGCTGACAAGAATGTAAAATGGTGCAGCTGCTGTGGAAAATCATATGGCCGTTCCTCAAAAAATTAAACATAGAATTACCATACGATCCAGATCTTCTGCTTCTGGCTTGTACACCAAAGAATTGAAAGCAGGGACTTGAATAGATATTTCTACCCTCTTGTTCATAGCAGCTTTACTCACGATCGCCAGAAGGTGGAAAGGACCTAAATGTCCAACAACAGATGAATGGATAAAGAAAATATGGCATATGCATACAACGAAATATTATTGGGCCTTGAAAAGGAGGGAAGTTCTGATACACGCTACAACATACCAACTTTCAGGACTGCTAAATGTCAGAGACGAATCTTGAGGACATTATGCTAAGTGGAATAAACCATACGCAAAAAGACAGATATCCTATGATTGCACTTGTATGAGGTACGTAGAGTAGTCAAATTCATAGAGTCAGAAAGCAGAACAGTGCTTATCAGGGGCTGGAGGTAGTGGAGAATGAGGAGTCATTATTTAATGGGTACAGAGTTTCTGTTTGGAATGATGAAAAAGTTCTGGAATGAATAGCAGTGATTGTCACATAGCAATGTGAATGAACGTAATGCCACAGAACTGCTCATTTAAAAATGGTTAAAATGGTAAATTTTATGTTATGTTTATTTACCACATAAAGAAAAGAAAAATACCCCAAGATATAAACTTGAAATGTGAGTGCTAAAAGATATAAAAGGGCAATTAACAAAACAACTAGAATAAAATGACCTACAGGTGTATAAAAATATTTAATTTCATAAGTAATTTAAGAAGATATAAATGAAAAGATCAGCATATCATTTGTCATCTATAAAACTGGTGAAATTATTTTATGTGAATATTTAATTATAATCTTAGTCTTATGGCATGGGGATGCTCACAATGGTAGTATAAACGTGTGCAAACTTTCAGGAAAGCATCTTGCAAACTATGCAAAAGAAGTTTCAAATGTTCACATTCATTGACCCAAATCCAACAGTTAGGAATCTATTCTAAGGGTGTCATAGGAGATGCAGGCATGTGGATAATGGCAGACGGCACCCCTTGAACAAAGAACTCCGTGCAGTGAGGGAGCCAGCTCTGTGAATATTTGTAGCGGGGAATGCTGTGTGCCTGTTGGCATGGAGTGAGCATTCCTAACACTCAGTTAGGGATGAGGTCAGGAAGTGAGTGGGGCCAGATGAGGGAGGGCCTGAAGGCCACAGTAAGGAGTGCGGACTTTACCAGGAGTGAGCCGGGAAGCAATTGGAGGCTTCTGAGCAGAGGCCGTGATCTAAGCTTTATAAGGAGCACTGGCTACTATTTGCAGCAGAATCTATTAAGGGTCAAGGGAGGAAGAGGCACGGGTCACTTAGGAAGGGATTGCAATATCCAAGCAAGAGAAGGTGATGGCTTGGACTCGTGAGATTTTGTTTTGAATGTCGAGCTGATGGACTGGAGGTGGGATGTGAGATAGAGACAGGAGTCAGGTGACTCTAAGGGTTTGATCTGAACAGGAGGGTGAATGATGGTCCTAATTCCTGGGACGTACAGCACTGAGGGAGGAGTAGGTTTCTGGAGTAAGGAATCCAGGGATTCAGTCTGGAAAGGTGAAATGTGAGATGCCTGTTAGACACCAAGTGAAGATGTCGTCTGAGCAGGTGGAAGGATGAGTCTGGAGTTCAGGGGAGAGGACAGGGCTGGAGATACTAATTTGGGAACTGAAAGCAGATGGAGAGTAGTTAAGCTATGGACCACATGAGATGGTCTAGGAAGTGAAGCAGAGATGGAGAAGAGCACCGGGTGCTCTAATATTTAGAGGTCAGAGAGGAGGGAGCATCAGCAAAGGAGACTCAGGTAGAGCAGCAAATAAAGGAGGAGGAAAACCAGGAGGTTGTGGTGTCTAATTATTGTAGACAGTACAACAGTACAACTTTTTCTACAAATTGGCTATAAGCACGCGTGCAGGTTTTGTTTCAAACTTGCTGCGAGGACAGAGGAGTCTAAGCAGTCCAATTCGAAGAGTTCTCTCAAAGACATTAATAGGAAGAAAGGAAGAGAGAATGAGAGAGAGAAAGAGAGAGAGAGGGAGGAAGGAAATGAAAGAAAGAAAAGAATGAAAGAAAAAGAAGGAAAGTGGTCAAATAAATGTCTTGTTGAAGACAATGTGACCTCTGATGGACGGTTGGCTGGGTCCTCTTGGTAACTGCGTAGAAGAAATCTTAATCTGATTAAAATCTACCAGATTTGATCAAGCACACTAGTTGTTCCCCAGGAGCAGCTAGCGATTTATCACAGGCAAAATGTCCCAGACCGGGTTTTCACACAACTTTCTCCAATACCTCTTTTTCACTGAGCGAATGTTTCAAGTTCCATCTCAGCTGTGGTATTTTGTTTTGTATTGTTTTGACAATATCGTTAATTGAACATGTTACCTCGTTACAGTTTTTATAGGAAGTGGAAATTAGGAATAATTAGGAAATTATCATGAATGTAAATTAATCTTTAGAAGACATACACACTCACAATTAGCAGCTATATTTTTACACACATTGATACTGTTTGTTTATGCCTGTTTCCTCCCTTAGGCAAGGATATCGAAACGAAACCTCACGGCGACCAGGGCAGCGGTGGCAGCGCATGTGCTGGGAGGACCTGGGCTTTCAACTTGTGCATGTCGTGTTCTGTTTGGGCTCTTTTGTTTACGTAAAATAGGAAGAGGTGTAAGTAAAAGACACCCAAAGACCTCCTTGATTTCTGGCCAGAGATCTAGAGCTGTAAGACCTTAAGACTAGAGAATTAAACTCTGCCTGGAGAGTCACTTAGATGCTTCCCAAATTCCAGATATAGTTTTTTGCTGAACCTATCTTCTCGTGTATTCCAAGGTCGAGATCAAGTGTGCTTTCTCCTCCAGGTTTTGCTGCCGGTCGCTACAGGCATGTAGTGAGAAAGCTCCAGGTGTTCTCTGAGAGCCCCACGCTGTCCAATGTTCCTGACGTGCCGTCTATAAAGCCAGTGGACAGGTACCATTTTTCTGGGAGGGATTTTTAGCATGTTTCTACTTATAAGGTATACTGCTCGTTCCCTCATTGTGGGCTGGTCATCGCTAATTAAATGAAATTTATTTTTAGAAGTGACATTTCAGTCATGGGCATGATAACAGATTTGATGTATTCAATTAGGTAAGAGAACTAGTTCTTATGGAAACTTTGACAATAATGACATTGCCGTGATCAGTACAGGGACTCAGTAAAGGCACTGTGTGTATCTAAGCAGCCTCCTGAGTGTCTGTGTGTAAATGTATGTTCAAGTTCCTGTAGAGGCATCATGACACTAACAAGTGGAGCTCCCTACACATCACAGTTTAAATGTTTCCCAGGAGGTTCACAGGGCAGCTGGAATAGTCCCAGGCTTCAATTTGTGCAAAAGCACTCCCCTGGATTCCACTTATTAGGGCATGATTGTAAAGTTTTCCTGAGAATTCATTAGCTTGTAATTCCAGCTGTAACTCACAGCTTTCCATATTCAGCCTCACCGTGATAGTGTGGAGGAACTCTTATGATCTGTGCCCGGATTCCGATAGGTGAGCCCAGGTGAAGAAGTATTTTTGCTCTTTCAAAAAGGATCGTTCTTTCCATATATTTTGGATGAATATGTCAATCAAGGAAAGATTTAAATTAAACAGCAATAGTCAGCTAAGTTTGACCATTGTCATAGTCATGGTCATAGCTTGTGAAATTCAGGGTTTGGAGACGGAACACAAAGTATAAAAAGGGACCTTATTGTATGCTGATCAGAAAAGAAAACAGTCAAACTGGTCCACAGAATTCTGAAACAAGAAGCCACAAATTCTGAAACAAATAGGCACCGTCAGATTTCCCTCATGGGCGTCACTCAGTCATATGTTGTGAATTCTCTTTCTGTCAACCCAGGCTCAACAATCTGTGTTCCTCAAGTCATCTGTTGCTGGACCCTGGAGTCCTGGAGTCCCGAGTGTCAGATCCCCCCGGTGTGTGCTCTGGTGGGCACATCAGCTTCTTCTAGGAAGGCTGTAAGCATGGATCTGTTCTCTGTATCCCTCTCTCAGGCTGCACCTCTCTGATTTTCTTCCAGAAGACCTAATCTCTGGCCAGTAGCTTCTGGCAGGGACCTTCAGGCAAAAATGAAGGGAGCAGAGAAAGCATGTGTTGATGACAAGGCAGGGCAACTTCTTACAGAGGCCAGCATTATCAGATGGAGGAGAGTGGAATCTCTATGGGGGTGAGGTACATAAGTGCATGGGTCCCTGTAATTGTTCCATGAAGACTTAACTGGTAATTAATCTGAGGAGAAAATGGATTAATGGGCAGTGAAAACACTGAGGAATCTGTTATGTAAAGCGTGTGCCACAATGGCTGCCAATTGACATAAGTGTTGTAAACCAAGGAATAAAATATTCTTATGGGGCCGGCCCGGTGGCACAAGCGGTCGAGTGCGTGCGCTCTGCTGCGGCGGCCCAGGGTTCGCCGGTTCGGATCCCGGGCACGCACCGACGCACCGCTTGGCAAGCCGTGCTGTGGCGGCGTCCCATATAAAGTGGAGGGAGTCGGGCACGGATGTGGGCCCAGGACCAGTCTTCCTCAGCAAAAAAATAAATAAAAATAAAAAAAGGAGGATTGGCAAATGTTAGCACAGGGCTGATCTTCCTCTCCAAAAAAAAATATATATATATTCTTAGAGGCCAGTTTGTTGACAGTCTCTGTGTTGGGCCGTGCACTTGACTTCGAATGTGCTCTTCCTGACTCTGCAAGAGGATCCAAATTAGTGAAAACTTATTCACATTGATAAGACTTTACCAATAGAAAACCGACATGAAATCATCTTTCTAATTTATCAGTTTACCCCACAATGTGGGCCCAATAAGTAAGGCAGTGCTTAGAATGTCATTGAGCACACGAAGAAAATATGGAGCACGCTCGTTCTATCTCTATGTTTTTCACATTCTTTGATGCTTGAGAGTGCCATGTCATGGGTTCTGAGATGGCGGAGCCAGCCTGTGGTGTACCTAGCAGCCAAAAAGACACAGGGTCAATTTTGTTCTTCTGAATTTGGAGCTCAGCGTCAGAAAACAGCAACATCAGAGAGCTGTTGCTCTATATGAGTCCAGGTGCCTGAGGATAAGAAAGCGTCATAGTGTTGGCCGTGTTATTCATCAGACTAGCAGCCCTTTACATGGTATAGCAGAAGGTACCATGACAAACATTCAGCATTTTCCGTTTTTGTTAGAAGTGAGGACTCTCCTATCATTCTACTAATTTGTTTAGAATTGTCTGTGGTGATAACATGTCTCAAAACAGCAAAAAAGCATGTACGTGAATAGACCCCGTTCAGATGACTCACTTAGGTTTTCGCTGAGATAATGACTGTCTACCACTGGGTGGAATAGGCAGAAAGCAAATAAGGACTTTTTACTGTATCGTGTTGACAACAGACTGTTATTCAAAGGTCATTTCTCTTGCAGGCTACCAATTCTTTCTCTCTGTTATACATATACCTTTAAAAGTTTTTAATATCTCTCTGTATGTACGTATTTTAAATGTGCATAGAAATATAGAGTTATACAAAATTCTGACAAATGAAAATTCTAAAGCTTTAAACTTTAGTTTTTAAAATATAATTTTATCAAGCAAATTATAAGACAATATTCTTCTACATTGATTTCAACCTCTTAATTTGAACATCAGGAAGAAACATAACATTTCTATAGACAAGAAACTAAAAGTAACAATCATTGTGAGTTGATGAGGGACTTGTGCTGTCTTCTTTTTGTTCTGAGGAAGATTCACACTGAGCTGACATCTGTTGCCAATCTGCCTCTTTTTTTTTGATGGAGGAAGATTAGCCCTGGGCGAAGAACTGTGTCATTCTTCCTCTCTTTTGCATGTGGGTCGACACCACAGTCAGGCTGACAGGCGGTGTAGGTCTGTGCACGGCATCCGAACCCGCAAAGCCTGGGCCGACGAAGCAGAGCACGTCGAACTTAACCACTACGCCACAGGTCCGTCCCCTGCTCTCTGTTTTCAATCAAATTAACTTTCTCAGAATGTTCTAGTTCAATTACTCCCATTCACTATCAGCCTAAGCTTTTAAAGCAAAGCAGGAACCTTGGAAATACATATTTGGCCCATGTCCACGAGTAATACAATCACTGTTGAAATTGAAGTGACCTCCAAAATGGCCACTACTCTTCAACACGCAGGAGCTCTGAAAATGAGTGCGGTGGCTGCCTGTCGGCCAAGACTCCCCAGTCGGTCGGTGGTAGATGCTCTGAGGCTCATTGGTGGCCCCTGAGTCCCAGTTGGGGGAATCTTCCAAACACAGAGGGGTTCAGACACTCAGTGGCTAAAACGAATGACAACTGTCAGCTGCACGTAAGAGAGAAGCCAGTTATTTTCTCAAATAATACGCAGCTCAGGGGGAAGGAGTCAAGGCTGGGGCAGTGACTCAACAAGGTCCTCACATGTTGTCTGTGTAGCTTGTTGAGGGGCTGGCTAACGGGTCAAAGGGGCCCCCCCGGGCCAGCACATCTAGGTTCAAGACAGGAAGAAGGAACAGAGCTGTGCCACCTGTGTCCTTTCTCCCTTTATCAGGAAGGCAAAAGCTGTTCTAGAAACCCTGAACACACATCCACTTGTATCTCATCGACCAGAATTGTGTCATGAAAAGCCTGGAAAGAGGAAGCCTGCGATATTATTTTGCTGCCCCCTCCCCCAAAGTATAATTTTAGAAGAGTCCAAAGGAAAAACTGCAGACAGATGAGCAATGAGCACTGTTGGCTTCTATTGGCACTTTGCCTGAGAGGGAGATTGGAATCACCTCCTTCTCCCCATGTGTTTGTGTAATCTCATGTGGTGTGCAAGCCAAGCTCACAGGGGCAGGACCTCTCAGTCCCCAGCACGGGTGGGGGTGGGGTGGTTGCTGTGGGAAGTGACAGTCACAGGCTGCAGAGCCCCTAGTCCACATTCTCCTCATCCTCTGTGATGTCACACTGGGACTTCTTGCCTTCCACCCTGGGCTGAGGCTTCTGAGCTCACTATGGCCTCAGCGTTCGCTGGGAACATAGGGCTCTCAGAGCCAGCATCAGGGAGGGAGCCTGTGGGCACCAGAGGTCCGGCCATGCGGCTCTGGGAGGATGGCATGCCCCTCACGAAGGGGCGCCATCCCCCGCCTCAGATCCCAATTCCCTGGCTCGTCCCGAGCCTGCTCGCTGCCTTCAGTGGAGTCCTGCTGGTCGCTGTCAGTGGACTCTTCTTTGGTTTCCCGTGAGTCTCCCACACAAGCCGGCAGGTTTCTTACAGAGTCAGAAAGGAAGACAGATCATGAGAGTCCGGACAGGGGAAGTGCAGAAGAGGCGTCAGGGAAGGGAGGATATTCTAGGCAGTGGGAACCAATGCGCAAAGGCACAGAGGCATAGAGTGCTTGGTGCCTTTGGGAGCTGTTGGTGGCTAGGAGTATTGGGTGACATTTGGTGGAGCCTCTCTGGGTCTGTCACCGCCCTGGCTATTTAGAGCAGGCTTTGAGGTCTGTGAGTCCGGACCACGTGGAGTGAGTCCCGCGCGGAACTTTGGGACTCCAGGATCAGCGCTGAGTCCTGCTCTGGTCTCAGTTGCAGATGGCTGGCCCAGAATGGGGAGTGGGCCTTTCCTGTTGTCACAGGACCCCTCTTCGTCCTCACCTTCGGCATTCTCATGTTTCTAAACATCTCCGACCCTGGTATCTTGCACCAAGGTGAGCTCTCGGGCCCCTGGGAGAAGGAGGTAGCACCCTAAAGGGTCCGGCGTGCAGGGAAGATTCCTAAAGTGCTCCTCCCTTGTCCCCTCCTCGGGCCTCAAGACCCCGTCACCCCACATCCCCTTCACTTGGGCCCTGCTTCTGTTGCTTCATTTCCCAAGCCACCGAGATGCGGTACAACAGGATTCTGGAGGCTTTCCAGTTGCCTTGGAGGCAGGGCCAGTGCAGGCTGGGAAGAGAAGCCAGCTCTTGGCAACCACTCAGTTGTGTCTTCTTCCTTCCCACTGCACACACTCCTTACATCACTGACAGTTCCAAAGGCCTGCGTTCTCACAGAAGTCCTCTGGCTGGAAGTCTACCTTCCCTTGGACTGCCAGCCTCTCTGAGTTTGGTCAGCTTCCTCAGTGCGGACTAGGATTCCCCTGCACACCTCCTTGCCTAGGCCAGTGATGCTGCGGGGCGGCCCTCACCCCGGCAGCAGCAGTGTGACGAAGGGCTCCTGCCGCTGCCCAATCCTCTTCCCATGCCAGGCTCCAACGAACAGGGCCCCAGGACGGTGCGTGTGGTTTGGGTGAAGCACATAGCCTTCCGCCTGCAGTGGTGCCCACAGTGCTGCTTCCACCGCCCGCCGCGGACCTACCACTGCCCCTGGTGCAACATCTGTGTGGAGGTGAGCGCCCCTCTCATCTGCCCCCTTCTGGCCCACACCCCCACCCGCTCTGCACCTGCCTGGGACCAGGAGGCCCACTTGCACAGGGGACCAGTAGCAGACCTCAAACCACTTCCGGGACTGCTAAGGCCAAGGGTGGCAGTAACTCCCAGCCACTCTTGGTCACTCATGCAGCTCACTGCCTCCCTGCCTGCACCTGTCCTGGGAGGCTGGCCCCTGCCGACCCAGGTGCTGACACGCCCAGGAGCATCGACATCTATGCTGAGCCTGGTCAGGCCAGGGGGAGGAAAGGCACCCCTGTCCTACCCCAGGGCTGGCTGACACTAGATGCCCAAGGGCCCCACGGCTGGCTGTAGGCCTGGCCCGGGGAGCTTGACCTGTCCTCTTCTGGTGTCCAGAACGCTGTCCCCTCTCCCTCTCGCTCAGGACTTCGACCACCACTGCAGGTGGGTGAACAATTGCATAGGTCACCGGAACTTGGGCTTGTTCATCCTGCTCCTCCTGTGCCTATGCTTGTACTTGGGCTCCATGCTTGTCACCTGCATGGTCTTCCTCCTGCGCACCACCCACCTGCCCTTCTCCATTGACAAGGTCATCACGTATCCACCAGGCTGCAGGGTCCACTTGGCGAGCTGTGGGCAGGGCGAGGACAGCCGAAGAGCGGGGTCCCGGGGGCGGGCGAGTGGTGGGCGGGGTTAGAGAGAAACCCCCTGGGGAGGACCAGTCTGGACCAGGGGAGGGTGGTAGGGTCCAGGCGATGGGTGGGGCTAGGAGGCACTGCGGTGCGTGGGCAATCTAGCGGGGTCTTGGATGGAGGACGCTGAGGGCGGCACGGAGACCCGGTCGGCAGGGTGAGGTGAGGTTTACCAGGGGTTGGTGGGTGGGGAGAGGATGGACTGGCTGGTCGTGCGCGGGTCTGTCAGGGCTGGAGTCGGGGTGAGGGTCCCGGCCCGGGAGGTCCATTGCGGGCGCAGCTCCTTAGCTCGTGGGCAGCATCGTCGTAGTGGTCCCCGCCGCCGGCTTCCTGGTGCCTCTCTTGGTGCTTCTGCTGATGAAGGCCAGGTCGGTGAGCACCGCCCAGCGCTCCTACGAGGACAAGGTACGCGGGTCTCCGGGGTGCAACGAAAGCGGTCTCTGGGCGGTCACCTTGGGCCTTCAGGACCTCCACACTTTCCGCCCTTTCTCCCCCGCCCTGGTCCTCATGGCCTGACCTCCCTTGAAGGTGCCTCGTGAGGCCTTGAGGCCCAGATTCAGCTCAGATCTCACCTCCTCTAGGGGCTCGGGGGTCCCTCTCCCTCCCAGGTGCACTGCGTCGAGGGCCTAGTGAGTGCTAGGCTGCGCATCCATTATTTTGAAGGCTGGGCATGGAGGTGAGGCAGGCCCCATCCTGCGCTCCTGTTGATAAGGCCCCTGAAGTCAGAGAATCTCCCGCCCTTCGCCCGTGCACATTGAGAGAGGGGCCTGCCCTGTGCTGTGCAGCGCAGCGCAGACTCAGAGGGAATGGAGAGTTCAGAGAGGACCGCGGTGTAGAGGGTTTGGGGGCAGAAGGCAGAGCGAAGGGCGTTGCCGGTGAGGGGCAGAGCTTGCAAAAAGGCAGGGAAGCTGGAAAGTTTGTGGAATGTTGAGGATGCTGAGGGGACAGTTGTAATTGGAGCAGAAAGTGGATGGGAAATCAAGTGGACTGCTGGGCTCGGGCCAGATGGAAAAGGCACGAAAGTCAGCTGGAGCCTTCTCTTGGTGCGGTGGAAACCTGGAAGCCAGGACAGGTTTTGTTTTTTTTTTTTAACGTGGAGTAAAATTCACCCATTTTTAGTGCCCAGTTATAGGAGTTTTGACAAATGCATACAGTCCTGCAACCACCTCCATAATTAAGATTTAGAACAGTTCCATCACCCCCCACAATTCTCTGAAGCCCCTTTTGTAGTGGGTTTCTCCCCATAGTTGTTACCCCTGGCAACCACTGATTTGTCTTCTATCCCTCTTGTCTTTCCTTGTCCAGAGTCTCGTGTGGATGAAATCATAGCCTTTTGAGTCTGGTGTCTTGCACTTAGCATAATGCGTTTGAGATTCCTCCACGTTGCTGCCCGTAGGAGTTCTTTCCTCCTTTCTCTTGCTGTGTACTATTCCGTCATATGGATGTACCACAACTTACTTATCCATTTGCCAACGGAAGGATATTTGGGTTGTTTCTGGGTTTTGGTGATCATAAAGAAAGTGGCTATAAACATTCGTGTACAGGCATGGGAAGATAAGTTTTCATTTCTTTGAGTCAATTCTTAAGAGTGGCATTGCTGGGTTATACAGTAACTGAATGTTTAACTTGATAAGAAAGTGCCAAATTGTCTTCCAAAATGGCTGTACCCTTTTGCATTCCCACAAGCAGTGCATGGGAAATCCAGTTGCTTCTGCATCCTCATTAACATTTGGCATTGTCACCTTTTTTTGTTTTCTGATTTTCCGTTGTAGCTAGTCTAAGAAACGTGTAGTGGTATCTCATTGTGGTTTGAATTTGCATCTTCCAAGTGACTAATGCTGTTGAGCATCCTTTCATGTTCTTATTTGCCATCTGTATATCTTTGATTAAATGTCTGTTCCAATCGTTTGCCCATTCAAAAAATTATGTTGTCTTCTTAGTATTAGATTTAAAGAGTTCTTTCTATCTGCTAGATTCAGCTACGTGTTTTGCAGTCTTTTCCCAGCCTTTGGCCTTATTTTCTTGCCAGTGTTTGTCCAAGATCAGAAGTGTTCAATTTGGATCAAGAGCGTTTTCAGTTTTGTCTTCAATGGCTTGTGTTTTGGTGTTGTAATTAAGAAATCTTTGCCTAAACCGAGGTCACCAAGATTTTCCCCTATGTTTTCTTCTAGAAGCTTTATAGTTTTAGGTTTTCTCTTTAGGCCTCCTATTCATTTTGGGTTGAATTTTGGATATGAAGCAGGGTATGAGTCAAGACTTATAGTTTTGCGTGTGGGTTGTTCCAAGAGCATTTGTTGAAAAGACAGTCCTTTTTCTGTTGAGCTGTCTTTGCACATTCCTCAAAAATCAATTGACTATATAGATGTGGGTGTATTTCTGAACTGTCTCTTTTTTTGCCACGACCACACTGTCTTCACTGGTAGCTTTCTATGAAGTCTTGAAATGACACAATGTGACATCTCCAACTTTGTTCTTTTTTTCAGAGTTCTTGTGGCTATCCTAGTTCCTTTGATTTTCCATATAAATTAAGAATCAGCTTGTCAATTGCTAGAACTGAGTTTGCTGAGATTTTCCCTTGGATTGCATTGAACCTACAGACCGCTTTGGAAAATGGACCTTTTAACAGTATTGATCTTTTAATCCACGAAAATGGGATACCTCTCCATATTCAGGTCTTCTTTGATGTCTTTCCTTAGTGTTGTGTAGTTTTCAGCATATACAGCTTGCATACCTTGTGTTAGATGTTTTCTAAGTATTTCCTTGTTTTTTGTGCTCTTATAAATTTTTTGCAAAATTGAATTTACATTTGCTTATTATTGTTAGAAAATACAGTGGACTTTTGTATGTTTGTCTCGGATCTTGGAATTTTTCTGGATTGACTTATAAGTTCTAGTAGCCTTTTTGTTGATTCTACCTCAAAATTCATGTCATCTGTGAATAAGGACAGTTTCATTTCCCCCTTTCCAGCGTGTCTGGCTTTATTTCTTTTTCTTGTCTTCCTGCACTGTCTCGGCCCTCCGCTACAGTGGCAGGTGGAGTGGTAAAAGTGATCCTTGCCGTGGGTTTCCTTCAGCAGGACAGGGACTTGAGTAAAGGCTTTTTTAGGAAGACTGTAGTGGGCCACAGTGATGAGGGAGGGGCTGGAGACACCGAGGCAGCTGAAAGGACAGAGGAGCCCTCTGTGCCCACCTCCTCCCATCCTTCCCATCACCACTCCATCGCTCCCCCCGTATGTGGTTCACAGCTCCCGTGTGACGCCTCTGCTCATCCCTTCCTCATCAGCCCCCTGTTGTCTGCATGCCTTCTCTCTCCATCCTCAGTCCATCATTTCAGCCTCTCTTGGGCAGCACTGTCCCTTCCCACATCCTATGGTTCTTCAGCCTCGGGTCGGGACCTAAGCCCTGCGCCCCCTGCACTGCTCCGCATGGGGTTCTTCCAGTCCGGGGTCTCCACCCTTAAGAAGCCCGACTGGGGTCTGCACTCTGTGATTCACCAGGCAGGGCTCTTTCCCATCACCTGCAGATCCCATTTCAGGCATCCTTCACACACCTCCACTTCGTTCCCTTCCTGCCTGCATCCCCTGACCGCAGCTTCTGCTGGGGCCACTTGCTTAGTGGTTCATAGTCAGGGCTCTGGAGCCAGACCATGTAAATTCACTTGCCAGCTCCACAACATGCCAGCATGGAGATCTTAGGAGTACTGCTTGGCCACCTGGTGCCTCAGTTTCCCCATCTGTAAAAGGAGGCCGCATGGGTTAATATGTGTAAGACACATAGCACAATGGCTGGTACAAGTAAGTGTCCTAGACTTTGTTGTTGTTATTATTTCCGTTCCTTGGCATCATCATTGCCACGTCTTCATGTCTCTCTCATCTTACAAACAAAGCAAATCTCCGTTAACGTCACAGGCCTCCACTCCAACTGTCATACTCTCCCCTCGGCACAGCCGGAGTTTCTGACAGAGTTGGGTGTGCTCACTAGCATCGTTCTTCACCTTCCTCATCCCACTTCAGCCTCTGTCCTCACTGTCACGGTGATGCTGCGCTCTCCACGAGGCCACAGCCAGCAGGCAGTCCTCAGACTGATCTTTCCTGGCCGCACACAGCCCCATGTGGAACGGCACGCAGCTGCCATGACCCTGCCCCAGGCTCTCGGGATCCCGCTCCCTCTGCTCACCTGGCTGATGCTCCTCGGCCTGCACCGTGGAGTCTTGCCCTAGGCTGCCTGCTCTTCTCGCTGATCTCCTCTCCCTGCTGCTCTGCCACCCCCAGCTGCCCTCTCCACCCTGAAAGTTATGACTGGCTTTGTTGTTCATGGTGTGTCCTCTGTCCCCAGCGCAGTGCCCGGAACATTGTTGAAACCTCAACATATTTATGAGCAA